>NW_026262615.1:43411925-44063175 GCF_021869535.1 Mytilus californianus
ACATTTCCCGATTGGTTGAACTGCTGTGGTCTCGATGTAAAGCAACGGAAGCCTCGATGCAAAGAAGAAAAGGGGTTGACAGGATACACGTAATCGTTATAGATTTTAACTTCATGGTTCTTATGCAAGCAAATTTAGTAATCAATGATTTTATACAGTTGTTTTATTGTTTTCACATTTCATAGGGCTTTATTTCTGATCTTATGTCAGTGTACACAATTCTGAATCTACATATTTCACCTTAATCAATATTAGGACATCCGTTTGGACGATTCCATTTACCATTATGTTTTAGGGGGTTTTAGCTTCAGTGTCGAGTCGGCGTATAGTATTGAGTGTTGTCTGCGAGAAATAAATCTTTTTTATGATAGATATACTAAATTCAAAACCAATATAAATATAGTTAGCATATATATTTTTTTAACTGAGTAAATTGATCGGAATGTGAATGATACATAGACCTAAAATTCTTTTTGGTCTATACCAGTGATGACATTTGCGCGGGAATTTGGTCCATTGACATCGTAATATAATTTACTTTGGATTATAGTTATCTTTAGATGTAATGTGATATTATTCGTCTCTTCTTTATATAGTACATAGTTTGACGTCAGGTTTGTACACATGAATTCTCTAGTCTAAAAAAGCCAGTAATAGAACTGTAACAGGAGGGTCGGGTGGCTATGCGTCGCCGTCCCCTCGTGTCGATTGAACGTCGGACAAAGATTCGTTCCACTGGGACGGAGCTCTGGCAAATGAGACCAAATACAGATGTTCAGATACTTTATTAAATATTCTGTAGAAATTTATACATAAATAATGAAGCCTAAACATTAATTTAGTATATTTAACAGTCAAAGAGTGCGGATCTATTTGAGTATTTCAACTCCACTTGTCCAAGGACGAATAACTAACACTATACGTCCTTGACTGGTCTAATTGAGACCCAGTTACAAAGTATTTCTATAATAAGTCTTTTTTTTTTCACATGTTATGTAAGAAGGTACAATTCCTCCATACGAATGGCAAAATCTTCTATAACATATCCAGTAAGCAGGAAGAAACGTCTAAAACTAATCACAATATAATTTCATTTATATTTTCACTTTATTATTCTGTTCTTGCACAGTGATATAGTTCATTTTGAGTCATCCCATATTCTAGCAAAGGGAGATTATTTCAGCATCTCCGTAACAGAACGATAAACAGATAAGCAAATGTCTTAGGCCAAGTAAGGGAGGTGAAAAAGCCAGTTTTAGAATGATAAACAGATAGGCTTCGTATACATGTAGATACCTTAAAATATCACCCACTGTGACGCAGGACACTATTTGATTCATTTTAGCTCATAAGCTGCGCTCACTCGCTTAAAAGGTTCATTGCGGCTCACTGGCTAATATTTTACGATATCAATGTGTAGAAAAGCCGATAATCTATACATATATGGTCAGATCAAATGTTTTCGTACGTCATATGAATTCGTACTATGCATGCCTTTTCAATGGAAATTGTGACGCCGCAATGCATTCTTAATTGCACGAAAATCCATGAGAAGAGGATATATATATACACGTCGACCAAAATTTTTCAGCGACGTCAAAATGTGTAGGGACACCCTATCAAGCTTGCGTTCATCTAGCGTTAAAACTGTTTTAGGGAGGTGAAAAATACCAGCAATAGAACGATAAATAGATTATCGATATTGTAAAATATCAGTGTGTAGAAAAGCCAATGATCTTCATGTATACATATATATATATATATATATTAAAAATTAAATACACAAAAAGAGTTTTAAAAGCAGCATTGTCTAGCGCTTTCATCCATCTTGGGACTTTTCAAGACTATGAACGTCGTTATGAACGTCGTTATGGGGAACACATTAGTATTATGACGTAACGTCATTGTTCGTAACATATAAGTAGTATGCCGCAACGTTATTGTTCATTTAACTACTAAGCATTAAGCATGGTGTCAAACACTTTTATGAATTTTCTTTCTAGTTCTTTAGTATTCTTCTGTTGGTTCCGTACATTTGAAGAACGGGAAAAATTTGAATTTTCCTCCCGCACAAATGTCTAAATGTTCGCTCAACGGAATTTGTCTGTACTCGGGTTGCCGTATTTGCTGTTTATGGATCCTGACCCGTTCAAACACACTATTTCCTGTTTGACCTATGTAGTTTTCTTTACAGTTGACACATGTTATACAATAGAGTAAATTTTCTGATTTGCAAGTCATATTTGCGTTTACTGTAAATTTTTTACCGTTTTTGAAATATTTCGTACTGCCGATTTCTAAGTAATTATAATTGTCTCTTGAACATACTCTACAGCGTGAATCGCCACAAATTTGTACGGATGATAGTTTTTCAACTATATCAAATCGCGCTTTTGTAAGCTGGCGTTTCAAATTTTTCGGTTGTCTTCTACTATAAATGATCGATTCTTCTTTTACCAAATTTTTCATTGTTTCACTTTGATGTAAAATCGGAAAATTCGAGTTTATAAACTTGAAGGCATTTGGTAATGACGGATCATGAGTAGTCACAAACGGGAGGACATCATCATCGGTTGTCTGTTCCTTCGGTGTCCTTAACGATCTTAAACTGAGACCAATAGTTGCTGGCCCTGAATCAACAACTCAAAGAATGAGTCACTTTTTGGATCTGATATTAAAAAAGTTATGTCCGCTAATACCAAGTTACGTCAGAGATGATATAGACTTTTTGAGGTATATACCTGAAACAGTTCCGAAAAATACACTCCTTACAACATTTGATGTTACCAGCTTGTATACAAATATACCGCACGATCTAGGAACAACGGCAATAAAATATTGGGTTGAAATAAACCGAGAAATTGTCGACGACAGATTCGATACGGAATTCATTGTAAAAGCTTTGAAAATCATCCTTGAGGGAAATATTTTTTATTTCGATGGTGAATACTACAAACAAATTAAAGGAACTGCAATGGGAACAAAAGTTGCGCCTACCTATGCCAATTTAGTTATGGCTTACTTAGAAAAAATATTATATGAAAAAGTTGGCCAGATATTTGGACAGGAATTCAAAACTTATGTTTATGAACAGTGGAAAAGATTTCTAGACTATTGTTTTATATTATGGAATAAATCAACAGACGACTTAGAAAAATTCCATGAAATTCTTAACTCATTGCATCCGTCAATAAAATTCACTAATGAAAGTAGTAACTTGGAACTCCCATTTCTAGACATTTTGATTAAACTCTCCAACAATAAAATCATTACGGATATTTATTACAAGAAGACAGATACACACCAGTATTTAAATTTTGAATCATGCCACCCATCACATACAAAAAGAAACATTCCATATTGTATGGCAAGACGAGTATGTTCAATTGTATTGGATAAAACTCTTCGCAAAAGAAGGTTAGAAGAACTGAAGATGTATCTCTTACAGCAGAAATATCCATTAAAACTTATAGATGACAGTATCGAGAGGACAAATAAAATGTCTACAAATCAACTAAGGACACCGAAGGAACAGACAACCGATGATGATGTCCTCCCGTTTGTGACTACTCGTGATCCGTCATTACCAAATGCCTTCAAGTTTATAAACTCGAATTTTCCGATTTTACATCAAAGTGAAACAATGAAAAATTTGGTAAAAGAAGAATCGATCATTTATAGTAGAAGACAACCGAAAATTTTGAAACGCCAGCTTACAAAAGCGCGATTTGATATAGTTGAAAAACTATCATCCGTACAAATTTGTGGCGATTCACGCTGTGGAGTATGTTCAAGAGACAATTATAATTACTTAGAAATCGGCAGTACGAAATATTTCAAAAACGGTAAAAAATTTACAGTAAACGCAAATATGACTTGCAAATCAGAAAATTTACCCTATTGTATAACATGTGTCAACTCTAAAGAAAACTACATAAGTCAAACAGAAAATAGTGTGTGTGAACGGGTCAGGATCCATAAACAGCAAATACGGCAACCCGAGTACAGACAAATTCCGTTAAGCGAACATTTAGACATTTGTGCGGGAGGAAAATTCAAATTTTTCCCGTTCTTCAAATGTACGGAACCAACAAAAGAATACCGTAAAGAACTAGAAAGAAAATTCATAAAAGTGTTTGACGCCATGCTTAATGCTTAGTAGTTAAATGAACAATAACGTTGCGTCATACTACTTATATGTTACGAACAATGACGTTACGTCATAATACTAATGTGTTCCCCATAAAGACGTTCATAACGACGTTCATAGTCTTGAAAAGTCCCAAGATGGATGAAAGCGCTAGACAATGCTGCTTTTAAAACTCTTTTTGTGTATTTAATTTTTAATATATAATTCTGTACACCGCTTGAAAAGAAACTTTTTTTTGTATATATATATATATATATAAGTCTAGAGATTTGCACAACGATACTAATATAAGTTGGTACTATACGAAGATGTTGTTAATAAATCGTGTTGACAAATATTTCGGCTTAACAAATAGCCTTCTTCGGTGTCAATTATTTTAACAATACTGATATTATCAGTATTGTTAAAATAATTGACACCGAAGAAGGCTATTTGTTAAGCCGAAATATTTGTTATCAGTATTGTTAAAATAATTGACACCGAAGAAGGCTATTTGTTAAGCCGAAATATTTGTCAACACGATTTATTAACAACATCTTCGTATAATACCATCTTATATTAGTATCGTTGTGCTAATCTCTAGACTTATATAATTTTTTCCTTATCTGCACAGTATCGTCTATTCTAGACGATCCGGTACATAGTAAATTTGCTGGTTGGTCCTTTTTATAGACTTCTATACATATATATATATGTCAACCAAAGAATACAACTGATTTACACCATAACTGTTGAAAACACCTTTATGTATATCTAACTTATCTCATTCTAGTCCGTTCAACTGACATAATCGGTGTACATTTCATGAAATCTTATCAAGAATCGTCATGGACTATTCTGTATACCAATATCTGTAAGCTATTTAGAGATCGTTTGCATTCAAAGTTCAGTTTTAGTGGGTTTATTTTGCGAAAAAGAACTCAATTTCCCGATAGTTAACGTTTTCTTTATATTTTGCTGTGTCAAAATGACATTTTAGCAGAAAAGACTGCCATTGGAGTATATCACCACTGCGACGTTTTAATTTGATCTCATCCAGTAGAACATTTGATATCGGGTTGGTCCACATTTTGGAATATATTACATGTAATACATGTATAGAAATACTGTTGAGTCTGTTCCCAGATGCCTGAGATAGACTTCAATGTTTATTATTTATTGAAAATAAGTGGAATCATCTTTTAGAAAAGTTGTTTCTATGGTAATGAATCCCCCCACCTGTTTTTTTTTTCTCTCATTGTTTAAGGCTGTATGGTTGGCCATAATCATTTATAATGGCTTTGTCATTTGAACCTCTGTGGATAGTTGTCTCATTGGCAATCATATTACAAATTGTAATTTTTATATGTATCTATTCTTTACAAAAGTTATTCAGAATTTCATGAATCCCCTCCAGATCACCCTTCATAAGTTAAAAAGGCTACATCTTCTTTAGAACACTGTTTGTTTTGGGGGGAGGGTTCCAAACCTGTTGTTTATAAGTTGTAAATCCATTACTTTTCTCAATCTAATTGTTGCATACATTTCTAAAATTCACTTGTTGTCGAGTATCGAGTTGCAAGTTACGAAAGTTGAGTTGCGAGTTAGGAAAGTCGAGTTGCGAGTTACGATAGTCGAGTTGCGAGTTACGAAAGTCGAGTTGCGAGTTACGAAAGTCGAGTCTCGAGTTAAGAAAGTCGAGTTGCGAGTTAAGAAAGTCGAGTCTCGAGTTAAGAAAGTCGACTTGCGAGTTACGAATGTCGAGTTGTGAGTTACGAAAGTCGAGTTGAGAGTTACGAAAGTCGAGCTGCGAGTTACGAAAGTCTAGTTGCGAGTTACGAAAGTCGAGTTGCGAGTTACGAAAGTCGAGTTGCGAGTTACGAAAGTCGAGTTGCGAGTTACAAAGGTCGAGTTGCGACTTACGAAGGTCGAGTTGCGAGTTAGGAAAGTCGAGTTCCCTGTAAATCTAAAAAAAAAAGAACCCCTCCTCTCCCGCCCCCAAATGAGTCTTACAATGTTCATTTGATATGATTTTGTGAATGTAAAAGATTAATCATTTTTTGGAAACACACAAACTGAAACAGTATGTTCAATAAATTTTCTTATAGCATACAGGTTTTCATAAAAAAAAAACGTCAATACGAGCGAAACAACAATCTGAAAAAAGTATGAGACAAGGCTAATATATCGAGTTTCTGCCTGGCGATTTATTTCTTTATCTTTAGGAATACATCAATTGGGGAAATTGTGAGGCGAAGTGCACGTTATTGCACACCTCTAGCGGAATACGGGATTAAAAACGTTCGTCGTTAGTTACGCAAGTTATCTCCCTTACTCCAAGAAAGGAAAATGGACACACGAAAGAGAAACTACTTCGTGCTGTCTATCATGAATCCAACAAGCACGCCTGTGCTGTCTTATAACCTCATAGAAATTATCAGAATTACTCCAGTTAGAAATCAACGTATTCTATTGTTTGGTCAGCCTGACTTTAATACACTGTTTTTTTAGACGCGTAGCAAATGGTAGGAGAAGACATTTCGTGTTTATGATATCAACAGAAAGTGAAAACGCCTCACAACAAAGTTATAAACAAATAAACAAATAAACATGTGACAATTCTACTTCTATTTATATCAAATTAATTAAAATGAAACCTGAATTGACCCAACAATATCGTTTTAAAAAGCCACACACAGTAGTCAGTACGTAAAGTTTTATGTTACGAATACCGGTAATTAATGAATGACATATGAATTTAATTGTTGAATTAAAAAAAGACGTTGGCATGTTCATTTTTTTGCGCAATTGAAAATTTCAGGACATGATTTATATTCATATAAAAAGTAAGACGATACCAAGACAATAATTTGACTACTAGTGCAACACTTACAAGTCGGAAGAACAAAGACAGAAGAAAAAAAAAGAAAAACCCAGATTAGGCCCACAAAATATTACTCGGTAAAAAATGATCACTCTAACATTTATCTTAGAATAAGTAAAAACTATGCCATTCAACTCCCAATTTTCAACTTTTTCTACATGTGCAGAAAACAAACAGGTGTCTTCTATTCCGTCCGCAATTTATGGGAAATTACATCTAAATTTAGAACCAAATTGAAATTGAAAGTACACATGTAAGATAAAAATATAACATGTCATTTCTTCTTTATCAAATTCCAGTTTCGAAGGGATAGCGAAATTTGTTTTCTTTTATTGTGCCTGTGTGCTTCATTCAAAATTATAGAGAATGTAATTTTGAAGTAACATTTTTATTCTCAAGTTTCAAGATTATGAAGGAATAGAACATAGTATTACGGTTAAAGAAAAGAGGTCAGGAAAGTTTTGTGACACTTGTAACTGCAGTTTAATATTTAGTGGAATGACTATGTGAAATGAGTTAAGACTATTACATTTCGATAGAATTTTAAAGATTTTTATTTAAAATTTAACCAAAGTCTACTGCAAGGGATGTTTAACGACCTCAGTGATTATCCGTAGGTTCTCGTACACAGTCAGCTCTATGCTTTCACCTAGTTCATGATTATACAAGAATTTTTTTTTTCTTCAATTGTTGAAAACAGTATGGTTGTTTATAGTAATTGCTTACATCGACTTCATTTGACCAGTGGCGGGTAGTTGTTTCATTGGCAGTCATACCACATCTCCTTATTTTTTTTTTATATTATATAAATAAGAAAGCAATGCATTTGCATTATGCAGAGGCTATATTCGTATGGCACTACGCTAGGGAAACCCGTGTAGTAATACATTATGAATAGTCTCTGTGCATTACACTGAGTACATTCAAATTTTATCAGGTAATTTTTTAAAGCATCGAACTGTATACATTCTCATAAGGTCACCTTTGGTACATTCTTATATCATTAATTTTACACCAGTAAATTTAAAGCATTACACTATACACATTGCTATAGCACTTCTCTATACACATTGCTATAGCACTTCTCTTTACACATTGCTATAGCACTTCTCTATACACAATGCTATGGCATAACACTGGGAATGTTCCTGTGGTAATTGCACTAGGTAAGTCGATCACAAAAGTATCATATTAGGTGTATGTTTACATCTTGAATATGTATGAAATATCTGCGACGGGAAGTTATACCAAATACTCTGATATGTTCTATTTTGTTAAAATGTATTTGCGAGTCCTTCTCTTTTTTACCTTATTACGACCTAAAAAATTCTGAAGATTAAATGAAATCAACACGTTTTAACTTGCATGTGTCCGAAGCGCTTTTCTGGATTTAACTTGATAAGGACACTAAAGGCCGAACATTTGAAAGCCAAGGATAGATAAGAACCGAAATAGTTGAAGAGCCATAGTATGTATTATGCTTATTTTTTTAAATCTGTGTATGTGGATTTTTAACAAATAATGGCACAAACAAATATTTTCCTATGTTACTGAATCTCCATTCAGCAAACATTACATCATACTTTGTCATTTAGTTAAAGAAAAGGGAAAGTGATCGAGACGAGAAATTTTGTAAAAATAAAATATGTGTTTGCAGAGTTGCGTCACGAGCATGTGTGTAAACAAGACTAATGAAATAGGTTTATAATGTAGACTATATTGTGTGCAATACCTCAGAATAACACCATGCAGAAATGACGAAGATGAAAATATGCAGAAAATAAGGTTTTTTTTAAATACAAACATGCAGAAGTAAGATAGAAAAAGCGGTGTTTACCCGATCCTAATATTATAACCGATCAATTCATTCTTACAAAATTCTTAACAATCCAAGAATTAAAAAAGGTGCTTAAACCGCACTAATATAGAAAAGACGCAGTTAAAGTCTGCGGTAACTTTCTTTCACTTGCGGCAAATTTAATTGCCAACTGGTATTTTTTTTTGCGGCAGAAATACTCTTTAAAATTAGTCAGTTTATTTTTTTTATCAATTTATAACGCTTGATCATTTGTAATACATAGGAAGATGGGTAATACACACGCACGACTTTGCTACGACATTGTACGGTGTAATAGTTACGGCGTAGAAGTTGTGGCGACGTTACTGTAGACATCAATGACGTCGCCGGATATTTTTCATGTTCCGGCAAAAAAATCAAACTTCAACAGGGAGTAGCCTTAAAACTAGCACGGTTGCTAAGGACTTTCTTTGCACCGATGGAATCGTCTTGAAATCATTTTTGAATTGTATATCAATTTTTTTTTAAATCTGTTGACCAACAAAATAGAAAACTTGATAATGTAAATATATCTGCTAATTTTGATGACTTTCCATATATATCCTTTGTATTTTGGGCGTTTCATGCTGTTAATTTCAACGGCTTTATCTCAAAAACGAAAACGGTTGCCCCCTTTTTTTATTTTGTTTTCTGGTGTAATTTCAAAAGCAGAATTCTTATGTGAAATTTAAAAAAATTCTGTTGAGTAGTTTAATTACGTACACTTCGCCTTATAAATCGACAATAGCTCCAACCATATGACTTGTATTATTATTATCGCGAGAATGTTACGTATCCTTTTACAATATAAAAAAAACACGTTATCTCCCTTTTGCCACACAACTTTTAAATTTAACATTATCATTAATTTTTCAAGTGTTTCGAATCGCAAAATGTGATTTCCAAGCTAATTTTTTCTTCTCTTTAATGTTGACTGTATTTCGGTCTATTCAGTTTCTGTATACGTTAACTTTCATGTTACTAGTCTGTATTTTTACTTTTAGAAATTCAATTTCTAGGATTTATGGAAGAGAAGGGGAGTTCATAATCAATTAAGGGCAGTCTTTTCTTTCTGTTACATATTCACTATCTCTGAAAACAACATTAACAAAGTAAATATAGTCTTCTGAAGAGGCATGACATCTAGAGACAAAACATTAATTATTACATGAATCAAAAAATTAATAAAGAGAAAAGAAGATTATTGTATGATAGTAATGGGTTATCTAGAAATCATCTTGGTATTAAAAGGCTTTCATTCTCAATATTGAAATCTGTGTTTACCAACATATAATACAATAATATTCACAAGCTTCCTGCGAATATTTATCACGGTAGGTATAGTGTCCGGCTAGGATCGTGGTTTTTCGAGTGATTTGATCGGGTTTATTCGAGTGTGACCACTTTTTTTCGAGTGAATATGATCAAAAATGTAAACAAACAGACTTCCTTTGTGACAAGACGTGATATAGAAGCTTGAATTTAATATACAAGGATATACAAGGTGTGTTAGTATTTGAGATAAAAAGATATTATCAGTCCGACATTACTTTTCGTTAAAAAAGTTGAATTTAGCCTTACAATGATTTTATTCCAAAAAACAGAATAAAGCTATTTTTATACACATACCAATGCAAATGTCGATGGAAATGCACACATGGAATCCATATATCCTTAGATATACAGACACTTTACAAAAAATCGTGTTGCATTGAAAACGACATTTTTAGACTAAATTCATGTTTATGTGTTCGGGTTTTTTCGAGAGCAGTCCGGGCTTTTTCGAGTGCTTCCGTTTTTTATAGAGTGATTATACAAATTTCCTATAGCTTAGAATGTTATGTGTCAGTGTATTTACATTTAAAAACAATAAAAAATTGGTTCAAATTATATACTTTTTAAGTCACGAAACCAGTGCATTCATCTTTTTGATAAAGGTGTACTAACATTACACTTTATAAAAAAAGTCATTTGACAATATTGTTGTTTGTCACATCTCAAAAATAACATGAACAGTATATATTCATGATGTCAACAATCTAATGCTAGCATAGATAATTTGGATTGAGACGTACGTACAAATAGTGAATTAAGCTGATAAATTATTCATTTCATTGTTAACTATACATGAAATTTAATTAAGATTTTATTGTCAATGGGTATAACAACTGGTCGGATTAAGTGTGTGAATTTGTTTTTTTTGGGTTTTTTTTTTTTTTTTTGTTATTAACGAAGTTTTTTATTGTTGTTGGGGCAGGGGGCAGACCACTTGTAGTAGAATATTTATTATAAAATATAAAAAAAATGACACAAAAATAACAACTATAGGTCACCGTACGGCATTTAACAATGAGCAAAGCCCATACCGCATAGTCAGCTCTAAAAGGCTCCGAAATGACAAATGTAAAACAATTCAAACGAGAAAACTAACTTCCTAATTTATGTACAAAAAATAAACGAAAAACAAATGTGTAACACATCAATAAACGAAAAACAAATGTATAACACATCAACAAACGACAACCACTGAATTACAGGCTCCTGACTTGGGACAGACACATACATAAAGAATGTGGCGGGTTAAACATGTTAGCGAGATCCCAACCCTACCCCTAACCTAGGACAGTGGTGTAACAGTACAACATAAGAACGAACTATAAAAATCAGTTGAAAAAGGCCTAACTCATTAGATGGATACAAATAGAAATACATCTAACAACAACAATGCATTTTTCTGATTCTTCTCTGTTGTCAAGTAGGTTTCCTACTCCATTTTTTTAATAAACAGCTGCGCCATGGGCGCATGATATGCCCTTCGCGTGTTCATAATAAAGTTCATTCTTTTATGGTTGTGGCTTATTGTATATTTCTTGCATGCATAAACATTTCTCATATCACACTGCACGGAGTGAGATACGAAAAAGTGATACGAAAATCTGCGTTAATTTGATTTCCTTATCCAGCGTGTAAAGACGATATTACGGCATTTCCATTGGTTATTCGTTAGGTCATTGATGACCATCAAAGGTTACGACAATGTACGTTACCTGTGCAAATTACTAGACCAACGATTCGCGGAATTTTTAGTTTGACACAATGAGAGTGTTGACCATAAGACAAATAGGGTTAACAACTTGTGAGAATGGGGTATCGCTTGATATCAACTCTCGGTTTTAATTCAAGTAAGTATTTACTAAGTAAGTAAGTAAGTAATTTCCACTCGTTCTTTAATTCGAATAGTAAAAATAAACTCGCCGGAGCTTCGTTTATTATTTTATTAAAATTAGATAACTCGAGTTGATATCAAGCGATAGCCATCTCACTCGTTATGAAACCTATAAATAATTTCTCAATGTAAAAAAAAAACTAAAAGGGAGGTAACCTTAATCTATATAAAGCAGTCACCAAAGTTTCATGAAAACTCATCAAAGCACTTTCAAAACATTGTCCGAAATCAGTTAAATCATCCCTTTTTAACTTACCTGGCGCCAAAGGGTCAAGTAAGCTTTTCTCATCACTTGGTGTCCTTCGTCGTCCGTTGACTTTTACATTGTGTCGTCCAGTGATGCTCGGATATATACGTCTAGAGTTTTAATTGCTGTTGAACAGATCACAATCTGAGCAGCTTATTAACTGTATTTTAATGTTAAGGATAGCGGATCATGTGCAACGCAAACATTTGTTACAAAAATGTTTTCCTCTGAAACTTATGGACCAAGTTCATTATAGAAAGAGATAACTGTAAACAGCAAGAATGTTCAGTAAAGTAAAATCTACAAACAAGTCACCATCACCAAAACAGAGAATTTTGTCATGAATTCTATTCTTGTCTTTAATGTAGAAGAGTGTGCTTTGTTTAATATGCACTGCAGCACATAGACCAAGGTGAGCGACACAGACTCTTTAGAACCTCTAGTTCGTTTTAAAAAATCCCATAACTCGGAAACGTAAAATCTAAAATTTATAAAATTCGAAAGGGAGGATAATTCAATAGATATAAACAATTCTCCGAAGTGTCATGTAAATTGGTTACAGCTTTTTTGAGTTATTGTCCGACATGCTGACGACGGACGGACAACGGTATACAATAATACGTACCGTATAAAAACTCCGAGATTCACCACGAAAAATATTATTAACTGAGACAACAAAAATACAATAAAATGAAGTGGAAAAAAAGATTATGAGTCCCCTGCACTATGTTCTAAAGATCTCTATAATTAAAGGATCCGATAATTTCTAATGTTATACTGGAATGTTGTGGTAGAACGTTTTCCGAATAGAAAATTTGAATTAAATTGAAAAAAGGTTAATTTTGATCAAAGTAGTAATATGTTTTGGTGATTTATGTTGAGAATATATGATATTTTCATTCATTAATTAACATTTATAAACTAGAAAAGTCCTTTTTTTAAAGTCAAGAATACCTTTTTTCATATTAAAATTTTTGTTAAAAAACCCGAACCATTTGTTTAAAAACCCGAACGGCTACACAGTTTCTATCGAAATACGAATACCGGTAATTAATGAATGACATATGAATTTAATTGTTGAATTAAAAAAAAGACGTTGGCATGTTCATTTTTTGCGCAATTGAAAATTTCAGGACATGATTTATATTCATATAAAAAGTAAGACGATACCAAGACAATAATTTGACTACTAGTGCAACACTTACAAGTCGGAAGAACAAAGACAGAAGAAAAAAAAAGAAAAACCCAGATTAGGCCCACAAAATATTACTCGGTAAAAAATGATCACTCTAACATTTATCTTAGAATAAGTAAAAACTATGCCATTCAACTCCCAGTTTTCAACTTTTTCTACATGTGCAGAAAATAAACAGGTGTCTTCTATTCCGTCCGCAATTTACATCTAAATTTAGAACCAAATTGAAATTGAAAGTACACATGTAAGATAAAAATATAACATGTAATTTCTTCTTTATCAAATTCCAGTTTCGAAGGGATAGCGAAATTTGTTTTCTTTTATTGTGCCTGTGTGCTTCATTCAAAATTATAGAGAATGTAATTTTGAAGTAACATTTTTATTCTCAAGTTTCAATTCAAGATTATGAAGGAATAGAACATAGTATTACGGTTAAAGAAAAGAGGTCAGGAAAGTTATGTGACACTTGTAACTGCAGTTTAATATTTAGTGGAATGACTATGTGAAATGAGTTAAGACTATTACATTTCGATAGCATTTTAAAGATTTTTTTTTTACAATTTAACCAAAGTCTACTGCAAGGGATGTTTAACGACCTCAGTGATTATCCGTAGGTTCTCGTACACAGTCAGCTCTATGCTTTCACCTAGTTCATGATTATACAAGAATTGAGAAGCCTGTGGATTAGTGGTTGTCATTCACTTTCGTTCATGTCTGTCACTTTAGAAAATGGTATTTGTTTTTATGCCCCACCTACGATAGTAGAGGGGCATTATGTTTTCTGGTCTTTGCGTCCGTTCGTTCGTCTGTCTGTCCCGCTTCAGGTTAAAGTTTTTGGTCAATGTAGTTTTTGATGAAGTTGAAATCCGAACAACTTGAAACTTAGTACACATGTTTCCTGTGATAAGATCTTTCTAATTTTAATGCCAAATAAGAGTTTTTATCCCAATTTCACAGTCCACTGAACATAGAAAATGATAGTGCGAGTGGGGCATCCGTATACTATGGACACATTCTTGTTCGTAAATATTTTTGTTATGAATAAGGCCGTTGATTTTCTCGTTTGAAATTTTACGCATTTTTCATGTCGGAGTCTTTTATATCCTACGTATTATGTTTTTTTTTCTTCAATTGTTGAAAACAGTATGGTTGTTTATAGTAATTGCTTACATCGACTTCATTTGACCAGTGGCGGGTAGTTGTTTCATTGGCAGTTATACCACATCTCCTTATTTTTTTTTTTATACTATATAAATAAGAAAGCAATGTATTTGCATTATGCAGAGGCTATATTCGTATGACACTACGCTAGGTAAACCCGTGTAGCAATACATTATGAATAGTCTCTGTGCATTACACCGAGTACATTCAAATTTTATCAGGTAAATTTTTAAAGCATCGAACTGTATACATTCTCATAAGGTCACCTTTGGTACATTCTTATATCATTAATTTTACACCAGTAAATTTAAAGCATTACACTATACACATTGCTATAGCACTTCTCTATACACATTGCTATAGCACTTCTCTATACACAATGCTATGGCATAACACTGGGAATGTTCCTGTGGTAATTGCACTAGGTACGTCGATCACAAAAGTATCATATTAGGTGTATGTTTACATCTTGAATATGTATGAAATATCTGCGACGGGAAGTTATACCAAATACTCTGACATGTTCTATTTTGTTAAAATGTATTTGCGAGTCCTTCTCTTTTTTACCTTATTACGGCCTAAAAAATTCTGAAGATTAAATGAAATCAACACGTTTTAACTTGCATGTGTCCGAAGCGCTTTTCTGGATTTAACTTGATAAGGACACTAAAGGCCGAACATTTGAAAGCCAAGGATAGATAAGAACCGAAATAGTTGAAGAGCCATAGTATGTATTATGCTTATTTTTTTAAATCTGTGTATGTGGATTTTTAACAAATAATGGCACAAACAAATATTTTCCTATGTTACTGAATCTCCATTCAGCAAACATTACATCATACTTTGTCATTTAGTTAAAGAAAAGGGAAAGTGATCGAGACGAGAAATTTTGTAAAAATAAAATATGTGTTTGCAGAGTTGCGTCACGAGCATGTGTGTAAACAAGACTAATGAAATAGGTTTATAATGTAGACTATATTGTGTGCAATACCTCAGAATAACACCATGCAGAAATGACGAAGATGAAAATATGCAGAAAATAGGTTTTTTTTAAATACAAACATGCAGAAGTAAGAAAGAAAAAGCGGTGTTTACCCGATCCTAATATTATAACCGATCAATTCATTCTTACAACATTCTTAACAATCCAAGCATTAAAAAAGGTGCGGAAACCGCACTAATATAGAAAAGATGCAGTTAAAGTGTGCGGTAACTTTCTTTCACTTGCGGCAAATTTAATTGCCAACTGGCATTTTTTTGCGGCAGAAATACTCTTTAAAATTAGTCAGTTTACTTTTTTTATCAATTTATAACGCTTGAGCATGTGTAATACATAGGAAGATGGGTAATACACACGCACGACTTTGCTACGACATTGTACGGTATAATAGTTACGGCGTAGAAGTTGTGGCGACGTTACTGTAGACATCAATGACGTCGCCGGATATTTATAATTCAATTTCTAGGATTTATGGAAGAGAAGGGGAGTTCATAATCAATTAAGGGCAGTCTTTTCTTTCTGTTACATATTCACTATCTCTGAAAGAACCGAAATAGTTGAAGAGCCATAGTATGTATTATGCTTATTTTTTTAATCTGTGTATATGGATTTTTAACAAATAATGGCACAAACAAATATTTTCCTATGTTACTGAATCTCCATTCAGCAAACATTACATCATACTTTGTCATTTAGTTAAAGAAAAGGGAAAGTGATCGAGACGAGAAATTTTGTAAAAATAAAATATTTGTTTGCAGAGTTGCGTCACGAGCATGTGTGTAAACAAGACTAATGAAATAGGTTTATAATGTAGACTATATTGTGTGCAATACCTCAGAATAACACCATGCAGAAATGACGAAGATGAAAATATGTAGAAAATAGTTTTTTTTTTAAATACAAACATGCAGAAGTAAGATAGAAAAAGCGGTGTTTACCCGATCCTAATATTATAACCGATCAATTCATTCTTACAACATTCTTAACAATCCAAGCATTAAAAAAGGTGCGGAAACCGCACTAATATAGAAAAGATGCAGTTAAAGTCTGCGGTAACTTTCTTTCACTTGCGGCAAATTTAATTGCATGCCAACTGGCATTTTTTTTGCGGCAGAAATACTCTTTAAAATTAGTCAGTTTATTTTTTTTTATCAATTTATAACGCTTGAGCATTTGTAATACATAGGAAGATGGGTAATACACACGCACGACTTTGCTACGACATTGTACGGTATAATAGTTACGGCGTAGAAGTTGTGGCGACGTTACTGTAGACATCAATGACGTTGCCGGATATTTTTATTGTTCCGGCAAAAAAATCAAACTTCAACAGGGAGTAGCCTAAAAACTAGCACGGTTGCTAAGGACTTTCTTTGCACCGATGGAATCGTCTTGAAATCATTTTTGAATTGTATATCAATTTTTTTTTTAATTCTGTTGACCAACAAAATAGAAAACTTGATAATGTAAAAATATCTGCTAATTTTGATGACTTTCCATATATATCCTTTGTATTTTTGGCGTTTCATGCTGTTAATTTCAACGGCTCGTATCTCATAAACGAAAACGGTTGCCCCCTTTTTTTATTTTATTTTCTGGTGTAATTTCAAAAGCAGAATTCATATGTGAAATTTAAAAAAAAATCTGTTGAGTAGTTTAATTACGTACACTTCGCCTTATAAATCGACAATAACTCCAACCATATGACTTGTATTATTATTATCGCGAGAATGTTACGTATCCTTTTACAATATAAAAAAAAAACACGTTATCTCCCTTTTGCCACACAACTTTAAATTTAACATTATCATTAATTTTTCAAGTGTTTCGAATCGCAAAACGTGATTTCCAAGCTAATTTTTTCTTCTCTTTAATGTTGACTGTATTTCGGTCTATTCAGTTTCTGTATGTACGTTAACTTTTATGCTACTAGTCTGTATTTTTACTTTTAGAAATTCCATTTCTAGGATTTATGGAAGAGAAGGGGAGTTCATAATCAATTAAGGGCAGTCTTTTCTTTCTGTTACATATTCACTATCTCTGAAAACAACATTAACAAAGTAAATATAGTCTTCTGAAGAGGCATGACATCTAGAGACAAAACATTAATTATTACATGAATCAAAAAATTAAAAAGAAAAAGAAGATTATTGTATGATAGTAATGGGTTATCTAGAAATCATCTTGGTATTAAAAGGCTTTCATTCTCAATATTGAAATCTGTGTTTACAAACATATAATACAATAATATTCACAAGCTTCCTTCGAATACTTATCACGGTAGGTATAGTGTCCGGCTAGGATCGTGGTTTTTCGGGTGATTTGATCGGGTTTATTCGAGTGTGACCACTTTTTTTCGAGTGAATATGATCAAAAATGTAAACAAACAGACTTCCTTTGTGACAAGACGTGATATAGAAGCTTCAATTTAATATACAAGGATATACAAGGTGTGTTAGTATTTGAGATAAAAAGATATTATCAGTCCGACATTACTTTTGGTTAAAAAAGTTGAATTTAACCTTACAATGATTTTATTCCAAAAAACAGAATAAAGCTATTTTATACACATACCAATGCAAATGTCGATGGAAATGCACACATGGAATCCATATATCCTTAGATCTACAGACACTTTACAAAAAATCGTGTTGCATTGAAAACGACATTTTTAGACTAAATTCATGTTCATGTGTTCGGGTGTTTTCGAGAGCAGTCCGGGCTTTTTCGAGTGCTTCCGTTTTTTATAGAGTGATTATACAAATTTCCTATAGCTTAGAATGTTATGTGTCAGTGTATTTACGTTTAAAAACAATAAAAAATTGGTTCAAATTATGTACTTTTTAAGTCACAAAACCAGTGCATTCATCTTTTTGATAAAGGTGTACTAACACTTACATTTTATAAAAAAAGTCATTTGACAATATTGTTGTTTGTCACATCTCAAAAATAACATGTACAGTATATATTCATGATGTCAACAATCTAATGCTAGCATAGATAATTTGGATTGAGACGTACGTACAAATAGTGAATTAAGCTGATAAATTATTCATTTCATTGTTAACTATACATGAAATTTAATTAAGATTTTATTGTCAATGGGTATAACAACTGGTCGGATTAAGTGTGTGAATTTGTTTTTTTGGGGTTTTTTTTTGTTTTTTTTTGTTATTAACGAAGTTTTTTATTGTTGTTGGGGCAGGGGGCAGACCACTTGTAGTAGAATATTTATTATAACACATAAAAAAAAGAAGATGTGGCACGATTGCCATTGAGACCAATGACACAAAAATAACAACTATAGGTCACCGTACGGCATTTAACAATGAGCAAAGCCCATACCGCATAGTCAGCTCTAAAAGGCTCCGAAATGACAAATGTAAAACAATTCAAACGAGAAAACTAACTTCCTAATTTATGTACAAAAAATAAACGAAAAACAAATGTGTAACACATCAATAAACGAAAAACAAATGTGTAACACATCAACAAACGACAACCACTGAATTACAGGCTCCTGACTTGGGACAGACACATACATAAATAATGTGGCGGGTTAAACATGTTAGCGAGATCCCAACCCTACCCCTAACCTAGGACAGTGGTGTAACAGTACAACATAAGAACGAACTATACAAATCAGTTGAAAAAGGCCTAACTCATTAGATGGATACAAATAGAAATACATCTAACAACAACAATGCATTTTTCTGATTCTTCTCTGTTGTCAAGTAGGTTTCCTACTCCATTTTTTTAATAAACAGCTGCGCCATGGGCGTATGATATGCCCTTCGCGTGTTCATAATAAAGTTCATTCTTTTATGGTTGTGGCTTATTGTATATTTCTTGCATGCATAAACATTTCTCATATCACACTGCACGGAGTGAGATACGAAAAAGTGATACGAAAATCTGCGTTAATTTGATTTCCTTATCCAGCGTGTAAAGACGATATTACGGCATTTCCATTGGTTATTCGTTAGGTCATTGATGACCATCAAAGGTTACGACAATGTACGTTACCTGTGCAAATTACTAGACCAACGATTCGCGGAATTTTTATTTTGACACAATGAGAGTGTTGACCATAAGGCAAATAGGGTTAACAACTTGTGAGAATGGGGTATCGCTTGATATCAACTCTCGGTTTTAATTCAAGTAAGTATTTACTAAGTAAGTAAGAAAGTAAGTAAGTAAGTAAGTAATTTTCACTCGTTCTTTAATTCGAATAGTAATAACAAACTCGCCGGAGCTGCGTTTATTATTTTATTAAAATTAAATAACTCGAGTTGATATCAAGCGATAGCCATCTCACTCGTTATGAAACCTATAAATAATTTCTCTATGTAAAAAAAAACTAAAAGAGAGGTAACCTTAATCTATATAAAGCAGTCACCAAAGTTTCATGAAAACTCATCAAAGCACTTTCAAAATATTGTCCGAAATCAGTTAAATCATCCCTTTTTAACTTACCTGGCGCCAAAGGGTCAAGTAAGCTTTTCTCATCACTTTGTGTCCGTCGTCGTCCGTTGACTTTTACATTGTGTCGTCCAGTGATGATCGGATATATACGTCTAGAGTTTTAATTGCTGTTGAACAGATCACAATCTGAGCAGCTTATTAACTGTATTTTAATGTTAAGGATAGCGGATCATGTGCAACGCAAACATTTGTTACACAAATGTTTTCCTCTGAAACTTATGGACCAAGGTGAGCGACACAGGCTCTTTAGAACCTCTAGTTTGTTTTAAAAAATCCCATAACTCGGAAACGTAAAATCTAAAATTTATAAAATTCGAAAGGGAGGATAATTCAATAGATATAAACAATTCTCCGAAGTGTCATGTAAATTGGTTACAGTTTTTTTGAGTTATTGTCCGACATGCTGACGACGGACGGACAACGGTATACAATAATACTTACCGTATAAAAACTCCGAGATTCACCACGAAAAATAGTATTAACTGAGAAAACAAAAATACAATAAAATGAAGTTGAAAAAAAGATTTTGAGTCCCCTGCACTATGTTCTAAAGATCTCTATAATTAAAGGATCCGATAATTTCTAATGTTATACTGGAATGTTGTGGTAGAACGTTTTCCGAATAGAAAATTTGAATTAAATTGAAAAAGGTTAATTTTGATCAAAGTAGTAATATGTTTTGGTGATTTATTGAGAATATATGATATTTTCATTCATTAATTTACATTTATAAACTAGAAAAGTCCTTTTTATAAAGTCAAGAATACCTTTTTTCATATTAAAATTTTTGTTAAAAAACCCGAACCATTTGTTTAAAAACCCGAACGGCTTCACAGTTTCTATCGAAAAAAATCTCCCGGACAATAACAAACACTGAATTTAATGGTTAAAAACAAGGTCATTGTGCTTCTTTGTTACTTTAAATATGTATAGTATTCAAAATAAGATGTGTAGTCAAGAAAAGAACTATAATTATAATTACGAATAAGCAGTTAATTGACCTGGTCGCATGTTTTATCACTCAAAAACGCCCGATCTACACTCGAAAAAAAAATTAGACAGATTCACTCGAAAAAACAAGATCCTAGCCGGACACTATAGGTTGCACTTGTGTAAAACCAGCAATGCAATTTTCCATAGGAACTGCATAAAATGCATATGAAGTCACACTTCATTCAGGAAGTTTTGAGGAGAATGTTATATTTCCCTGGAAAGGAGACATGCATTACTTTTTTTGCACCAATAAAACATATAGCTGTGCGGCATATTTTCAAGTTTTACTGGCCTCCATGTATAAACATTGCAGGATCGCATTGAATGTTTCCATTAAATTTGACTCAACACCCAAATGTCTTCCAGTCCTCCTGAAAAATATGTTAAATAAATAGACATTTTTATTTATATCAATTTAATTCTCCAATCAAGTCTTAATTAAAAAAAATAGTTTGCATCCATGGCAACAACTATGTAAACAGTAGCAGTATTGATATGCATATTATATTTCTCCCCAAAAGAGGCGTAACTTGCAAATCACACGTGATTTACAAAGTGCAACCTATATCTACCGTGAAGATACTATACAGATTTTACCATGTTGTGTTGATCGTCCGGCATATCATTTAAATCCCACCAATTCGCGACTGGTTGATTAATAAAAAAAACTTTACATTTCAACGGCACACGTTCCAACAATTAAGTTTATACAGGCTGAACGTTGCACAATTGTTTCAAAGTAAACATTTACATTCACATGCATGTTTCATGTTTGTGGTGAAAGAGTTTATGAAATATTTTTTAAAATTTAAACCGAATGCATTGGATTTTACAAACAATTTTAATACATGCATATGATTTATACAATGCCGTTAATATGGTAATGTGGCTTAACGAATCTAGTGAGTGAATGGCAAACACAGCTTATCTTTTAAATGCACGATTTGATATTATGTTCTCAAATGATGGGATATATCTATAAAACTAACGTAAGAGACCGATTTCATTGATCCGCATCTCCTCTGAAAGCATACAAAGTCGGAAATATTTGAGATAAAACGAATTATTGTAGTGTTTTGTACTTCCTAAATTTGTCTTTGAAACAACCGTTTTAAAAAGAAAAAAACATTGAAAAACTGGAACGGGCAAGTGCAACGAAAAATGCATTCATAGTATTTGGTGGTGACTTGAACCTTCCAGGCTGGAACTGGTTAACAAGAACTCTAAAACCAGACTCTTCTTACAAAAATAACCACTACAAATTTGGCGACATCTTAGACGACAATGGCCTTGTACAACTGGTTGGGGACCAACAAGAGGTCCCAATACATTCTAGTGAACACAAACAACCCGTCACGCTTCACTCGTACCAAAGTAAAACCTGGGGTGTAAGACCATGATATTGTCTTCAGTGAAATAGACACCAAGCCTATACCAAGGAAGCAAAAAACCAAGACACATCTCCTTATATAGGAAAGCAAATTTTGAAACTATCAAACAGGAAATGAATAAAACTTATCAGAAGGACAAACAATTAGCTGCAAATTGGAGTCCAGCGGAGGAACTCTGGTTACTGTTCAAATCCAAGCTTAACCAGAGTGTAACTAATCATATCCCACAAAAACTGCAAAACTGAAAGATAGCCTCCCTTGGCTAACTCCGAATTTACGAAAGTTAATACATACATACCAAGATTACTAAAAGAATTGGCAACGGAAATAGCCCCTATACTAACACTTATCTTTCAAACATCAATCGAAACAGGGGACGTACCATCTGACTTGAGGAATGCTAATGTTACCTTTTATAATATGGGTTTCGCTCTAAACGATCTTGCGAAACCCAACTCGAGATGCTAAAAAATGCACGGTCCAACATGTTTGATGAACGGAGGTTCGATGTGGCGGCCGGGACTCTGTGGAATAGCCTTCCAGAAAATCATCGAAATGAATATTCACTTGAGATATTTAAGAAAGGACTGAAGACACATTTATTCAAACTTGCATTTGAGGATCGCTTATAGTATAGAACTGGAACCGTGATTGATTGTATTTGACTGATGTTGATTTGCTGTAGTAATGTTTTGTACATTTGAGTTTGATTCGTTGTGTTTCTGTATATTTTGATATAACATTTTATTATGAGCCGATATCTTTTAGTAACATATTCTATAAATACAAAATTGTTGTAGCATTCTGCTATTTCAAAGTTATTTAGATATAAGAAGATGTGGTATGAATGCCAATGAGACAACTCTCCATCCAAGTCAAAATTTATAAAAGTAAACCATTATAGGTCACAGTACGGTCTTCAACACGGAGCCTTGGCTCACAACGAACAGTAAGCTATAAAGGACCCCAAAAATTACTAGTGTAAAACCATTCAAACGGGAAAACCAACGGTCTAATCTATATAAAAAACGAGAAACGAGAAACACTTATGAACCACATCAACAAACGACAACTACTGAACATCAGATTCAATTTAGTTTAGATAACAAATATTGAAATTTTTACTTATTCATTAATAATTCTTTTAATCCATTGTTATCAAATTTGGCAAAATTTTTAGAGTCTTCACTTTTTATAGTTGATTTGATGTCGTATGCTTTTAAACGTATCTTTAACTTTCTAGTTTCGAGTATGTACGAATGTGTGTATATCGTTTAACGTGTAAAGCGCTTAGGGTAGTTGGACTGTTATATAATGCGCTTAAAAAAATCCCTGTAATAATAAATAATAATAATTATTGAATTTGTGGACGATCGATATCATTAACAACATGAGTGCAGGTAAACAGACAGACGTACTTATTGTATATTTCTCTAACGCAGTCGACAAGGTCAGTCACAATCTCCTTGTCCATAAACTCGAACAGGGGAAAGGTCAATAGGTGGATTGCTAGCTTCCTGTCACATCGGACACAATCAGTAGTAAGTGATGGAGAGAGCTCTTCACATAATGATGTAGAATCTGGGGTACCCCAAGTCTCAGTCCTAGGGCCTTCGCTATTCCCTTTCTCCATTAACGACATGCCTGATGGAATTAAATCTACTATCCGCCTATTTGCAGATGACACCATATATATCATACCTTACAATATCAATCAAAAAAGATTCAATCGACCTACAAAAGTATCTAGATAAACTAGCAACATTGGAAACCAAATGGAAAATGGCCTTCCATCCAGACAAGTGCAATGTACTCACCATCAGCCGGAAAAACAAGACCATTGCAACATCCTACAAGCTACATGATCACACTTTAGAACCTGTCAAAAGCGCCAAATACCTAGGCTGCACATTCACGTTCGACTAAAATGGAATAACCATGTTAATAACGGCTGCAATAAAGACAATAGAACAATCGGCTTTCTTAAACGAAACCTGAATAAAGGAACAACATCTGTAAAGATAAAAGCGTATAAAACACTTGTAAGACCCATAACAGAATACGCAAGTCCGGTATGGGATCCATACTATAAAACAGAGATTGACCGACTAGAAATGATCTAGAGACGA
The DNA here is from genome assembly GCF_021869535.1 of Mytilus californianus. NCBI lineage: Eukaryota > Metazoa > Mollusca > Bivalvia > Mytilida > Mytilidae > Mytilus > Mytilus californianus. Next base: position 43,436,603 of record NW_026262615.1, read on the forward strand.
GCAGCACGATATGTGATGAACGAACACCATAATCACCCGAGTGTAAGCAAGATGCTAAAGCACATAAAATGGATATCTCTTGAATAAAGGCGAAAAGATGCAAGATTAACCATGTTTCTGAAAATAGTAAATGTGAAAGTTGCAATGACAAAGGAAGGTCGTCTGATGCCATCTAAACGATTGTAAAGAAACATGCATGACAGAAACTCCCAAATTCAATCAGCACCAAGTGATTACCGGAAATATTCTTCTTTCCACCAACCATCAAAGATAGGAACACTGTCCCTCCTGGGGTTGTATTAGCACCGTGGGTCGAGGATTTTAAAACATCTGTGACAAAGTTGAACTAAATTCAAACAATTTGGGGAGGGGAGAGGTGTCTGTATTTGCACCAAAGTCATGGCAAAATATTAAGTTTGATGATTGTGGCCATTATCCGGTAGAAGTAAAAGTAGAAGGATATTTGTAAACTTCAATGAGACAGCAATCCAAAAACAAATGAACAGCCTATGATCGTCAAAGATAGAGCGTTGACTATACAACATGTCAAACAAGGTTTAACTTGCAATGATTCCAGAAAAGTTATGAAAATATATAGCATATAAATATATGATTGTCCTAACCGAAATACAAAATCCCCGAAACAAAACACGTTATCAATATATGTCACCGTGTTTTGGGGCTTACTAATGCAACTTTGCATAACATTAACAGAGTGGGGTGCAAATATACCGTTAGTGAATTTGGATGCCCCTTCATTATTGGCATCAACTAATCACTTTATTTTAATATTAATAATTTGAAAACAACTGAACGGACGATGCATGCATTAATCAACGGCATCACTTGGTCACCAGGGGCTTTATTTTTTATATTCAAATAAGGGACATGGGTTGCACAGTACAGTTGTAATAACATTGATAAGTTGATCGATCAATATATTATAAGACCATAAAGCAGTCTTCGAACATATTTTTATAGAATGATCTTTTGAGAAACTTTTATACATAAGTAACAAGTTGTATGCACTTATGGTAATGGGAAATTATAATTTTTATCCTTTATATATATATATATATATATGTAGGAATCTAAAATGCGATGGTACTCTAAAGTGCGATGGTCACGCTAGAGTGCGATGGTCTACGCTAAAGTACGATGGTTTCTCACGCTAAAGTGCGATGCTTGTTTGTTTGCTAAAGTACGATGGTATATCAAGCTTAAGTGCGATGCGTGTTTGTTTGCTAAAGTACGATGGTATATCACGCTAAAGTGCGATGGACTAAAATGGTAAGATTCATGGGATTAAAACGTAAAGTACATCGAGGTTAAAAATTTTACAAAAGCTAGTATGTTAAGGTATAACATATGTGATAGGCTTTATAATTCACCGGTAAGCTTCAGTGATTGTTTCTAAATTTAGAAGACCGACCACGTAATAATTGCTAAAAAAAGTAATGTATGTGTCTCAACATACTATAATAATACTTCCTGTAAAATGAATTTTTAACAACTCAGAGCGTATTGAATATTTGGACAATTGGTGTAGATTGCCGTTCACACTAATGTGACAACCTCCCTTACAGTCGTCATTGAAAATTACAAATACAAAATTCGTTATGCAACATTTATTTGTATAAGCTTTAATTAAAATCCGAGAGAAAGGCAATGTTCGCCAAACTTTTTCCTTTTTCGTAGCGAGTACAAATACATGTTTGATTTTCCTACAATGTACAAACTAATGTTTTAGCAGGTAATTTATAATTTACGCATGAAAACATGAACCTCTATTTTACCGACGTTACTTTCTTTAAAATTTACAGCATTTTTTTTTACGTTGATCGCAAAGTAAACTGCTACATAAACAATGATTCAAATTTATCCGTTCGCTTCAAATAGAAGCAGGATATAGGATACATAGGCGTATACTATTTTGTATCTATACAATAAAATGGTCGACTGTAGGATTCAAGTCCTTCTTCTAGCACTAAAAAAACCATTGTGCCTCAGCCGACAAAGAACAGTTAAATTTAAATCAATTACTAGTAGGCCATGGACAATTGGTGTAAAAGTTGTTAATCAGATATTTGTAATTTATTTTCCGGCGTGTTCATCTTTAGTTTGTATAAACGACTGTTGACGTCATAATCTAACTACGTTTCTAACGTCTATATTTTCGCGGACCATCGGACTTTAGCGTATGGAAGCATCGCACTTGAGCGTAGACCATCGCACTTTAGCGTGACTATCGTACTTTAGCGTCCCCAACGCACTTTAGAGTCCTACATATATCATACTTGTTATATATTGTTATACATGTACTGTTATATGAAGATCTATAGACATACAACATGTGAATATATAGACTTAGTTACAGACAATAGTGAGCTTAATATGGCGAAACATTACATTATAACTGGTTCCCGATACTAACAGGTTAGATGGTGTAATCGATCCCGGATATATATATATATATGTAGGACTCTAAAGTGCGATGGGGACGCTAAAGTACGATGGTCACGCTAAAGTACGATGGTCACGCTAAAGTGCGATGGTATGCGCTAAAGTGCGATGCCTACATACGCTAAAGTCCGATGGTCCGCGAAAGTATAGACGTAAGAAACGTATTTGGATTATGACGTTAACAGTCGTTTATACAAACCGAAAATGAATATGCTGAAAGATAAGTTAAGAATATATGATTAACAACTTTTAAACCATGACTTAATTAGTTTAAACCTAACCGTGCTTTGTCGGCTGAAGCAAATGTGTTTTTTTTTTCGGGTGCTGGATGCAGGACTTGTATCCTGCAGTCGACCATTTTACTATAATAATAATAATAATAATAATAATAATAATGATATCTTTATTTAGAGAGAGTAACTCATTTGGATTACACCAATTTTCAATAAGGCTCTCTTAATACAATAATAATTACATTAAAAATAAACAATACATATTCAATAATAATGATAAATAAAGATGTAATACAATTTAAATACAATAAACAATTATTATATATGGCATTACAGTACAAATATCATGGTAATGTTAAAAGTACATAGATTTGTAGTTATGTTTAAATTCTAATACTGTGTTTGATTTTTTAATTGAATTAGGAAGAGCATTCCATACTTTTGGTCCATTGTACGAGAAACTAGACTTATACAACTCTGTATCTGGTTTTGGAATTATAAAATTATCTGAGGACGAAAATCTCGTATTGTATTTTTGGTTTGCAGAAGCTGATAAAATAAGACTGGACATATATTCTGGACCTAAGCCATGTTTTGCCTTATACATTAGTAATGATTTATGATAATGTATTCTTTGTGTAATCGGCACAATGTTACATTCGTGAAATAATTCGCTTGAAGGTTTGGTGTAATCATGTTCGTCTAAAATTATTCTTGCTGCTCTCTTTTGCAGTTTTAGTAAACTATCTAATAGAAAGTTATTACAGTTTCCCCATATTGAACAACAATAATCTAAGTGAGGTAAAACGTAAGCGTTATAGAACATTTGTCTAGCTTTGTGATTTAAATATTTCTTTATCCTTTTTAGTAAAGCTAAAGAAGAGTTAACCCTTTTTATGATATACTCAATATGAGAAGACCAGGATAGAGATGCATGAACAAAAATACCTAGAACCTTTTCACATGTACTAACTTTAATTTGTTGTCCATTCATAGCAATATTAATGTTTTCATTTGATGTAACTGAAAGCTTCTGTTTAGAGCCAATACATATAGCCTTCGTTTTAGATACATTTACAGCCATTTTATTGTCATCACACCAGCGAAAAATATCTTGTAAAACCGTATTAAGTTTTTGACTGATACAACTTTTGTTTTGTCCAATGACTGATATGGTGCTATCATCAGCAAATAAATCGGTGTTATGATTAGGAACACAAGTCCTAAAACGGATCCTTGAGGTACACCCGTTTTTTGTTTTTGTAAGTCTGAAAATGTATTTGAAATAGATACCATCTGATATCTGTCAGCCAAATATGATGTAAACCATCGTAACGAAGTATAAGCAAATTTGTATTTGTTTAATTTTTGAATAAGCAGTTCATGATTGAGAAGATCAAAGGCTTTTGCTAGATCTAGAAACACTGCCCCAACAAGATCGCCATCATCAATGGCTTTAAGCCATTTATCCAAAAAAGCTGTTAACGCAGTTTGACAAGAATGGTTTACGCGAAAGCCTGACTGCATTCTATACAATAAGTTGTATTTATTAAGAGACTTTACTAAGTGTGTTTTCACATGTTTTTCGAGGATTTTAGAAATGAGTGGTAAAATTACAATTGGTCTGTAATTAAAAACATCCTGTTTTGAACCTTTGTTCTTATAAACTGGTATGACTTTTGCAAGTTTAAATGAAGATGGAAAAATACATTTTTTAATACTTAAGTTAAAAATATGACAAAGTGGTAGTGAAATAGCATGAGAAGACATCTTTAAAAACTTTGCACTTATGTTATCAAGACCTGTTGCTTTTGATTCATCTAGTGCTTTTAGTTGTAAACACACAAAATCATTACTCATAAGTGGTATAGAAAAATACACGTTATCTGGTACATGACCCGATATGAAATCATCAAGTTTGTTAAAGGAACTATTGTTGCTGTTTTGATTTATATTAAGATTATCTGTGATATTTGTGAAATAAGCATTAAATACATCAGCAACGCTTTTCGGTTCTAAAATTTCCTTTTTGTTACAATCACTTATGATTTTAATACTGGTATGATTGTCGGTTCCGTTGACAGTATGTAGGTGCTTCCATAATTTACTACTGTTTCCCTTTTTTTGTGTTCTATGATATTGGTATAATAATTTTGTTTAGAGTTTTCGATGAGATATTTGACTTTGTTTCTCCAGAATCTATAACTATACATATCTTTTTTCTTATGATAAAAATCACGTTTTCTCATGCTATCTAGAATTTCATCATTCATCCACTCATTTTGATTCGAACGTTTTACTCTCTTTTTAATGAGTGGAGCATGATGATTTAATACTTCAGTAAAAATATTTAAAAATGACAATAATGCTTCTTCGGGGTCATCAATTTCTAATACACTATCAAATGAACACTGTGATATGTGATTGATAAAATCATTTTCATTAAAATGTTTAGTAGATCTGAACGTAATATATTCATGAATTTTCTTTTTCGATTTTAACCCTCTTTTGTGAGAAATGCATACTGGATAATGGTCACTGATAGAAGACTTTGGAACAGAAAAAAAATGAATATTATCTGGTTCATTACTATAAATATGGTCTACCAAGGCTTTCGCGTAAACCATTCTTGTCAAACTGCGTTAACAGCTTTTTTTGGATAAATGGCTTAAAGCCATTGATGATGGCGATCTTGTTGGGGCAGTGTTTCTAGATCTAGCAAAAGCCTTTGATCTTCTCAATCATGAAGATGTTTGTGTGACTCGAGTGGGAACTGAGACTATTTGAGACAAGTTAAAAATGTTTTTCAAATGGAACCATTTAGCTGGAATTTTTCTCGACGCCAAATCAATATTAAAGTCACCCAAAATAATAATTTCCCTTTCTTCAATATCAACATTTGTTAACAGCTTGAGGTTAAAGCTGAATTGGTTTGAGTTTTAACCGTGTTTGCTAATGATGCAAATTTGTCTTTAATCTCTTGAAACTGACTGTTTGACGAGTCAATATGACAGTTAAGCGCATCATTTAAGTTTAAAACTTCCTCAGATGTTGACAGTAAAAGACTTTCAATTCTCCTGAGTGCTGACATTGTACAGAAAGACGGAGATTTTGCCTTAATACTAGTTTTGCGTACTAGTTTATTGTTAGGGTTACTTGGAAGCGGGGTTGCTACCTTCATTGGTATAGTTTCCTCTTCATCGTCGCTCCATTCAATGTTGTTACACACATTCACGTTACTCTGGTTATTTGCTTGAACGGTGTTTCCAGACGATGCTTTTATATTCAACGCAAGTTTTGCGAGTTTATCGGCTTCAATCTGACCGATTTCAGAATCACGAGCAATGTGCACCCATGATACGTTTATATTCGATAACAAATTATCTATTTCTGACCAGAGCTCCTTGTTCTTCACATCTTTTCCGGAAGATTTAAGTTTCCAGTTGTTGCTTTTCCAGTAAACAATGTCGTTTGTTATACCTCTAACTAAATACTCACTGTCTGTTTTAATGTTAATGTTTGATATTTGATTATCGTGTATTTGTTGAAGGCATTTTACGGCAGCATACAGTTCCCCAGTATTGTTGGTTTGCTTGTAAGATTCAGGAACTTGTCCATTTATATTTTTGATGTTCTTTGGTTCCCAAAATATACCATAACTGGCCTTTGCCAATGGCTTCCCGTTATTCTTGCATACTCCATCAATGTATACTTCCATTTTTAAATGTCCGTACAGTTCAGGAAAACGTTAACGTTGTTTTCGCGGGCTTTTCTGATATGACGTGATGGACATGGTTTTGATTTATAAATATCGTTTTGTTTGTGTTTTGTTACAATAAAAATGTTAATAGTGATAACAAATTGAAATAATTGGCCATACCGTTATACATTTTGAAGTCTATCAAACAGTAAATCCATCGTAAATCACGAATCGAGTTTTAAAAAAAAAAACAACATCCACAACGGATCACAGCAACTCGTCTCAAATGTAGAATACAATATAGAAGTGTCCAGTAATGACAAATAACTTCGAACAATGTTAGTAGATGCTTTAGAAAGTAATTTCAACACTTTAAAAGTCCTGTGATCACCGGAAATAAATAAAAATCCTGTGAAATTTTTAGGCAGCCATTAGACCTTCCTGACGTCATCAAATTTAGGATCATATAGATACAAAATAGTATACGCATAAGTATCCTGTATCCTGCTTCTATTGGAAGCAAACGGATACATTTGAATCATTATTTATGTTGCAGTTTACTAATTGCGGTCCCCGTTAAAATATTGTCTATTTCATTGAAAAGTAACGTCCGTAAAACGAAGGTACATGTTTTCAGCGTAAATTATAAATGTCGGCTAAAACATTAGTTTGTACATTGTAGGAAAATATAACATGCATGTGTACTCGCTTATTTTTAACATCTACGTATTTAATGAAGATATCAATATAATCTATATCCGAAGTTATTATATTAAACCATAATTTTCATGTAATGTTAACCATAACAACAGATTCAGATATAAAACTTCAGTCATTTACATTTGTTATTTAAAAGATTTAGCTAGTTGTGTTTTTCTTAGTTTCATGGAATGTTTAATGAAACCAACTGTCCTTATCTTTAACATTTTAAAAATTAACTTTAATTACATCAATAATACAAAAAAATTAAAGATATATGGTATGATTGCCAATAAATTAATTATCAACCAAATACCAAATGAATGACATGTAAATTTATGAAGCGTTATCTTAGCATTTCTTAATAGTGATAGTGACAAAGATTATTAAACTGGTGATTTCATTTGTTCGTATTAATGTATGTCAACAGCATCGTTATCAACATTTTATGTAGATAACAGTCTTTAAAATAAAAACAAAATGGTTTATGCCTATCAAAATACTGCTCTACTAGTATTCACAAATTGATCAATGTGTCTATCAATTAACTTTAAAAATGGTGAAAATAATACACTTATAAACAAAATATGTAAAAGACATACACATTTTAGAAAGTTAACTTTAAAACTTGAATCATTGTATGAAATGCCAAGAGACGTTAGTGTCTATTTCAATGAAGAAATCAGTAGATTAGAAAATAAGCTGAAGACTGCACCTTGACATATAATGGTTTTTTCTTTACAAATTTTGACTTGTATGGAGAGTTGTCCCATTGGAACTCATTCCACATCTCCTTATATCTATTAGCAATTTATACGACTCAAAAACTAAAAGGTCACACATTAAAATAAAATAAAATATAGATGGAAGAAGAGGAGAAAACCAAAGTTATTTTAGGATAAGAAAAAGCTAGGCAAACAAGAAGTCCTTAAAGACAAAAAACATGGAGATACATAGAGATCATACAAAAATTAAAACTTGAATGATAATTTATCAAGATATATACAAAAGTTCTTAACACAACTTATATAACAATTACGTTTTGAAAACAGATATCATATATTAACCAATAAAGAAAGTGATAGCATGAAAATTCTATTTTAAAAGTATGGAAGAATGCACATAATCTCTTTTAGACGTGTTAGGAAAGTCGATACTACTGTTGGCGCTCGTGTTGGATGGAAGATGAATACAATATGATGTGGGGGTCAACTCCAAAACTATGAATATCCTTTTTTATTACCTGTATGGCCACTCAAATAAGGTTTTTATAGTGAAGAAGACATGATCAATCGAGCGTTGTTAAAGAACTAAAATTAATTATCAAAATATGAATTTTAAAATCAATTACGTGGTGGAATATTTATAAATTGAAGATAATTATATCGAAAAAAAGGGGGGATGTTTTTATTTTATTCTCAGAACCAACAAATTTTTGCAAAAAAAATATTTGAATACGGGTTTTGGCCCGCTTGATCTCTCAATGGAAACAAATTATCGTTTTGCTTTCATTTTGGTACGATTAAAAAAAAAATTAAATATTTTGGAAAACACAAATCCCCTTTTTCACAATATGAATGCTCGATGATTTATTTTAAAATGCAATTTGGGATTTTGTTGTTCACTTGCCTAATAACATATCATTGTTTGATTGGGTAGCATTTGCATTGTTTAATGTCTCCCGAAAAGTCCAGCACACAATTCAACTGTTTGTTTTAGTTCGTTCCTTTGCTGTCTGCATAAGGTTCCAAACGACTCTGACTGTCTCTAAACGTCTTATTGCGTCGACCCTCATACTTTCTTTTACCTCTCTTTTTTACCTCGGCAATTACCATCTTAAATGATGTCTCTTACATGGTGTAACAATTGGTGGACAATTGACCTTTGACCAATAAACTTGAAAATATATTGAGCTCAGGATTTTCACAAGTAAGCCAAAATATGTCAAACTATGACGAGTCGAGAAGTGTTAACAAGGATATCAAATAAATTCCAACTGTGACCTTGACCTTTGTCTTTGAAAATTTATTTTTGAATAAAGGACTAAGTATGAACCAAGTATGGTCAAATTCCTGGAACGATGTTGAATATAGAGTGTCAACAAGTGTGTTACGGACGGAAAGACGGACCGAGGGTATAGTTATAAGAAACCCTCCCTCGAACTTTGTTGGCGAGATGATAAAATCCATTGGATGGGAAATGCAGATAAATGTTATTTTACACGATTGCAATGGGGCTAAAAAGGTCGATTGAATTACATTAATTAAAGCCCGTTATAGGGTATAAGATTGTAGCTACGGGAAACAATGTCAACTGAAGCTAAGATTGTCAAATGTCAACTGAAGCAAAGTTAGTTTTTATCTTTCTTTCAATGTCGTTCAATCTATTTATTTCTAAAATCAAAATTATTAGAAAAGTTTATACGATCTTTCACAAGACGTATGATTATAATATATAGAATCACAAATAGTGGACACCTTTTTCTAGTCTTATAACAGATGAGCTGGGGGTGGGGGGAGGGTGGGGTATTTTTGTGTTTGTTTGTTTTGTGTTTACTTATTTTTATTTATTTATTTGCTGTGTTTACAACCAGTGTGTGCATTCAAATAATTTCTAACGTCAATCAACGAATAAGAGGCAGCTGGTGTGGTAACAGGTTCATACATATTATTGCGGGATTAAATATGTTCGTAAGCGCTCAGCCCTTTTCTTAACCCCAGACACTGGTGTAAGTTGTAACAGTAAAACATAAGTACATACTTAAAAAATCGGTTGAAAATGGCATGACACATTATATTGACAGGAAGCGTTTAAAAAATGACATAAAGACAATGATGCAAAAAACACAAAGTACCAGTATCAGAGTACTTGCAGGAACTGAAAGCTAAAAGCAAATAACAACGGCTTCCGAAATTATAAGGTGACATTATATGTATTGATTATCAATCTGAGATAACGGATTATCAATCCGAAATCACATATTTGTCAATCTGATATCACAGATAAAAAATCCAAGATCACGGATAATTAATCCGAGATCATGAATAAACAATTTGAGTTCATGGATTGTCAATTCGATATCACAAATAACCAATCCGAGATCACAAACTATCAGTCCGAGATCACGGATTTGTGTGTGTGTGTCCTTTTATGGCTTTCTTCGACATACGACTACACAATTTTACTTTATTTTTACAAGAAGTCAAAACAAGATAAATTATTCACAAGACTAATATTAAATAAACTCATCATAGATACCAGGATTAAATTTTGTATTTACGCCAGACACGCGTTTCGTCTACAAAAGACTCATCAGTGACGCTCGATTCCAAAAAAGTTAAAAAAGCCAAACAAAGTACGAAGTTTATCTAAAAATATATTTATTGAACCTTTTCTTGTTCTTAAAAAATATTTTGATCTTCTCCTGCGTACTATAACAATTGTTTAATATTTATCTCAACGGTATCAAACACGTAACAGGTAACAAAAATATCTAGTTTTTGTACTCATTGGCCCCCACAACATATTGTATTCATCTTCCATCCAACACTGGCGCCAGCAGAAGTGTCGACTTTCCTAACACGTCTATTGGAAATGAATCTTAATTTGCCGCTGGCATTGATTGGTTAAGTGTAGAAGTTAACAATATGTTTTGTGAAGATCTGAAACATTAGACAATTTCAAGATAAGATTGATTTTGCAGAAAAAATCAACAAAGAGTGAGCTTTACTTTAGTTTTCAAATGCTTTTGATTTTTTAGAGTGGGACTTCATGATTTTAGCTTCACAGAAATTTGATTCAAAGATTCAATGTTGAAATTTTGTTTTGTTCTTTAACCTTATATTTAAATCTCAGTTAGACACAATGGTTGCATTTCAAAACCTATAAGCATTTTACGTGGGATAAAGCAAGGTTGTCCATGCAGTGCGAAAACTTTCGGTATTGCCGTTGAAATTTTAGCATGTAGGATTTCATAATATCATGACCTCAAAGGCATTGAAATTAAACTTAATGGCAAAACTCACACATAAAAGATTAGCCAAGTAGCAGATGATACCACTCTATTTGATAACAAAGATGAATTTGTTAACTATATTCTGATCAATCAAATTCAAGGCAATATGTTTTCATTAAACTTTCTGTCCATTTTCTTATATATATAATGCTTATCAAATGTTTGATCAAAACAATCAAGTGTTTTTATTTAATTTTTGATTGTCCATTTGCTATATGTTCGCATTACTGTTTGTATCTATTATACAACTGTTCAGTTTAAAGTCTGAACGAAAATATTTGATACATCTTAGCTTTTAGTAAAAAGTCTTTATTTTGTACATTGATGTAGTTAACTTACCAAAACACACAGCACACTTTGAAATTTGTCTTTTACAGTTTATGTGTCAAGTGGAGAAAGCACACACATAGTCGTCACAATTAAATTATAGTCCGTTCGTGCGGTAAACGAATTATGTGTCTATATGTAGTATGTATATTTTAAACTATATGATATCAGTTATTAAATGCAAATAAATGCAATCCTCATACACAAGAACCATTGAAGAGTAACAATAGACAACATAAATAGGTATAAAGACTCTACGCTGTAGATATATCCTCTTAACTAGAATAGTTTTTTTGTATTAGTGACTTATGTGATCACGATCAATTCCGGTGACAGATTTTAAAAATAAAGTTTTATATTAATTGCAAACCGAAGCAAGAAAATGAGTATCTTAAATAACATATGCATATCTACCGTTTTCTTCAATTATATTTCAAATCTGAAAAAATGAATTCAAATACCAGTACACAAAATATTCGAAATGAAGATGACAATGAACATTTGTATGGAATGAGAAAAATAACGTATTGGGAAAAATACGGAGTTAAGCGCTTTCCATACCGTGGAAGTCGTCGACACACTCCATTTCTCCAACAACATTTTGACTGTCGAATAAGTATCTCTAACGACGTGTTTGGTGTTACCATTCACCAGTTTGAAAAGGAATTCAAAGCCTGTTTGGAAAGAAGGAAACAAAATTCGCAGTTTATTCTCAATTTGCGATATCCTGTTAAATCGTCTGATAAATACAGAAGTATTTAGAGAATTGTGTTGATCAAGATGAAGGTAATCTGATTTTTAACAAAAGGGAAACTAACACGACACAAGTTTATCCATAAAATATAAAATATAAGTTCAAATAATTCTACCATTTGTTTTAGATGGCTGATTTATTTTTTTTTCCTTTTATTTCTCAATCGAAAAACAGTTTATGTATCCACTCAGTTCATCTATAAACAACTGTCAATTTATATTTTGACAAATTGATACACAAAAAAATAATTTAGCAACATTTAGAATAATTCATTTTGCTTGTGAGCATTGAGAATTGTGTAGCTTTTGGTGTTTTTTAAAAACATTTTGAACACTCTCCTTTTTTCAAAATCATACAATAAAGTAATGTTACTGATACAAAAAGTATAAAACTATAAAACTTTAATTCCATCTATTCTTTATCTCAACCCTCTAGCTATCTCTGCTTTAGTTTTTTTGGCTGACTTCTGTTGAATTCTGAAGTGTTTATGCTAGTATTTACAGTACACATTGACATACCAACATTTACCATAAAGGAACAGAAACAAGCATCTATTACAGACTGCATAGTTATTCAGAACAATACAGCTAAAATCATTACTTTTGTATATGGTGCCATTTCAACCTATGAATGTGTTGACGTAATTTTTTGTCGGGTTAGGAATAAGGCATAGACCGTGATTGTTTTTAATCCATTTTAACTATCAATGCATTAAACACAGAATTGTATATGATTCCAAAATTTTTAGATTTGAAATATAAAATATAGTCACTTTTACCTAACTATTGCAACTTATGAATAAAACAAAACAAATTTTCTTTAAAACGGATCATTGATTTTTAATTAAAAGTCCAAACACAAACCAGCTGTTTCTTAGATAAAAATATGTGTGAAATGTTTATAGTGAAGAGTAAGGAAAATTGAAATCTAACAAACACTTCTAAAATAATTCATTTATTTAGATTTTTCTTGTAGTTTTCTGTTTTAATCCCAATCTTACTACATTATCTTTAATATCTGATCATTTATTACACCTGCGTTGTCTCCTATTCCTCTAATCATAACAGGTGATAAGTGATGGACATAAATACCCAGCATCTTTCAGAGTGTGTCTAAGTTGATATTGTATATATTAAAGTCGGATGCTATGTTTGATGTGTAATGCCAAAAGCAAAAAATGTCCGCCTCTCTTTACAATCTTATTTCAAAATGTAACAAGTAGATAACTAAGATTTTTCGACAAAAGAAATTCTTCATCATTGAATATATCTTACAAATTGATGAGTTCGAGTATTTGTGTGTAGTTTGATAATTGTATACAATTACACTCATGCAATAAATCAAATTGTTGTAATCCAAATTAGACTTGTGACCATTTGTAAAATTTGAAGGAACATTTTGATAATGTTTTCTCCTACAAAGAGAAAAGGAATGTAATTTATGCATAAACGGTCTTTTCCTTCCTTAATGACTATACCAAATGCAATTTAAGAATAGTTATTTGTTTGTTTTGATCAATTCTACCTGAACCATCTGAGTTCGATCCCTTGTTAGGCGCAATTCTGGGTCCTCAATTTTTTTTTTTTTTTTTTTTTTGGATATGCTTTTTTTTCTCCAATTTAAGAAACTAGCATTTCATTATGACTCGTCTGTATTTGTTGACATAATGTTTTAATATGACACATTTGTGTATCATTCGTAGTTACTACTATTGTAAAAATAGTAATATCTATCATTTTTGTACTTTGAAGATTAATTATCTGTTTTATTTTGTATCTATATACTTTTTGTAAATACTGAAATTGATAGGAGTTTTAGCGACGTTTTAATTTCTTATACTTTTAAGGATGAAGGAATGATAAACGTAATTTTGTAATAATTTCATATAAACATGATAAAGATGAGCAACTATTTCATTTAACATTATAGCAACCAAATGACTGATGCTACTAAAATAGATGTTAGTAAAATAAATACAAGTCAATCGACTACATTCTATTTATGCATCAATTTATTTTATGTATTTCATTATGTTTGCATTTTAGGTTTTTTGTCGTGGTCCAATAAAGATTCAAATGGGAAATATATAAATGAAAAACTTATACAAATAGTCGGTAAAGAAATAGATATACGTCATAAACAACGGTTATTTCGTGTACATGATGTAATAGCTAATATTATACTAGATGGATTTGGATCTCACGTGACATACATATCAAGCGGGAGTGTATCTGAAGGACTGAGTTTACCTGGTAGTGACTATGACATGATGTGTGTTTTAAACAATATCAAAGTTATTAAAAATTAACTGAAAATAAAGTTATCCAACACTGTTGATGGTGGAAGATCCCGTTTATCCAGGTTTTACTAAACTTAAAGTGGCTTATGGTTTCAATACACAATGTAAAAAATGCAAAAAACTGATAACAGAAACTGACGAAGGTTCATACTTAGCACCCGATGACGTTTTTAAAATTATAATGCACGACATTCCGGAAAAATTTTATATACATGGTCCATCTATTTCATATCCAAAATCGAATGTGGATTTTGCACTTTGTCTCCATTGTAAATCATTCCCAAGCAATGCAAGTAAATGGTTTTATCGACAAAGAAAGCAATGGCCGCCAAATTCAATTTTTGACACCTTTAAGACACTTGGATGTTTGTTTGTGCCAATCGGACCTAAAACAATGACAATCGATAATTTGTTAAGGCAAATATCGTTTTCTGTTGAAGAAAAACAACTTGTGCACTCATTCAACTATACACAATTAGTATGCTACCATCTACTTAAATTGACATTGAAACACATCATAAATGAAAAATCTGGTATGAAAGATTTGCTATGTTCTTATTTTCTGAAAACACCGTTGTTCTGGGTGTCCGAGGAAGTAACTATCGAGACATTTCATATAGCTAATCTGTGTCTATGTTTTGCGTTGTGTTTACATAAACTGAAATCGTGGATAGAAAACTTTCACTGTCCTAACTACTTTATACCTGAACAAAATATGTTTCAAGGAAAGGTCAATACGTCAAATAATCAATGATTACTAAGTGTTATTGATGCCATCATTTGTGATGGAACTATTAAGTTGACATCTAAAGAATTTTCCAGCGGCCTAAACTATACAACAGAAAACATCTCTTCCTTAAATATAGACTTTTTGTTTTTTAAGATTTTCGCCCAGTCTGCGGACAATCTCAAGCATATAAGGGACTGTTACCGAGCATTAATCAATATTAGATCTCTGCTTGAATCAGAATCGTCGGTATATGTTCGTGATATTTGCAGACGTTTGATCTGCAAAATCCACCAGTATATACAACAACAACTATCTACTCCGGTCAAAAAAATGAATGAATATCATAAACATTTTCAAGAAGCGATAAAACATGATGCTGTGACCGGGTGGCTGTTGTACGCATCGTTTTACTATGTTATTGGACAGTACAATGTTACACTCCGAAAAACAGATTATGTTCTATCAAGGTGTACACCAGATAAGATATACCTAGGTGTAATATCCTATCATAAAGAAATTAGAGACAATTATGCTAAACATTTCAATACAAAGTCGATAACATTAAACGAAAAGTTAAAATTAGCGACCATTGCTTCGGTTCCATATTTGCATCGTTCTTCCTTAATACCAGAGGAGCTACAACTAGAGGTTCAAAACGGACACATTACCATACCTCCTGTTGTTTTGTCGCATTTTATAACATTTTCATGCTATTAACGCATCGGTGATATATCAAACCAACATGAAGCATTATCTAAGTTACGTTTGATTGTTAGGCAAAAATGTTTTATTCGAGCAGGTTTATTACCTTTATCATTAACAATACTTGGTTTGTGCTATGAATTATTGGTCACAGATATGCTGCTTTAAAGTATTACGATGATGCAAAACAACAGAAATCAGGAAAACAAACCTCTCAAACAACTGGACCATAAGGATCGCTGTCTTGTTTCTATTTTGGGTATCTTTTTTATTGTCATTTTTTTCGAATTTACGAAAATTTTGGACTGACATGAGCAACACAACGGGTGCCACATGTGGAGCATGTTCTGTCTACCCTTCCGGAGCACAAGAAATCCCCGCAGTTTCTGATGTAGATCCTGTTGCTCAGTTTTTTGGTCTCTCTGCATTTTTAAACGGTTGTTCTTCAGGGTTTTTTTTTCTTTTTCAGTCGTGACTCTGTCTATTTATGTTCGATTTATGAGTTTAAATGTCCATTTGGTATCCTTCGCCTCTCTTTTTGAATTTTATGCGACTGTCATACCAGTGAGAGATTTAGCTAGCTTTAAAAACAGGTTTAATCTACCATTTTCTACGTAAGAAAATGCCTGTACCAAGTCAGGAATATGACAGTTGTTATACATTCATTTGTTGAGTTTGATTTTGCCATTTGATTAGGAACTTTCCTTTTTGTATTTTCCTCGTAGTTCAGTATTTTTGTGATTTTACTTTTTACAGACTATCGATTTGTTTTTTTTTTTTTAGAATTCTGTTACAACACATAAATTATAATTTCAGTCATTTCTGTGAAATAAGTTTGAAAATTTAACATGTATAGCTTTTGAACCACTTAAGCCTTCCAACTGCATGAATGAAATGGTAAATAGTTAGTCGAATTTTACATAAAAAGGATAGCAAGAATTACCAGAAAAAACATTGAAACATCCCAAAAGGTGATTATATTTGAGCAAAAAATAAACATTGCGCTATTTGTATTTAACTGGAGCTGTTGAAGAAAATATTACTGTATCAGTATAATTGTCTTAATCATTCATAATACTCTGTCTATGGAATGTGTTATCTGTGTTTATAAATTGAACTTTTCCATATTACAATAAAACTTATTACTGTTACTTTACAATTTTTAAAACAGTAAAATTCTGAAAGTATTCATTTTCCAGCTTTCATAAAAAAGAATGATCATTTGATGGAAATCCTTAGTGCGTATACATTTATGCCAATAATTTCTTATTCAAATTTGAAATTACAATTTGCAAATTCCTCTGCAATTTAAAAATACTCTTTTTGAGAAAGGATCATAAAGGTTATTTTGAAACATATTGTTCTTAAGAAAGTTTAAAGTTTTGAAAGACATTGATTTTTTTTCGATTTTGCAAAAAATATTGAAAATTTATGATTACATTTATACAGAAATATTTCAATTTTGCATCAATTCAAAAAAATAAAACAAAATAGTTTTCGTTTTTTTTTTTTCATTCGAAAAAGCTTTAGTTAAGCATTATTCAGTTTAACTTTTAATATTGAAAAATAGAAAATGGAAAAGTAAATATTCTAATATGGAGGATTTTTCCATAAAAAATGCGGTAGTGGGAGGAATTTGTTTTTAAAATGCTTGAAGTAAGATTGAAAACCCTGCATTGTTTAATGTTTATCCGTTAGAGACGATGTTTTGTAAATTCTATTCTATCTATATACTAGTCAACAAAAGAAACGATACACGACTTTTTTTCGAATTCAAGATGAAGTTTTCATTATATAAGACCAATATTGAAGATGGTAATACCGAATGACCACGGAACTATAAATCCGTTTACAAAAAAACAATTTTTTGCTTCCATGACGTCAGTGGGCGAATTTTTTTTTGGGACAAAATTTACAAAAAACGACAATTTTAAAAACAGAAGTTCTAACGAATGATGCCAACCTCTCATTTAAAGGTAAAGACAATGTTTGCCATCACTTTGTTTTGAAAAATCATAGTTTCTTCGTTTATTTGTAACGCGAAATTCGGCCCCATAAGAAATCGGTAAAATGTATACATTATCCTTTGATTTACCATATCCAGTATATGTAAAGTGAAATTCAAATACACGGTATAAAACTCAAAACTAATCTGAAAGGTTCCAAATTTACAGTGTGGTGTTTTTATATCTAAAGCATTTATTTGAGACGTAAACACTTTTTTTTAAATTTTGTTTTTTTTTGAGATTTCAAAAAAAAAATAAAGAAACAATATTTCAACCCAATATTTACAACATGAACATTACTTGATTAGCATATTGCATATTTTTAAACAAATTTGAAATTTTTTTACTACTTTGAAAATTGTGTGTCGATTTTAATCCAGTTTTCCGCAAAAATATTTTAAATCCTGTGATCATTTACGCGGAATTTAGTTTCTTTCCGACAGGTTTTGATTTTCTTAATCATATGCACATACCTGGCAAATAAAAAGTTTTTAAAATAGTGCATCTCATTTTGTTTTATATTAAATACTTTTTGATCAATTTAATTCCAAAGTCGTGTATCGTTTCTTTTGTTGACTAGTATATATACTAGTCAACAAAAGAAACGATACACGACTTTTTTTTCGAATTCAAGATGAAATTTTCATTATATAAGACCAATATTGAAGATGGTAATACCTAATGACCACGGAACTATAAATCCGTTTACAAAAAACAATTTTTTGCTTCCATGACGTCATTGGGCGAAATTACTTTTTTTTGACAAAATTTACAAAAAACGACAATTTTAAAAACAGAAGTTCTAACGAATGATGCCAACCTCTCATTTGAAGGTAAAGACAATGTTTGCCATCACTTTGTTTTTAAAAATCATAGTTTCTTCGTTTATTTGAAACGCGAAATTCGGCCCCATAAGAAATCGGTAAAATGTATACATTATCCTTTGATTTACCATATCCAGTATATGTAAAGTGAAATTCAAATACACGGTATAAAACTCAAAACTAATCTGAAAGGTTCCAAATTTACAGTGTGGTGTTTTCATATCTAAAGCATTGATTTGAGACGTAAACACTTTTTTTCAATTTTTTTTTTTTTTTTGACATTTCAAAAAAAAATAAAAAAACAATATTTCAACCCAATATTTACAACATGAACATTACTTGATTAGCATATTGCATATTTTTAAACAAATTTGAAATTTTTTTACTACTTAGAAAATTGTGTGTCGATTTTAATCCAGTTTTCCGCAAAAATATTTTAAATCCTGTGATCATATACGCGGAATTTAGTTTCTTTCCGACAGGTTTTGATTTTCTTAATCATATGCACATACCTGGCACATAAAAAGTTTTTAAAATAGTGCATCTCATTTTGTTTTATATTAAATACTTTTTGATCAATTTAATTCCAAAGTCGTGTATCGTTTCTTTTGTTGTTGACTAGTATATATACTAGTCAACAAAAGAAACGATACACGACTTTTTTTTCGAATTCAAGATGAAGTTTTCATTATATAAGACCAATATTGAAGATGGTAATACCTAATGACCACGGAACTATAGATCCGTTTACAAAAAAACAATGTTTTGCTTCCATGACGTCATTGGGCGAAATTCTTTTTTTTGGACAAAATTTACAAAAAACGACAATTTTAAAAACAGAAGTTCTAACGAATGATGCCAACCTCTCATTTAAAGGTAAAGACAATGTTTGCCATCACTTTGTTTTTAAAAATCATACAGTTTCTTTGTTTATTTGTAACGCGAAATTCGGCCCCATAAGAAATCGGTAAAATGTATACATTATCCTTTGATTTACCATATCCAGTATATGTAAAGTGAAATTCAAATACACGGTATAAAACTCAAAACTAATCTGAAAGGTTCCAAATTTACAGTGTGGTGTTTTTATATCTAAAGCATTGATTTGAGACGAAAACCTTTTTTTTTTTACATTTTTTTTTGGAGATTGCAAAAAAAAATTTTCAAAAAAAATTTCAACCAATAATTTACAACATGAACATTACTTGATAAGCATATTGCATATTTTTAAACAAATTTGAATTTTTTTAGTACATTGAAAATTGTGTGTCGATTTTAATCCAGTTTTCCGCAAAAATAATTTGAATCCTGTGATCATTTACGCGGAATTTAGTTTCTTTCCGACAGGTTTTTATTTTCATAATCATATGCACATACCTGGCAAATAAAAAGTTTTTAAAATAGTGCATCTCATTTTGTTTTATATTAAATACTTTTTGATCAATTTGATTCCAAAGTCGTGTATCGTTTCTTTTGTTGACTAGTATATATTATATCTAGTCCAGCAGAGAGGTGAAAAATTGGGCACTTTGTGTTAAAAGCATGAAATGTTGTACAAAGATAATTTAAACAATTCTAAACAAAATAAGATATGGAGGCAAGCCTAATTTTATCAACTTCCGGTTTGATCACCAAAATGGGGAACATGCATTTAAAAACTTACTATGAGTATTTATTTCTCACAATTTATAGCTGAATATACCTTTATATTATTCTGTATACATGGTTTAACATAAATTATCACTTCCTCCAAGACCTCGTGTTATTCTATTCGAAATTTTGTCATTTCCGGACCAAAAGATCACAAAAAAGCATAATTTGGGAACAAAAACATATAATTATTCAAAATAAGTAATGAATGTTCTATCAAACAGAGTTGAAGAATTGATATTACTATGGTTCTATTATTAAGTAAACAAATTGAAAGACCTGCCATTTGCAATTTCCAACACAAGCACACAGAGCAGTGCAAGGAAGGGCAGACTGTCTACACCTGCAACGGCCATTACATCTCCATTTGCATCTACTGTGATTTCACTCTTGATATGAAGATGATGCAGCTGATATATTGCTCCAAAACGGTTGCCATTGATTGCTTTTATCTATGATCCAACCAAGAAACAAATAGACAAAAGATGTCAGAGGAACATTCAACCTCACATGTCAAAAATAAACCGACAACGTCATGGTTAAAAAAGAATCAAAAAGAAAAAGACCAACAGACAAACAATAGTACACAATACACAACATAGAAAACTAATGACTAAAAAACACGAACCCCCTCAAAAAATGGCGTTGATCTCGGGCGCCTCGAAATGTTGTGCAGATCCTGTTAGGCAATTATGGTTTCAAGTTTAGACGTTCATACACACACACATCCTCCTTGTTAAAAAGATCATGTTGTGTGTTGGGGAAACGGCTGATTTCGTTGGAGGAATACCTTAAATGGACCTACAGTTTTGATCTATAAAGACGTTTTCGTGCCTCATTTACCTTCTCTGTTATATTTGTTCGATCATACATCAGAATAACGAATCGTGCGATATTGGCAAAATGGTTTCAATTTTCACATTCCTCATAAAAGTAAAGAGAAATGACAATGAGACAACTTTACATCAAAAGTAAAAAAAATTAAGTTTAGACAGCTCCCTTAAAGTGTATGCAAGTTCATGAATAGAAACATATCTCAAAGATGTCTGATTCCCAAGGCATTTTTCGGCTGTATTTGTCACACGAAAGCAACACGATACAATTTCTTCTACAGCCGTGTCAACTGTCCGAATCACCACTGTAGTATCTATTTTATCGCATCTTCACTGTGCATCATAATTCTGTCATCCGATTCTTCTTGATTTCAAGTTGAAAGGCCTAATGTGTCATTATGGGGAGGAATACACACAACATGTTGTTTATCTATAGTATTATTTATCCTCCCGACAATTTTCTTATCCATCTCCTCATTTCTGCTCCTCGCTTGGTGAGCATTGGATATTTTGTTGTTGTCATGAAGTTCATTCGCCATTCCCGCTTTGTGTATAACGTGTTGTATGCTGATTATTTTGGTTTAGTTCATTGGCTGTGTAACAGCTGCTTTCAGGGACATATTGATCAGCTGTGCAGCTCGCTAACAACGATGATGAAGTAATGGTCGATGAGTTTAGGTCGTAGTATTAACGAAGACAGGAAGCTTTATCAGGACCATAGTTGTGAGAAATTGAAATGGTGGTCCATTATTTAACACAGGCCCTCGGATGTCAGTGGGTTTTGGAGTACTGAGTATTATTCGCTGGATACCAATTGTCGTGGGTACAATTGAACCACGTAATCAAAAGTTCAACAAAATACATATTTTTTATAGGCTTTGTATACAGAGATTGTCAAAACCACGAAATCAAATATCCACTATGCAAGTTTTCAGCAATCCACAAAAATTGATACCCACGAAAATAAATGAATCCACAGTATATGCTGACGAGGGTATTTGCACCAAACAAAATGTAGACTGTACAGCATGGGATTTCTGTCATCGAAAGTATTACGTCGTTGAGTCATCTATCAGTAAATTAACTTCGTAGATAGCAAGTAAATATGACCTGATCAAAAATGTAGACTGTACAGCATGGGATTGATTTCTGTCATCGAAAGTAATACGTCGTTGAGTCATCTATCAGTAAACTAACTTCGTAGATAGCAAGTAAATATGACCTGATCAAGCACGTCACTGCAGCTGTAAAGACTGAGATGTGACTGTGATGGATTCTTGATGCAACAATACAAACACGAGTTCAGAGAAATCTTGGAACCGAATTATCTAGACAGTTTGACTTGAAAACCTGATGCACCAAGAAGCATGTCGCTGTGAGAGATTTTTACTGCTTTATAAATCTGCATGCACATTGTAGTTAGAATCAAGGTCATCACCACTTGCTCTCTGTGGGTTCGATTTTATCTCTGAAAGCAAGGAAACTGTCTCTCTACTGTCAGTGACTGTTTGTATTTTAAAGGGAAATAAGCAAGCAGTATATTATTCTATCTTGTACTGCCTTCAATGTCAACACATAGATTCGTTACTCGCTCACAATAAACTTTTAAGATCTGACATCTTAAATACTGGGGTTGAATCATCAATGTAACTGGTAAATGCAGGTTTTGCGATTCTTTGACTTATTCTTGTTTCGTCCCTTTTCAGATTCATCTTTACGTGAAACTGTGTACGCCTTTCGTTCAAGATTACCAAGACATCGAACATGATATTTCGATTCATCTGTTCCCAACTCGATAAGTTTCGCTGTCTCCAGAAGCTTTAGCGCAAATCAACTTTGCGTGTTGTTATTTCGGGGAGGTTTTTATCTTGTTTATTAAAACTACATATTCTTGTATTGCTATTTTACTTGGTTAATTGATGCGGGTGAATTTCCTGCTCCGATTGACTGTAATTTCTAACAAATCATATATATCCTCGTGATATCTGTTTTGTGCTTTCTTCAGTTCTGTTGAATTAAACTTTAAAATACATTAAGCTTTGTTTTGTTACATCGTTCTGTACTTTGAAGACTATTTTCATCATCTGATGCATTCAGACGATAAACATTGCAAGTTATTGAATTTTACGAGATTTTCCGATACAGTCACATATCTGGCACCAATATAAATACGCTTTGCCGATTTATGCTTTGCAGCAATTCGTCTGTCATCTTTTTACAAATTATACATTCAGTCTAATCAACTTCTTTAACATTTGAGGAACATTTTTCTGATCTTGATCATCTGATGTCTCAATAGTTAAATGTTTTTGTGATCTTTACATTGTTACTCCATATTTTTCTTCTGATAATTCATTTGAACGTTATAATTGTTTGTCATCGTTTGTGTAACTTCTAATGGATATAATTTTGCGATCGGTCTAGTAGTTTCTCCAGTGTTTGGTCTGTATTTACACTGAATTGTTTATTTTTACCGGTTGTTCCATGAAATTCACGTAACGGCGTAATATATCCGAATGTCCATCTTTTTTCTTTCTCTGCAGTCGTAAACAATTCTGATACGAGTGGTGTTCGATTCTTTTTGATGATGAGGAATGTAGTGTATTTTTTTTCGGAGTTTCAGCTATTTCATCCACCTTCTTTCTGAATCCCCATCCTTCTTGTTCTTGTTTAATGTCCCCGTATTCCCTCAACATATCTGGGTTTTTAATGGGTCTTTTAGTGACGTTTTCCGTCCTTCTCGTCGTAACTGTTATATTTGTAGGTAATTCATCATTGTCCTGTTCCCATGGTAACATAGCATAATCTTTATTTTCACGTGCACGGAACTGTACTGATATGTCCTGATAGGCTTTGATATATGCATCATCTTCGATCTCCTTAACATTGATTTCTTTTGACTCCAAACTCCAAAGTCTCTCTAGATTGTATTGTACAGCAACGTGTGATACGAAAATTTTAGCATGTTATTTTTAAACGTGTTGATCTTCTTACCGAATGTAGGTCTTGAAAACAAATATCCGATCTTGGATTTCACGGCTGTCGGACCGTTTTCACGTACTGTATGGTGTTCTAAAATGTCCTAATATTGATCTGTGCCCAGTATCAACGATACTAGTATCTCGGAAGAATCTATTTGTGTGATCGTGTATGCTTTCTTTAAATCACGTATATATCCATAATTCGTATCAATCTTACTTATGTGATTTTGCAGAGGCATGGCGATCATCGGTACTATCAATACGTGTCCTGCATCTGTTTTCAGATAGATTGTTGTCTTTGCTGAGTGTCTCGCGTTTTCCTTCACCTCCAAAAGTTGATGAATGTATTATCTCTGTTCCCTCTATCTTTAAATTTAGATTATTCGCTAAGTTCTGCGTTTCAAACTATCTTTAGTCTTACGTTTGCTATGTTGTGTCTTGTGTACTATTAATTGTCTGTTTATCATTTTCTTATGTAGCCATGTCGTTGTCAGTTATTTTCGAAATGTCAGATTGAAAGTCCCTCTGGTATCTTCTGTCCCACTTGTGTTTTTTTTTTTTTAGCTCTTTCGTCAAATAGAATATTCGTATCGATAAAGTGCTGATTCGAGCAGACTTGTGCTATGGCGGTTTTCAAAAGTGCATTTGATCGCGTTTCTGTCGTTTGTTAGTACAAAATGGTAGTACCTTGTTCTTTTGTATGAATATCTTTACGAGGTGAACGTTTGTTGAGTTCGAATATCGCGGTTTTGGCAGGTTGCTGCTCTTATAAACTTTCGCGCGGAAATTTGTATGCCTTGAGTTACTACCCCCGTCTATATGGCCAACTTCATTCACTGCTTTCGTGTTGTTTGTTGGACGTGCATAACACAATATTGTACATTGCTTTTATTACACTGTCTACAAGTGTATTTAGATTTATATTCGTTAAGTCTGTGTTTACCAAGGCTGTTTAAGCATAACTTATCACGTTTTACTATGTTCATACGGGATTCTGTGTCTGTTATTTTACTGTAATAAGTTGATGCATGTATTTTGTTACAGAAAACGCAAGGTCTAGTTCCAATATTCTTGTAAGATTTTGACTTCAACGATCTCGTTCCGGCAATGAAAGAAAATGGTGTGGTGAAATCGTGTGTCGACTCTATCTCTTGTCCTGTATCCATTATATCTTTCTCGTCTAATATGTTTTTACGGATGTCCCGTAATACCAAGGTTTTTGTTCTGTGTTCTCGCGCAAGATGTTTTCTGACTTCCACGGGTAATTTGTTCATGATAATGGGAACAAGAAGCGTGCCGTATGTTTCCTCTGTCCGACCAAAGCTTCTAATCCCCTGACGAAACCCTTAATTTTATCATAAAAACTTCGTTAGCTTGTAAGATGATTTCTAGGCAAAGGGATTTCTAATAATGCCTGCATGTCAAGCTGCATTTATAACTTTGTCTTGTTGACCGAACATCTCTTTTATCAAATTTATGGCTTCATCGTAGTTTACAATTGTGATTGCGAAACCTGATATTGATTCTAGTGATTTATGTTGTAGCTGTGCTTTACAGTAATCATTTTTTGTACATTTGTACAATGTTGTAATTGACAGGTTATGATGAACGGCCAACTCATATGAGTCCCCGAAGGTTTGCCATTCTAAAATGTTGCTTGAGAAAGTTAGAAGCAAAAGGTTTGATAGGTGGTGACTCTGATTACTTACTGACAAAAATGTGCATTGTTGCGTGTTGAATGTGTTACTGGCTTGGATAGACGGGTTTTCAAACGACTCTGCGTTGTGTGGGTTGGCTATGTTGTGTGTTGGAACAAACTGTCTAGTTTCTGAATGTAATGTGTGAGTTGTAGTATGTGATTCAATATGACGTGACTGCGGTGTTTTGGCATTTTGTATGAACTGCTGTACGTGTCGAATCTTAATTTCCATATTCACTGAATATTCATATGAATCAATAATCTCATTTTCCACATTTTCCGGTTCTGTTAACTTAAGAATATGTTGTGTCAAGTGCTCAAACAATGTTTGTTTTTGCGCAATGTTTCCAATCGTTGCAATGACTTCTTCTTCATCAAAATTCGTATTCCCCCTTGCTTCATCTAATCTGCGAAATAATCTGGTAACAGTGCTTCTGTTCTCCGATCGACCTGATTTAATTTTTTTTAGATCCATTGGTCAAGGCACCATGAATATAGATGATAGTTATGGCAATGTGTACTACAAAAACTGTTCAGTCATTACATTTTATATACAAGGTAACGTATTTCCGCCCAAGACGACGTCACTAACAATACCACGTCGACAAACAATATATGATTCAAGCTTGTCGTTTTAGCTTTTTTTTACTGCCAAATTTTTATCTGATCTTGATAAATAGGCTTTTAAATTTTTCATTAAATATAATTCACTATTTTTAATACAAAATCTAGTATTCAACATACTTATGAAGTTTTGCATTATAGAATACAGTGTTATTGCCAAAGCTTAATGTTTCATTATTTTATAGTATGTAATGTGAGCACGCGTCTTTAGATCATTTTCAAGAATTAATCAAATACAAATATACGTCATATTGTATAGTTGGTGAATTTGATTGAGTTCTAATCAGAGCAGTAGGCTTAACAGAATTTCTAAAATAAATACAAAATATAGGCCACCTTTTTTAGTCGATTTTTTAGTTTGTTCTAATGCTTTGCATTTAGCTTACTGTCCTAGATAAGGGTGTTCCATTTTTGTTTTCTCTTTTCTATTATTTTTTGTTTTGTCATTTTGGCCTTTTATAGCTTACTTATATCACATCATGTGGAAAGCTGTATTCCACTTCATTTGGTATATGACCGATGTATGTGTCCATAGCAATCCTATTCTATGTTTAACAATGCAGTTGTAGTGTGCAATGCAAGTCCATGTTCAACATATAGTGTAAAACAAAACAGTTACATGTCAATAGATCAAATATGAGCTGGTTTTTTTTTTGTGAAAAATGAACGCCTGTTGACAAATAGTCAAATGTAAAAACGGAAACGTCGTTCAATGTTATTAAATTTGACAATCTTGTAGACGTTACATATTGATAGATGTCATCTGCAATATGTACGTAGGGATTAAAAGTGTCACAAAAAATCAAGTAAAATTGCAATTGGCGTTGGCTAGATCTTTCTGATCTGTCAATCGTCATAATATTATGCATATAGTTACTTGGTCTATATATAAACAAATGACATTAAAGGGAGTTTGGATACACTTCATGTCTTTTATTTTTAAAGGGCTCAAAATGCCAGTTTGATATTTAAGATAAATAGTGAGAACCAATCGGAAAACGACGAAAACAGAGTGAAGCACACCCCTCCCCGTTCCCCTGGTCATTCAGTCATTATAAAATTGGAGATTTTTTAGCTTTTCTATATAAAAATGTATTGAAGCCCTCCGAAGATATGGGAAATGACACTATTCTCAGAAATCCTCTTGACACGGTTTATATAAACATAGTCTGATATGCCATAAAATTGTATAGGCATTGAAAGACCAGAATGGTCTCATTGTCATATAAGCAGTCTCGGATAGGTTTTCATTATATATTTGGAATATATATCAAACTGGCACTTTGAGTCCCCCGTATGCATGGAAAATGACGTTATTCTGGAAAATCCTTTAGATACGATCTGTGTATATACATAGTCAAAAGAGTCATTTATTTTTAATGGGCATTGAAAGACCAGGATGGTCTCATTTTCATATCAGCGGTCTCTGGTAGATTTTCATTATCAATTTTGAATATCAAACTGAGACTCTGAGTCCTCCGAAGATATGGAAAATTGTCATTATGCGGTCTCCGGTGGGGTTTTTATTAAATATTTTAAATATTAAACTGGCACTGTCAGTCCTCCGCCAACATAGAAAACAAAAAGTTTCCATAAATGTCTTTAGGTGTCGTTTGTATCTGTACATTAACTATCTTTCTGCATACCATTATAAAGATTGAGGGATCAGGAATACATGTATCTAGTAGTCGGAATCTGCCCTTTTACCTGAATTTTTGGCGATTTTTAGCTGACGAGTGATAGTTTAAGCCCTATGTAGGTATGAAAATCCTTTTGATACGATTTGTATATACACATAGTCTAAAAGGTCATGTAATTGTTTGGGCATTGAAAGACCAGAATGGACTCATTGTCATTTAAGCGTCTCCGGTATATATATATATAGGTTTTCATTATATATTTTGAATATCAAATATACAATATAATATATATTGTCACGTCTTCTATACAGTCTAAAGGTGTTACTTTTGAATTTGACACAACTTAAATCGTTAAGAGACTTCCACCAAACTTTCGTAGAAACATTCAATCGTTGCCAACTAAGAAAGCCTCAATAGGGTTGTACTCACTTTTAGGTGCTCTTTCGCTTGAAGATGAGCTCCATTAACGACAACTGAGCCATCTTCATTCTAATTTTTTTTCGGAAAATGAAAATTTGAAAGCATAATTTTAAACTGATCTTGCTATGTTGAGGTACTAAATAGTCATCAGAAATTTTTACATTTTATTATGTAAATAGATGTGGTTATTGGGGGTGGAAACTTATAGTCTAATATGTGCATTTTAAAGTGAAATATTTCTCAAATGGATTTTATCGCCAATTTCTCTTCCTGTAATATAAGTCTCATTGATGATTAACATTATTGTGTCCGTGTTAATACGCCTTAACTGTTTTTAAATCCTTATTGTATGTGCTCCTCATTAGTAGGAGGAAGTAACAGAAAAGAATAAGACAAACTGGCACTTTGAGTCCTCCGTAAATATAGAAGACAAGAAGTTTCTTTTGGTGTCATTTGTATCTTTATATTAACTACCTATGTATACCTCCCATTTCCCTCAATCTTCATAATGTTTTGCTGATAGCTTTCTGCAAAACATTTTGAAGATCTTCGAATATTTTTAGTTTAGCTGAAAAGAGATTATTTAAGACATAGTCCCCAAATTGTAGTTTTGATGAGCTGACGAAATTATTAGAATGTGAGGATTTGTCATCTGTATAAGGAATACTAATTAACATGATATATTTTGAAATTATCAAACATATGATAACGCTGAGTTTTTTTTTCTATCAGTTTCAGAAATGTAACTTTAACTACAGCATCTGATGGTATAAGAAGAAAATTGAAAGATAAAAGAAAACTAGAACAGTTTAGTGTCGCATAATTTCTATTAAGCAAAAGAAGAGAAAGATCGAAAAAGATATTACATGATCACGGGAATAAAATCACATTTCCCCCTGTGTCTCAGCTTTATAGAAATAATTTCATAATTGAAGGCACATTGTCTAATTGTATGTATCAAGCTGCGCAATTCATTTCAGGAAGGTGACAATCTTCTGTCCAGATCGTACCTTTATATATTTATGATGAGTCGTTTCGAAGCTTGGACATTTTGATAGATGTAGTTACATTTTAAAGATGCGACGTGATATAAAATTTTCACAAAAATGCCGCTTCATCATGTCAATAGTCCGTAATTTTACACAGTTAATTCAGAGAAAATTTCAGTTTTTTACAAACATTTAATAACTCCAAAGTTTTAACATCTTTCGTGTACAGTCTTTTCGTCTTAAAAAACAAAATATGGTTAAGCTCATTCAAATCTGCAAAATAGCATCATGTTCTATATCGATCCAAACAGTTTTGTTTATTTCTACGAATGATTGAGTTCCTTAATTTAGGCGAATAATGGATATCGACCCATCTGTCGTAAACAAATGAATGTTTTGGATACAAAAAGGCCTTTTACATGTATCTTAAATTATCAAATAGTAAAATGAGCTGCGTAATACTAGAGTTTTCTTACATTTTGACGAAAGGTACGAACGAACGTAAAGGGAGCACTATTACATTTCCACAATAACAAATAAGAGTCTATGTTTTATCCGGTAAAACAGCATTCTTTTCTAAATCAAATTTATCTTTCAAAAATAAGCATATCTCAAATAAAACACGCCTTTAATATCAGACAATAAAGAAAAATAGTGTCAAATACACTTACGTCCGATACGTTACTTACGTAAACCACGATTACACACATTTGCACGGGAATTGTTCAAGCATGAGTTTCACAATTAATATTGTAATGGCATTATTGAAGCACGTTAATCTAAATTCAACGACAATATTCACATTTATTTTTTTATTTTTTTATGAGTACACTAACAGAAAATTGTCAACGTGGATCATCGAGATTTGCAACACAATGATGCTACAAATGTTTTGAAAAAGTAATGTGAAATTAATCTAGGAAAAAAGATTTGTTATCAAGTTTTCTTTCTATCAATGTAATATGCAATGTGAAAAAAAAAGCAAATTCATTTTAATATGAACGTTACAAAGTTCACACTGTTAAACAAGCATTAAATGGCTAAAAAAGAAAGAAGAAAAAACAAACAAGTTATGAGGGAAACCATTTAAATTCAAAAGGGGGACGGGGTTATATTTTTTTTAAGTCCGAATTTTTCTCTTAGTTTTTCGACACTATCAATCAAATTACTGTTTCCAAAATTTTAACACTATAAGGTATAGGGGAAATTTAGATTCAGAATTTTGTTTTTGTGATCTGCTTGACCACAATATTTTTTCCCCGTCAAATTAGGAATCAGAATATTTGTTTTCGAAAAAAAAATCACAACCCCCTTGAAGTTAAATACAAGTTTCCATTACACTCAAAGCAAAAACGAAAAGGTGTTTTGGAAATTTAAACAGTTTATCTCTCTATCTGACTTATTTGTATACAACAATAGATTATGGCAAAGATCTAGAATTGGAGGCTAGGAATGTGTCTATTGAGTAGAGGTACTCTAGTGCGCCTCACTACTAAAACTACCCTAGAGCTTTAATTATAGATCAACTAATTATATACATGTAGATCGTTTTGTTCATTTACATACACATTTTATCACACCTTTTAAAATTTATATAAAAAAACATTCTACAATTTTGCATCATATATATTGTGGATTTCCTAATGACGATTAAACAGTAAACATGCTTGGAAGATAGACGCATAGTGGTCACTCAACGTCCAGTGGCTGGTATTTCATGACTGTTCAGGACCAAAACGCAATTATACGCTAAAATAAAGGTTCGTTCTATAAGAGCATAACTCCGGTGTATAGACACATCACAAGGTGACAATGAATATTACCCAGGGATGTGGTGATTCAAAAGTTATTAAACGAGCACCAGTATTTGGCATAGTATTAATGTCATCTTTTTTTCTTCATTTTATTATTTTTTGGGCGTTGCAAATATTGAATTATGAAGAAGTATTTGCTTATTATTTTTACTTCTTTCTTATGAGGGATTTGGACAATGTATTTGCCTCGGTAATTTCTTGGGTTAATTAATGCTACATTGTATTTTATTAAAAAAGGGTGGAAAGGGTTGGAGCATTTTTTTTTTAGTTTTCATGGGTATTTTTTCTTCTGACTACCCTATGTTTAGGATATTTCGTAGAGTTATCTCATTCATCTTGGGTTTTATATTTTTATCTATCGTACGTCCCAAAATCCTATATCTCACGAAAAATCTAGTTTCATAAGTGTCGTTGCACGTAGGGTAAGGGTCCTTGGTAGGCTGAAATGGGTGAAATGCCATCGAAGTTCCATGACGATACTTTGAAAATGTCAAAATAAAGGATCCCTAAAACGAGTGTAACGTATGATTCGTCAAGCGTACGTACCTTTCGTCAAATTATAAGTAATCTCTACTTAAACACAGGGCAAATATTTAACTTAAAGAGTTTCGAAAATCAGTACTATTAATGTAATTAAAAAGGTGAATATAAACTAAATATCAGAAAGTTAATCAATATAATCGTTAGATATATCTGCTTTTACCTGCGGTGTGCAGAATGGGTTTGAAAGATGGGAAAGGATTTTGTAACGAAGAGATAAAAAATATTGCGTACATGTAATTATGGTTAAAGCATGTATTCGGTTAAGTGGTCAGTATATAAGATATCTACACGAGTTTTATGTTATCGCGGAGTTGGTAGTGACAAAACCAGCGCACAAAGTATAGTTAGAAAACTATTCTTCCTATAAAAATGATCTGAATGAACAAAATGTCCAAAAACATTTTTCTTTTGAATTTTACATGAATTAAGGTAATTTATGAATGATATAGGTTTGAACGAACTGGTAATATTGTTTTTTAATTACAAGTTCGAACACCTTATTTAAAATGAACAGTTTTCATACAGGAACTTCTTAGGAAGAAAGATAAGAAGTTAGCAATATCCTTTAACTTTACTTTCCGCTATATAGATGATGTTCTCTCACTAAATAATTCAAAATTTGGTGACTATGTTGAACGCATCTATCCAATCGAGCTAGAGATAAAGGATACAACAGATACAGTTAAGTCGGCCTCATATCTTGACTTACATCTAGAAATTGACAATGAGGGTCGGTTGAAAACAAAACTTTACGATAAAAGAGATGATTTTAGCTTTCCAATTGTGAACTTTCCATTTCTAAGTAGCAACATTCCAGCAGCAACTGCATACGGGGTATATATCTCCCAATTGATACGATATTCCCGTGCTTGTATTTCCTATCATGATGTTCTTGATAGAGGGTTGCCGCTCACAAGGAAGCTATTAAACCAAGAGTTCCAAATGGTGAAGTTGAAATCATCCCTTCGTAAATTTTACGCACGCCATCACGAGTTGGTTGACCGTTATGGAATAACCGTTTCACAGATGATATGTTCCTTACGTCGTAACTACAATCCCCTTCCCTTTCATGAATGTGACCTACCGATTAAGACTATTTACCGGATTTGTTATAACATGAGCAACACGACGGGTGCCACATGTGGAGCAAGATCTGCTTACCCTTCCGGAGCACTTGAGGTCACTCCCAGTTTTTGGTGGGGTTCACGTTGCTTTATTTTTAGTTTTATATGTTGTGTCATGTGTACTATTGTTTGTCTGTTTGTCTTTTTTCATTTTTTAGCTATGGCGTTGTTAGTTTATTTTTGATTTATGAGTTTGACTGTCCCTCTGGTATCTTTCGTCCCTCTTTTAAGTATATTGACATTTTGCTAATAGTCGTTTTCTGCTTGGAATCAACAGCTTGTTTCTAATAAAGATATAAATGTATTATTGTTCATATGATATTACTTACAACTAAAATTTAAGAAGTTGTTCTATGGAAACACAATACTTTTAAGAACCAAAACAGTAGTTACATAATACTCCAATTCTGCATTATAGAACTTGACAGCCTGTGTTTTTCATTATTTTCTTTTTTTGTGACAATCATGACAACTATTCTATGATAACATGAATAATTTGAAATTATGGATATACAGTATGAATGCTAATAAGACAACTATCCACCAAAGACTAGATGACGAGCATGTAAGTATTTGGTGCATTACTATGCAGCTATGAAAAAAACTATTATAGTAGTAACAGATACACAAAGATTATTAAAATATTTAAAGCAGATGTGGAATGTTGTGTACATTAATGTTGAACAAGGTCAGCGTAATCATCATTTTATAAAGATAGCAGTCATCAGAAATTAAATTAAAATTGCACAGGCACAGAAGGAAGACTACTCCATTCAATCCTTCATTAAAAATATATTAATAAGGAAGGAACATACAAGGTATGTTTATTAGGTCTTTCCACTTTTCGGTGGAAAGACCTATTGTATTTCTTCTGATTATTAGGTCTTTCCACTTTTCTGTGGAAAGACCTATTAGTTTTCTTCTGATTGTTCTTTTTTTTTTTTCTTCCGCCAAATTTTGTTCTTTCGATAAATTTTTGTTTCGCAAGATGTCGCTTAGATGTTTCGTTTATGATATCAAACAGTTTATGTGCCTTTGAAATTGACCCTGCTTAACCGAATACTTTTCATTGTAGGAGTTATCTCCCCGAACACTGTTTTCCTTGTGCATGCATCTCCTCCGTAACCGTAAAAGAAAGCGACAAATTTATTTTACCAAATTGCTCGTTATATCCTCAGGATGTTTTGTCCAATTTTGACCGAAGCGATACGTAAACTCCATATGAGAGTTATTTCCCCTTTTGTATTTGACATAAGATATATATAAATGTATAGCATGAATGGTAAGTGATAGAGACCTAAGGTATATTGATTTGAGATCCTTGGTTCATTTAAATGAAATTGAGGCCAAGGTCAAAGGTCAAGGTCATATTCTAAATTTTGACTTTTCCTTGTTATTTGATCTCCTCTGTCACTTTTAAAATTACAAATCAAAGAACTAGTGCAAAATGTTTGCTTAATTGTGATTAAGATATGATACATTAGGTCTGAAACAATCCAATGATATCTTATAGGAGTTATTGTCCCTGAAATGATTCAGTTTAAGGTTAATTGATTATTACTCTAACTTGGTACATGATAAAGCCATAGGGTCTTTTGCAAACTGTTGGTTGACATATGACCTTGAAAAAAGTAAACCGGAAGTGACCTTGAGTGAACTGGAAGTAGTATTTTTTGCACTTATTTCATGGAAAAGTACCTAGAAACCATATATTTTTTGAATGATCATAGGTTAACCTATCATTTGAGACCGGAAGTGACGTTTTATAAACCAGAAGTAGCATATTATCTTCCTCATTACAGGCATAAGTGTATACAAACTATATATTTTTGGAATCAGTGTGAATAAAGCTATCATATGAGACTGGAAGTGACATTTTCTAAACCGAAAGTTGGCAATTATCTCCCTTATTTCAGGCAAAAGTATATAGAAACCATTTATTTATTGAATCTGTATGAAGAAATATATACTTTGACGCTATTAATAACTTTGAGTAAACCAGAAGTAGCTTCCTATCAATCATTTAGAAAATTGATGTGGAAAGACGAACAATTGATTTTTAATTATTATTAGGTCTTTCCACTTTTCTGTGGAAAGACCTATTGTATTTGTTCTGATTATTATTATTAGGTCTTTCCACTTTTCTTTTTTTTTTAATTATTATTATTTTTTATTTTTTTTTTCTTCCGCCAAATTTTGTTCTTGCGATAAATATTTGTTTCGCAATATGTCGCTTAGATATTTCTCATATTGTATCGTATAGTTTATGCGCTTTTAAATTTCACCCTGCTAAGCCGGACAAATTTTATAGGAGTTATCTACCTTTATGAAATAAATTTGTCGTTATGTTTTTGTTACTCATAATCTGTTAGCCGTATAAACCTATAGTCTTTTTATTTGAGGTCCTTGGATCCTTACTTCGAAAATGAGGTCAAGGTCAAAGGTCAAGGTCATGTTCTGAATTTTGTCTTTTGCTTGTTTTTGCATTTTCTCCGATATTTTTAATGTATATATTAAAGAACAAGTGCAAAATGTTTGTTATATTGTGATGAAGATATGATACATTTGGTCTGAGACAATCCAGTGCCAATCTTATTGGAGTTATTGCCCCTGAAATGTTTTATTTTAAGGTAAATTGATTATTACTTCATATTGGTACATGATAAAGCCATAAGATCTTTTGCAAAATGTTGGGTGACATTTGACCTTGAAAAATGTCAACCGGAAGTGACCTTGAGTGAACCGGAAGTAGTCATTTTTGCACTTATTTCATGTAGAAGTACATAGAAACCATATATTATTTGAATGGTCATACATTAATCTATCATTTGAGACCGGAAGTGATATTTTATAAACCGGAAATAGCATATTATCTCCCTTATTACAGGCATAAGTATATATAAACCATATATTTTTGGAATTTGTGTAAATAAAGCTATCATATGAGACCGAAAGTGACATTTTCTAAACCGGAAGTAGCCAATTATCTCCCTTTTTACAGGCAAAAGTATATATAAACCATATATTTTCGGAATCAGTGTAAATAAATCTATCATATGAGACCGGAAGTGACATTTTCTAAACCGGAAGTAGCCAATTATCTCCCTTTTTAAAGGCAAAAGTATATATAAACCATATATTTTTGGAATCAGTGTAAATAAAGCTATCATATGAGACCGGAAGTGACATTTTCTAAACCGGATGTTGACAATTATCTCCCTTATTTCAGGCAAAAGTCTATAGAAACCATGTTTATTGAATCAGAATGAAGAAACCTATGATTGGACACCAATAGTAGCTTTGAGTAAACCAGAATTATCTTCTCATCAATTATTTAGAAAATTGATGTGGAAAGACCTTCAATTGTTCTTTGAACAATTGGTTTTTAATTATTATTATCATTTTTTTTTTCTTCCGCCAAATTTTGTTCTTGCGATAAATATTTGTTTCGCAATATGTCGCTTAGATATTTCTCATATTGTATCGTATAGTTTATGCGCTTTTAAATTTCACCCTGCTAAGCCGAACAATTATATTTGTAAGAGTTATCTCCCTATTCACTGTTTATCAAGTGTGTACATCTCCTTCGTAACAAAAAAATATATCGACAAAATTCTTTTTCTAAATTGTTCGTTACATCCTCAAGAATTTTTGGCTGATTTGGGTCGAAGCGATTCGATGAAATTTTATAGGAGTTATCTACCTTTATGAAATAAAATTGTCGTTATGTTTTTGTTACTCATAAACTGTAAGCCGTATAAATCTATAGTCTTTTTATTTGAGGTCCTTGGACCCTAACTTCGAAAATGAGGTCAAGGTCAAAGGTCAAGGTCATGTTCTGAATTTTGTCTTTTGCTTGTTTTTGCATTTTCTCCGATATTTTTAATGTTATATATTAAAGAACGAGTGCAAAATGTTTGTTATATTGTGATGAAGATATGATACATTTGGTCTGGGACAATCAAGCGACATCTTATTGGAGTTATTGCCCCTGAAATGTTTTTTTTAAGGTAAATTGATTTTTACTTCATATTGGTACATGATAAAGCCATAAGATCTTTTGCAAAATGTTGGGTGACATATGACCCTGAAAAATGTCAACCGGAAGTGATTTTGAGTGAACCGGAAGTATTAATTTTTGCACTTATTTCATGTAGAAGTACAGAGAAACCATATATTTTTTGAATGGTCATACATTAATCTATCATTTGAGACCGGAAGTGATATTTTATAAACCGGAAGTAGCATATTATCTCCCTTATTACAGGCAAAGGTATATATAAATCATATATTTTTGGAATCAGTGTAAATAAAGCTTTCATATGAGACCAAAAGTGACATTTTCTAAACCGGAAGTAGCCAATTATCTCCCTTTTTACAGGCAAAGTATATATAAACCATATATTTTTGGAGTCAGTGTAAATAAAGCTCTCATATGAGACCGAAAGTGACATTTTCTAAACCGGAAGTTGAAAATTATCTCCCTTATTTCAGGCAAAAGTCTATAGAAACCATATGTTTATTGAATCAGTATGAAGAAACCTATGATTGGACGCCAATAGTAGCTTTGAGTAAACCAGAATTAGCTTCTCATCAATTATTTAAAAAATTGATGTGGAAAGACCTTCAATTGTTCTTTGAACAATTGGTTTTTAATTTTCTATCGTTTTTTTTTTTCTCTCTCACTGAAATAGAGAACATATAAAATCATTAGTCCTATCAAAACGTCTAAGCAAAAGATCTCCGTTGCAGGTGTTCTATGTGTATTTGAAAAGGTTGGCTAGAATTTTTTTTTTTTTATTAAAAACTGACTACAATTATGTTTTAATGGCAAGGCTCATTTTCCTCGGAGTTAAGTATTTTTGTGTTTTTACTTTTTACTTATTCATGATAGTTACAAATGATTTTGCAAACATTTAGATCAAAATATATTGATATAAAGTATTGTTGCGTGATTTTTCCTAAAATAATTTAACAAATTTTGGGTTTAGGAATTTACATTTTATAACATGGATAAGTTAGAAAAAAACCTTTTATGCGTCAGATAACTTATTCCAGTCTTTATAAGTTACTGGGGAAAACGATAATTGGAACATATATTTTTCCGATAGAGGAGATACATAGTCCAATCATATAAGAATTCGTAGGTCCATAATGTTTGCTTTCAACGTTTTTATTTGATATTATTTTACTATCAATGCTGAATCACGAAGTCTTATCGGAAGTCGCTATTTTTCGTAGCAAGTTCCCAATGAATTTTTGTGGAAAATTTGAGTTGTCCTTTGACAATGTTTTCAACAATCTTAAGTTAACTTCTGTCATTATAA
Organism: Mytilus californianus; assembly: GCF_021869535.1. Lineage (NCBI taxonomy): Eukaryota > Metazoa > Mollusca > Bivalvia > Mytilida > Mytilidae > Mytilus > Mytilus californianus. The sequence goes on from NW_026262615.1 coordinate 43,474,999, forward strand.
TTATTATAGACAAACGTCTTAAATATTAAAAAAAAGGTGTTACTTTATCAGAGTGTCGAGGTATATTCTATTTTAAAACATTTTTTAAAAATTATAAAGAAATATTTGATGATTGGCTCGCTCACTTATTCGTGAAGTGTTCAAAAGTTTATCCTTTCACCAGTTGCTAGCATACAAAACACAAAAATAAACATTCGTTTTCCTATGAGTATTCTAAAATATATACAACTGATTATTCATTCTGAAACACTACGAAACTTTTCGTACGTGATTAGCTTGACAATTTAAAAGGAAAATAGTGCGCTGTTTTCTAGACGTGCCATAAAACTGATATGCTATTGGTGAACGATGTTATAATAAATCTAACAAATAGATATAAGAAGATGTGGTATGAGTGCCAATGAGACAACTCTCCATCCAAGTCAAAATTTATAAAAGTAAACCATTATAGGTCAAAGTACGGTCTTCAACACAGAGCCTTGGCTCACACCGAACAGCAAGCTATAAAGGGCCCCAAAAATTACTAGTGTAAAACCATTCAAACGGGAAAACCAACGGTCTAATCTATATAAAAAACGAGAAACGAGAAACACTTATGAACCACATCAACAAACGACAACTACTGAAAAAAAGCTTGTATAAGCACCAGGGTCCTATAAATTTTGAATTTCTTTCGATATCAGAGATACAGATACATGTCTAAAAATACATCAATTAAAAGGAAAAGAAAAACTACAACGACGATGAAAACGACAAGCTCCCTCGTTAGCTGCAATATAACAACTTGGAACAACAGCAAATGGGATATACATTTCCCAACTTATTCGGTATTCAAGAGCTTGCAGCCGCTATTCAGACTTTATAAAACGTCAACAGTGTGTGAGCAGAAAGTTAATGACGTGATGCTTATTTCTTATGTTGGTAATTTGAGGTAAAATATGTTTTTTCACATGTTGTGTTTCTTTTTGGGATATTTTGAAAACTGTATTGTATTTTAAGCTTGGACTTCGTAAAATCTCCATTCTAATGCCACGTGTTAAAGTTAAGATAAATTCCATTTTAGTAAATATTTTGGCTTAAAAATAAATAATAAGCATCACATTACACTGTATCACATTTAAGTCCATAGGTTCAGCTGACGTCACTTCAAAGAAAATATCTGTTGTTCCCTCAATTAGCCTGTAACACAGCACAGACCCGTCTCGGCATAAACTCGATCAATCGACGAATATAGGTTTTTTTGAATTCTCCCCATTCTTCCTCAAGAGCCTGCTGTAGTTCTTGCATAGTTTGCGATGTTGGATGGCGACTTCGGACGCGTGTAACCAAATCATATCATTAATGTCATATTAGGTTCAAAGCAGGGGAGCACTGTTACGTTCTGGTTGGCTAGAAAGTTAATAATAGCTGGAGCTGTGTGCAGCCGAGCGTTATCGTCCTGAAAAAGTTCCTTACCTAGGTTCATGACGGGCAGCATGTGTGGTGTCAAAACCTCATGTCTGTATCAAGCGGCGTTAAGGTTGCCACCATGTGGGAGTTTTTCAGGCGTAAGGGATGACACCCAACATCATCACGTTTCCTCCACCAAAATTGTAGATCTCAAGGACTCAGTTCCTTTTGCGAACTTCTCATTCTGGCGTTTGTATCGAGTTATACGGTCATCTCTTCTCTGCCGCATGAATCTTGATTTATCGCTGAACTAGACCTGACTTCAGTTTTGCCGGTCCCAAATCCTTATTCTGTTGCACGACCATACACTTGTAAATCGATGCCGTCTTCTCAATACTGCGCCAAAGTAAGGACATCTGGCGCGTTAGAAAATTTCACAGTGATGGTTTCTAACTGTCTGCAAATTTTCGTCGTCAACCTAGAAATTTGATGCAGTTTTACTGCTGTCGCGGTCCGGTTTTTTATATGAAGTACCTGGATGTAGCGATCTTTGGCTACTGATATGATCCTAGGTCGGCCAGAACGTTGACGCTCAGCTGTTCAACCAGAGTGCTGGTACCGTTGCAAGAGTCTGGAAATCGTCCTCCGTTGAACAATATATAGTCTAGAGACTTCATTATGTAATTCAAAGGGCCTGGAGGCGACCAATGAGTAGGTTTCAGGTATCTGTTACTAGTCTTGGCATATTGCAGCTGGTTCAAGTAACAGTTTAACGACTGATACAGTTAGTTGTCTTTTATGCCCATTATAGATAAGGCATGATTCGCATTTGCAACTGCCCTAATGACTCCCGTATGCCTTTCTCTTGCAGCGTTACAAATGCTGACAAGAAAATGTCACATCTAATCAACAGCCACTCCCAGTAGTTAAAATTCAAATACTTCATAATAACAATTCACCTTGAACATCTCCGAAAGGTGATATCTCATGGTCCTAATTTGAGAGAACCCAACACATGAACTGGAACCGTAACTTCAAAATAAGTATGGATTCCATTGAGGACCACGCCAAAGCATGGTCTAAACGAGTAGAAGTTGAACTTGACACTTTTTCACAATGGGTTAAAGCAATCAGGTCTCTGATATAACGTCGGATCAAAAGTTAAGAATAGATAAGAACTCAGGTAATCCCACATACAAAAACAATATTTGATAAGGATGAGATTTTGGCGAATCATAAGTCCTTCATGGGTTCAATGCACATTACATTGAACAGCAAATCTGAGGACCTACCTTGTATATATAAGATACCTAAGATTCAGACAATTCTGTACAAACAACGTTACATTCGGGCTCATCTGCATGTTTTACAAAGGAATTGTCCGTTAGATTGGATTCTAAAAGACTCTAAAGAACTTCTGGATAATTGTACATCTCTTTTTATAAGATTAATTCTATCAAAATGTTTGACTTTTCAACCCTTTATACCACCATTCCCCATGTGATATTGAAAAATCGTCTCAAAGAAATAATCTTCAATATAACTAGGGTTGCATACGCTTTAAATTTATTGCTTTGCGATACCATACAGCGTATTTTGTTAAAAGTGAACAGAAAGTTAAAAAGTTAAAACATGCTACAAGTGCTACATATGTGGATCACTTAATCGTGCATTAGCAAAACACTATATAGAATGTTTATCTTTCAGGTAACGTGCTCTGGTCAGGAACATATGTTCATAATGAATACCTATATGAACAGATTGTTCACATAGTCGGAATAGAAAGAGACATACGTCATAGACAACGGTTATTTCTGATTCAAGATATAATAGCAAATATAATTGGTTATCCTAATTTACAACCGATATCAAGTGGAAGTATATCTGAAGGACTTGATTTACCCGGCAGTGACCTTGATATGATGTTGGTTGTTAGTAAGGTGGAAGTGGTTAATACGACAGAAAATATAAATATTCCCAGAAATATACAACTCTGATGATGGAAACAGACCACTTGTATCCAGGGTTTACAAGACTGAAGTTAGTTGCTGAAGACTATCATTCTTCACATCGTTTAATCAAAGATTCTCTAATACATACCAACAAAAAAGATTTTTATGTAGCACCCTTTAAATTTCTTCGAAAAATTAAACAGCTAACTTCATCAGTTGAAACGTCCTTACATGGTCCTTGTTTATCGAGTAGAGATGAATATATGGACGTTGCATATTGTCTCCGTTGTAAATCATTCCCATACAATGCAAGCAATTGGGCTAATCGTCATAGGAAACATTAGCCACCTAATGAAGTAATTGGTACCATTGTGAAGAACGGATGTTTGTTGGTATCTATTGGACCTAAAACAATGACAAACAATAATTTGTTGTGGAGGCTATCTTTTTCTGTGGCAGAAAAACAACTGGTTCATTCGTTCAACTACACGCAATTATTATGTTACGGCCTTCTTAAATTAACATTGAAACACATCATAAACGAAAAACATGATGTAAAGGATTTGTTATGTTCTTACTTCCTGAAAACAACGCTATTCTGGTTATCAGAGAAAGTATCTATCGAGACATTTCAGTTAGGTAACCTATTTTACTGCTTTTTCTTGTGTTTAGATAAATTAAGATCGTTTATTAGCAATTGCTACTGTCCTAATTACTTTATACCTGAACAAAATATGTTTCAAGGAAAGGTCAATAAGAGAAATAATAAGAGATTGCTAAGTGCCCTTGACAGTATTTAATGTGGCGGAACAGCTGGACTGATATCTTATTTATTCTCCGAAGGTGCTAGTTTAAATTGCCTAGCATCAACTATTAAATGCAAATCCTTCATTCAGTTAGACATTTTCTTTTATAGATATATTGCCGAAATTTCACCTGAAACGAATATAAATAACTATTACCATGATTACCGAGGAATTATTATTGCTAAATCTTTCCTTCGGAATGAATCGTCTATCTTTGTACGGGATGTATGTAAATGGTGGATTGCCATATTCAATCAGTATTTGGTGCAACTACTTCCACGTCCATTCTCAGTACAGAATGTCAAAAATAAACAAAATCGTTATCATAAACATTTACAAAAAGGTTTACAAACAGATGCTGTGACTGGTTGGCTGTTGTACGCTTCGTTTTATTACGTAATTGGACAGTACAAAGTTACACTTCTAATAACAGACTATGTATTATCAAAGTGTACACATGATTAGTTATATATAGGCTGTTTTAATTTTCATCAAGATATAATAGATAACTATGCTAAGAATATCTGTACAAAAAACATAACACTTAACGAAAAGACGAAATTAGCGACCATAACTAGTGTTGAATACTTAAGGCGTTCTTCTTTAATACCTGAGGAGCTAAGATTGGAGGTGGAAAATGATGATTTTTCTATACCTCCTGTTGTTTTATCTCATTGTCTTAGATTTCTGTGTTTCCATCATCTCGGTGAAACCTTTAATACAATACAAGCATTGCGGGATTTGACTTTAACTATTAGAGAAAGCTATTTTGTTTCAATCAGCCTAAAATCTGAATCATTCACAATTCTCGGTGTGTGCTGTGAGTTATCTGGTGATATTGATTCAGCTTGTGTGTGCTACGATACAGTTGTACACATTCATGTAGGGACTAATTGTACAGCAGAAGTTATGAAAAAAGAACTCCTTAAAAAGACGAAATGTTAGACTCTTAAAATAGTCGTTCTGGTAACGGATGTTTTCTTTTCTGCACATCTAAAATGTATTTTTTTTTCTATACATCTAAAACAATTTTATATATTGTTGTTTTCAATCTATGTTTGATAAATCACTACTAAATTGTAACATATGTATACTTAACTGATCGTTCTGACTTGTAGTGTAGTGTACTAAAGTAATTTTTATCTTATCTCACCATTTACGGTAGACAAATATGAGGATATACTATACAGTGCAAATCCGTACTTTGATGTTATTACTAAGGACCTCAACATCGTTCATGACCGAGAAGTTAAATCTTTCCCAAGAAAAAACCAAAATATTCTCCTCCATCGAAAACAAATTGCCAAAATTGTCGTCAGGTCATTACAGATACTCTCACTCTATTGTTAACATTGGTTTAGAAAGGAAAATCAAATACAAAAATCACTTGATTCTTTTTTGTTTAAATGCATAGTTATTGTGGATATATGCATATCAGATTTTGAAAGTAGTTTAGAAATTAGAAAGATGAATAAAGTTCAACAGAAGAAATTTTAGATTCCTTTTTTTTTTGTTCCCACATAAGATGCCACAATAAACAAAATTAGGAAAATGTTTGAGATGTTCCCCTCTGTAATAATTGAAGTTAACTGTATTGATTGACATGGGCAATAGAGAAACAATAGATATTTGAACATGGTAGGTGATTTCAACTGTGCAAATGAGTGGACCGTATCAAATGCAAATCAAGTGATTATTTATTTTGACAGCTGATGTGTATGTTAACAAATGAAGGTTACGTACGACCATCAGCAATAAGCAAACCCCATCTTATGTTGTAAGCTCTTAATGGCCATAGCATGACAAAATATATAACAATATAAAAGAGAAAATCAACGATCTGATAAATGATAATACAATAAATATAAAAATATGACAGAAATCAACTAGTAAAAATCACTGAAACGCAGGATTCTGACTTGGAACAGGCAATACAATTGCAAAGTTTGGAGGGCTGAACATATTTGCGAGCGCTTCGCCCTCCTTTTATCACAAAACAGTGGTGTAAAAGCACAACATTAGAACAATCTGCAAAAATCAGTGGTAAAGGGCTTGACTCATTACATCTGACACGAAGCACAATTATACTTATAAAAAAGACAAAAAAAAACAACAAAAAAACAACAAAACGAGTATTCCGAGTCACTGAAAGCTATTTCAAAGCCATTACAACTAATGAATAAATCATGTTTTCCCACACTAAAATGGCAACCAATTCAAATTCAACGTATTAAGTGTAAAAATGTCATCTACAGTCTGAGGAAAGCATTAGTCTGCTCATTGTTAAAGAATAAGTATCGACAGGATGTAAGATCATAACTGTACATTTAAAGTAATACATATTTGGTAATGTTCAAATTTAGTTATAAAACAATCAATGCTGGTACCAATGAAAACAATATTGTGTTTAACTGATAACCTTAAAGAATAAGGTTATTCAAAGGCAAAGGTTAAAAAAATTTTGTGGATCGTGTCTACAGTTACCGGCTTTATTAAAAACATCGTAGTAAAAGAGAGACGAAAGATACCAAAGGGACATTTGGATTGAAAAATTAGGATGTGATTACCCGCTTGTAATAAAAATTAAGCCAAGCTTCCAAACCAAATATTTATGTTTATGAAAGAAGTAGGTAACGGTTTTCAGAATTTCGTGGTAAAGAAATCCCTGGCCAAATACCAGTAATACATTGATTACGTTCATTGAAATCTAAAAATTCTTTAGCGAGTTGGGAAATATACACACCGTAAGAAGGAGACATAGGAACATCACCGTCCAAAAAAGGAAAACTAACAATAGGGAACCAAAAATTGTCTTTTTTGTCGTAAATTTATTTTAACAGTTTCCCGTTGGACACAGAAAGTCCTATTGGGTAAATTTCCTTTATACAATAATAGAATTTGTGAATATTTAAAGCTTAAGTATCATCAAGTGCACGGTCAATGTTGTTACATTTATCAATTAAATAGAATTTGGCCATAACCTGTGTTTCATAACAACTCTGTAACATGTCTTCTCTTAAAGTAGGGGCTCGGAAGGATGTTTGACGTAATTGCAGTATACTTAAACTATACATTATTTAAGAAAATTAATTTAAGCGAAACTGAAAAAAAAAAAAAAAATTCTGGCGGGGAAAAAATGTTTGGGTGGTTAAGGATGAGTTATTGATCTGTTGGAATAAAATGTTTAATTGCCACTTTTAGCATGACTAAATTGCAGCATTATCATACATACATCAGATTTTTACATAGCAAATATCCTTTGAACATTAATTTTAAGTCATATCAGTCTTAAACAACATTTATTTCCCGTGCCTAAGGCAGATATGAAGATTTGTTCACCCAAGAAAATTCATATTTCACTAGGGCTTTACAAATCTTCATATTTCCCAAGGCCAAGGGAAATGAATGTTCTATTCCACTGCCTATACTTTGTTTACTACCTGAACATAAAATATTCATTTACATAATTTTTTTTTCTTATCCTCTTGTTTTTATATTTAAACATTGAATAAACATTGATAACCAATACCGATCAAAAGTTAATTATTAGTCTTTGTGTTTCAATGTCTGAAATAATTTTGAACACGATAATGACTTTACTATCGCTATTTAAAAGAAACGTTCAAAACGTTATGCACATTAACCGTGCGTATCGTACGAGGAAGCCCTTCAGGGGGAGTATGGTGCTCAGATGGGAATTTGAAGTTTTTTTCAATGTCACGCGGGATTGTCTCAACCAATCAAATATTGATAAAGCAATATGTACATTGTTTCAAGTAGGGTGAAGGTTGGCGCCTATAAAAACGTTTAAACCCGCTGCATTTGTTTGCACCTGTCCTAAGTCAGAAACCTGATGTTCAGTGGTTGTCGTTTGTTGATGTGGTTCATAAGTGTTTCTCGTTTTTTATATAGATTAGACCGTTAGCTTTCCTGTTTGAATGGTTTAACACTAGTCATTTCCGGGGCCCTTTATAGCTTGCTGTTCGGTGTGAGCAAAGGCTCCGTGTTGAAGGCCGTACTTTGACCTATAATGGTTTACTTTTGCAAATTGTGACTTGGATGGAGAGTTGTCTCATTGGCACTCATACCACATCTTCTTATATCTATTCAGTGGAATAATATACTACATCATTAGTGAAAAGTGAAAAATCATGGCCTCTGATGATGACTGACAGCTTTATTTTCATGGAAGTTGTTTGGCTAACCATTGCTTATTTCGACTGGTTAAAAGCATAAAACGAATCTATGAGTGGAATTTTTATTTATATCGTTTTAACTTTTCAATATAAAAATACTTTATTTTAATGGTACGTGTAATTTTTCATATCTAAACTATAAATGATCACACCCATTTGCAAGATAACCCTTTTATGCTGACATTTATAAATACCTACTCAATCACTCATTTATCCTTTTTATCACTGATCTCTAGTTTCCACTTAACACAAAACAACTGTATTCTGTTTTTTCCCATTACACGTTTCACAGCGCTAGAAACTTTGCTAAATGGAACTAATGCAGAGAAGATAGCAGACATTTTATAACACGTGGTAATTTCATATCACCTTTTCGTGTCCAATTTGTTTTGTTGTTGAACAATGTCAGTCAAAATATTCTATATTTCAAGATTGCTTTAACAATGTTTACTTGTTTTAGGTCCAGAATTACATTTTATCACTTGCATCTGGCCATTATTCAACTTATTAAAGAAAAATAATCAATAATGTAGTAATAATATATACAGCCTGAAATTCAGGTAGACCGAGGAAATATTTTTAACTTTTCATGCTATTGTAAAGGAAATAATTAACGATATTATAATACAACTGTGAGGTCCAAGACATCTCTATATTAGGCGGAAATATACATGAATGTTACATGTTAACAATAATTAACTCTTCGTTATTTTAGATAGCAAATACATGCTTTGGTTTTTGCTTTCAAATTCTTAAAAGTTTAAGTTGATACATCTGTACTCAATACCTGACTTTTATGTTTCATTATTGAATTCTATTTTTGTCATTGTTGTCTATAGGTAATAGCTCGTGATTTCGATTGTTTGTCTGTCATGTGGTTTTCTTTGTTTCAATCAAAATTTAAGTATTTCCTACAATTTACTTGAAATTGTGAAAGTACATTTTATGAAGAAAATATTTTAACAATTATTTCCGTACCAGTTGAAATTTCCTGTTATCAATCTCATATTGTTTGACTCAGTGCGATGTAGAGCTTAACATATTGCATAGACACCTGGCTATTGTCGAAGACTATTTGATGCACTCCATACATGTCTTTTAGTTATGTGTGTGAATTGGTTGCTGTCTCGTTGGTATATACCCCACATCTTTTAAATGTAATCATTTGTTAGTTAATCATTCAAGTAATCAGTCTCAGACTAACAAGTCTGTCATATTGTTTTAGTTACCTTGTGAATATCGGTGGTTGCTTAGTTCATTTAGGTCATTTTTAGGATTGATGAGCAAGTCGAAAAATCAAATTGCATAATAGAGATATATTTTTCAAATTTGTGCAAGATTATGCTCCACATCAAACAGCAGTTACATTAAGAATCAACGCACGTTTTCTTCATCTTATATGCAAAAAATGAAGTTAAGTTATGCATCTTTAAATATTAATTCTATAATCTTTTAAGCCGAACTGTTTTTGTTATCGCTATTATTCTAATAACCCGTCATAAAGTGTTTTATTATATCAAAAAAACAGAATTTCAATTTTTTCCAAATACCTCATTTGGCATCAAGCAATAGTTCATATTTCAGGTACAACAACATTGATATTGCCCTCATAACTAGTCAATAATTGTATAATATTTCACTGTTTAATTTGTCTTATACTTTTTAAAGTTTTTTGCTTTTAAAAGAAAGTTGAAGAATGGTAAAACAAATACTAGTAGCGTATCACATAGACGTACTCACTTTGTTGTTCATATAAAACAGTAACAATGCCTATATTACAACTTCCCAAACAGTTTTTCTTCACTGCAAAGTGGCGTGATCACAAACGTATGTATATGCGTAACAGTTTTTGCTAACACAAAACTAAAAATAAATGCATTCAAAGCATGTTATATTAAGCCAAGGCTGGTCATTTCACATTAAACAATACCATGTTAGCATCTTGTTTACCAAAAAATGCTCAAAATTGACACGATCAATACTAGTTTCTTTTTGTGTTTTTGTTTGTTTTTTTTTTCAGATAAAAATATTCGAGGTAATACTATTTTTTCAGTAGATAAAGGCAACAGTAGTATACCGCTGTTCAATAGTCACTATTCGATTAAGCAAAAAGAAAATTAAAACCTAAGGAAACACATCAACTATAAGAGTAAAACAACATAACAATAGAAACACTGAACTACAACAAAAGCAAACGGCAGCATACATATAAACGGACTGTATGATAACAACTGCCATATTCCTGATTTGGTACAGGACATTTCAAAAACAAATCGTGGGTAGAACCTGGTTTTAGTGATATACCAATCTTAAATGGGAAGCGCTTTTTGCATAAAAACAATCTCTGTAAACCATGTAAACGGCAGTCCTAACTTAAATTATTTTATCTGTACAGTTTAATGGGACTGGTATAAACTGCGACATTTTCCACAAAAGCCTAGATTTTTCAATAAATCTGAAATAAATGCACTTGTTTGCTGCTCAACACTATTACTTTAATTTTATACTTACCTTAAACAAATGAAGGTAAACAATGCTTTATAACTTATGTTTTCTCATATTCAAAATTCTGCATAGAAAATAGCGAAATGGTCCTAAGTGCGATGTTTTTTTTCAACTACGACCGCAAATGCAGAACGTTAACAATACAAACGTTACAATGGATCATCAAAATCGGACTTCGTGTGCTGTTTTGTCGTAAAAATAAAGTCGACGATTTCTCTGTAGAATATAGGTTTTCGCTATATATAATATCTATTGGGTTGGTTTGGAGAAAAAACTTTGTGTTTTAGTATCAGGAAGAAAGGTCTTCCAAAGTTGCACTGTGCCAGATAACTGCGGTGACGTCAGAATCCTACAGAGTCTCTACTCAAAAAGGCACAATTGGTGTCTTGAGTATAACTGAGTGTTTTACTAGATCGGTACTTTAAATTTGTGATTTATTTTTATTTCTTATTTTTATAATTTTTCTTTCACTTGTCGATCTAATGACTCAAGTCCGTTCTGACTAATTCTTCTTGTTGTTCTTATGTTTGAAGGATAAACCGCTATCTCGGCTTAAGGAAGATTTCAGCTCTCGCATACATATTCAACTCCTTCACATTCTTGACATGCCTGTTCCAAGTTAGGAGTTTCTAATTTAGTGGTTGTCGTTGGTGGCTGCCTGCCATATTTTTCATATGTTTTTTCGTATATTCTTTTTGGCATAATTTAGGCCGTTAGTTTTTTCTTTTGAATTATTTCACATTTTATCATGCTGGGACTTGTTATAGCTAACTATACGGTTTTGCTTTTGCTTACTGTTTTTACTGTTTTTTTTTATATATATATTTTCATATACAATATATAAATACATCTGCTAAAAAGTATTGTCTTGTTAAAATTTGAAATCAGTTTACTGTTATGTTGTAGTTAGTTATGTTTATATGAAACTAATCAGCGCTACTTTATACAATCATCTTTGAAACATTTGAATACATCAAATATTACTATAAAAGTTATAGAAATATTCGATTGAACCATTTTACTGGTTATCCTATACATGTAATAAAAACATTAGTATTATATCTTATCTGGTGATGGTACCAAACACCTTGACTAAAATTAATTTGGCTCGTTTGATTTTCATAAAATTTTGACAAAATTTTCAAATTGACCCTTTGACAAAAATATAAAAATTTAAAAAAACTTCAACTACACACTTTATCGGAAAAAATGCATTGGATATATACCAGTTTCACAAACACTATTTTGATTATTGAGAAGCTTAATATTTCCTTAACAATAGAACGTGATAAAAACGTTGAGGCAGAGCTGATTTTAACAGAGTTATCTCCCTGTAGTGTTATGTACCACCTTATGGATATTAAACGGGGGCATTGAAAACTATGATGACTCTTTTAGAAGGAGATAAGTGGTTAAATGTGTAAAAGTAATGTTTTCTGATAAATACGGACAAAATCATAGCTTTTATTCTAGAGAGAAAAATACATTAAATATCAAGAACGCATCATTGTGTTTTCATTGTATATACACATAAAATGATACGCAATTTGTTTTCTTTTATTTTAGTTTTCATATGTTCGTGCAACATGACGGGTGTTACATGTGAAGGTTGATCTGCTTACCTTCCCGGGTTAAATGAGATCACCCTTTATTTTGTCGGGAAGTGTGTTGATCAGTCTGTAGTTTTCTATGTTGTGTTTGTAGACTGTTGTTTGTCTTTTAATTGTTTTTTTTTTTTTACATTCTAATTTGGGGTTTGTTTTTTTCTTAAGAAGATACCACAAATAGGTTAATTCAGTTCTGCAATTTGCTATTTGACGGACTTCATTTCCTCTGTTGCAACGGTCTTTAAGAAAGATTTTGCATGACATAGGAATACCCTTCTATTACTACGGAAAGATGCCATTTTGAATTCTAGAATTTATTGATATGTGTTTTTGTTAGTAAAAACTATATATTAATATTTTTAACGATTTTAGATGCGACTTCATTGTTGTGAAACCAATAGCTTCTTTAGCAGCACATGATGTGTTCTGGACTTTGTGTCAAAAGCTTTCTGTTTCACTAATGTATATCCCTGATTTATTTTTCGATACTCACTGATAGTGACTCCAAATCAAGTATACAGACAAGCAAATCTTAAATATCAGCTGTTTAAAAAAAAACCCCGGAAATTATTGTTTCAAACTGGAAAAAAAACACTATAATTAGGTAACGTACACGGTTTACAACTGAGTATTATCACGAGGTAAATTAGTGTAATTTTCCCTTATCAGTCAATCGTCATGTGAAGATTAGATGTATCAATATGGGCGTATATGTATGTAAGTTGTAAGCCAAGGTATGTTTAATTTTGATTGATGGTCAATACTTAGAATTGTTTGATTTCTATAAAATTGTTTCTTCTACATGTTCTATGCTGATTTGAATGACTCTTCTGGTAAAACATCAAACTATCATCATGGACAAACAATCATAGTAGAAGTATGATGTGCTTATGTCTCAAAATTGTTTAGTTAGAAATATGAGAAATCATGTGTGTTTTCCAGAAATCGCAAACGCCATATTAGACATCAAAAGGTCACGAAACGCCGAATCCCATAATATGAAAACCTACTGCATTCTTAAACTAAAGATACTAGCACAAATTTAACACAAACACTGGTCTCATCTTTTAATGGCAATAGGACGCCAAAATTGATTAAAATCCGAAGGATTGCTTAACAGTAATTTTTTTTGTTTATTTTCAACATAAGTCAATATGCATTTCAACATATATTTTTTATTACAAGATTTAACTTCAATTTATGTTGATATTGCGTTTAACTTTTGATAAATATCCTAATCACAGTTAATGAACCATTGAACTTGAATCACTAAAAACTAGAGATTTCTATTGTTCATTGTTTATCAGTCTTCTATTTAATTTGTGACCTGGTTAGTTAAACTGCAGAAACCAACCAAAGCTGAATGGTCTTTTTTTCTGAAAAGTATCATGAAATAAAGCAACAAATTAAAAGTAATTCTTACCAACAAAATATATTTCAGAAATATTTCCTACCCAAACTCTACTTAAAATTTAGATTATGTATATGATTTAGTTATAGAAGTAAGCTAGCTACGGTTTTTTTTCGCTAAAAATAAGAGTCTTGTACTTAAAAGGTAACTATAAGTACTTCCATTATATTAAACTATGGAGATATGGTATGATAGCCAATGAGAAAACAATTCATTAGAGACCAAATGACGCGTATGTAAGTCTGAATCAAATCCTTATCTAACAAGCAGCAAAATAACAAGATAATTCAATTGGTCTCTGCTGGAGAGTTGTCTCATTGGCAATCATACTACATTTTCTTAATGTTTATAAAGATAATTGATATGTTTATATCATTTGTGTACATTAATGTGTGTCGAACAACAACATCGTTATCAACTTGTTATACAGATAACAGTCCTCAAAACAAAACAAAAAGTGTGTAGGCTGTCGCTGCTTGAATATTGATTGGGTTTTTTTTTATGACCATCGTCCATAATGAATTGTAGATCGTCCATGAAAAGGACCAATTATTTGTCTACAAAATGTATAATTTTCACCATTAGTGTATATGCAAATAGATACAGTCTGCATACACACGACACTTTCTCTCTGTCAGACAAAATCATCGTTTTTGAATTTATATTTGAATATGTCTTACAATAGTTTGACTAACTGGTAAAGCACGTAACTAAGGCACATATTATATCATGCACATGCATAATAAGTATTATTTCCTGTGATAGTTTTAAGCCAAAATTTTCTATTGTAGACCTAGGAATTCGATTGAGAATTTACTTCATTCATGCAAGTCTATCTTTTCGCCAATAATATATCAGGTCTGTGATAATGAATACATATACCAATAAACCAAGTAATCAATGTGAAGATGACAGTAAACATGTAAATGGAATGAAAAAAATAACGTATTGGGAAAAATACGGCGTGAAACGCTTTCCCTACCGCGGACGACGACAACACACTCCTATTCTCCAACAACATTTTGACGGTGGAATGAGTATTTCAAACGACGTATTTGGTCTCACTATTCACCAGTTTGAAAAGGAATTCAAAGCTTGTTTGGAAAGAAGGAAACAAAATTCGCAGATGATACTTCATTTTCGATATCCTATCAAATCTTCCAATGAATACCGGGAATACTTAGAGAATTGCACAGGACATGAAGAAAGTCATGATGAAGGTAATCTCATTTCACTTGTCCAAATATGTATTTCAAATATGAACAGTTATCTAGTATGCAGTTTCTGCCAAAGTTAAAGAAAACACATACAGCAAATATAGAGTGTTTGATTTTATACGAGTTCGAGTTCAAACATTTAATTCATTGTTCTTCTGTTTTCTAAATTGTATATTTCTTCATTAATCCACGCCTTCATCGGTTGACTACTTAAAAACATACATTTTGATGGATTCGTTTTGCATGTTTTATAATGAAAAAAAGTTCATTCTCTTTCTTTTTTAATTCTCGTGAAGACTGGAGTGAGAGTGTGCTAACATTTGAAACAAATTAAAACTATGTAAAAACAAGACACAATATGCAATATGTTTGAACTAATAAAGAAGAAAATATGTTTTTTTACATATAAAGTGAAAATGTTTATTAAAGGGTAATTTAATCCATACTGAAATGTTTTTTATAACCTATGTTATATATGTGTCGTGTACATGTTATTATTGTGTACAAGCTATTACATGTACAAACATTTTGTACAAGTTATTATTTGTATGCTGCCATCATTCAAGTTATTACTTGTACAAATACAGTTGTAATAGTAATTACTTATACAATTTTTATTGAGAAAAATATAATAACTTGTACTAATCATTATTCTACCTTTACCAATTTGATGTTCACAACAAATCTTTCCCCTTTAAACAAATAGTTAATTTGATTTATTATGCTTGACTTTTGTTTGAGTTTCCAATATGTGATATCATATATGCAAATTTTTGTCATGATTTAGGTTCGTCTGCAACTTTCTACCATTTCAAAATCATAATCAAGTAATAACTTGTACAAAATAATAACATGTTCATGACATATGTTTAAATGAAATGATAGAAAAGACGGTTTCTAAATTGCTTGCAAAGATCCAATCTGAAATACAGATGGTCTTAATTCTTTAGCTTGATTCTTCATAGTAACATTTAAAAAAAAACTCTTTGTAAAGAAATATAATGTCCTACCTAACATACGAATATTTTGTATACAAGGCGAAAGCTTTTTATCTCTAATTTTGTTTAATTGGGTCATTGAAAACTTGTTTGTTGCAATTGTTGATAAAGCAATGTCAAAGCTCAATCATACAATAAAAGTATATTTATGTTAACTGTTCAAAACTAAAGAGAAAACACTTCTATCAAACGAATTTAAAAACGTGTGTTTAGAATGTTACTCCCTCTTTCTTATATATTGATAATAGAAAATTATAAACAAAATTATTACAGCAATGCAAAAAAAAAAAGATTTAATTCCAACAATCCTGTAACCTAATTCTCTTTCTAGCTCTGTGTTGCAATTCCTTGTCATCATATTTATGCTATGTATCCTTCAGATAACTTCCAGGTATATGATAATCAAATCAACGTCCGTATACACTAAACTGGTTCTTTAAAGTTTTTCCAAAAATATATGTATGCAACAATTTTTTACTGGTCTTTATTATAGAACTAACATTTTACAGTCATTTTATGGTGGTTATATAACACTACAGGGAGATAACTCTGTAAAAATCAGCTGAACGTTTTAGTCACGTTCTTTTGTGAAGGAAATATTAAGCTTCTCATTGATAAAAATTAGTGTTTGTCAAACTGCTATATATTCAGGAAATTTTTCCGATAAAGTGTGTGGTTCAGGTTTTTTTTAATTTCCACTTTTTGTCAAAGAGTCCAAGTAAATATTTTGTCAAAATTTTATAAAAATTAAACCACCCAAATTAATTTTAGTCAAGGTGATTGGTACCACCTAAAAGGGGCACTAGATACGAGATATAAAAAAATAAATTTTATGATTTTTTTTTTGTTCAAGTTAATGAAAGTAAAATAGTGAAATAATAAATCGCTTTTACAAGCCAGTTTAGTTCAATTTCGTCAAAATTAGCTAAGAAACATCGCTGATGAGTTATTCACTTGTAAGTGAATAATTCGACCTCATTGAATTCGTATTCATGTGAACTTCAATTTAACCCCTTAGCTAGAAATGGGTTACGCATGAATTAGGCGTGTTCTGTTATTAAATGGAAAAGAATATCAACATTGAAAGTGAAACAAGAGTTAACCATTTGACTGACTGATTCGATCCACAAAAACTAATTCTTATACAGGTAAAAACGATGATTAAGATATATTTTCAACCTTTAACATGAAATCAAACAGACCTAGAAAAATCAAATTGCACGAGTTCGCTATCTATTTATATTTATTTAACATATATCGGGTTGTATGACCGTCGGCAGTCTTCGGAGGTCAACCCAGTAGTTAACTAGATGGCGTTTAGACTAAAATACACAGGAAATGTTGATACATATCATCGACCCTATGCTTTATAAATTCTTTATTTCAGACTTTCAATACATCGGATATACATTTGAGTATGTTATAAATCAAATATGAGAATTTGAGTCAAATCAGTGAACATGAATTTGACAGCTAATGCCCCTTTAAGAAGTGATTGATGATAGTTACATGGTATGCCATAAGGGCATGTTATGAAGAATAATAGATGTACTCTTTTAAACTGATTTTGGCGAGGGTAACATTATAAAATCAGGACTTTAATCAAAATATTGGACCACAATTTGTTGTTAAATCTACCCCTGCAAAATATTCATATCTGCTTTTTACAAGTATATTTTCAAAATATTTAGTATCAAATTTGGATTTGTGACAGGTATGGCTAACCGAACTATGAACTATTGTTTGTCTGGTTCGACATTAGTAAATGAGAGGCAAAAGATACCAAATGGACATTTTAAACTTATAAGTCAAAAAAACTGACAACGCCATGGTTAAAAAGGAAAAAGACAAACATACAAACAAGATTACACAAAACACAACATAGAAAACTAAAGACTGAACTACATGAACCATACCAAAAACTGGGGGTAAAACCATTTATCTTGACGGTTTGGAATGAAAACATTAATTTCGTTATTTCTTTATCTGAATACTTATTGTGGCAAAACGGAGAACAAATAAGAGATCGTCATCGTACTCGTCAAATCTGAGTAAGAAGAGAAATCAGTCAAATATATGTCTAGCATCCTTGAATTATGTTGTAAGACAATTACCGAATGCGACTGCCATTTTTCTCTCTCGTGAGCACAAATTTGTGTACAGAAAGTGTTGCTGAATGGTTTTTTGAAATGTTGCATGTCTTATCGTGTTTTTCCCTTTTTTGCCATGGTGTTTTCTAAATACCTGTATTGACATGAATTCTCTCATTTAAAAAAAAAAATCTTTGAACCGGGTTTCATGTTTTGTGTACCATTATTCATATTGGTTTTACTTTATATTTTGATTTTAGGTATTCTTTTGTTTGTCAATTAAATTTTGAGTTTAATTCTACACTACTGAATAAAAAAAATTAAGTTTCAGTTTTGAAAGTGTGATGTTCAGTATTAAACTGTATCGTAAACTGAAAGAATGAGTATGCATATATGTATGTTAATTTTACAGGTCGTGTGTTCTGGTCCGGGAATAGTTTTTTTGAGATATATTTATATGAACAACTCGTAAAATTAGTCGGGAGTGAAATAGACATACGACATAGACAACGGTTATTGCTAGTGCATGATGAAATAGCAAATATGCTGTGTAAGAATTATGAATTAAGACAAATATCAAGTGGAAGTTTATCTGAAGGACTGAATTTACCTGGAAGTGATTTTGATTTAATGTTTGTAATTGACTATGTAGAATCATTCAGTCGTATACAAAATATAAGATATCCGACAAAATATACAACACTATTGATTGAGACAGATCGTGCTCATCCTGGGTTTAGTAGATTAAAGTTAGTCGATGAAAACTACAATGGGTATTTCAATTTAATAAAACGTTCTGTTATAGAAACTAACGATGGTTTATATTTAGAACCTCATAAGTTCATTGAAAATATTCAGAAGAAACATAAGTGTGGTTATATTAATCAACATGGTCCATGTTTATCGGATAAAATGCAAGTCGTCGATTATGCCTTTTGTCTTCATAGTAAGCATTGGCTAGAGGTATAGAGGGAGGGTTGAGATCTCATAAACATGTTTAACCCCGCCGCATTTTTGCGCCTGTCCCAAGTCAGGAGCCTCTAGCCTTTGTTAGTCTTGTATTATTTTTAATTTTAGTTTCTTGTGTACAATTTGGAGTTTAGTATGGCGTTCATTATCACTGAACTAGTATATATATTTGTTTAGGGGCCAGCTGAAGGACGCCTCCGGGTGCGGGAATTTCTCGCTGCATTGAAGACCTGTTGGTGACCTTCTGCTGTTGTCTGTTCTATGGTCGGGTTGTTGTCTCTTTGACACATTCCCCATTTCCATTCTCAATTTTATTTCCATTCATTGCAAGACGTTGGGTTTATCGACATAGGAAGCAATGGCCACCAAATGCAGTAATCAATACAATTATGAGATTTGGATGTCTGCTGGTACCTTTAGGACCTAAAACAATATCAAACTATCAGTTTTTATGGAGAGTATCTTTTTCTGTCGCAGAAAAACAACTCGTTCACTCGTTTAACTATACGCAATTTTTATGTTACGGACTCTTTAAATTAACATTGAAAAAAGTCATAAACAAAATACATGTTGTTGAAGATTTGTTATGCTCATATTTTTTTAAAACAACGTTATTTTGGGTGTCTGAAGAATCGTCTATCCAGATATTTCAATTGCCTAACTTATTTTACTGTTTTTCATTATGTTTATATAAATTAAGATCGTGGATACGAAACTGCTACTGTCCTAACGTCTTTATACCTGAACAGAATATGTTCCTAGGAAAGATCAATAAGACTAATAATACGATATTGCTTCGTGTGATCGACAATATTATATGTCGTGGATTGGTTGGACTAGTCTCAAGTTTATTTGTTGGATGTGCTTGTAATAGTAGTCGAGCACCTAGCGAAAAATGCACCTCTATTGACTTAGATATTTTGCTTCATAAAGTTCTCGGCACACATGTTGGAAATCCAAAGAATGCACTTGACTTTCATCAAGGAATTGTTAATGTCAAATATTTACTTCAGTCAGAATCGTCTATGTATGTTCGTGCTTTATGTAGATGGTGGATCTCAAGATTCAGTAAGTTTTTAGCACAACAACTACCACCACTAGTCACCAAACACAATGTACAAAATAATCGATGTTGTAATCGTTATCGTCAACTTTTAAAAAACGGTCTACAAACAGATGTCGTGTCCGGTTGGTTGTTGTACGCTGCGTTTTATTATGCAATTGGACAATACTTAGTAACACTCCAAATAACTGATTATGTTCTATCAAGGTGTACACCTGATATGATGTATCTAGGTGCGATACACTGTTGTCAGGCGGAAATGCAAAACTATATCAAAAACTTAAATACAAAGGTCATAACATTAGCAGAACAGTTAAAATTATCGACGATTTCTATAGGTAAATACTTAAATCATTCGTTGTTAATGCCTGATGACCTGCACTTGGTAGTAGGCTTAAGTGGCTTCATTTTACCTCCAATCGTTTTGTCTCATTTTCTAATATTTCTATGCAACCATCATCTCGTAATATATCCAAGAAACAGCAAGCATTAAGGGATTTGTATTTAACTGTTAAAGAACATTATTTAATGCCAATATATCAACAATCTCCATCAATGACAATTATCGGTGTTTGCTTTGAGATATCAGATGATTTAGATAGAGCTTGTCAGCTCTATGATAAATCCATACGAACTTGTGATGAATTCTGTGATATAGCAGAAATTAGAAAATCAGAAATTTTAAAAGGGAAAACGTAATGTTTTTTAAGGTCGTAAGTGGTATAGATAATGTCTTTTCTCACTTATTCTGAATAGTTAATTCTATTGTAAAACACCGATGCACTTGAAATTGTGTGCATAAGATTAAACAACGAATTTAAGAATTAAAAGAAAGAAATTCTCAACACTCATTTCATATTTGTTATAATTAAGTGTGTAATAATTCAACGAAGGATACACGTAAATACAACATTCGAATTCAAATTAAGGAACGTATGAATGATTCTTTAACACATAACAGCTTTTAGTCATGTATTTACTGTGCGTTACCAGGTTATAACTTGCGACTAAAAACAAGAGTTTAAAGATGAACTAAATGTTTTTCGCTTTGTTATTGTGACAACTAGTGGTAAAATTTTGATATAATGTTGATTTTCGTCAAGCATGGCTATATTACGAATGATCATGATGATTTCGCAAACAGAATGAAAATTTTATTAATGCATATCTTCATCTATTAGAAAAAGTATTTTATTGAACATTTATACTATCAAAACATGAATTCAATTAATTGTATCAGTAAGTCTTCCCACATTTCTTGTGAAAACATGTTTTCATTTTCTTTAAATATTTGGCCTTTCCACCTTTAGCAGAACAAAATTTGAATTAGTGTTTGTTTTGATTAATATTGTATTCGCCAATGTTTTTTTCTTGTCCTGTTTATAGTGTTTCGCAAGATGTCGATACGATTTGGTATATAATATCGGATATTTTTAAATCCTCCTTTTGGAACAGACACCGTTCACTGATTTTTCTCTTCCGTAAGAAATAAATGTATCGGCATTGTTTTCAAATTAATATTTGATTTTACTTGTGCATGTTACCATTTTATAAGCGATAGAACCCGTAATACCTATCAACAAAATGTTTTTTACAAACATTGTCGTAACTTAACGAAAATAACCTTATACAAAATGATTTGATACACAGATGAGAGTAGTAATAAAAAGTAAAATCACAAAAATACTGAACTCCGAGGAAAATTCAATCGGAAAGTCCCTTATTAACTGGCAAAACCAAATGACAAAACACATCAAACGAATGGACAACAACTGTCATATTCCTGACTTGGTACAGGCATTTTCAAATGTAGAAAATGGTGGATTGAACCTGGTTTTATAGCGCTAAAACTCTCACTAACTTGACATACTAGATTTTGAATAGCCTCTTATTGCTTCTCCAGGGAAACTGTAAGAGACTGACAAAGAATGAAAATAAATCAAAACTTTTGTGAAACCATGATGAAGATTTTGACCGTTTGATTTATTATTTATTATATATATCTTCTCATTGGTGCACAATGAAGCCATGATTTGAGATTGCAATGTATTTTGCAACACATGTCCTCGCAAAAGGTGAAACAGAAGTGTATTTCTCTACTAATTTTATGGTGAATAAAAAAAAAAAAAAAAAAACATTTCTTAATCAGTGTGTTATGACCATAAACAGGACCACAAGTAACACTATGTAAACCCGTAATGGAAAATCATTTTATTTTTATCAAGTAAGAATGCATAGAAACAAATGTTTTGGGAATTAGTGAAAAAGAATTATGTATTATTAGATTCAAGGAGTGATTTTGTGTAAACCAAATTTCCATTTCTCCAATGTTACTAGATAATGTATATTAACTTGTTATTTTTTTTTTTGAACCAATGTAACCTGAAATTTTCTGCAAAGGGGTCTGAAACGAAAGTTGGTCTTGTATGTATACATTCATTTTCCTATTTACATATGTGAATTTGGTGTTGGAATATCTGCAATTGGTCTCTGGAAAAAAATGTTGTATAGCTTGTGTCTTAATTAGATTTGAAACAACCTAAGCATTTTTTTTTATTTCTAATAATTTTTATTAATAAACAGTATGGTATGTCCTGATAAAGAAAACCACAAGTCAATCAGGTGCATCTTATTAAGGTTTAACTCCTAACCTAATTCCGACAGCACACTAATGAATATGAAAACTAATTATGATAAGTAAAATGTATCCTCGCATGAATTGAGGATTTGACTTAAACACTCTATTATCATGAATATAGAATAACAAAGCATGAATTAAAAAAAAAATAGATATTGTGAACGAATTGTAAACGTGTTTTTTTTTTCTTTTAACATTGATCTACGAATTAACGTTTCATTTACTTTTCTTTATTTTTGAAACAGTCAAAATAAAAAAACACACATTTTATCAGAAAATTCTTTTTTTTACTATCAGCACCATTTGATACTTTTGAAATAAAATGAATTCACAGTATCTAAATTAAATGCGGAAGTGGGTTTCCAATGTTCAAATCTCGAAAATATTTCATGAATATATATATCAAGATACGAAAAAAGACCTAGGGATATCAAATGGACACAAAACGGATCTAGGCTAGGTGCATCAAAAGGAGAAAGATCTTCTGCTCTGTATACATCACCCGCCATGCGATCACAACTAGTCGAAATGTAAAAAAGAAAAATAGAAATCAAACGGTATACATTCAGGCCAGCCGACCAGACGATGTTTTTGGTATCTGAAAATCTAAGAGGGAGTCCAAAAATACCAAAGGAATATTTGAACTCATAAGTAGAAACAAATGTTTGTAATGACATGACACAAAACGAAAATCGTTCAGAAGACAAGCAACAGTATAAAACACAACACAGAAAGCTAAAGACTGAGCAACACAAACACCACAAAAGAACGTGGGAGATCTTATCAGGTGCTTCAACAGTGTTAGCAATTTTGATTCAGATACGACACCGTTTGTGTTGCTCATGTAAGTAAAAACCTGGTGAAAAGTCTTTTTTGGTAAGTCAGGTTCGCGGAAAAAAACAGAATTGTGGATTCGACAATTGAAACGTACTGGTCGTCATGACGATCAAACAACTCGAAATGGCGTCCGTAGAATTTTCGAACGGATGATTTCACCACTTGTATTTCTTGGTCCAATAGCTTCCTTGTACATATTGCTCTGGAATATCGTATCAACTTGGAGATATATAATAGAACTCCATATGCAGGCGTTGCTGGAATGTTCGACATCATGAACATAGAGATGAAAAATTACCAATTAAGAAGCTGACTTTTTTTCTTAAAGTTTTGTTCTAGAACGACCCTCATCGTCAATTTCTAAATGCCAAATTTGTTCACTATTTCTTCTTTAAATTTGGTTCAATCTTCGTTCTTCATTACACGTTATCATTTTATATTTAATTTGTGATTTTTATATCGGATATTGAGTATTAACTTTCGTATATCATAGTAAAAAGTAATTGCTAACTTTTACAAAATAAATCATAATTTTTCTTGTTATTACGATATATCAATTAACATACTTTACACTCTCACAAAAGTGAAGCACAAGGAGTTGTTTCAGTGATGTGTCATTTTATAAATTTTTAAGGTAAGTATCTAACATCATAGAGTTATATGTCTGTTGCTATATCAAGAAATCTCGTATCACATATATTATAAATACCAAGGTACAAGCCTGAATCATATGTTTGGTTACTCTCATTTCCATCACAAGAGAAACAAACAACAATAAGAGTATCAGTAAAAAGTTTCAATGTGCACACCATTTTCAATATTTTGTAAATACATAAACAACATATTAGTGTTCCTGAAGCTGAATGTTCATACATGTGCTGTCTGTCAATATCTGGTATACTTCCGCGTATTTCGGTACAAAGAATCGCTCGTCATCTCATTAACTGAACAAGATGTTGGAGTTCAAATTGTGGGAACTTCTGCCATTCCTGAACCTAGATATTTTGCAGTTTGGAATGTTTTGATCTTCTGGGTTCTCTCTGATTAATGTTTCGTCGATAAGTTCCAGTTGTTATAATTAGGATTCATGTCTTCTTACATGTTTATCCATGGTATACTGTCAATTGAATTAGATTCCATAAAAGGTCTAACAATCTGCACTGATGAGGTTTAGAGGTGTCATCCTGAACGATATGTCTTTCAGCCAAAGCATGACCATCAAAATGTTGCTATCCAGTCCTAAAAAGAATGTCAAAAATATGAAGATCAAACTTGTATTAATGTGAAAAGCATCTCCATATTGTTACATTGTACACCGCTTTCTCCAAAGTTATTTGTTCCAAAAACAGTCTTGTCTCTATCGGTCGTGCTTTTGTCTCTCTTTAGAAAACGAGTTTTACTGTCAACCGGTTTTAACAAGAATCAACAGTCGTCTGACCACGGATTCTTCTCCAATTGTGAATATTCCATTGTTGCTGGTTTTAAACCCACTGCATGCGTTAATTAGGGGACCTTACAGGTTGTTTTAATAGGTCAGTGAATTCGAAGGCAGAAAACATGCAGCCTGCGAATTATAGTTCTCATATTGTCACAAAAGTCTTAATGTTGTTTAAATTTAGAAACAGGTTAATTTCTTTTTGCAACAAATTTCTTCGCATCATAAATCTGAATTTCAACGAAATTATGATATTTCAACAAACACCTTGTATGGCTACTAGCTTATTCTCGTTTAGTATTACGCTAAATAAGAATATATTTCTAGATGAATGAGCATACTTTCTTCAACATGACTTAAGCCTTAATCAAGATTTTCATCGTATTTTCGATGACATTATTGTCTTTCAGCTATTGTCATAATGACATATTTTTACTGTTACATAAAATTGAGAATGGAAATGGGTTGGCGTTGATCGTTATCGGCGCGTCATACGAAATATGCTTCAGTCAACGCTTTAACACTCCATCAAATTACAAAAAAAAAATTCAATTCTTAAATGAATTTGTATAAGTTGATTTAGAAAGAAGTTTTGGGAAAATGACAAAATAGTGAACAAAATTCCCCTTATACTGACTATAAATATTCTCTGACATTGAACTAATTTCTGTGTAGAATTGCTGTCAAAGAAAAAGTGTTTCAAATTTTACACTTGTTTGCATGCATCCATGGTTTATATGAATTAATTTGAATCCGATAGACAACACTGACACATACTTTCATTTTGGATCAATTTTGGTTTAGGTGAAGAATTTCCTTCTCAACCATTTTTCATAAATGTTCGAAATTAGCAAAGGTTTCATAAAGATTGCAGTTTTCAACAATCATTTCCTTTAGATGACGACGAATTGGTATTGAACTTTCGGAACCGAATACATTATGCATATCAGAATGACAACATCTGAACGTGATATTTTCAAGACGACCGATCGATATGCTGTGCCGGATCTTTAACGCTTGATCGCAAGCCTAATGTTTGTAAAACAGAAAGACTGCGTGTCATCCTAACGCGTATAGGTCCAGTACGCTACCACTAAATTGTCTACGGAGACGTATATATAGTTTGGGACATTTGCAATCATGATTCAGATAAACGACGTACAAATATAAGTAATGTTGTTTAATCCTACCCAATACTACATTGTCTACAGAGACGTACATACGGTTTGAGTCATTTGCTTTTATGATTCAGATAAACGAAATTCAAATGTCAGTAATGTTGTTTAATCCCGCTCAATTCTATTCTGTGTCTGTTCCAATTTAGAAGTCTGTAAATCAGTGGCAGTAGTTGGTTGCAATCTGTTACATTAGATTTTGTTTTTTTGTGTTAAAATAGGTCAGGCCGTTGGATTTTCCGTTTGAAATATTTGACATGTTTGTCATATTCGGGCATTTATTGCTTAATATACGGTATGGGTTCTGCTATTTTTTAAGGCCATACGGCGACCTAATGTTTCTCACTTAACAAGGGGTTAAATTATTAAATTCCTGGGATGTGTTTTAACTGATTTTAGTATATGATGCATTATTTTGTTATTATTGATTGTTTTTGGCTTTTAACTTACTTTCAATAACTGCGTGTACTCTAACACCAAATTATTATATTTAAATTAACCTGTGCTTGTTATTTTATTTTACGCCATTTTGTCTCAGATTATAGTTGTCCTTTTCACATTGTTCATACATTATTTTATTAATATTGTGTCATGGATCAAACTTATTCGTTCAGTGTATGTTAAATTGTTTTTGTGTATATGTCTTTTGGTCTAGTTAAGCCATTTCAATTGATATTTTTTGTATTTTTAGTTTGTTTTTTATGTTGTAATGTTGCACTACTGTTAAGGGGAGGTTGGCGCCTGTTAATACGTTGAAAACCGCTGCATTTGTTTGCATCTGTCCGAAGTCAGAAGCCTGTTGTTCAGTGGTTGTCGTTTGATGGTGTGGTTCATAAGTGTTTCTCGTTTCTCGTTTTTTTTATATACATTAGACTGTTGATTTTCCTGTTCGAATTGATTTACACTAGTCATGTTGGGGGTCCTTTATAGCTTGCTGTTCGGTGTGAACCAAGGCTCCGTGTTGAAAGTCGTACTTTGACATTGTGACTTGGATGGAGATTTGTCTCATTGGCACTCATATAACATCTTCTTATTTATATCAAATCTTTTCTCTAGAATTCTGAAAATGATCTATCGAATATTCAAACAAGGATTTCAGTTTTAATTTTGTAAACATAGCTCAATTTTATTGTAACAGGTATGTTTTAACAAAAATATCTTCCAAAATATAATGTTACGTTCTTCACCAGTATTATTCGTTCTCGTCTCATCTTAAATGGAAGATACATATCGAAACAAGTTAGTATCACTTTACCTTTGCGTATATGCCCAGTGCACTGACAGGTCAAGTCATCCATCGTTCGCCTTGCGTTTGAAAATTTTAGGTCGGCAGAAATTTTAACGTTGAGCAACATCAATTGATTTTTTGATGTACACCTTCGAAAATGTTTAAATGGTTCAGGGAACCGTAATGTGAGCAAACTTTAACAACAGGAAAACAATGATGCAAGTATCATCGTCGTAATGGTGGTCGCAGAACATACGACGTGACTTCATGGACTTTTCTTCATAACACTGCTTGAGGTCTTCACATTCACATTTACTTCTTAAATATTTATAATGAGAGATTGTCATGAGATATTACAAACTCAAAATATGACTTACCAACTTAAAAGCCTGGTATCTTTGATGACTTTATAGATAACTATCTGGGTGAAATTAAAGAACACATCTATATAAAAGATCTCTGTTGTATTGTGAATTTGTGAGATTTTTCACGAATGATATTAAAACAAATATGATTTGTGTACGTAATGAAAGATGAATAAGTAGTTGTGTCTACATATGAAATTAATAGACAGACTCACATGTGTTGCTTTTTAACTAGTTTAGTAGATACAAGTTAAAGAAACGAGGAAGGAAGTGCTAGTCATTTGTTTGTAGGCATTCAGGCAATGATTTGCACCACAAAGTATCATGACAATCATTGTAGTCATTAACTTGTTCAGACACACAATGATGTGATTTGAAGGAATCGTACGGCTAACATATTATTTATAGCAATGCATTCATTACCCTCGGGGTTTGAGGAAATAAATAATGTTAATTTCACATTGTGCTAGAGACCTTATAAGATATATAAGGGGTTATATACGTCATTATTACATTTGGTTGATACATTCAACAATACCTACCGTTATCTTGATGATATTTTTTCGTTAAATAATCCAGAGTTCTCTAAATATACTACCGAAATTTACCCAAAGGAAATTACTTTAAATAAATCAAACATAAACAGCAGTAGTTGTCCTTTTCTAGACTTAATCTTTCAATTTTTAAAGGGAAACTCCATACTAAAATTTTCGACAAAAGAGACGATCTTTCATTTCCCATTGTTAATTTTCCCTTTTTAGACGGCGATGTTCCTTTGGCTTCATCATACGATGTTTATATATCCCAGATCGTTCGTTATGCCCGTGTGTGTAGTGATGTCATAGATTTTAACGAACGTAATCAATGCATCACTGGTAAATTATTAAGTCAGGGATTTCGATACCATAAATTGCTCAAAACTTTTACTAAATTCTTTCATAGATACAAAGATTTGATTGGTTAATTTAGCTGTACCTATAGAAAACTTATTAAAAACGGTATTTCACACCCTAAATTTTACGGTAATATTGTACTTAAAGCGCGGAAATCACTATGTGATCCGTGCAAACTAATCGAACAAACTTATTAGTAAAGGTTATCTTACCAATGTTGTTATAAGATCTTCGAATATAGTTTACATTGGCACAAATATCCATTTTGTCATCAGCAAATTAAAACATAACTAAATTAGTATTCTTTTAAACGGTTTTTTGGGATGTATAAATACACATCCACGTTCATTTTCTATATAGAGATTACTCCATCTATATATTACATTATACAAATTTATTAACTATCATACAGCCTGTCGATACTTTTTCTTTGACATTAAATCACCAAATCCCTGGGATGTGTTTTAAATTGATTTTAGTCGTCTCTGATGCATGATTTTTTTTTATTAATTTTTTTTTTTTTTGGCTTTTAAATAGCTTTCAGTAACTGCGAGTACTCTCAAATCGTAATTTCGTGTTAATTTGACCTGTTGATACAATTTGTAATGCATTTTTGTTATTTAATGTTTACTTATTCAGTGCTATATCTAGTCTCACTATTTTTGATATATATCACCTTTGATAAGTGTTTAGTATGACGATAAATTTTCACTTTTGTTCTCGTACTAGGAACAACAAAATTATCTATTTTGTAAAAATTATTTCCGTACTCCATGTATACCTTACCACAAAATTATTTTTATTTATCTGTGTACGTTGTTTTATGTGGCGGCAATTTGTGCAAGGTTATGGTTGTCTTTTTGATATTGTTTTATATCTAATCCCCTTGTTTTATTAGTTTTGTATTTACATTGTGTCATAGATCAAATATATTCGTTCAGTGTATGTTCACTTGTTTTTGTAATATGTCGTTTGATTGAGTTAAGCCATTTCAAATGGTATTATATAGTGTGTCTTTCTATGTTGTGATGTTAAACTATTAGGTCAGGTAGGGTGAAGGTAAGCGCCTATCAAAACGTTTGAACCCGCTGCATTTGTTTCCACTTGTCCTAATGATGTTCAGTGGTTGTCGTTTGTTGATGTGGTTCACAAGTGTTTCTCGTTTCTCGTTTTTTATATAGATTAGACCGTTGGTTTTCCTGTTTGAATAGTTTTACACTAGTCATTTGTTTGGGGCCCTAAATAGCTTGTTGTTCGATGTGAGCCAAGGCATCGTGTTGAAGGCCGTACTTTGACCTATAACAGTTTACTTTTACAAATTGTGACTTGGATGGAGAGTTGTCTCATTGGCACTCATACCACATCTTCTTATATCTTTTAGTAACTTCCATATGGGGGAGAGCGAGCACTGTTCAAATAGACACCCCCCACTTTCCCTCGAAAAAGGAAAAAAACATGCACACAGTGGTACCAAGAACACAAAACATGAATATTTTTTATGAATAAATCACATGACTCGAAAACGTTAAATCTAAAATATATAAAAATCGAAAGTTTACGTCAATAGAAATAAACATTTCACCAAAATTTCATGAAAATTGGTGACAGTCTTTATGAGATATTGTCCGAAAGATAGAAAATCACCCCTTTTTTATGAATAAAGTCCAAATACTCCAAAATGTGAAATCCGAACTTTTTAAAAAAATATATTAAGGGAACTGATGTCAATAAATATAAACAATTCACAAATTTTTCATGAAAATTAGTGAAAGCATTTTTGAGTTGTTAGTCAGAAAATTGAAAAATTAATTTTCCTTTTTTTATGATATAATCCCAACTTGGAAACGTAAAATCTAAAGGCAGCTTACATCAATAAATATAAACACTTCACCAAAGTTTAACGAAAATTAGTGAAAGCAATTCTGAGTTATTGTCTTAAGTGTTGACGACGGATGGACAGAGAGACAACTGTATACAATACTACGTCCCGTCTTTAAAGACAGATGGAAAATGACTGCAGGTTTTATTTTTTAACATTTCATGGATCCGTTCCAAAATACATGAAAAACGAATGTTCAAACTTGTTCAATAACAATGAATAAGAATTGACAGATTCTGATTCATGCCTGTCATGGTTTAATCTAGAAATTGATAAGGTTAATGCAGAGTTCTAGAATCTTTTTTTCCTGCTTGTTCTCACTATTATTGATATTCCAAAATACCAAACTTGTGCCAGTCCTTTCAAAATTATTAGTGGTCAAAACCTACTGACATCCACTTTTTGAGGACTCTAGCATTTTAACGTTATTGGTAAAAATTAAACCTTCCACTGCAAACAATGCAACCTTTGTTGAAATATACATATAATACATGTAATATGAAAAAAGTAAAATATCAAAAATACAAAACTGCAAAGAAAATTCAAAACGGAAAGTCAAAAGCTCAAACACGTCAATCGAAACAACTGTCATAAACCTGACTTGGTACAGGGATTTCCTTACGTAGAAAATGGTGGATTAAACCTGTTGTTATAGCTAGCTAAACCTCTCACTTGTGTGACAGTCATATAGTATTCCATTACATTGACAACAATGTGTGAACAAAACAAACAGACATTATAGGTAAAAATGTAAAAAATAGGGTTACAGCAGTCAACATTGTATTATAACCTTAATCACTATAAAACAAATAACTAAATAAACAATGAAAAACAACAAAAAACAAAACCAACAAAATATCATATATACACTCTATAGGCAAAGTACATAATCAGAAATGGAAGGCAAGAATACAAAAACGACCATAGTACAATAACACTATAGGGGATTTATAAATTCCTAGCCACGCCAAAAGTATGTATCAAAGATGGACTAACAGTAAAGGTTAAACTATACAAAGACAAATAAAAAGAACACTATAACAAATGATTAAGACGATAAACAACGTCAGTACCTAGAATCTGAAAAACAAATATTATATGTATATGCTGTATAATTCCAGTATGGTTTCAGATGTATCAAGCTCCATTCTGTTACCTTACATATTTATCTAATACAACATACATGCAAAGTAATATGCAAAACTTTTTATCACGTGTATGTTTCATATCAAATTGAAATTGATATCGACAATTCATGTTGTGCAAGTCTGCAGCTAAAGAGCAGAATTTCAAATAAAATGAGCTTCCTCTTATCGATGTCAACAATAATGTAAACATGGTAGAGTACATGTATTGAGTATACTGGAGTTAGTGCATGATATGTGAAAAATTGCCTTAATTCAAACTGCTAATGACCATTAACTCTAGAACGACACAGCCAGAATTGTTCAAAAACAAAAATCCTGATATTGTGATCAAATAACATGAAAATTGGTAAAAGCAAATTCAATAAGTAAAATAACAAACCGAACTCCAAGGAAAATTCAAAACAGAATTATCAAATTATTGCATTATCAAATGGCAATATCAAAAGTTCATACACACCAAACGAATGGAAAACAACTGTCATATTCCAGGCATTTCCTTATTTGGAAAATGGAGGATAAAACCTGGTTTTATAGCTAGCTAAACCTCTCACTTGTATGACATTCAGATAAAGTTCATTCATATTGACAACAATGTGTAACAAAAAACCCAGACATAAAATGTAAAAAAATGTCAAAGATAGGAGTACAGCAGTCAACATTTTGTAATAATCTTAATCACTATAAAACAAAACAAATATGTCCCATGTCAGCAAAAAAAAAACCCAAATCGTATATAGAAAAGTTATCTTACAAAGTGTTAACGGACAGAGGAACATTGGTAGACAATTAATATATGTCCCGTCACCGACAAGTGTATAAAAAGTCATGTGTTTGAAAATTTGGTAACAGGAACCATGTCTATAGTGATCATTTTGGAACAAAAATCACTCTATAAAAAAAACACCCACCCGTATTTGCAATTCCCAAGTAACCAGTATGTTTTTATAGTACAGTCCAAAATTTTCTGACTTTTGTTGTCATATATGGCAGCACAAGATCCGTTTGAGGCTATTCCAGGCATCATGATTTAGGATTGTTTAGCGCCTGATTTTTGTTTTGATATAACAAATAATATGTGCTTTGATTACCAATGAGCCAACTATCCACCAGAGACCAAATAACGTAGATGTTAGCAACTATATGTCACAGTATATCATGTATGTTAATTTAGCAGCCGGTTCGTTATTCGTTATTTGATATTCCATATCCAACCGACTGCTAGTAGTTGGTTCGAGATTCAAATTTACAATGACTTGAAGGAGTCACAAAAAGATTTCCTACATCTCTGTTAACTTCTTTTAACTATGACTATCATGCTTTTAAAGTTATCGAAAAGTTAAACTTTTATTACTTTCAACTATCAGCCGGTGTGATATTGAATATCGAATAACGAATTGCAAACCGGCCGCTAACTTCCTCTGCTAAGTTAACATACATCTATATATCATGTACTTGTATCAATATATTCTGTAATTTTGTTGGTCTATATATAGCTAGGGCATACAGTGTTTACGGTTTTCCAACGATTATATAAAATTAAGAAACAACTACAAGCAATGTTAATATACAACTACCTCAAATAACTCATGTCTAGATTTTTCGTATTTAAGCCAAGACTTAACAGGCATGTTGCTCTGCGTCATTATTCGACCAAAAATAAATTTACATGATTAGACCTAGATAGAAAATACTACCCCAAACAAATATTTAAAAGATGAATGGATAATTGTCAAAGTCAAAGATTTAATTTCTCCTGACATTTCCTGTTAACAAATCCTGTGGCTGAATTTTAATGCACTATCTTTCTAGTTTTATATCAGATATGGAAAGTTAAACATTACAAGGTAAAATAGTTGATTCCTTGAATTTTTACCGTAAATTCTTAAATTATTGTGTGCATTTATAATTGTGATATTTGAAAGAAAGGATGAAAATAAGAAGTCAATAACAGTGATTTCATGAAAATATACATACAGATCTATACATGTATCTGAAATCAGAATGCGAGTTGTTATTATTGCGATACTCATCCAGTCGCATTATTCACATTAATGAAAACCTTACAATTATTTCTAAATTTATAGTAATAAACAATTTTCTGCCTTGTCAATGTCTTCTATAACTGAGGTACATGCATGTCTATAGACATCATCTGCATGTATGCAGTGTTCTTTTTAATTTATATACTGATGATAAACAATTCTAAAAAAAAGAATATCTCAAGGTGGGCAGTCATGATCAGCAAACTCCATATCTATTAGTCCAATATTAGTGTGTCATGAAAGGCTTTTTTGATTTGCTGCTAAGATGGATGATCATTGGAAGGCGTCACAGAAAAGAAATTTAGCAAAGCCTTTCAAGAAATCATGATATTATTTTGACTATATCGTAAAAATTGTTCAATTCAATGAACAAGTATATAAACTTGCAATTTATCATATAGCTGACTTGGTGTAGGTTTGAAATATACTTTTCTTAGATAAATTATCCAAGGTGCAGGCATTTTCCAGTGAAAGACGCAAGGTCCCGGACAACTACAAATAATAATGACGTATTGGAACAAATGCTATTCTTAATGTTTGCTTTGATCAATAAAATCAAAATTGTGATCATTAAAAATTTTACAAAAGAGAGTCGAAAGATACCAAATGTATATTCAATCTAAATAAACTGTACAACTCTGCTTTCGTTATACGATAGATGTGAATTTTAATCAGATTGATTGATATTAAAACTGAACAGGCGAAAACAAACTGACAATTTCATTGCAAAAAAACTAAAAAAGTAAAGGAGACAAACACTGTCTAAAAACACAACATAAAAAAAGACTGAACAACAGGAATAGAACCCGAAAATCTTGTTTTATACGGAAATCATCGTCGAAATAATAGTATTTGGATAAAAACTTAACAATGAAAATGTAAAAGTTGAACTGTTTTCTTCCCTTTGCTCGGGTTGTTGTCTCTTTGACGCATTCTTCGTTTTCATTCACAATTTTATCTAAAGGCTACAGTGTTAGCTGAAATCAATGTTTTCCAACGGAACTATGGTTGATCTCCGTTATTCCTTTTTTTTTTTTGTAAATTAACTAATCCATCAAAAAAATAATTAAGCTGAGTACTTCCCTTTATTTCTTCTCGTATGTTGACGAAGATGACTATCAACTTCCACGCAATTGACTCCTAAAGAACTGGTGCCAAGTTGCTTCGTCCCGATGATGAGTCGACAGCCAGCTTGTTTGCATAGAGACCTGTGATTGTGTAAAGATATTCTTAATTGCAGAAATATTTAAAATATGTCTTGGATGTTTCGTTTAATTTGAAAATCCGTCTGTGAAGGTCTTTATTGGGGT
Source organism: Mytilus californianus (assembly GCF_021869535.1). NCBI lineage: Eukaryota > Metazoa > Mollusca > Bivalvia > Mytilida > Mytilidae > Mytilus > Mytilus californianus. The sequence goes on from NW_026262615.1 coordinate 43,510,152, forward strand.
CCCTCTTTTAATTATTATTAAATTTTTCAGACCATTTGTCTCTCTTTATTTATTTTTGACTTTGTTTTCTCTATTCTATATATTTTGTTACCCCAATATTCTGCATCTTCTGCACATTATTTCATATTCTGTAAACCCCAACCAGACCCTCCTTTAGGACAAAATATTGTACTTATTTGTGACGATGACAGAACAATTGAATGCATCAACACTATTTTCGATAGAGCTATCACGCATGAAATCACGAACGGCGCGGACAGGGACTTTTACTATTCGTCTTTACATCCTTTCATAAATTTACAAATATCTGCACCACAGTGATTTGACGTAAAGTATAAAACATTAAATCTTTATCCAGATTTTAAATTCCCTCCAGCAAATTTGACATTACATGTTTCTGAATGTTGGAGTAATGCTATCCTCTCAAAAAAATGTTGTTGTCTTTAACTTCAACTCTTTTTGTTTTCATCTTATAGTCAATGTGTTTCCCTCGGTTTTGGTTTGTGACCCGGAATTTATTTCGCTTAATCGATTTATGACTATTGAACAGCGGTATACTACTGTTATCTTTATATATGCCTTCATTCATGATATCGATGCCGTGATATGTTTTTTTTCTATTCTTTTTAGTAATATGTACAAACATTTGATTTCGTGTCTTTTGCTGAATTTATACCAGTAATAATAGTTGTTTCTGTTTGGCGACGACCGAACATCTTTTGTGGACTCTTGTGATGTGCATGTTTTTGTTTTTCTTCTAATGTTAGTAAATTGTTTAATTCTAATATTTCTTGAAATAAAAACCGTTTAAGGAGATCGTCGTGTGAACTTTTTAGTGCATATGCCCACGTTTGATAAACATAGAGATAGCTATATATTTGATGTCTTAGTGCAATGGTCTATCTCCCTGTATGACTATATTACTAGATTTTCATGGTGATTTTACTCTCTACAGATTTTTGTCAGAAATACACTTTTCTATCTCCACACTCCTATTGGATACAGTGTTGTAACAATAGCTTATTCGTCTATTTAGTAAAGAGAAAACATATTTTTATAGTGTTTGATTTCCACAATTTTTCAAGTATTTTTTTGCTATAAAATAATTGTTATCAAAAGTATCTTAGTAGTACTATATAAAAATAAGAAGATGTGGTATAATAGCCAATAATACAACTCTTCACAAAAGACCAAATGACACAAAAATTAACAATTATAGGTCACCATACAGCATTGTCAGCTATAAAAGGTCCCGAAATGATGACAAATGTAAACAATTCAAACGAGAAGGCTAATGGCCTGATTTATGTGCAAAATAATGAACTAAAAACAAAAATGATATACAGCAACAAACGACAACCACTGAATTACAGGCTCTTGACTTGGGACAGGCACATGCAGAATATGGTGGGTTTAAACATGCTAGAGGGCGCTCAACCCTCCAACTAACCTGGGACAGTGGTGTAACAGTACAACATATGAACAAACTATACAAGTCAGTTGAAAAGGGCTTAACTCATCAGAACGACAAAAAAGCACAAAAACAAGTACAAAAACAAAGAGTGGACGTGGCAGAGTACTTATACATTCTCACCACAAAAAGACACTTAATACAGATCTGATTAAATCGTTTGCATAGTTTGAACCCAATCTATGAGCAATTCTTATCTAATACAGCAGTTCAGATATACAAAAAATCCATGGTCTATCTCTAATAGAAATATAGGGATACATCTGTAAAACAACATTGTTTGTAGTGAATTGTTCCAGAAACTGTGTTTCTCAAGAAAAGGGGATGCTTTATTTATCTAAGTTGCTTGTCTCTAAAAAATAAACAATCGAAGAAAGAGTTACTCTTCATGTACGTACATTCGATTCCTATATAACTTTATTGTCTTTGTAAAATGTTTATGATATTGAGCTTTTGAATTCTAATTTAGATTTTTATCACTATTACCAAATGGGAAAAACCTCATTTTAAGATTCACACGACGAAGTTTCAAAATCAAATTCTTGTTCCTGTTCTGTTATAAAGAGAGAGAGAGAAAAAGTACAGTTTGAAAAAAATTGTTTGAAAATAAATCATGCCCCTCCACTACACAAACGATGGTTGATGTGTGCCTTCATAGAATTGGTGAATAACACGAGATAGGAATAAATATAAAGCTTTATACACCCAATGAAATAAAACAAAACGGTCCTCACACGGCTTCAGAAATGACCTTTCCTTTCAATACATGAACATAATTTTAATTTTTTCAGGGACAATTTCTCAATAATTATACATGACATTGATTTGATGTTGACAGTAAGAAAGATTTTCATCGAGATTAAGAAGAGGTAATGCACTAGTCAGTTTCATTGGGTGTCCGGGATAAGCTGGTCTGCACTCTTTCAGATTGATTGATTGCCTTTACCTCTACTGGAAAGCACATCAATAATATCCAGTCTAGAACAAATTCGTCACATTTTGGTTCTGCGAAATGAGTCGTCTGCATTGAAAACGGGATACTTGAACTGCCAACGGTAAAAGAGGATGTGTTTGATGAGGCACAAATTATGTCAATTATACGGACCCCTCAACTATTTGTTGCAATGAATTCTTTGACTTCCTGAGTATACAGCCATATCTCTACAAAAGACCTCGGATATAGTGGTCCCATCCTGACTTGACATGGCTGCCTAGTATGCATCCATGATGGACTTCCAGCTAAATGAATGTCTTCATATATAGTTGAATAGATTTGATACGAACATGAAGAAACGGTATTTGTCTTGATGACGCTATATGGATCTCGAGATACGTTTAGAGATAACTAGGTTACTTGGATTCGTGACCGAACTTCATTATACTTGTAGTCTAATATGTTTTTTCCTAATCGGAAGTGCACTTGCTAGCAAAATTTGTGTTAGTTTCGTCAATGCTTTAAAGCAATTGAAAAAATACAATACAAGTTGTCTCCCTTTCGACACAAATATATGGTTAGATCATATATTTTCATACGTCATATGAATTCGTACTATGCTTGCTTTTTCAATAGAAATTGTGACGTCACAGCGCGTTCTAAAAAGCAAAAACATCTGTCTTCGGACAGTCTGACAATTCAAAATACTAGATCAGTGACCTCTTTGCGATCACTTTTTGACACTACGTTTCAATTAATGTGACGTCTTATAATTCCTTGATCAAGTTAGTGGTCATCATATTGGCAGCTGTAATGTGACATTTAAACTAAAACACGGATGCAAAAAATTGGAAACGATGGGTAAAAACGGGTCTATTGTTTGCTAGAGGTCTGTAAATCTAGAAATCCTCCATCAAGAACACTTGATATTCAAATAAACAAAAATTCAATTGTATATAAGGAATTAAACAAGAATTCTACCCTTTGACATTTAGCTTTATACAAATAATTTTCGCCATCGCCGCCATCGCCTCCGCGGATAGTAGTCTTTAGATCTAGCAGTCGCATGTGAGAAAGAAACTGAGCTGATATTGCTAATCAAACTCATGTTAATAATTGGGAATGACATTAATGGGTTTTTTCTTTGGTGGAAAGACCTTTAATTGTTCATATTGTTTATGTTGTCGTTAATGACGTGTTAATAATGGCTATTTAGTTTATTGTACCGCATTTTATGTTCTCATTACATGAACATATTTTCGTCCTCATCATGCATTTAATTTTCCGTTAGACGCTAAACAGCCATTCATCATTATCATTTACTACACGACAAAAAACAAAAACAAAAAAGACTAACGGACGAACTAGATATTCTCCGATACTTTGTAGCGACGGGTATTTTTGTGCTAGTTTTATCTTGTAGCTGGGTTCTTTGGTGCACAGATCTAGATGTGGTATGTTGACAAAAATTAGATAAAACGGAGAAAGGGTTCGTTTCTTACTTTCATTGAGGGAGAATTGTTTCTCCATGTAAAGGTTTCAATGTGACTATCGTTTTGATCGTCAATTGTTCGCTCATAATGTTTGAACAGTGACTTTCAGATGAAGAACAGATAAACAAAAAGCGCTAGTCCTTTGTCATAAATCGAAAATAAACTGACAACGCCATGGTTAAAAAAGAAAAAGACACTGTATCTGTTGTATCCTTTATCTCAAGTTCGTTGGGATAGATGCGTTCAACATAGTCACCAAATTTGAACTATTTAGTGAGAGAACATCATGTAGAGGAAAGTAAAGTTAAAGGATACTGCTAACTTCTTTTCTTTCTTCCTAAGAAGTTCCTATATGAATTCAGCCTCATAAGAATAAAGGAACAAGTCGGCAAGAAGATGGGCACAGTTGGTTCCCTTGGGAAAGCCGATAGTTTGTTGAAAAACACGTCCTCAAAACGTAACAAATATGTTGTCAATCAAGAAATCAAGCATCTTGATAATGTCAGTTTCAGAGAATATTTTGTTTGATTCAGAGTGATTTTTTACAGTTTAGGATTTATCCCTCCCTAAGACAAGATACTTGTATCCACGTTGGTCATTCTTTTTTATGAAACAAAACAATACCAACTCTTTCAATTTGTCTTTTAGTTTGGAATGCAGGCGTAGTCATTTTATGTTAAATAGTTAATATGTGATTCAAATTGTCGAAATGTTGATCTTTTTTTTTTTTTTTTGTGAGTAAAAGATAACGTGGGGAATCATAGTCTGTCCATTTATTGACCTTTTACAATACAAATCAAAGGCAAACTTGACTAACAAATCAAATCTACATATCTGCATTGGATATGAAATCTTCATTGACTGCCGTTTCTTGGAACTGCTTATTTAATAAAACAATTGCTGCAATTTCATAAAGGAACAATATACTATTCAAGATATACAGAGTAGCTAAAACTGTTTGGTTATTAATTTATATAAATAATGAAATCATTATATTAGGCCAATTTTCTCTTTACAGTTTTGCATATAGGGAAACAACGTCTTTATAAAGACAAATAAGGTCACAATATTAAGATACGAAGTATCGCCGAGAAAGAATCATTGTATAAAGAAGCAAATTATATATTTGTATTTCCACATATTGAGGGTTATTGAGAACAAATTTTGTCTTATACTACCTTTTTGTTTCTATTTTTAAATCTATGTCAGTGTTAAGGGTAGTAGACAGTCCGATTTAATCATTGTTAAACAAACTATTGTATTGGCATAACAAAACATAATAAAACTATTGTTTTAAATTGTAAAGCTAAAAGTTAAAAATACCATGACGTAAATCAAGCAAATTAAATCTTGAGTATAGTATAATTAAACAGTCATTATAGCTGATTGTTGAATTGTGTGAATATAATTAAGGAGATTAGGGTAAGTTTTTAAATATCTATTTTCGAGTAGCCATAATAAACAAGAATAGTAGGCTGATCCCTTGCACACACGGTGGTATTGATTGCACATAGCTTCATTGAAAATCTCTTAAATATTCCATTTTGATCATATCTGATACTTTTAGCAAATTCGTATTTAAAAGTTAGCACGAACGATGTAAGTTTGCTTTCCGCACAACAATTGTTGCTTCCTATCTATAACGAGAAACAATACAGATTACAATTTTAAAGGCAGTGATGATTGCAGTTTCCCTGACAAAAGATCGACATTTAATGTTGATGCTGACAGCCAATTCTGCATACATGACAAATTGTTCGAATTCCCCTCTAAAATCTATTGAAACTAGCATTCAAATCTTGTTCTTGCAAAATACTTGGTAAATCAAGCAAGTAAGTGGAATTATATATGGATTCCATATATTAATTTTGCAGCTAGCTGGATTCTTCGGTGCACAGATGTAGCGTGGTGACAAAACATTGTTTAGATGAAAGCAAAGCAAGGGTCCGCTTCTAACTTTCATTAAGGGAGATTGTTTTTCCATGTTAAAGGTTTCAATGTGCCTATCGTTTCCATCGTAGATTTTTCGCGCATTTTTTTTAGAACAGAGAAAAGTAAAATAACAAAAATATCAAACTCCAAGGGATATTCAAAACGGAGAGTCCTTTATAAATGGCAAAATCAAAAGCTCAAACTCATCTAACAAATGGAAAACAACTTTCATATTCCTGACTTAGTACACGCAGTTCCTGATGTAGAAAATATCGGAATAAACCTGGTTTTATAGCTAGTTAAACCTCTCATTTGTATGACAATCGCATAGAATTCTATCATATTGACAACAATGTCAGAATAGGTAAAAATGTCACTTTCAGATGAATCACAGTAAAATAAAAAGCGCTTGTCCTTTTTTTTTGTAATATTGCGGGCGTAGTCATTTTGTGTCAAAAGTTGATACTAATTGCCGGAATGTAAAAAAAAGTGTGTAATAGATAATGTGGGGCATCATAGTCTGCCCATTTATTGCTCTATTATAATACAAATCAAAAGCAAACTTGACTAACAAATCAGATCTACATGTCGTCTGCATTGGGTATGAAATTTTCATTGATATTCGTTTTTTGGAACTGCACATTTAGTAAAACAATGTCTGCACTTTTATAAAAGGACAATATTTAACCAGGAACTACAGAGTAGCTGTAAACTGTTTGGTCATCATTTTAAAAAAATAATCAAACCATCATATTAGGCCAATGTCCTCTTAACAACAGTTTTGCATTTAGGCAAATAACGTCTTTATAGAGACTAACAAGATCATGCATAATATTAAGATATGAGTTATCGCAAAGAATCATTGTATAAAGAAGAAAATTATAAATTAGTGTTTCCACATATTGGGGAATATCGTGGCACATATAGAGCAGTTATTGGAACTGAGAACTCATATTGTCTTTAACAACGTATTTCCTTCTTTTTTTAAATCTATGTCAGTGTAAAGGGTTATAGAAAGTGCGATTTAACCATTGTTAAACACACTATCGTATTGCTATAACAAAAACATAATACAACTATTGTTTTGAATTGTAAAGCTCAAAGCTCAAAGTATTATGACGTATATCAATTTATCCAAATTAAATCTTGCGTATAGTATAAGTAAATTGTCATTATAGCTGATTGTTAAAATGTGTTAATATAATTAAGGAGATTAGGGTAAGATATTTTTATATCTATTTTTGAGTAGCCATAAGAAACAAGAATAGTAGGCTGATCCCTTGCACACATGGTAGTATTGATTGCACATAGTTTCATTGAAAATCTCTTTAATATTCCATTTTAATCATATCTGATAATTTTAGCAAATTTGTATTCAAAAGTTAGCACGAACGATGTAAGTTTTTGTCCGCACAACAACTGTTGCTTCCTTTCTATAACGAGAAACAATACAGAAGTTCATCTAAAGCAACAATGTAATTACAATTTTAAAGGGATTGATGATTGCAGTTTCCCTTACAAGAGATCGAAATTTAATGTTGATGGTGACAGCCATTACTGCATATGTGACAAATTGTTCGAATTCCCCTCGAAAATTTATTGAAACTAACATTCAAATCTTGTTCTTGCAAAATACTTGGTAAATCAAACAAGTACCTAGGACAATGGTCTAGCTTGGAACAAAAAATCTGATTTTCCACACGTTTACATCAATCTTTGTGAAAAACATTATGAACTATTTGAAAAAAATATTTATTTCCAGTGACAAGTAAATTTTCAGATGACTCCGCGTTGAGAAGATAAGACTAGCTAATGCTTTATACAACCCACACACAAAAGTGGACAACGTACCATAATATAAATATGTGCGAACATTACGAACAGATAAAACAACATTCAAACGTATCGCAAATTTTTATAAAGGACACAATATTAGTGATCGAGGGTACCTATAAATATAAATTGGAACATGAGAAAAACTAAGTACTAGTAAGTTGTGCAACCATCGGGTATAGGTCACCGGATGGCCTTTGACAATTAGATTAACGCATTCCTTAAAGTCTAAGTCACAAAAGGCCCATACCTGACAAAATGTAAAATAATCCAAACGAGAAAATCAACGGCCTGATGCAGATTACTATTTTGTAAAGTTTGAAGTGAATCACTCAAAGTATACAGTAGTTAATGTCCGCTGTGTGTTAAGAAGACGAGTCGATGGAAAAGCAGTAGTAAACGTGAATATACAAATCTCTTTCTTATGGGTTATTGACGAACTATTACACTGAAAGGGTTTAATAATCATGGACATCAATTTGCAATTAATGTTGATAAGGTGGCAAACTTTGCGTGATAAACGGATTATCGTTCCAATAGATACCCTTACAAAAACAATTCTCATCTGATTATCTGAAACTTAATTCCAGTTTTCACCATTTGTAAAATAACTTATGTATCGTTAGTTCATGACAAATGATTCCTAAGGTCTATGTCACTTGTTTGCTTACAATTAAGCTATTGAAATGTGAGTTATTCCTTTCAAAATTTTACGATTGCCATCAGTAGTTTGTTAAACGTTGTGGAATAACTGTGTCACAGATGATCACAAATATGTTCTAATTGTCGTAACTATAATCAAATCTGTCCACTTTTTCTCGATTGTGAAATCATGAATTAGATTTATTACTCAATATGTAATAACCGTGAGCAACACGACGGGTGTTACACATCATGCATATGGAACAAGTGTTTCTCAACCTCCTTAAGATCGGTTTCCAGTAGGGCTCGGGATTCTTAAATTTAAAATTATTTGGCATATAAGTTCGGGCCACAATATTTGACTTTAGGGGGGTATGAGCATTATAAGAAATAAAATTTAACTTGACATTTCCAATAACAGATTTTTACAGTCTAAATATTTTTCAATTACATATAAACTGCTCTCATCAGAGTTGACAAATATTTGTTGTCTCACCACGAAAGAACGATATATTGTTAAGTAACTCAATTCTTGAATTAAATCATATATATATGAATGGCATACTCCAAGCTTACAATGTATTCCTTTAAAAAAAGACGACAATAATGTATCGATGTCAAACCGCATTAATCAATTAAGACGGCAAATCAAAGTAACGATCAAAAATCAAGGAAATTGCATGAACTCCAAAAGGACCAAGACCGGGGTTTGTCGACAGTATAGTCGTATCCTGCTATGCATGTGTCTTCTTCAATGCGAATTCATTCTCAGTCAAAGTCGATTGAATTACAGAATTATATTTTAGAATTAAAAAGTATATGTCTCGCAGTTAATACGATATTTCTCAGTTTGCGTTTCCTATCAAAATATCCTTGATAGGGGTTTGCTGCTAACAACGAAACTATTGAGTCAACGGTTCAAAGTGGTAAGGGTGAGGTGTTTTGGTTTGTATTTATTTAGTGTTTTGTGAAATTTATCGTCTTTGTTTTCTGCCATGGCGTTGTCAGTTTCTCTCGACATATGAGTTTTGAATATTTATTTTTATCTTCCGACTCTTTTTTGTCGCTAACATCCCCGTACTTTGGTCGCTTGTGATTAGTTTTCTCATTGGCTTTCATTTCACTTTTATTACGTCTCTTCTTTTATATTAAACTTTGTCAATATTGATAAAATGAGAAGACAACATCATTGAAAATGAAATATTATGTGCTGATATTGGTCTTACCGTCAAAGATAAGCCTGTAAGACAAAATCATTTGTTTTTTTTTTTTTGTTTCCTAACTTGATTCAAATACTATATACCGCATGAACAACTAGTTGAAGATGTCAAACCATGTTTAAATAAGAACTTTAAATATAAAACTGTGTTAATATTCAAAAACAATTACAGGAATGTGCATGTTTTTGGAGTCCGTTGATAGTTTTTATAGTTTTATCTGGTGTTTTTCTTTAAAATTTGAAAAAGATGTCATTTAATGTAGTCTTGTATAAATCACAGTAGAGTTGACCGATATTACTGCGATTTGAACCTATTACAACATGTTTTGGTAAAAAAAAAAAGATTATTCAACATTTTATAAACACAATATATGTATGGAAAAAATGACCATATAAATGATATTTCATGTCAACACAAAGTGCAGACTACTGGGCTGGCAGAAACGTTCATTAGAAGAGAGAGGGACGAAAGTTACCAGAGGGACAGTCAAACTCATAGATCGAAAACAAACTGACAACGCCATGGCCAAAAATAAAAAGACAAACAGAAATAATAATAGTACAGATGACACAACATAGAAAACTAAAGACTAAGCAACACGAACCCCACCAAAAACTAGGGGTGATCTCAGGTGCTCCGGAAGGGTAAGCAGATCCTGCTCCACATGTTGCAACCGTCGTGTTGCTTATGTTATTACAAATCCGGTAAATAGTCTAATTCGGTAAGTCACATTCGTGAAAAGGGAAGGGTATTGTAGTTACGACATAAGGAACATATCCGATATCATCTGTGAAACGGTTACAGTGACAGTGTTTGTAAAACCTCACCAATGATACCAGACTTAGACAAAGAAAGTAAAAATTAAAGTTTGCAAGCCAACAGACGTATGACTTCATACAGGAACTTCTTGGGAAGAAAAATAAGAAGTTAGCAATATCCTTTAACTTTGCGTTCCGCTATATAGATGATGTTCTCTCACTAAATAATACAAAATTTGGTGACTATGTTGAACGAATCTATCCAATCGAACTAGAGATAAAGGATACTACAGATACAGTTAAGTCTGCCTCATATCTTGACTTACATCTAGAAATTGACAATGAGGGTTGAAAACAAAACTTTACGACAAAAGAGATGATTTCAGCTTCCCAATTGTGAACTTTCCATTTCTATGTAGCAACATTCCAGCAGCGCCTACAAACGGAGTATATATCTCCCAATTGATACGATATTCCCGGGCTTGTATTTCCTATCATGATTTCCTTGATAGAGGAGTGCTGCTCACAAGGAAGCTATTAAACCAAGAGTTCCAAATGGTGAAGTTGAAATCATCCCTTCGTAAATTTTACAGACGCCATCACGAGTTGGTTGACCGTTATGGAATAACCGTTTCACAGATGATATCGGATATGTTCTTTATGTCGTAACTTTAATACCCTTCCCTTTTCACGAATGTGATCTACCGAATTAGACTATTTACAGGATTTTTAATAACATAAGCAACACGACGGGTGACACATGTGGAGGAGGATCTGCTTACCCTTCCGGAGATCACCATCTGAGATCACCCCCAGTGTTTGGTGGGGTTCGTGTTGCTTAGTCTTTAGTTTTCTCTGTTGTGTCATCTGTACTATTATTTGTCTGTTTGTCTTTTTATTTTTGGCCATGGCGTTGTCAGTTTGTTTTCAGTCTATGAGGTTGACTGTCCCTCTGGTATCTTTCGTCCCTCTTTTTACTGGTAAAACGCACCATAAAGACACTCGCAATCAAACTGTTGTCGGTGACAGATGCATCCGGCTGTATTCAATTGTTAAACTAGGTTCATTCAAAAAATTGTTAATTCTAAATCAAAAATATATTGCTCCAGTTAATCTCTTATATTGCAGGCTTGTCATTATGAATACCAATAACAATAGACCAAGTAATCAAAGTGAAGATGACAATGAACATTTGTATGGAATGAGAAAAATAACGTTTTGGGAAAAATACGGCGTTAAACGCTTTCCCTACCGCGGACGACGACGACACACTCCCATTCTCCAACAACATTTTGACGGTCGAATAAGTATCTCAAATGACGTATTTGGTCTCACTATTCACCAATTCGAACAGAAATATATAGCTTGTTTGGAAAGAAGGAAACAAAATTCACAGCGGATACTCAATTTGCGATATCCTGTTAAATCTTCAAATAAATACCTCGAATATTTAGAACATTGTACAGAACATGGTGAAGGTAAGAATCAAACCTTTAGACAGACTTATTCGGAAAGGATATAGTTACGATACTGTTGTCAGGTCATTAAGGATTGCATATTTTGGTATTAATAATGATTCACTCTTAGGGTCTTTGCATCGGAAATAAACACATTTATTATAAAACCAGTTGTTGGCATGATACGGGTTATGATCTTCTCATATATTTTATAATGGTATGATACTAAACCCCTAACGGGAGGGATTGTACTTGATTTGCATATGATGAAGACATAATCTTTCAATCAGTGTAATTGAGGTCTGGAGCTGGCATGTCAGTAATTGCTTGTAGTCCTTTGTTGATTTATGTATCATTGTCATTTTGCTTAGTTTCTTTTGTTACCTTTTCTGACATCGGACTCGGACTACTTTTAAACTGAGTTTTACTGTGCGTTTTGCTATGTGTTTCTTTATTCTACGTTGGCTAGAAGTATAGGGGAGGGTTGAGATCACACAAAACATGTTTAACCCCGCCGCATTTTTGCGCCTGTCTCAAGTCAGGAGCCTCTGGCCTTTGTTAGTCCTGTATGTTTTTTAATTTTAGTTCAATTATATGTTTTGGAGTTAAGTGTGACGTCCATTTTCACTGAACTAGTACACACTTTGAATTAGGGGCCAGCTGAGGACCACCTCCGGGTGCGGGATTTTCTCTTTTCTCGCTGCTGTAGTCTGCTCTTTGGTCGGGTTGTTGTCTCTTTGACATATTCCCCATTTCCATTCTCAAATTAACAATAGCACAAATAAGTAATAGCAGTGTGTAAAACGTTCAAATAAACTGCATTAAAAAGACAATTGACAATAACCTGATTGCGCAGCTTATTCATAGCCACTTGTCGCCTTACATCGCAAATAGGGAGATCAAACGTAGCAGAAAGTTTTGACTTTTAAATATCAAATAATTTAAAACCCATTTTTCACCTGTAAATATGTAGAGCAAAATAGCTTTAAAACTATACTTTATATCTATGGGTTTTCATTAATAGACACTAAATCTTGCTTTATAGTCTGAAGGATAACACATGTGTTTCCACATTGGAATTCCGTGCAGTAGTGTTTCTGATATTTCACGAATACGTTATTGTACATCACATGATGAATGTGAATCCAGAAGAGCGCTTAGGACACACATACTTTATAAAGTGTTATATTCAATTAGACCGTTTTATATTTTCTTGTTCTGTTGATGAATGTTGTTTAATGACGTCTGCTTTGAAGATCATCAATCTTATCTTACTAAACCAAAACATTAGACATTACACACATATATAATATCGGCTGGAGTTAGGTAACTGTGAGTTCTTTGATACGAAATTTTATATTTTCCCTTTGCTTCAGGTTTGGTTTTGTTATTTTTATACTATTATTTATAAAGTTACTTTAATGATTCTATTGAGAATGAATAATTCTTAATTTTTATTTGACTAGATATGATTGAAAAGGGGATGCTTGACAGATTAAAATGTGTTAAATCCCACCGCATGTCATTACGCCTGTACATTGCTAGAATACTAGTCATTGACTGTCTTTTATATATCAGTACGTTCTTGATTTGTAATATCGAAATAAGTGCATAAGTTGGATGACATTTCAGAATCAACCCGCCATATAATTACAACGCACTGAGAATATTATTATCAATGATCTAAATATAACTCAACATGAACATCCCCGGAAGATGATATAACTCGGTCATCAATTTAGAGATCATCACATAAATCAAATCGACCCATAACATTGATTCTTCTCAATGTATCTTCCTTTGAGCAACAAATCGTATGTTTGTATTGTATATTTTAAACTTCACAAATCTCCTTGAAACACCGGTATATTGCCAGGTTATCTGCATGCTCTATTGAGGAATTGTATGTTAGATTGACCATAAGATTGTCCGCAGTAAAAGAGGGATTACATGTAGAAATATCGTGATACTGTTAAATTGCGTAGTGTTATGAACTATATGTAGGTTCTCGAAAACTTCAAAAAAATAAATCTTTTCTGTTAAATTTAAAATCATGGTCCTTCTTTCTATGAGAAAACCTGTTTTCAACCATACCGCATACAAATATGATTAAACTGTCTAAAAGTAATAATCTACAATGCTTTTTTCATAAAATAATTCCATATGCTACTAATGTATTGTTTTGGGGTACAATTAAGAAAATATTATTTTAAATGAACTGGAGCATAAAACATGCTACACCAATGAACAAAGGATCTATATGTTGAAGTGTCTCATTGGCAACTTATTTGTAAACATTAGATGTAGTCTTTTTTAACAGGATGTCGGCATACCTTCGGGAACCGTTGCCGAACTTTTTAATTTTTAATCCGAGTTCCTTAAAACACTTGTAAAAAGCAAGAAAATATCAAAGAAGATAGATTACTATATTTCTCATTAAGATATGATGCTGATGTTCTCTTCATAAACAATCCAAAATCTAAAATTCTGTCTCATCAATATATCCTCCTGAACTAAAGATTAAAGAAACCTCCAGCTAATAGGGCTACAGCTGTCATTTCAGTATAAGAGTCTACGACAAACATCCACGTTACACACGGTTCTAAACAAAAAGTAAAATAACAAAAAAAAAAAACGAACTCCGAAGAAAATTCAAAACGGAAAGTCCGTAATCAAATGGCAAAATCAAAAGCGCAAACACATCAAACGAATGGAAAACTACTGCCATATTTCTGACTTGGTACAGGCATTTTCTGATGTTGAAAATGGTGGATTAAACTTGGTTTTATAGCTAGCTAAACCTCTCACTTGTGTACTGTCATAGTCTTGATTAAATTCTATTTCCGAACTTAATAGTTGCCAATAATACTAGACTGCACACTCTAGTCGCAAATTTACATTCGATCATCAGTGTTTTATGATTGAATCTGAATTGGGGCAAGCTTTTCATTGCTCAACGCACGATTTTAAGTTTCTACATATTATGTGTTCGTCACAAATTGGATTCAAGGCAGATTTATCTAAATGTGAAAAATGTGCATGCACATGTTTATTTTCATCTTTCAGGTTATATGTCTCGGCCAGGAAATGATTTTCATGCAGAATATTTATATAGTCAGCTGGTACACATAGTTGGCAAAGAACCCGACATACGTTACAGACAACGATTATTTCTAATTGAAGATGTAATAATAAATATTATTCGTCCTTCTTTTATACGTTTTGTAAGCGGAAGTTTATCTGAAGGAATGGATTTACCTGGAAGTGATATTGATATTATGTACGTTATACCAATGGTAGAAACAGTTAGTGATACACATAATATAAAAGACATTACAACACTGTTAATGGAGATAGACCCCTTTCATCCTGGGTTTACACGACTGAGGTTATTGGCTGGAGGCTTTGAGGACTCTAATCCTGTTAAAACATGTATAAGAGATTCTCTCTTAGAAACCAGGGAAGGCTTATATTTAGCATCCGAACTTTTTATCAAAAATCTTCATCACAGACTTGATACGTTTCTGTTACATGGTCCATGTTTATCAAATAGAAATCAAACAATAGATTTTGCAGTTTGTTTCCGTTGTAAATCATTCCCAAACAATGCAATGCAATGGGTGTACCGGCATAGACAGCATTGGCCACCAAGTGTTGTCATTGATAACATTAAAAGTTATGGATGTTTATTGGTACCTATTGGACCTAAACAAATAACGAACAGTCAATTGCTATGGAGAATTTCTTTTTCTGTTGCTGAAAAACAACTTTTACATTCTTTTAACTATACGCAGTTACTATGTTACGGACTTCTCAAAATAGTATTGAAACACATCATAAACAAAAACCATGATGTGAAAGATTTGCTCTGTTCTTACTTCTTAAAGACAGCGATCTTTTGGTTTTCAGAGGAGGTGTCAATCGAAACCTTTCAAATAGCCAACCTTTTGTTCTGTTTTTGGTCGTGTTTGGGTAAATTAAGATCGTATGTGAACATCTGCTTCTGTCCCAACTACTTTATACCTGAGCACAATATGTTTCTAGGAAAGGTCAATAATAGAAATAATAAGATATTGCTTGGCGTGCTTGACAGTGTTATATATAGTGGAACTACCGGACTGATTTCTGGTTTGTTTCAGGAAGGTGATAGTTTAACTTGCCTTACATCTAAAAGGAAATATAACGCCATTAAATTAGATTATTTCGTGTATAAGTATTTTTGTCACGATAAAATTCCCCAAACTATAAAAGACGGATACCGAGGAATATTTGTTCTTAAATCTCTCATTTTATCAGAATCCTCTTCATATATACGTGATGTGTGCAAATGGTGGATTTCTGCAGTCAGTCAGCATATAACACAACTACTTCCACCTCCAGTTAATATACGGAATGTTGAAAATATACGAAGTCGGTATCACAAACATTTAAAAGACAGTCTACAGACAAATGCTGTGAATGGTTGGTTGCTTTACGCATCGTTTTATTACGTTATTGGACAGTACAATGTAACAATTCAAATAACAGATCATGTTCTATCAAAGTGTACGCCTGAAAAGTTGCATTTAGGTTCATTATTCTATGATAAAGACCTTATGAACACTTATGCTCAAAATATATATGAAACAGTCACATCTTTAAACAAAAGGATACAATTGGCGACCGTATCTGGTGTAAGATTCTTACGACACTCTTCCTTAATCCCGGATGAGTTAAGACTGGGTTTTGAAGATACCATCCAAATACCTATTGTTGTTTTGTCTTATTGTCTTAAATTTCTATCTTATTTTCATCTCGGAGATGTGTTTAAAAGACAGCAGGCCTTACGGGATTTTCATTTAACTGTAGAAGAAAGTTTTTTTATTCCAGCTGATCAACAATCGCTATCATTAACTATTCTTGGTATGTGCTATCAGTTAAATGGGGATACAGATACTGCGTGTCAATGTTACAATGAGGCTTCACAGTGTATTCAATAAGTAAAACTGCAGAAATAGGAAAAACGAAAATTTTAAGTCAAAACGTAAGCACTACTGGATGAAAAAACAACTGTCCATACCAGTAACAGTCGTTGTACGACTGTCTTAGTCTGTGGAGGCCTGAAGATGACTGTCAAAGCAACTGATAACAACTGTTAGGGTTGTGACAGTTGGCTCATGTCGTTGTAACAGTTAATTTATGTCTGTCCCAACACTTTTATGGGTTGTGAAAATCATAAAATGATATCAAGAGTCATTTTAGGACTGTTGCAGTGGTTTACGGCGTTGTCACAGTCAAATACTATTTATTACAGTCTTTCCAAAAGTTGTGGCAGTTGTATAATATTTGTCCCAACCTTTTAATAGTTGGGACAGTTGAAAATTGTTTGTGTCAACTTTTCAGACATTGATGCAGTCAAAAAATGTTTGTTACAACGTTTTTAGAGTTGGGACAGTTGTAAAATGTTTGTTACAACTTTTTAAAGGTTGTTACAGTCATAAAATGTTAATTACAAATTTTAAAAGGTTGCTACAGTCGTTCAATGTTTAAAACAAACATTTCATAGGTTGTTACAGTTGATAAATGTTTAATACAAATATTTTAGCGTCACGGTTGCAGCTCAGTGTTAATTTCATTTCACGTTTCACCCTCTCGAGCACCCTTTCAAGATTTGATATAGTTTTGATATTACCCATAATTTATATTATTATCTATTGTGCGGTTGTTGTTGTGTGTTTTTTTTTTTTTATTATTATTATTTATTTATTTTGCGATCGTTGTTTGTCTTTATCGTTTTCCGTTTATTGTCATGGTATTGTCCGTTCATTTTTTACTTGTGCGTTTGACTTTCCTTAAGTTTTCTTTATTTTTAATTTTGTCTATTCAGAGTCGTTCGTAACTTGTTTTACATACCAGAAGCCTTCATTTAAAAATAGAGTTTAAATATTATTGAAGAAGATGCTAATGAATTAATTCAAATTTATATTTGAAAAAGTATTGATAAATTATGCGGCAGTGAAAATGTTACGTCGGTGTACCTGAAGTAAATTTACAGAATATGACTAAGTTACCTATATTATACAGCATAATAAAACTGGTTTAATCTGAATTACTATCCACGAGGGACATTTTCCGATGACAATTAATCAAACCAGTCAAGTTTTATTAAAAACGGACAACAATTCTTCACCGTGAACTATCTTTGTTTTTTGGTTGCATTCTTGTCGGCAGACTGGACCCAGCAGGCACACAACATTGATTAAACATTGAATCAATGTTTATTTTCTATGTTGAATCAATGTACAATTATTATTACATTTTGAAAATTTGTATCAACGTTGAAATCCTACGTTGAATCAACGTTGATGTTCAACTTTGAATCACTATTGAATAATGATTGCTTCAACATTGTTTCAACCAATAACTTAATTTGAATTCAGATTGAATTCAGGGTGAATACCATATTCATCACGTAATCAAAATTGGTTAGTGGTTGTGTTCAACTGTGTTTCCACCTAAAACTTAAGTTTCATTCATTCTGTATTTTCTGTGTGTTGCATTCCATAATTTTATACTGTAGCAATATTCAAGGTAGTGTCTTCTGAAGGCACTCAACATGCTAAATGCCATAGTAACATTTTGCCCCAGGAAATTTTATCCAATAACTGCTCCATCAGACCAAAGTATAAAAAATAATCTCAGAAAAAAATTGATGAACTGTAAATAAAATCATTGTCTGGTCATATTTGAAATATGTGTGGGCTTTTGCTCATTATTAAAGACTGTATGGTGACCCAAAGATATATAAATAATGTTCTTTTGTTGATAGTTGTCTTGTTAACAATAGGTAACAATAAAAAGTGGTTGGGTGCACAAAACTTTGAATAGATGCCATTGACTGTCAATTACTCGTAGAAGATCAGTAATTTTCAACAATAAAACTGAGTGACCACATTCTTGTGATGAGAGTATGGCTTGACCATGATGATGTCAACAACCAATCAACTGAATAACAAATATGTGTGCTTTGGGCTTTCCTACGAACCAAGATTTTTTTAACATATAACAATATGCATATAAAAACACAAATTATCATCCAAGAGAAATATTGAAAAAAATCAGCAAAAAAAATTAAAAAATATTTCAAATATTGACCTATCCTAATTTTTGAAAGCAAACAACTTAATGCACATATTTTTTGCCCAATGTCTACTTTAAATATCTGAGTGATCAAAATATAAAACATGTATTCTAATGTCCAACCACTGATAATAGAGAAATATTAATACGATAAAATTAAAATAAATTTATTTATTAATAGTGAAAACTTTAACTTCTTTCATCTCCCACCCTGTCTTTTTGGAGCCCATTTTAGAAAGTTTGTTGTTTTGTCAGACACTTCTTGGTTCGTGATTCCATGATGACATCTACAAAATCAAAAGTTATAACATTGTCAAGTTTAATTCTGTTCAACACATTTAACTATTAATAACTTCATAATGATGATATTTAAAGTATAAGAACTCGTGAAAACTAAATGAAAGTTAAACTTCCATCAAAGTCTCAACTACATTTCCTTTTATATAGACCAGAAGGTATAATCTGCAAGAAAATCCTAAATACTACATTTTAATTTGAACAAATTGAAGGTGTATCCACTTATGTCTTTTTGTATTACTTGTGCTGCTGCATGGATATCTGTCTAATTGACATATATTAGTGTGGTAAAAGGGAGTTCTTAACACAGAAACACGTGAAATATAAATCTCAAAAGCGCTGCACGGAAAATAAAAATTGGGATAAACGAAGCACGAGAAACAAAATCTTAAATATTAAGGAAAAAAGTACTAGAAGTTATTACTCAGTCGTTCTTGGAGATCACACAGTCATAATAATGGACACGAAGACCCTGCGGTCACCTTTTCGCATCCGCTAGTTGCAACCAATTTGAAAAAAAAATTATTCATAACTAAATAGCAATTAATATCCTTGGAACACATAATTTAAAACAATCTCCAGACTGACTTGGAATTTAGTCCCGGTTTACTTTTTTATCAAATGTGGGACAAGCACGTGAAATTAAGAGTACCAACACGAAACATGGAAATACAAATATTGCATGTCGAACCAAATACTAGAAAACGAGAAATAAAACGTCAAAACACGAAAAACACTTGAAATAAAAAGATCAAAAACGTTGCACGCAAATAACTCTTCATCTTTTATTACCTTGTCAAAACACTACTTCAATTTTGACAGTAAACTATTAAAGGTCCAACTTGGTGAGCCATATAGCTTCTGACCTTTCCATCCCGATTTTGTAAACAAGCCCCCCTTTTTTTGAGATTTCGTGTAACTGAATTGAACAGATAAATAACGATAAAATTTCTTTTTACTTTTGATTCAATCATATGATGAATTCAAATAGTCAAATGCAATGATAAAAATTCATGAGACGTTACAAGGTAAATTAGGAATGGTAACATGCTACACATCCCCGTTTTCCTCGTAAGTTTTCAACTTTTCAGTACAGTTTTCATAACAACATGATATGCTTACATTTCTAAAATACGATACTGTATTTACTGTAATCACAACAATTTATATATACTTACGATAAAAATATAAAAGCTGTATACAGGAAAGATACTGATAAAAACTCTGTAGAACCACCTTGTGGTCTCTAAAGCGGATATTCAAACTTTGGCAACAGAAGCAACTGCGCATGCGCATATCTGAATTTGTCTTAAAATAGAAATGTTAAAAATGCCGCGAAAATTTAAATCACTATTCCAATAGATCTATCGGTTGTTTATATTAGTTACAAGTTGTCAATCATTGTGTTTGTACTGATGTATACGTTTTTCTCTTTATATTGATAACAAGAATAGAAAAGAAAAAAAGGAATGTTAACAAGATATATGACATCAGCAGCCAAGGAAAAAGGGGGGCATATTTATAGGGGAAGGGGTTATTCACAAATATTTATATTTACTGTATGATCCTGTATGCAAGTTGGTTCTATTATTATGTATTAGGGTGGGTTGAAATTTGGGAATTTCTATTATTTGGGGTGCACAGTTCATGATTAGTTTATGCTGATATATACACTGCGATTTAGTGTTTTATATATAACTCTATAATCACCACGACAATGAGGGATAAATCTACTGAATATTCTTTTTTATGTGAATATCGTTGTCAATTTAAAAAGAATTGTGATGTCCCCAATACTTCTTTTTTGACAATTCTGGTATCCACATCTGGGTTTTATATATTGTTTAGCCAACGTTGATTCATTGTTGGTATTTCAACACAATGTTAATTCAACTTTGAAACAATGTACTAATTTCAACGTTGAATTGTCAAGGTTGAATCAATGTTGAATATTTGTTGATCAACGTATAACCTAAAATCAACAAAGATTCAACGTTGATTCAACAAAGTGTGCCTGCAGGGGACCGGCCGGGCGGCAAACTATAATTTACACAAAATCGTATAAAGGTAAAATACAGTACAATATAAGCTGAGCTGGAAATTGCAATCGGTGAGTAGAAATGAACAATATTTTAAAGCATGTCTATCAGAATAATCATGGATCGAAGATTTTGAAGGAAAAATGTGCACATTTCGTCATTTGTTCTTCCTCATGTTCCTATAGGTATGAACCGACGTTCTACATAACACCGCACTCATGCATACAAGCATGTTTCAAAGCAAAATTAGGATTTTGGCTTGTAAAAAGTTTATGCATCATTGTAATTCATGTATGACACCATTCCCTCTCGCCTTTATCATGTTTATATATGTCATTTAATCCTCACTTACTTCACATACATCACTCCAAGGGTGACAAGGGAATGGACAAGGTTACTCTTGATCTTCATCCACGGGGGGGGGGGGGGGGGGGGGTAGTTGTTTTGGGGGGTTGGAACCCTCCCCCCTTTTTTGACAATCAATGCATTCGAATAGGGACCTATATTTGGAACCCCCCCCCTCCGCCCTTTATTCCTGTCGGGAACCCCTTTTTAAAAATGGCTGGATCTACCACTGTTCATCGTCTTACTGTTAAACCCTAAAATGTGGTGCATTGGTTTAGTTGTGCTGGGTGGCCTATTACAGGGCCTATACATATTGTATGTTTAAGTATTGTTAATAGCGGGCTGAGTGTCTCGTCCTAAATTTGCATGAAATATTTGTCGCTGGGATTTTTTATAACCTACAACCAACCAATCTTCACATGTACATATCCATATAATTGTGTTGCTAATGCTGGTTGACAAGTGATCCAGGTTTTATTTAATTAACTTGCGTGATGTACAATATTTACTATTATTAAATAGAATTTGAGAAAATTCAAGTTGAATTTTACTACAAAGCAAATATTCTGATTTCATATATAAAATGTTGTGAATATTATTAACTTTATTGACCTATTACCAAGAATGCATTTTCAGTATATTTTTTTTAAATAATTCCTGAGTAATGGACAACAAAATAAGAATGTATTTGATTATATAAAGCATTGTAAGTGAATATTTATTAGATGGTTCAAACTAATATTTATCATCAAAATAAAACAATATTATTAAATTAATGTTCTTAAAACAATGCACAATGCACAGAGTCGTTACAGTTGCCATTCAGAACTTCAGAACTTTATTAAACAAACTCAGACTCAGTAACTGTGTAAACGACAGTTGATTTAACAAAATGTGTTAATTGTTTCATCATGAACTTAGGGATTCATATTGAACAAGTGTTGTGGAGGTTGTAACTTTTCTCAAAATGAATAATTATTACAATTAATAAGATATCTATACATATTTTATCATGTTAATTGCTACATGGTTTTCAGTTTAAAAAGAAATACAAAACATATTCAAAGACCAAAGTTAGCATCATAATTGTATTCTTTTAAGATCTAGCAGAGAATATAAAATCACTAAATACTTTGAACCTAAACTATATATTTTCATTTGAACTCTTGTCAGTTTTTATATAAATTGTCCCCTGTTAGCATGGTTAGTCGAAATTAATTGATATTCTTTATACTTGTTTTGGTTTTGGGGCTGCTGTCTCTTTGACAAATACCCAACATCTCCTTTTAATTATGTTTTGTAAATGGCATGAATGGCCTTCCACATCAACAAATATGCCACATGTGCATAAATGTTATCTAGTTGTAACATTCAAGTGCCTTTTTATTTATTCCACCATTAAAGGACTTTCTATTCATGAGTCATATTTTTCTACAGGTGTTCAGGGATTTGTATAGTCTTACTTATACAAGTTGTAATAAGTAAAAAGTAGACCGGGTAACATTAAAGATGTCAAATATTCTCAAGAATTACTACTTAATATAAGAAGGAAATATAAGCTATTTTAGGTTGTTTAAAAGGTTAACCTTAAGACAAAGATTCTACATTCACATGATTTACCTATTCATGCATGACACAAAATTCCTATATATGCACTTGACAAAAGGAAAGTCTATAGTGTAGCAACAGTGCATTTATTTTTTTCATTCTTTAAACTCATCTTTGTAGTTATTTATTTCATATCAAAATGATCAAAAGAAATCACCTGTTGTGTTTTAGAGAAAAATAACTATGTCTGACTTTAAAGAATTGATCAAAACAAGTATGGTGCTAGCCTAAATTAGACAGTAACCCTTCAATGAAAGTACACACCTAAGAAAACATGACTGTAGAAAGAAAGACAATATCTTTTCAGAAATAGAACCCCCAAAAAGGTTTTATTCTTCTTGTTATATGGGTCTTATAAATTCAATTGTGTAAGTCCTAGAACTTTGTTATCAAGCAAATTAGGATCACTAGTTTTCTTTTAGATAAATACATGTAAATATATATAGTATTAGATTAGTTACAATATAACAATACTCTATTCTGAATGTATATTTTTTTTTGTAGAATTCACTTTGGTTTGAGCATGATTTCCAGCCAGATATGAAGCCGGCTACATATGCACTTTGATGCATAGGCAATATATATAGATGTCACTAAGTAACTCTCATAGCTGCAAATTGTGAAACAGTGGATTAATTGATAATTTTGTGTTACTTGCTTTTGGAAATAACAAATAGGGCTTACAGTTTTATGCCATGATGATGATGGGATGTTCGGATTAGATTGGACAAGAAGGAAATCGTGCATTGATCAAATAGCAAACTTATTACTTGAGGACAGTGAATACCTTTGATAATTATTCATTTAAAATAACAATTTGGAATAAAAAGAATACATAGGTTTCTGGAAATATAAAATAGTGCATCATATCTGAATTCAATGCATACCGTGGATAATTATTCATTTAAAATAGCAATTTGGAATAATGAAAATTCATAGTTTCAGTGAATATTAATAGTGCATCATATCTGAATTCATGAATACCTTGGATATATAATTATTCACTTAAAATAACAATATGGATAATGAAAATTTCTGGTTTCTGTGAAATTTATAATACATCACATCTGAAGTTAATGCTGGCATTGCTATTGTTAACTACCACCAGGGGGTGTTAAACAACCATGACTACCCATGAGGGTCTGTCACGATCCGTCACTATTGGTTAGTGTCAAATGACTGCTTTCTGTACTTGAGAGTCTGAATGTATACATGTATATTACATGTATAAATACATGTAATAGTCTAAATTACTGTTTATACTGAAACTGGCATTTTATACTGGTCAAGCATATTAAACAATACATTTACTTCAGAGTATCATTTTTTTGTCTCGTTTGCGACAAAAGTTGGTGTATCCAAGAAACATAAGAAATAGGTATTACAATCTGGGGATGGTGGCGTAAACCAGTTTTGTAAAGCTTTACATTTTAAAACCTAGAATACTTGGATGCTTCTTATCTTGTATTCAGATAGCTAATACATGTATGTTATAAAGTTTCAGTCTATCATATGTCCATTGCACTTGACCTCATTTTCATGGTTCAGTGACTGCATGAAAAAATTACTGTTTTTTTAACAGTGAAATACTCTTTCATATGAGTACATTTAAATTGGATACATTTTTTGGAATATGGGTATCTTGCAAGGTCAACATGCCTATCAGGTTGGGTTGATCTGACCGACTTCATTTCATGGATCCGTGATTAATGTCATTTTTGTTACTATGTTAAGTTGTTTCTCAGAAACTATATATATATATAAGCAGTACTCCAGTAGATCAACTACATGTATATTTGGTGTATGGAACAATTCTACGGTGTATATGTCTGACTGGCAGGTTCATCAGACATTGACCTCAATGTCATGGGTTAATTGAACAATGTTTAGTTTTTGTGGTTTGGTCTTATTTCCCAATGTTTCCCAGATGCTATTACATGTAGCTATACAGTCATGGGTACTACTTGTACAAGTAATTTTTATTTTCTGGAAGAAGTACAAAATGTAATATTAATATACTTATATAAGTAAATTTGTAGGATACTCATACAAGTGTATTTTATTGACTTGTATAGGTAAAAAAATGGCTTAGTCCCTTAGACATTAAGATTTTTTTACTTATAAAAGTGAAAAAGTCATCCTATCTTCTTTTCTTGAATTCTTAGGACTTCTTTGCTCTTATAAAATTTTGAAATGTCTGTCCTGTGCAGATGTTTTAACTAATCATTTAAGTGTAATTTCATGGACAATGAAAATCTCATTTGTCTGTTATCTTCAGAACACTGCTCATTTACAAGCCCCCAAGGAGCAATTTTTGAAGGCCTCTGCAAATACTTAAGATCTTTGGCAATCAGTTTCTTTGTTGAATTAATGAGATGCAACATTGAACTCTAATAAAAAATTATGAGCTAACCTGGGAAAAATCATTAAAAGCATGATTTTACATCTCAAAACTTGAGAATTTTTGTGGGATTGTAAAAAAAATTTACTTATACAAGTAATTTTTTGAGAAAATTAAGGGGAGATTATTCAAACATTATAATTAACTTATATAAGTATATTTTTTTTACTTCTTCAAGTAAATAAAGATTACTTGTACAATAGTACCCCTGATTGCTATAGGATCACTATTTTTGGCATATGGAATGATTGTAAGGTGTACATGTTTAATTGGCCGGTTTCATCTGTCAGACCATGACCTCATTTTCATGGTTCATTGGACAATGTGTAAATTTCATGATTTGGATTTTTGGGTATGGAATGACTGTAAGGTGTACATCATCTGTCTGGCATGGTTAATTTGACTTCATTTTAAAGGATTATTGATAATGTAAAGTTAATGTGATACTTGTAGACTAGTAAAACCTTCATATTACACAATTTCAACAAAAAAATAATTATACATCATGTACATGTAGGTAAAGCAGATGTGACATTACAAGGTGCACAATCTTATTTACATTACCATTGATCATGTTGATCATAGCTGCTTTTTGTTAACAATAGTCAGACAACTATGAAAAATTCGTAACATTCATTTGATAATATTGTATTATTGTATAATGTAAAATAACTGGAATAAGGAGATGTGGTATGAATTTTGATGAGACAACCATCAACTGTAGACCAAGTGATGTAATTGTTAGTAACTATATAATAGGTCACTGCACACCCTTCAACAATGACCAAAATTAATACATAATAATGAGCAACCTATACATGCTATAAAAGGCTGAGCAATACATGTAATACAATGTAAAAAATTTCGACGAGAAACCCAACAGTGATGACAGTTTGATTTATATACAAAAGCTACAAACAAAGTGAAACAAATATGATAAACATAAACAAAAGACACTACAGACATTGAAAAATAAGCCTGTGTCAGGGTGGTACAACCTACCATTCTAGCATAAAAGAAAAATATTAATAAAAACTGATATATACACAAACAAAATTGAGAACCAAGGTATCATTTATGACTACCAACATTTTTAGGTCACCAGTTGGCAACAAAATTTAATAAAAATTAGATCAGTTAAGGATATGAAACAATAATTCCTTGATGATAATTTCCGATGTCTCCCATTTTTATAGACCCACTGATGACAAATGTATTATGGGTTAAACCCAAGTCCATTATAGGTGATCCAATATTTACAGGCTTCTGCCCTCATGCATGTTTTTCTTCACTAACAGGTCCATTTTATTTGCTTTTGAATAAATGCCTTCTAAATATCCGGGGGATTCCCAATATTTATTTTTGCAACAATTTTAGTGAGGATCAGTCCACAAAATGTTTAATACACTTGTGGTTCCATTGTTTTACTTTCTAATGTTGACATTCTTTCCTTTTTAATGAAGGAGCCACGTCAAGCTCACATGATAAAGACATGTGCACAGTGCAGTGGGGACATCTCATCAACAGGTCAAATTGTAAGGTTGTAAGAACACAGATTCAAATGAGTTGAAATTTTGACTGAAGCATGACGAGGGCGTTCATGTATTATGTACTATTCGTGAGCTGTTTGTTTTAATTTAATTTTAATATTTATGGTTGGAAGCAAATTTTTGGGGTTTTGATTTGCTATAAGTTTGAAAACTTCTAGCAAAAGAAAAATAATAACCCGAAATTAAAAAAAAATGATATACAAAAGTGGTTTAAAGAGGGAGGATGAGAATTGGAATTTTTTTCTGTACAATTAGAATTAAACTATCTTGCTTATCCATGGTGAATACACAATATTACAACTATGTTAGTACATTATACATATAGCAGGACCAGGGCTTATTGTCAGTCCATCCTTATATTAACACAAACATTGACCTCTCCTCCATCTTCCACCTCAGCATCAACCTTTCACCCCTAAACATGCAAATTAATGTAAATTAACTTTGGTGATACATATCCCCTTTTTGTAGGATGCACAAACATTTTCAAACAAATAGAGCAGTCAAAATGAAGACTAAAACTAACATGCTATTATTAAATATGAAAATACCATTACTGTAAAGGGCGGATCCAAGGTCCCAGAAAAGAGGAATGTTGCTATCCAAAATGGTACAATTTCTGGTGATCGTAGTGAGTCAAAAATTTATCAGTTTTATGTACGATTTCAATTTTTTTTTTCTAAGGCGCGCCCATATAAGTTCTACTGGTTTTACTGTTTCCATCACTGATTGAAGATGAATGTAATCAGAATAATAAACCCATTTGCCTGATTTATGTGACCATTTTGATATTTCCATTACAATGTAAAATTGTTAGTTTTCTATCTACAGGTAAAATAATATATCAATATCAGACAAGCATTTATATGACTAAATAAATGTTTTAGGTAATGTCAGTATGACATCAACTGAAAGGAAAAAAATCACAAAAAGACATCTTGAGGTCAGCATGTAGAATTTAACAAGACCGGAGTTTATAATTAATTTAACAAGCTCTAAACGGTGGTGTGAATAAATAAAAGAAGATTTGATTTCCTAGTCTGAAACAATGCGAGTCATTTTGTTTTGAAAAGTTTTACTTTCACTGATGCGAGTTATTGTGTCGATCTTATACAATATTGAACTTATAATAACTAAACTATTAAAAAAATACGGTAAAATAAAATAAATTGAATTTGAATACATTTAAGAATATTTTTGTTTTTCCATAGCTGCAAAGCTATGAATGTTCTTCATAGCTTTCAAATTTTTTTTTTGGTCCCAAGTAAGAGATTAAAAACGGGCGATATATTTTTGCGCCAAAAATGAACTCCTTCGGGAATAAGCAGTTTTATACGGGGATAAGTTTGACAAGTTTGTATATTCCCGCTGTGTTTACAGTATATTATTGAATGTTATTATGAAGTAATGTGATCCGTAAAACTACGGGTATTGGAGATAACCTTGCATGCATGAATGATTTCACAACTAACTTATAACTAGTAAAAAGTTGTCATTATGATATTTTTGAAAAGTGTCAACTGTTAAAGTTAAAGAAACATTTGGTTTCAATTATATTGGGAAACCTTTTTCGATTTATCTGACAGGTGTATGTAGTTAAGTATTAAATGCGTATAAAACAGTCCCGTGTGAAAATGGAATTACCTAGTGGTGGTTCAGAAAATTTTCGAAGAGAAGTGAGACATGGGAGTGTTAAATAAGTTAACAGATTTACCACATTTACCAAAAAAGCGGGGAATACCAAAATGTTCAGCGGCAAATATTTCATTTTTTGTTTGTTTTTACAATCAGTTTCTATTTAAATTAATATATTAAATGGGTGTGACATTTGTGTCTTTATTATATATATATATAAACGTTCTTATATTGCACACGGTGAAATTATATTACAAATTTAACCTATCCCGGACTGTCAAAAATTTTGTATCCGTGACTTTAAAGTCTATAAAATGACTTCAATGTTTAAAATTTGCGACACTTATAAATTAGCTATGACTATATAATGGTTGTAGCAATCATATTTTAACTGTAACATCCTTTTGGGCGTTTTAACAGTTTATGTATGACTGTTTCAACGTTTTCCGTGTTGGGACAAATATTAAATAACTGTTACAACTTTCAAATGGTTGTATCAGTCGTATTATAACCGTGACAACTTTTTCGGCGTTTAAACAGTTTATTCATGACTGTTACAACGTTTTTCTGGTTGGGACAGTTGTATCAGTTCTTTAATGACTGTGACAGCTATTTGTAGCGTTGTTGCAGTCGATTTATGTTAGAGACAAACACTTTTAAAGTTGGAACAGTTAGAAAATAGCTGCAACAGTGAAATTTAACAACTATTACAACTTTAACAAACATTATCAATCGTAGAACGACTGTTACTGGTATGGACAGTTGTATTTTCGTCCAGTAGTGAAGATTACTTTCAATGATTGTTCTTCATACATATATAAAATTTTTCTGAAATTTTGGAAAACCTACTGATTTTCAATTTTGAGGATAAATTTTAAAATATATTTCTGTTATATAAGCCTAAAACATGTTAAAAAGGCTACAGGTATATTTTGAAAACGTTGTTTTCTATTTAGTTCTTAATTGACAGATGTCTTGCTGAAAATCATATCAAATCATATCTAAACTCTATGATTTTACATATTGTGACTTTTCCGTAGTTTTTGTAGTGGCAAGAAAAGACGGCGCTTATCTATAACCGCAAAGTGCATATTTGCATGATAACGTGGATGATTAATTGCATTCAACCTTCAAGTTGAAAAATACCTAAACATGTTAAAGTTAAGAAACACTTAAGAAATGACCCTGATTCAAAAATTTATATAGGTGCTAGAACATAGCTTTATTGTTCGGCAAAGGATCGGTATTGAAATATTTAAGTTAAAACAAACAAAAATATAAATTGAAATATCTCAAAAAGTAAGCAGTAAAGACGTGTTTTACGTAGTTTTCACCTGTTCAAAATAGTAAAGAAATAATGTAAGATCTGTTCCTGTCGGAGCGCAATTATGCATGTAATTAATTGATATACATGTGTAGTTTACAATAAACTAAACTTTAAAATATCTAAGCGACCAATTAATCGTTCCACAATTAACGTTTTCAACAAATTTTGAAGAAAACTCCAACCCCAGGTTAGACGGAATGTTTTCCTTTACACGTTTGTTTAGTTATGTCTGCAATTTTATTACATAAAATGATGCTACATAATAGGAGGATTTCTCATAGGGAAAGGTTTGAGAAGAACTATAATCTGGAATAGTGTGGTATATGTAAAGAATTGAATCCAACTGAAAAAGAGTACCTGAAATAACATAAAAAATATAAAAGAAATATTGAAGAGTGTTCGCTATTAGTTCGGTTAACAAACAAATTTCATTTTTTTACACGAGGGTATCAGATAGATTAACATTTCAAAAACAAACTTTATGTTCCAAACATGCATTCTTGTAATTGAAACTTAATCCAAGCGTGTGCTTACAATTGATAGCGTTACGAATTAGTATTAACGAAATAGAATCACCTTTAGGCCAACGTACTGTCCACAACGAAGACCACAATCTATACAATTTGATAAGTTACAGAAGGCATTGGTACAGCAAAATGTGAATAATTTTAAAGAAGAAAACTCAGTTAATTACGCTGAACATAATAAACCAAATGAAATATGATAGAGAGCAACCATAAACAAACATGACATTGCAATACAAAAGCAGTTTGATATATTGTCTATAGTCAATTACATTTTAATAGTTTAGCAACGAAATGTATAGTTAAATGTGTATTTAACTAACCTAAATTTAAAACAAAACTGTTATGTAAGTTTACTTTTACTGTCCATAAATTGAGTTCTATCTTTCAATTTAACATGAAGACAATATATTATTATTAACTATGTAACTCAAAAAAAATCAACTGTCCTCTGATGATGATAATGATGATGATGAGGAGGAGAAGGAGGACGACGACGATGATGATGATGATGATGATCATGATGAATTAACTCTTGTTTGTATGTATTTCTTATACTTTCAGATTTGTTGACGCTGTTATTATAGTGAGACTTATCACATCAGACTCTTCTTTCAGGAAATACCAACAACTTCTGGCTGAGCATTTTTTTTTTAATTGAACGTTGACATTTTTATAATTTAGAATATGCCTCATTTATTACATTTATTTTGTTCACATATCATTTCTGAATCTGATTATTTGTTTCATGTGAATCTGACGAATTTTTATCATAATTTGATTTAACTTTTATTTATAAGTTTCATCCAGTATTCACGCCATTTTTTAACTATTTCTTGACAAATAGCGGTTCTGCATGTTCTGATAGGTTACCGTATGATTTGGTTATGGTTTTAAAGACTAGAATAAAATATACAATCGAAAAAAAACAATCCTTACATCAGAAGATATTAAAAAAGGAAGACCAGGAAAACATACAGTATGGCTATTCAAGACCCGATCAACAATTATTGTTTCATGCAGACTTTATTTGTGATACTGCGAAGCAATCCGTACCTTTGTAGAAAGTTTACATTTGTTTTATGCATTCTTAATTTCTTGCTAACACCTAAAGTGTATTTGTCAAAAAAATACAATAAAGTTCTACTTAGTATTACTATAAAAAGAAGAAGATGTGGCATGATTGCAAATGAGACAACTCTTCACACGAGACCAAATGACACAGAAATTAACAACTATAGGTCACCGTACGCCCTTCAACTATGTATTGAAATACCTACTTGACAAACAGAATGAATTACCTTCAGTTTTCAGTTCCAGTCTTCAACTCGTTTGACAAGCCATTTTTCCTTTCTAATGCAGTGAAAGCCCCACCTTAATTTCCCCTTTGTTTAAAAACCAACTGTTTTAATAGTCAAATCATACATTAACTAATGTACATACAGCATATTAAATTAAATTGCATTCAAACTGCTTGCCGTTGAGTTCTGGAAAATTTATAAAAAGGTCACGGTTAAAAGTGATTTTTAATATCGCAGCTAAAATTTATTTGATCTTTGCATCACTCTGACAAACACCATTAAGAAAAAACATACATACGATTAGATGAAAACATGCTGCTTGAACTTTCCATCAATCGACTTCTGATTTGTAATAGATTATCGATGTTTACCATTTGCCTTTCTATTGAATTGTCATTTATGTGTATTAAATTTCATTCAATCCTTAGAACAAAAGTAAATTTATAAAGTTAATCTTTTGATTGGAAAATGGACTTTTAAAAATGGAGGCGGAAGAGAAAGAGTAAATACAAGCTAATGAGACCGACAAAGTTAGGGCACAAAATCGAAAAAAAACAAATAGCTATCTACAAATTTAACATAAACATAGTACGACTGTATCAGGAACCTTACCAAAACGAGTATTTTTAACACATTTTTGTTCAGTGTAGTTCAGTAG
Source organism: Mytilus californianus (assembly GCF_021869535.1). Classification (NCBI taxonomy): domain Eukaryota; kingdom Metazoa; phylum Mollusca; class Bivalvia; order Mytilida; family Mytilidae; genus Mytilus; species Mytilus californianus. The sequence goes on from NW_026262615.1 coordinate 43,542,696, forward strand.
TGAGGCTTATAACTGTCTATTCCTTGGTTTGATGAAAAAAAATACGCTTAATTTAAATTACGTTTAACAATACTTTTAAAAAGAATGGACAGATTTGTCATTTCGTAATGTTGTTAATCAAGTTTGTGATATCGAAATCACCTGTGAGTGAAATGTGTATGATTATTAATTAAACCATATTTCTAAAATAGTACTAAAATATTTAAATGCACCACTATAAATTTTTGCCGCACATATATGATATACAATTAATCAATTCGTCTATTCAAACTGTCTTTTAAAACAGAAATCGGATTAACCGGGTTTTTTTTCTGCTTCAGTTTATTATATAATGACACAAATGCATTCATTTATCTTGTTTATAACGTGATTGACATTCAGAGAACTATTCCAAAACATCAAACAGCGAGGATTTGTACAGCTAGAGTGCATAGTATTTGTATTTTTTGTTTTTTGAAGTCCCTGTTTTCAAAATGAACTGTAGTTGTTCTCCGTTATTCCTCTTCTAAATAAATTCATCATAGATATCAGGATTAAAATTGTGTACGACAAACGCGCGTTTCATCTACAAATGACTCATTAATGACGCACGAATTTCCAAAAACTGCTAAGGTAATCTAAGTTAAGTAATCCATGAAAAAAATATTTAAGTTAAAGACTCAGCATTTACTGTGTTCACTTACTAAGTAGTTGAATACCGAATTCCCCGACAACGACAGTCACAACTGATGCCAAATCTGCTTGACCTCCATAATGAGTCAATAATCGGCTTGATTAAAGAGATCGATATTACTGATTCCTAATTACAGAAATATTAATAAAATATGCACGACTTTGTAGATTTAATTTGAAAATCAATGTTAACAAACACTTGCGATAATCATGATAATGGGATAATATATAAAGTCGACTACTTTGAATTCAGAAATCACGTATGAAATCCTCAATGACGTTAAATGTAACTTGCAACGGACGATGATGTTAACTGTTCTTTCATTCAAATTCGTCTCTCTGTCCAGTCAACACACGGTGTTCAACAGCAAACAAATGTTCTTTCCTGTATTAACCTGTGCACGTATATTATTGTTGTGTTTTAGGGTCAATTCTAAAAAGCAGTACATACATGTTTTTGTAACATTAATTTGAAGATCAGTCAGCCAGAATTTTTAACGTTTATAAGATATACTAAATCACTGGTTAGAGACTGCATGTAAATTCTTCCATTGAGTGTTTGGACATCCTTGTATGGCACTCTTTCCAATTAATTGATTGATGCTTCCCTAACGCCTATTTGTAAATATGTTGCTTTATATACAATTCAAACAAAATGATAAATCCAGCAAATAGTTCTTCAAAGTAGGTCTACCGGGATGAAAGTGGGATAATTCGACTGCCAGTGGTAAACGAAGGTATTTTGGACAAGGCTGAAATTATGCTTCAAATATACTGTCCCTCATATATTTGTTGCAAAGGGTTCTTTAGATCTCGGATATTAAATTTCCCCGTTCAGACAAGACTTGACTACGAAGATATGCATCCATTACCTCTAAAACAATGCCTTTTTTATTTGGTTGATAAGGTTTGATACGTACATGAATAAATCAGTATATGTTCTCGGTGTTGCAACATATATACAAATTATAACGACCGTACATCATTATATTAAAGTTTGACCATTATTTTCCTGATCGGAAGTGCACTTGCTAACATAAGAAATAGCAAAATGTGTCCTTGTCTCTTCTATGCAGTTAGCCAATTTTAAGCAATATATATTAGTTGTCTCTCTTTTGACAAAAATGTACTTGTTAACAAATTTTTAAGGAATTGGCTTGAACAGCGTTTAATCAAAAAGGGCTACATGTTTGATATCCTAAATATCTAGTCAAAATTACCAAATTTCAGATAATCTGGAAATTACGAATACTTACTCGAATAGTGACCTGTAAAGGAGCATTTTTGAAATATAGCATGAAAAATGAAACAATATAAACAATGTGCCGCCTTATAATTCCTTTATAAAGTGTGTGGTAATCATGTTAACAGCTGGTTTGTGTCATATGAATAGGGTCTTGATTGGGCTTACAGAGAATAAAGAATAATGGGCCAATATTAGAGAAAAAGAATAAAAAAAAAAGAGGATTAAAATAAGCCAAAAAATTGAAGAATAGAGAAAAATGGGCCAACAAAAAATCAAGAAACCAGAATAATAGGCAACAAATATAACAACAAAAATAGAGAAAAATAACTTTATGATTTTAAGAACTCGGAATTTCATATGGTAAAGATAGGTAAAAATAAAGATTTCCGCAATATCAACCTGTTTTCGTTGTTGTTAGTCATTTTGTTTTTTGATACTTCTATTTTTTCCAAAGGAGTCGAATGCTTTGAGTTGTAATGAAATGTTGTACTAAAGTGTTTTTTTACAGAAGCGTAAGGGCCATCCTTTTTTACTTCTTTTTCAAATTGTCTACTTTAATCTTGGAATTATCAACTTCTATCTTGGAATTATCAACTTCTATCTTGGAATTATCAACTTCTATCTTGGTACTTCCATCTTTAATCTTGGAATTATCAACTTTAATCTTGGAATTTTCAACTTTAATCTTGGAATTATCAACTTAAAACTTGGAATTATCAACTTTGATCTTGGAATTATCAAACACTAATCTAGGAATTATTAACTTTAATATTGGAATTATCAACATTAATCTTGGAACTATCAACTTTAATCTTGGAATTTCCAACATTAATCTTGGAATTTCCAACTTTAATTTTGGATTTATCAACATTAATCTTAGAATTTTCAATATTAATCTTGGAATAATCAACATTTAACTTGCAAATTTCAACTTAAATCTTCCGCCCGTCATTAGTCCGACACCGATTTTTCCGATTTTCATTAATCGAGTGAATCTCTGAATTGAGAACATCGTGAATTTTGGCTCACTGGACTCTCGCCTCGGCCAAACAGTGCACTTCAGTTTGATGTGCTTTACTTTACATTTTATTGGTGATTGTTGTTGTAAACATCGATGCACATCCACCTATTCAGCAATATAAAATAATAAATGCATGAACTGCATACATAATTAAAAATGGATAGTTAAATTTTGACATTAGCAACCGGGGGAGGGGGGACTTCAAAATTTTGGTAGGGATGTGCCATTTTTGCCTTAAAAAATGTACCCATTTTTATGTAACATTCACTTATATTTGGTACCTATATTTATTTATAAATACATCTTTAAATTTTCACTTCTAACTATGAACATCAAAATTATTTATTTTGTAAAAATATTTCCTTTGTCTATTGGAACTGTACACGTATACCTAACACCAAATTATTTTCATTTGTTGGTTTTCCCGTTTGAATGGTTTTACGCCAGTAATTTTTGGGGCCCTTTATAGCTTACTCTTCGGTGTGAACCAAGGCTCCTTGTTGAAGACCGTACTTCAACCTATAAGGGTTTACTTTTATAAATTTTGACTTGGATGAAGAGTTGTCTCATTGGCACTCATGCCACATCTTCTTATATCTATAAACAAAGATTGATCTTTACTTATATACAATATTTCAATTTTAAAATGCAAATGTAAATATAAAGCCCCCTGATTGACTCAAATACCACAATTTGCCATTAATATAAGATTTCCAATAACATATGTATATAAACTGAATATAAGATACGTAGAACATATCCCAAATCAATATAATGTTTTGAAAGAACAATGCATATCAATATAGAAGGTCATATATATAAAATCTCGCAAAATTACGACTCATTTTTTTGGCATATCCACGTAAACTCATTTATAGAAAGTTACACCTTCGCACTCCCCCTTTCATGGATATTAGGCTACGTAAAGATATACAAGACTTTAGATACACGTCTAATTTTCTTTAACATTTTACAAAAAAATTAGCCGCGAAAATAATAATTAGTAAATTAAGTATACGGAGAAACACAATAAACTATGGGCTAGAAGTAAAATATCAGTCATTTCCAAGATTAAAGATGATAATTTTAAGATTAAAGTTGGAATTTCCAAGTTTAATGTTGATAATTCCAAGATTAAAATTGATAATTCCAAGATTAAAGTTGATAATTCCAAGATTAAAGTTGATATTTCTAAGATTAAAGTTGGAAATTCCAAGATTAAAGTTGATAATTCCAAGATTTAAGTTGATAATTCCAAGATTAAAGTCGACAATTTGAAAAAAAGGATGGCCCTAATACGCTTCCGTATTTTTTAGTAATTCATGCTTTCCGTTTTTATAGGCATCTTATTTAATGAAGCTTACCACTTATTTTGAAGTCAATATTAAGTGATAAACAGGTCAAGAAAATTTTTTTTTTTCTTTTTCAGGTTGCTACACATATATTAAATATACATGAAAAAATGCTAGCTTGGTTTATTGTTGTTTCTCTTCTTTTTTCTTGTTGAATAATATCTGCCTCAAAAATAATGACCAGGGATCATTGGCACCCTTAGACGACACTAACACCGACACATGAATGGAAAAATGGAAAAGCAGGAAAATAATACGGGCCTATTATTCAATAGAGATCTGTAAATCTAGTAATTATTAAAGGTATTTCATATTTCAATTATCAAATCAAACTATACAAAATGATCAGGTTCACCATAGAATGAATATGATGAAAGAAAGATGTCAACAATTTACAGGACGTGTAAGGTTCTTTCGCATAGTGCACAAATTGATAACTATAAAAAGTTAAAACACCTTTATCAAAACATGAAAACAACACTTTATTAAAAGCTAAATATGCATTCCCGTTCAAGTACCCACAGGTCGTAATGTATTCTTCCTGTCCGACATATCAGTAATATCTTTTTTATTTCTTTAATCTAGTTCTCTGAATACAATTGATTTGTGGAATAAAGCATATGACAATAACGGAATGAATTTTTTGAGTTTTCAAAATTCCTTTGAAACATCGGATTAGAAAATTATTTGCTGCAACTCATATAGATACTTCTTTTGTGAAAAAGGAAACATGCAAGATATTTTCTAGAACTGGGTTGATAAGACTAAAGCTGTTATTTGTATCCATGCCAACATCATTGTACGTATCGACAAAAAATATAAAAATAAGGAAATCAATTGATTGTCAATTAAACAACTATCCAACAAAGACCGAATGGTATGAATGTAAATAACTGAAGGTCACTGGACGGCATTAACAATGAACAAAACACAAATTATAAAGTCGGCTATAAAGATCCCAACAATACAACATGATCAACCGTTCAAAAGAAAAAAAAATTACTGTCTTATTTATAAGACAACAATACACCAATATCAAAATGACAACCAGCAATCAGAGGCAACTACTGAAATATAGGATCCTGACTTGTGTCAGACACTTACAATTTTTTAAAGGATTGAAGATTTTTGGGATCTCATTACCCTCTTCATAACATTGGACAGTGAAAATAAGCACAACATAAGAACAAACTGGAAAAATCAGTTGGAAGGGCTTGAATGATCAGATCGACACAAACACAAAAAACAATTATCAAAACTCAAAGACTCAACAAACCGCAGAGTCACTAAATGCTAGTTCGAAGTCAATTAACAATAATACATAAATCGCTTTCCCGGATTTGTTTTCTTTCAATCGATTTATGACTTTTGAACAAAGGTATACTACTGTTGCCTTTATTTTTCCCCCTGACGAAAATATTAATCAATACATATTCAAAATGCATTCTGAGAAAAGCCTCATTACCACAGTTTAAGTTTTGACAGGATGTGGAACCATAGATTTCCATAACTTTACAAGAATACATCATGATACATATTCAATTATGTTTTATTTTATTTATATTAAAATCGATATTACTACCGATATTACTACCGATAAAACTATATTCAAAGATCGTACTAACGTGTATAATTTATGTACTAAATTAGTTTACACGTATTATATGTTAAGATCATCGTGAACATTAGGATGTGATTTTCCTTTTGAAAGGTAGAGTCAAGCTTCCGAACCAAACATGTGTATCTATGAAAGACTTTGGTAAGGTTTCAATTAATTTGTTGTAAAGACATACCGGACTAATTTACCAGGTTTAAATATATAACATTCATTGACATCTAAAACATCTTTAGCGAGTTCGGAAATAATACATGAAGGAACAAAAGAACACCATCGTTCAAAAAAGAATTATTGATTGATTGTTTGTTGGTGTGACAAAATGGCAAAGGTCAGATTTATTTAAACCTAGGACAAATTTGCTCCGTATAAGGGACTTCTTAAATATTGGAACATGTCTGCTATTTAAGGGCGTGAATTGTTCATTTAGTACAACTGGGTGTATTAGATGATCGGTACTTTACGTTTTATTGTTTAATTATTTGACTTGTTGTAATTCGTGTCGATCTTATGTATCAATCCAATTCTAACTGATGTTTACAAGTTGTTCTATTGTTTAGCTTAGGTGTGACAGCTTCATCGATCGTAAACATATTTAACTCGGCCACATTATTATCATAGCCCCCAAAAAAGGTTAGGTTAGGAACTTGATATTCAGGAGTTGTCATTAACTACTGTCTGCTATATTTTTCATATGTTTTCGTTTACTCTTCTTAGCATAATTGAGGTCTCTAGTTTTCTGTTTTAAATTGTTTCTCATTTTCACGTGTTGTCATGCTGGGGATTTTCTTTAGCTTACTATACGGTATTGGTTTTGCGTATTGTTGAAGTTTTTATTTTCATATATAATATACAAAAATATATCTGCTGAAAAAAGGATTGTCAGTTTTTTTGTTATGTTGTAGATATGTTTAGAAGACATTGATAAGCAAAACTTTATCATGTTTATAGAAACATATTTGAAACATTAATCAAGCATAATATCAAACATTCTATCAAATCATTTTCCCACTCATTCGAATCCCACTAAAAACTGGGAGTGTTCTCAGGTGATACGGAAGAGTAAGTAGAACCTGCTCCACATGTGGAATCTGTCGTGTTGCTCATGTTAGTTCAAACCCGTAATAAGTCGAATTCGATAGGTCACATTCGGGGAAAAGGGGACGGATTGTATGAGGGTTGCTTATATGTCAGTTATATTGACAAAATCAACCCAAAGAAACATAATAGCTCAATGTAAAAATAACTGGGATCCAGCAGCCGACACTGTGTAAACTTACATAACAGACATACAACATACCTGATTAAATAATTCAAACATACCTTAAATCTAACAAAGATGCAAACAAAAAAGTAGCTAAATGTATATGAGAAATGATTTTTGATAAATGCATAGCTTTCAGGAAAACATATTTTAGATAACAAGAATGTAGCATTGTGTTTTCATACCAGATCAACATTGTTTTTTGTTTTTTTTTTTTTAGTTTCCATATATCCTCCTGCAACATGACGGTTCGTACATATGGAGCTGGATTTGCTTATCATTCCGGAGCACATGAGAACACCCGTGAATGTGTTGGGAAGCGTGCTGTTTATTCTCTAGTTTTATACATGTAACATGTATGCTGTCTTTTGTAGACTGTTGTTGGTTTTTTCATTGTGTATGGGTTTTGTTTTTTAAAGGGGGGGGGGGGGGGGGGGGTGTTACATTTGAATTTCTTCGAATTAATACTGCAAATGCGTAAATGTTTTTGACCTTTTCTACAATGTGGCATAAAACTGGGACATTTCCATTGTTATTTGGCGGACATCATTTTCTCTGTGGCCATGGTTTCTTTATTTCTTGTTTTCAAAATGTCCTCGTCATTACCGTTTTCTGCATCGATCCTGAACGTGTTATGCTGTCTTTTAGAAATATTTTGCACGGAAATTAGAGTAGGAATCATCATTAACTCGGTTTGTATTTACTTCGGAAAACAGCCACACAATTTGTTATGTTTCACCTTTAATATTTTGTTTGTCTATTTGTTTATTTTTATGAGAAAAAAAAGGTTTTTTGGTAGCATCGATCGTTTGAAAATATAACATTTAAATGCGGGGTCTCTACACACGTTAGAACAAATAATTTATGGAAGATATTAAAACACAGATATCAGTTGCCGTAACATTTATCTGATTGTTTCTTTTGAATGTTTTTCAAGTGTAAATCAATATAGATATCTGTCTTAAGAAAAAGAGTTTTGTATACGAAACGAGTTCTTTTGTTTACATTTACAGATTCCAAAGTGTGTTGCCTTATACTGAAAAAACGAAGATGATTATTTCAAACTGAAAACACACTATGATTAGGTAACTTACACGGTTTACAGCTATATATTATCATGAGGTAAATCAGTGTAATCAGTAAATCGTCACGTGAAGATTAAATGTATCAATATAGGCGTATGTGTATGTAAGTTGTAAGCCAAGGTATGTTTATTTTTTTTATTGATGATCAATACTTAGAATTGTTTGATTTCTATAAAACTGTTTCTTCAACATGTTCTATGGTGATTTGAATGACTCTTTGAGTAAAACATTAAACTATTATCATGGACAGACACTCATAGTAGAAGTGTGATGTGCTTATGTCTTCAAATTGTAAAGGTAGAATGAGAAATTATGATAAATATCCGAATCATAGTTAATGAAACTAAATAACCATTTTAAACTTGAATCCAAAAACAAAAATTTCTATTGATCGTTGTTGATCAGTCTTCTGGCTATCTGGTAAGTTAAGCTGCAGAAACCAACCAGAGTTGAATGATCTTTCTTCTGAAAAGTATCATGAAATAAAGCAAAAAATTAAAACTTATTCTTACCAAGAAAATAATTTTCAGAAATATTTCTTACCAAAACTATACATGATATTCCAATTATTTATATGATTTAATCGTAGAAGTTAGCTAGCTGAAGTTTTATTTGTATTATGTGACATTTCGTTGAAAATACACAGTTATGTACTAAATACGTAATGTTTTCATTGAACGTAATGTTTTCATTGCAGATCAACATTGTTTTTTGTTTTATTTTAGTTTCCATGTATCCTCCTGCAACATGACGGTTCGTACATATAGGCTGGATTTGCTTATCATTCCGGAGCACATGAGAACACCCGTGAATTTGTTGATAAGCGTGCTGTTTATTCTCTAGTTTTATACATGTATGCTGTCTTTTGTAGACTGTTGTTGGTGGTTTCATTGTGTATGGGTTTTGTCTTTTTAAAAGGGGGAGGGGTTACATTTGAATTTCTTCGAATTCATACTGCAAATGCGTAAATTTTATTTACCTTTTCTACAATGTGGCATAAAACTGGGACATTTCCATTGTTATTTGGTGGACATCATTTTCTCTGTGGCCATGGTTTCGTTATTTGTTGTTTTCGAAATGTCCTCGTCATTACCGTTTTCTGCATCGATTTTGAACGTGTTATGCTGTCTTTTAGAAAGATTTTGCACGGAAATTAGAGTAAGACACATTGATAACTCGGTTTTTATTTACTTCGGAAAAAAGCCACACTATTTGTTATGGTTCACTTTTGGTATATTGTTTGTCTATTTGTTTATTTTTATGAAAAAATAGTTTTTGGTAGCATCGATCGTTTTGAAAATATAACATTTAAATGCGGGGTCTCGCCACACGTTAGAAAAATAATTTATGGAAGATATTAAAACACAGATATCAGTTGCCGTATCATTTATCTGATTGTTTCTTTTGAATGTTTTTCAAGTGTAAATCAATATAGATATCTGTCTTAAGAAAAAGAGTTTTGTATACGAAACAAGTTCTTTTGTTTACATTTACAGAGTGTGTTGCCTTATACTGAAAAAAAACAAATGCGTAAATTTTATTGACCTTTTCTACAATGTGGCATAAAACTATTGTAGACCTAGGCATTCGATTGAGAATCTTACTTCAACCATGCAAGTCTATCTTTTCGTCAATTATATAACAGGTCTGTGATAATGAACATGGTAAATACACATACCAATAAACCAAGTAATCAAAGTGGAGATGAGAGAAAAATAACGTATTAGGAAAAATACGGTGTTAAACTCTTTCCGTAGCGCGGACGACGACAACACACTCCAATTCTCCAACAACATTTTGATGGTCGAATAAGTATCTCAATCGACGTATTTGGTCTAGCTATTTATCAGTTTGAAAAGGATTTTAAAACTTGTTTGGAGAGAAGGAAACAAAATTCCCGGTGGATCCTGAATTTAAGATTCCCTGTTAAATCTTCGAACGAATATCTTGAGTATTTAATGAATTGCGAAGGCCATGATGAAGGTAATCATACACTATTTTATTACACATATAAATCGAGCTTATAATTCAGTACGCTATCATGTTAAATGTTTTAAGACACCACACAATACTGATTTTATGCCCGCAAAAAGAATAGTAACACTCATTGTCCTGACTGTCTACATGGTCTATGCCCATATGAATTATTCCAATATTATTAGGAGCGGACACGGCCGTAAAAGTTAACAGAGGCGTTCAATTCATAAAAACCATCTGACACTTGACTAACAATGCGAAAAATGAAAGAATTTAAATGAATGCAAATGAGACTTTATAAATTTCAATCGTACGGAGCACTTTTCTGACTTCAAAGTCATCAGCAACTCAAAAGTGTGAAAGCCAATGATGCATTACTATCAGAACACGTGAAAGCTATATGATCAAAAGCCACCGAAAATAATTAAATAAATATAAGGTCAACATTGCATGCGAGAAGTGTAAATCAATATAGATATCTGTCTTAAGAAAAAGAGTTTTGTATACGAAACGAGTTCTTTTGTTTACATTTACAGATTCCAAAGTGTGTTGCCTTATACTGAAAAAACGAAGATGATTATTTCAAACTGAAAACACACTATGATTAGGTAACTTACACGGTTTACAGCTATATATTATCATGAGGTAAATCAGTGTAATCAGTAAATCGTCACGTGAAGATTAAATGTATCAATATAGGCGTATGTGTATGTAAGTTGTAAGCCAAGGTATGTTTAATTTTTTTATTGATGATCAATACTTAGAATTGTTTGATTTCTATAAAACTGTTTCTTCAACATGTTCTATGGTGATTTGAATGACTCTTTGAGTAAAACATTAAACTATTATCATGGACAGACACTCATAGTAGAAGTGTGATGTGCTTATGTCTTCAAATTGTAAAGGTAGAATTATAAATTATGATAAATATCCGAATCATAGTTAATGAAACTAAATAACCATTTTAAACTTGAATCCAAAAACAAAAATTTCTATTGATCGTTGTTGATCAGTCTTCTGGCTATCTGGTAAGTTAAGCTGCAGAAACCAACCAGAGTTGAATGATCTTTCTTCTGAAAAGTATCATGAAATAAAGCAAAAAATTAAAACTTATTCTTACCAAGAAAATAATTTTCAGAAATATTTCTTACCAAAACTATACATGATATTCCAATTATTTATATGATTTAATCGTAGAAGTTAGCTAGCTGAAGTTTTATTTGTATTATGTGACATTTCGTTGAAAATACACAGTTATGTACTAAATACGTAATGTTTTCATTGAACGTAATGTTTTCATTGCAGATCAACATTGTTTTTTGTTTTATTTTAGTTTCCATGTATCCTCCTGCAACATGACGGTTCGTACATATAGGCTGGATTTGCTTATCATTCCGGAGCACATGAGAACACCCGTGAATTTGTTGATAAGCGTGCTGTTTATTCTCTAGTTTTATACATGTATGCTGTCTTTTGTAGACTGTTGTTGGTGGTTTCATTGTGTATGGGTTTTGTCTTTTTAAAAGGGGGAGGGGTTACATTTGAATTTCTTCGAATTCATACTGCAAATGCGTAAATTTTATTTACCTTTTCTACAATGTGGCATAAAACTGGGACATTTCCATTGTTATTTGGTGGACATCATTTTCTCTGTGGCCATGGTTTCGTTATTTGTTGTTTTCGAAATGTCCTCGTCATTACCGTTTTCTGCATCGATTTTGAACGTGTTATGCTGTCTTTTAGAAAGATTTTGCACGGAAATTAGAGTAAGACACATTGATAACTCGGTTTTTATTTACTTCGGAAAAAAGCCACACTATTTGTTATGGTTCACTTTTGGTATATTGTTTGTCTATTTGTTTATTTTTATGAAAAAATAGTTTTTGGTAGCATCGATCGTTTTGAAAATATAACATTTAAATGCGGGGTCTCGCCACACGTTAGAACAATAATTTATGGAAGATATTAAAACACAGATATCAGTTGCCGTAACATTTATCTGATTGTTTCTTTTGAATGTTTTTCAAGTGTAAATCAATATAGATATCTGTCTTAAGAAAAAGAGTTTTGTATACGAAACAAGTTCTTTTGTTTACATTTACAGAGTGTGTTGCCTTATACTGAAAAAAAAACAAATGCGTAAATTTTATTGACCTTTTCTACAATGTGGCATAAAACTATTGTAGACCTAGGCATTCGATTGAGAATCTTACTTCAACCATGCAAGTCTATCTTTTCGTCAATTATATAACAGGTCTGTGATAATGAACATGGTAAATACACATACCAATAAACCAAGTAATCAAAGTGGAGATGAGAGAAAAATAACGTATTAGGAAAAATACGGTGTTAAACGCTTTCCGTACCGCGGACGACGACAACACACTCCAATTCTCCAACAACATTTTGATGGTCGAATAAGTATCTCAATCGACGTATTTGGTCTAGCTATTTATCAGTTTGAAAAGGATTTTAAAACTTGTTTGGAGAGAAGGAAACAAAATTCCCGGTGGATCCTGAATTTAAGATTTCCTGTTAAATCTTCGAACGAATATCTTGAGTATTTAAAGAATTGCGAAGGCCATGATGAAGGTAATCATACACTATTTTATTACACATATAAATCGAGCTTATAATTCAGAACGCTATCATGTTAAATGTTTTAAGACACCACACAATACTGATTTTATGCCCGCAAAAAGAATAGTAACACTCATTGTCCTGACTGTCTACATGGTCTATGCCCATATGAATTATTCCAATATTATTAGGAGCGGACACGGCCGTAAAAGTTAGCAGAGGCGTTCAATTCATAAAAACCATCTGACACTTGACTATCAATGCGAAAAATGAAAGATTTTTAAATGAATGCAAATGAGACTTTATAAATTTCAATCGTACGGAGCACTTTTCTGACTTCAAAGTCATCAGCAAATCAAAAGTGTGAAAGCCAATGATGCATTACTATCAGAACACGTGAAAGCTATATGATCAAAAGCCACCGAAAATAATTAAATAAATATAAGGTCAACATTGCATGCGAGATTTGCTCTTCAACTTCATAATTGATAAGGTGTTTTGATTTGAGCGCCACTTCATTCTTATAAATGCAATGACAATATAAACATGCTTATACAATTCTCGACTTTTTATCATAAATTTTTCGATTGACTGTAACAATTATACTCGTGTATGATCTTTTTCAAATGAATTGATTTACAAATCAAAGATAAGCTTTAGCGCGACGGGTGGAAATATATAAACATACTTCGTTTAAAGCTTTTAAATATCATCTTCTGACAGGGTAACTTTTAATTTTGTAATTTAAAGAAAGACAAGTGATGCTTTTTTCAATAACATATAACTCATAATCTAAGTATTTATCCTTATAACATATTTTGATACCGTTATATTCTATGCCTTTCTAAGGTGTCAATTAGTTTATGTACTAGTATATAAACTTATCATAGATACCGGGATTAAAATTGTGTACGCCAGATGCGCGTTTCGTCTTCAAAGAAATCACAAGAGACGCTCGAATCAAAACATCTCAAAGGCCAAATAAAGTACAGGGTTAAAGAGCATTGAGGACCCAAAATTCAAAAAAGGTTTTGCCAAATACAGCTAAGGTAATCTATTCCTGGGGTAGAAAATCCTTAATATATATATATTTATTACATGGCTTGCAATCAATTACCGTGATTTCCCAGTGAATTAAAAACCGATAATTTCACATGTGAAATAAACTCTAAGTTTAGCTGAAGGTATGAGTTTACCTGGCAGTGATCTTGATATAATGTACATTTTACATGGTATTAAAGTCGTAAATAATGTAGAGGATATAACAATCCCAAATGAATATGCAACGCTGGTGATGGAGATAGACCTTAGTCATCCAGGATTTTGGCTGGCGGTCTCGAGACATCTAGTCCACTTCTTTAAAAAATGGTTACAGGAACCGACGAAGGTTTATACTTAGCACCCCATGAATTCATTTAAATGTTTCAACAACAACATACAATACCTTTGACCTTACATGGTCCATGTGTTTCAGATAATTATTTGGCTTTGGAAATAGCAGTTTGTTTTCGTAATAAATCACTTCCATACCATGCAAAACAATGGGTTTATCGACAAAGAAAAAAAATGGCCGCCGAATGCAGTTATTGATACCATAATGAGATTTGGATGTTTGTTGGTACCAATCGGACCTAAAACAATGACAAATAGTCAGTTCCTATGGAGATTATCATTTTCCGTTGTAGAAAAACAACTTTTACACTCATTTAACTATACCTAACTATTATGCTACGGTCTACTTAAATCAACATTGAAACACATCATAAACGAAAAGCCAGTGTAGAGGATTTGTTATGTTCATATTTTCTAAAAACAACGTTATTTTGGTTGTCAGAAGAGTTGTCCATCGAGACATTTCAACTAGAAAACAAATTTTACTTTTTTATATTGTGTTTATGTAAATTAAGGTCTTTGATAGAGAACTGCTACTGTCCTAACTACTTTTTACCTGAACAAAATATGTTTCAAGGAAAAATACATACCAGCAATAATCAAATATTGCTCAGTGTTCTCGATAGCATTATTTGTGATGGAACTGTAGGACAGGAATCAAATGTATTTTCTAAAGTTCTAGCATCTACTTTGAAAATCAACTCCTCAATTCAGTTAGATTTTTTGTTTTATAAGATTTTCGCCCAGTTTGGAAATCCCAAGAATCTTGATCACTGTTTCCGTGGATTAATCGCCGCTAAATATCTGCTTCAAACAGAATCGTCTGTACGTGACGTTTGCAGACGATGGATATCGAACATCAACCAGCATACACCACAACAATTTCCTTCTCCGTTCATAAGAAAGAATATCGAAATTATACGAAGCCGCTATCATAAACATTTACAAGATTCCCTAAAGGAAGATGCTGTGACTGGGTGGCTGTTGTACGCATCGTTTTACTATGTTATTGGACAGTACATCAAGGCTTTGTTTTCTATCTTCAAAGACAGATCAATTACTATGCTAAACATGTCTTTATCAAATCCATAACATTAAATGAAAAGTTAAGATTACCGACTATTTCTCCTGTTAGATACTTACAACGCTCTTTCTTAATGCCCAGTGAGCTCAAACTTGAGATTCAAAAAGGCTACATCGCAATACCTCCTGTTGTTTTGTCTCATTGTCTGAAATTTTTATGCTATTATCATCTCGGTGATTTGTTTAAGAGAACACTAGCGTCGAGAAATTTGTGTTTGACTGTGGAGGAAAAGTTCTTTCTTTCATCAGAACGACTTTCATTGTCTTTAACAATTCATGGTATGTGCTCAGAATTATTTGGTGATATAGAAACTGCTTGTCAGTGCTACGACAAAGATTTACTGTGCGATAATAATATTTGTATAACAGCAAAAATCAGGAAAACAAAGCTCCTTAAAAGACAGGAAGTGAAATTTTCTTAGAAAATCGAGAGGAATATATAAAATCATTACAGTACTGTTTTCCAAAATTCCGATGAATAATTCAGTAATATTTTGTGAGACGACACCAGACAGCAATTTGAGTAGAATGTTATTTTTGCTTACTGTTGAAGACTGTACTTTGATCTATAATTGTTTTTCTTTTACAAATTGTGACTTGGATGGAGAGTTGTCTCATTGGCACTTAACTACATCTTCTCATATCTAATCAAATCAAGCAACATCATAATACAACAAAATGTGGACAAATGAATGATCAAATGTTTACCAAATCTGCAATAACACAGGCAGTTTAATATGATACGAAAGATGACTATAATGTGCCTTTTGATTCATGTTAACCTTTTCTTCCTTCAAAAATTAAAAGTCAACATAAAATTTAACTCCACGTTCCAGAGAGATACATATTCATTTATAATTTGATGCAAATGATTTACAAATCATTTCATTTACCTATAACAGTATATTTTGTAAGGTTTTATAATAGCACCAAAAGAAAAACAATAGGAAGGTAGAGTAACTTGTTATTGTTCGATTGTTTATTATTTGTCAATTTGCTATTTAAGATCTGGTTTTTCAAGCTGAGGAAACAAAATTTCCGAAATGTTTTCTTAAATTTATCAAGACATAAAGTCATTTGTAAATGATAGAGGTTTGAGCGAAGTTGTAGTATTGATTTTTTTGAAAAACAAGGACGAACACTTTATTTGAAATGAACTGTTAAAGTATATTGAAATTTTGCTAATCAACACTTTCGGCTTGTATATCAACAGCTTGGTATATAATAAAAATATCGATGTATTATTGTTCATATTATATTACTTGCAACCAACATTTAAGAAGTCGTTCTTATGGAAACACTATACTTTTTGGAACTTATCTTATCAAACAGTATTTATATAATACTCCAATTCTATGGTTATACAACTTGACAGCCTGTGGTTTTCTTCATTATTTTCTTATGTTTTTTTCTTTCTTCTGACAGTAACGACAAAACTTCTATGATAACATGCATAATTTAAAATTATGGATAGGCAGTATGAAGGCCAATAAGACAACTATCCAACAGAGACCAGATGACGAACATGTAAGTCTTTCATGTCTTTGGTGCATTACTTATGCAGCTATGAAAAAACTGTCATAGATTAGTAGTAACAGATACACAAAGATAATTAAAATGTTGATAGCAATTGTGGAATGTTTTGTACAATAATGTGGGTCAAACCAGGTCATCGTTGTCATCATGTTATATAGATAGCAGTCATCAAAATTAAATCAAAATTGCACAGAAACATAAGGAAGACTACTCCATTCATTAATTCATTGACAAAAATAGATAAGAAGGGAACATTCAAGGTATGTTCATTTTCTATCGGGATTTTTTCAATGAAATAAAGAACATATTATTTTAAATCATTAGTCCTATAAAAAAGCTAGGCAATAGATCTCCATTGCAGGTGTTCTATGTGTATTTGAAAAGGTTAGCTAGGTAATTTCTTTGTATTATAAACTGACTACAACAATTTTATGATACCTAGGCACATTTACTTATTCAAGATATTTACAAATGATTTTGCAAACATTTAGATCAAAATATTGATATAAAGTAGTGTACCCTGATTTTGCCAAAAATGATTTAACAAATTTTGATTAATGCAATAACATTTTATAAATTGTATATATGCATGACATAAATTGTAGTTTCTTAATAGGGTTCATATTTTTTTTTTTTTTTTTGTTAAACAGATTAATGAGATTTTTTTGTTTTGACAGTTTTATGAAAAGGTTATTTCAGATATAGATATCATCATTGATAATTATTGAATCGCCCCGTTTTTCACCTTTACAAAAGAGGTAATGTGTTCGATCTTCTGTCGGGTTTAACCAAAGGCTTCAAATTACAAATGAATTAAGCTTCTAAAATCAGAGGGATAAACAAAACTATTGGTAGATTATTTTGAACCAATATTTTTTTTTATAAATAAAAAAATAAAATAATCCAAAGATTCATACAATATAGCATATTTATTTTAGTACCTACATAATGAACATCAGTAACTCTAGATCAAGCAGACAAGATGGACATGATGGACATATATATGGAATGAAAAATTTTGGGAAAAATACGGAGTAAAACGCTTTCCCTACCGTGGAACACGACGTCACAAACCAATTCTTCAACAACATGTTGATGGTCGAATAAGTATCTCTAACGACGTATTTGGCCTTACTATTCAGCAGTTTGAAGAGAATGTTAAAGCCTGCTTAGAAAGAAGAAAGCAAAATTCTGAATGGATCCTGAATTTGAGATATCCTGTTAAATCTTCTAATGAATACCTGGAATATTTAGAGAATTGTAAAGTTCGTGATGAAGGTAATCTAAAAATTTAACACAACAAGTATGAATTAAGCTCATAGTTCAGTACATTAGAAGCATTTTTGTAAAAATAAGATTTATCAGTAGAAAGGTAAGCAGTTGGAAATCCAGAATGAGATACGTTGACCAATACAGATAATCCTTTAACCAGAAAACGAGTTCTTGATAATTAAAAGGATTAATTTCTACAGGTTTCAATTCTAAAGATATAAACAATTCAATTTACCATAGGAACTCCGTTTACGGCTAAAACTGTACAACTTTTACTATGAAGTTTCGTTAAATAATATATCCTAGAATGGAAAGCTCATATGCACTACTTTTTTAAAGGTCAAAACATAGGGCTGTGTAGCATATTTTCAAAATTGATATGCTGCAAACATCTAATAGTTTAAACTTATGCAACAATTCTGTACTACCCCTCCCTTCACTTTGGGTTTTCCACAGATTTCAATTTGACCACTTTGCATGTGTATAATTACTGATAACATTCCTAAGTTATGTCTCACAGAGATGAAACATGAAGATTATTTATTGTAGACAAAACAAAATATTTATGAATATTATATATCTCCTCAAAAGGGGCCTGGTTTGTGAAACAGCTGTATTTACAAGGTGCAACTAGTAAAGATCAAATTTGGCATCAATTATCAAGTGTTATGTGTCAAAATAACAATGTTCAAACTTTATGAAAAGACATGTAACAAAATTATTCACAACTATTTTTGTCACAGTTTTATAGTAAATCGTTGATTTTTACAAATAGGTCAAACATTAAAATTTTGGCAAAATTTCACAAAATCGTCATGATTTAAACCGATTTGAGGCCTCGAAAGCAAAGTGCACAGGATTGGCAACCTAATATTTAAGACAGATAGGTAAAATGTTCTAACAAACATTATATTAAATGTTTTTTTGTCGACGATTTCGCGTTATCCAGACCAAAGTAAATCAATATAAATTATTGTTTAGCACAGATAAAAGCATTATGAACTACTTCACTGCATATCAGTATAAATATGCACGTCTTGATATGTGACAACCTCACGGTATACATTCTCAATCGGATAACCTATGGTTACAGTCCTTACACCTCAATTATATATACTTCGAATGAAATTTAGCCAAAAAATATCAGCCGTATTAACTTGAGTGACATCTTAACGAATTCAACTGCACTGTGTCCAGCTCCCTAGGCGTAAAACATTTGTTCAAGTGGAATAAATATACAATAAAGCTTTCGTTAGTCGAGTGTACCCTTTATTGTATTTAAACCAACAATTTACAAAGTTACAAACTCCTCAAAATTATCTGAAGATGTTTAAAATCTTTTCGGGAACAACATAAAACTAGTTTATGAATTCAAAAATAACGACTTGATATTAAGGCTCAATCATGAGGCTAAACTTGGACATTACAAAGAGTTATAGGCACTTGTTTGGTCTATACATTTAGAAACAAATCTATTACACTGTCGGAAGTCAAGATTTGATTTTCCTTGTACGCGGTCAGATTGAATCTCGTGGCGTGCAGCAATTGATATATCTATGACAAAATATCTTGTATATTGTATATTGGTTGAATAATAATGCTTCTTAACATTTTATTATGACATCCTTGCTACAAATGTGTAAGAAACATGAAGATTAAAAACTATTACGTAAAAAGAGGGGCGAAAGATACCAGAGGGACAGTCAAACTCACAGATCGAAATGAAACCGACAACGCCATGGCCAAAAAAATAAAAAGACAAACAGACAAATAATAATACACAAGACACAACATAGAAAACTAAAGACTAAGCAACACGAACCCCACCAAAAACTGGGGGTGATCTCAGGTGTAAAAATGTAAAACATTATTGTGTACAATACAATGTTGTTAAATGATATAGGTGATTTGCGAACTGATTGAGAGGTGTGTTTATTGTATTGCTCAAATTAAAATTCGGAGGTATTATTTGGCAATATACTGTACATCGTGTTAATAAATAAGAGCTGGATTTAACTATAACGTTACAACCATCATTCATAGCTTTATATATAAGGAGATGTGGTATGATAGCTAATGAGACTACCCACAAGAGATCAAATAAAGTGCGTGTAAACATGTTAGACGTGCGTATTCATATTGATATGCATTTTAACATGATTTTAAAAGACACTTCATATCAACCCACCGGTTTTTATGATTAAAGAAAATTTAATTTCAATAGGTTTACAGATATGTTCTATAAACATGAAAACTAGGACACAATTCTCATGAAACGATCAAACAAGGGTCAACTGAAACACTACCTGATGAATATATCAAAGTATATGAGGGAACAATAAAGGAAATCTAGAAAATTTCGAAAAATACAAGAAGTGTTCTTTCGTAAATTTTACGGACTCCATAGCAAGTTGAATGACCGTTATGGAATATCTGCTTCAAAAATGACAATGAATATGTTCCAATCGTCGTAACAACAATTGTCTTTACTACGGATGTTACCTACTGAACAAGACTTTTCACCGGGTTTGTACATATATATGAGCAACACGACGGGTGTCACATGTTGAGCAGGATCTGCTGACCCACCGGAGCACCTGGGATGACCCTCGGTTTTGTTTTTTATCTTGTTTTTTGTGAACTGTTGTTTGTCGTTTTCTCTTTTTCTCTTTTGTACTAGCGTTGTCAGTATATTTTCGACTAATGAGTGTGAATGTTCTGTTTGTTTTGCCTCTCTTTTAGTGCAAACAGTATCAACTACCATGCAAATTTTGTTACAGGGATACATACTTATCCAAACCCTTTAAAACTAATCGTTATAGATAACGAGATAAACATATCAGTGTAGTGTAGTTATGCTTAGATTATATACAACGTAAATATTTAATAAAGTCTTTTTTCCTAGATAATATAAAATGTTACCATTCAACAAATGCTTTTGTACAGAGGTGTTTTACCTAAATGTTCTACATGCAGAGAAGCATATATATTGATATCACAGTTTAATGAACATACAAGTAATTGCTGTCTGGGGTCTTTCATCACCACATACGCATTAGGCGTTTCAATCTCCTTCTATGGCAAATGTTTTGCTGACATGATTTTTATGTTACATGTATATTGTGCATAGTTTCATACGATTACATTTACTTCAGTGAAATTTGGCAAATAATATATGCAGATGCGTATAATTTGTGTATAGGAAAAGTTATTATCTTCATTTTGAAATGTATGTCCTTGTAAACTTCCTTACCACTTGCACGTTTATGGTTGGACAGGACAATTCAAAGGTATACAAAATGTGTGTATTTGTATAATGATGACTTTTAAAACATTTGAAAAATATAATTCAAGATTTTTATGGGGGCGTGCAGTATCCGCCATCATAAATAGATTATCGCTGACTTTGCGGTATTGGTTTTATTCATTGTTGAAGGACGTATGAAAACCTATAGCTGTTAATTTATTTGTCATTTGGTGTCTTGTGGAGGGTTGTCTCATTTGCAATCATACAACATCTTCTTATTTTTATATATCTTAGAAAATTAATATAAAGATACAGTTCCTGTCCTCCCTCCAAATGCATTACTTACTTTATTAGCATACTATTTGTGAACAGTTTAAGAAGCTTTCAGTGCTGTTCTGTTATGGACGTTAGTCATACATTGATAAATGTACAATTTCTATTCTGTAATTAATACTGTTTCAATAAGCTATGTAATAGATAATGCACATTTTAAGGTTTTTCGTGTCGTATAACACACCGAGGCGTGTCAGGATTACTGAAATGAAAGACCAACCGAGGTGTGTTATACGACAAGAAAAACCTTAAAATATGCATTATCTGATTTATAAACCGTCAAAAGATATTATCTCAAAGAATTGCAGAATTTGCATCCTATTTTACCATATCATGGTAACTATTTGTTCACATTATCATGATTATTGTTTTATCGTCTCAAATCTAGCTCAAGATGCTTTTCGAAAAATAAAAAATCCACCAATTACTATTTGATTAATATTTATAAAAATTTCCATTTTTTAACATTCCGGCATAGGCATTTAGCATAAGAATTGTTGAATATTAAATACATGTATACATTTGTTAGCTGATTACAATAAAAAGTATTAAACAATTCGCTTAAACATGGATTAATAGTTATGTATCTCACCGTTGTGATAAGTGTTTTGGTTTGTTTTGTTTTGGGTTGGGTTGGGTATTTTTTGGGGGCAGGAGTACAGATGATGATATGATTTCTTATAAACACGTCCATGTCATATGGTCGGACCTCTTCGTATATGTCGTTCTTGTTTCATTCAATTACCGTCTCTCTGTCAGTAACATCTCCAAATTGGTTGAAGTATTTCAGATTAAGTTAATATTTCGTTTTATTATTATATTAATGTTTCCTTTTAAGTTCTAATGATGTATCACATGTGTGAGTGTTCGTAACTGTGGTTGTGCTTAACCATGCCAAGGGTATATTAATGAATGTATTTATTTTGTTTTTTTATTTTTATTTTGTATAGATCGGAATACTAAGGATACATTGATGTAAAGTGCTATATATTTCAATGCAATTTTATCATATTTTTATTTTATATTACCTTTTTCGAAAACAAATTTTGAGAGTCAAAGCTGTAATAACAAACAAAATCTGGTCTTAGATTAGCCTTTTGTCTAGATCATTTAGTATACTACTGTAAACTCAGAATTTATTGTGAGGTTTCTATTGATGCGAATAATACGACGGGTTAAGTATCGCAATAATAAGAACTCACATTCTGATATATTGTTACGGCCAGAAAATCGCCTTTTTAATTGTAGCCAACAGAAGACACAAATCAAAAATAAAATTTTACAAGATTTATTTTACACAAGTTTACAAGAAGTATTACACAAAAAGAAATGTCAACTTAACTGTCAAAATATATGTCCGATTTTTTATATTTTCTT
Organism: Mytilus californianus; assembly: GCF_021869535.1. Taxonomy (NCBI): domain Eukaryota; kingdom Metazoa; phylum Mollusca; class Bivalvia; order Mytilida; family Mytilidae; genus Mytilus; species Mytilus californianus. The sequence goes on from NW_026262615.1 coordinate 43,565,748, forward strand.
TATCCGGAAATCTTCTCGGGAATCCACGCAGAATATTACGTCCAATAGGTCACAATCTAGTATGATGTAGTTTGTAAATAAAAGTGTCAATCCAACTGCTGAGAATATTAATGTCTATCGATTTCTGTGTCTATGTCTGACAGTTTTACTTTAGTGTCTGTATATATATAGTTGTCACGGAAATCTCTAGAACACTTTAGAAAGGAAACTACTAGAAAACTTTATAACGGAAACTTCTAGAACACTTTTGACGTTTAAATTACGCATCTTTTATTATGATCATTATGGAAACATTATGTAAGTAAAATAAAATGTTCTAAACATTCCATCAGTCTCTATGATTGTTCCAGTGATTTCTAAACTGCACAGTTACAATATCATTTTGTAAACAAGTACAAATTATGTAAACATTTTATTATGCCACACAAAACAAATTAAGCCAACTAAATAAATATGATAGTTACAATATCATAACAATATGATTCATATATATCTATATGCAGATTTTTCTGAAATTGATATAATCAATCTTGCACTTTTGTCCATTTTGTAAAAATCGCAAAAAATGCATGCAATAATTTCTGTATTATCATTCCATATTTAAAAGATTTGTTTCTGCTTCAACACAAAAGGGGGAATGGCCTGAATACTAGGTCGACTCTCCACCTTCGTACCAGTTCGAATTGCAAAATCCTGTGGTCGGGTTCGTGGTTCTTGGTCTTGTGTATTGTGGACTATTGTTATCTTTTTCTTATTATTGAATCACTTCCGACAGAAGGTCCTGCATTTGAAATATGATTGGTTTTAAGCTGTAATAGAGAGAGAAGTCCCCTCAAAGTTGAAATAGTCAATAAAGATTAGCCTTAGGCCTTATATATATATATATATATGAAGATACTCCTTCTTATGCGTACCGTCGTCTTTTTACAGGCTATTTGAATTATATATTTGTAAGAAAGAAGAGTCATAAATTTAACAATATCAAAATACTTTATCCTAGCATGTATATTTCTATCATAATTTGATTCTGGTCAGTTGTGTGTCCTCTCCAAATCGTCTTATAATGTTTTGCATATATTTAGTGTTTATGTTTCAGGTTATATATTCTGGGCTGATGATTCTCATGAAAAATATGTGTACGAACAGCTTGTAAATATAGTCGGCAAGGAAACAGACATACATCAAAGACAACGGGTATTTCTGGTACAAGATGAAATATTTAATATTATGCATCCTAAAACTGGGTATACATACCTATCAAGTGGAAGTCTAGCTGAAGGTTTGAGTTTACCTGGCAGTGATCTTGATATAATGTACGTTTTACATGGTATCAAAGTCGTCACTAGCATGAAGGATGTAAAAATCCCATATGAATATGCTACACTTATGATGGAGATAGACCATGCACATCCAGAATTTAGCCGACTGAAATTGGCTGGCGGATTCGAGACATCTAGTCCAGTACTTAAAGACATGGTTACAGAAACCGAAGAAGGTTTATATCTAGCACCAGAAAAATTCATTAGACGTTTTCAGCGGGAACATTCTACTCTTGTGTCTTTACATGGTCCTTGTATTTCGGATCGCAATTTATCTTATGATATTGCAATTTGTTTTCGCTGTAAATCACTCCCATACAATGCGATACAGTGGGTTTATCGACATAGGAAACAATGGCCGCCTAATGTAATAATAGATGCAATTGTGAAAAATGGGTGTATGCTGGTACCAATCGGACCTAAAACAATGACAAATAATCCATTTTTATGGAGATTATCATTTTCAGTTGCAGAAAAACAACTTCTACACTCATTTAACTATACCCAATTATTATGCTATGGTCTACTGAAATTAACATTAAAACACATCATAAACGAACAAAATGATGTGAAGGGTTTACTATGTTCTTACTTTCTTAAAACAACGCTTTTTTGGATATCAGAGGAAGTTTGCATACAGACATTTCAGTTAGCTAACCTATTTCACTGTTTTTCATTGTGTTTAATCAAATTAAGATCCTGGATAGAAAATTGCTACTGTCCGAACTATTTTATACCTGAACAAAATATGTTTCAAGGAAAAGTAAATACTTCTAATAATCAGATATTGCTTAGTGCTCCAAAGGTCTTGCATCTACTATGAAAAGCAGTTCCACCATTCAGCAGGACTTTTTGTTTTATAAGATTTTCGCCCAGTTTGGAAATCCCAAGAAAATAAGTCACTGCTACCGGGGGTTAGTCACTGTTTCATCTCTGCTTCATTCAGAATCGTCTGAATATGTTCGTTATGTTTGCAAACGTTGGAAATCCAAAATCAATCAGTATATGCTTCAACAACTACCTTGTCCGGTCATAGGACATAATGTTGAAAATATACGACGTCGTTATCATAAACATTTACAAGAAGCGATAAAACATGATGCTGTTACTGGGTGGCTGTTGTACGCATCGTTTTACTATGTCATTGGACAGTACAATGTAGCAATCCGAATAACAGATTATGTTCTATCAAAGTGTACACCTGATAAGGTTTGTCAAGGCTTATCATTCTATCTACAAAGACAAGTGAATTATTATGCTAAACATGTTCATACAAAATCCATAAAATTAAATGACAAATTAAAATTAGCGACCATTTCTTTGGTTACATATTTACAACATTCTTCCATAATACCAGAAGAGCTACAACTTGAGATTCAAAACCGCATTATCACCGTAACTCCTGTTGTTTTGTGTCATTGGCTGAAATTTTTATGCTATTATCATCTTCGTGATATTTCCAACAGACAACAAGCATTGAGGGATTTGTGTTTGACTATAGAGAAAAAGTACTTTGTTGCGCAAGAACAACTATCATTATCATTAACAATTTGGGGTGTTTGCTCTGAATTGTCTGGCGATAAAGATACTTACTGCTTTTCAGTGCTACGACAAAGCGTCATTGTGTGAAGAGGATGTTTGTATAACAGCAAAAATCAGAAAAACAAATCTCTTAAACAAGAGGTGATACTTCTGGATGAATATTAGTGATAAAGATGGTTAACTTTTTATAATTTATAAAACACAAATTTTGTTTTCAAACCTGGATAATACTTTAAATTATTTTTGAGAAACATGTTTAAAAATGTAACACTAGTACTGTAGTCATCCACCTATTGCAATTAAATGTTATACAGCTACTAGAATTATACATAAGAAGAATAGCAAGAATTACTTAAAAACATTGAAAATTTTCAATCTCTTTATTCTGAATTTATCTCCAAGAGTGTAACAAATTCGGAAGAACGTGACCAATAAGATGATTGGGCCTCTTGGCGATATCATACTACGATTGTGTTAGCTTGCAAAAGGTGTCACGAAAGGAGATCAATTACATAAAAGTGTTTTTTTATGTAAAATCCCATGGACTCAGATATTGAAAAAGAATCCTGCGGGTTCTATGACCCTTAAAATTTGTTTCTTCCGAACTCGCTGTTTTAAATCGAAAGGGTATTTTTTTCCAATAAAGGTCAATAAGAGTAATAATAGGATGTTGTCTATTTTATGTTCGACAGTTTTATATGTGGTGGAAATCGTGAAAAAATATCTAATTTTTCCGATTCTACAAATTTTCATGGTGTAATGTACTATGAAATACAACTGTATCAAGTTTTATTTTTGTTTTATAAAGATCTATCCTCCCAAGATGAAAATATCTCGTCAATATATCACTGTCTTCGTAGTGTATCGTTAGGTTACACGTGTGTTAACTCATTTTACAATTTAATACAACGTTATCTCCCTTTTGCCATACATCTTCTTGTTTACCATGTTGACACATTTCTATTAAAACCTGACCTTGTGCATCTATTGAAATATTAAATCATCGAATAACGTGTATTATGAATATAGATGCATCATATATACTAAGACACTTAACAGTTTTACATTCCCAGAATATCATATTACTATATCGACGTGTAAATACACTGTATGCGTTCAAAAACACTATTATCATTTTAACATTGTCCTAAATTTCAAATGTTTCGAATCGTTTTTTTTTTTTTTGTTTTGTTTTTTTTTTTTTTTTTTTTGAGGGGTGAGGGGGTTGCGTGGTATGGCAGACTGAGACTGAGAACACCAATATAGACCGAGTTCGCGATCCCCAAGCTTTTATTTCTCTTTCTGTCTGGCATCTGTTGGTAAGGAAGGGGGAAAGGGGAAGGGGAATCATAATAAATTTATAGTATTGTTTTTTTCTTTCTTTTGCATATGCACTACTAGTATCTCATAAAATTATATTTTCAAGGTTTCGAGTAAATATAGTCTTTTACAGAGGAATGGCATGGAGAGGAGAAACAAAAACAGGCATCAACAATGACAAAGTGGGAAAAAGAGGTTTATTGTTTGCTAATAATAGTAACATAGATATCATCCATTCTTTACCCTTGATATTAAAATTATTTCATTTCTCATTATTGCAATTTATGTTCACCTTCAAGTTCAACTATAAGATATACTGTGTCAAGTCTCCTTTCAATGTGTATTTGGTTAAAATTTAAGTGGAAGTATCGAATATTTTACGGTAGCCAACCGTCATACAATTCGGAAACGTACCACAAATAGGTATTGTATTTGAAAAACATTTTTTTTTTATTTATCATCAGCAATTGGTGTGATTTTTAGTAAAGACGATCGAAATACCGATTAAAGAAAACGTAAAATTCCTAGAAGATTATCTTAGGATAAATTGTTTTATGCTAAATTCTGCAAGTTCAATAACTCATAGCTATTTTGTCTTACTAAGTTCAAATAAGTGACAGGTATTTCATGTCAACACGACACTATATCCTTGTGATGAAAAAAATCGACTTACATTGAATTGCGTATGAGAGTTAACAGGTACATCTGACCTATGCAACAGGGCAAATATGCTATCCTATTTCAATATTATATACAGTTTTTTTTTTATATTAGATAAAACTTTCAAAAAATGTTCTACAGTGATTTCACGTTTTAATCATTCATTTGATAAAAAGTCACCCAGATATTTGCCAAGTGACAAAGTAAAATACGTAGGAAGTAGTATGGTTAAAATATATGCACATGGCGCATGTTAAAACGTCTTCATTTTTATGCACCTGTCCTATGTCTAGAGCCTGTTGTTTATGGTTCTCGTTTGTTGGTGTGGTTCACAGGTGTTTCTCGTTTCTCGTTTTTCATATAGATTAGACCGTTGGTTTTCCTGTTTGAATTATTTACACTAGTTATTTTGGGGCCCTTTATAGCTTGCTGTTTGGTGTGAGCCAAGGCTCCGTGTTGAAGGCCGCACTTTGACCTATAATTGTTAACTTTTTATACATTGTGACTTGGACGGAGAGTTGTTTCATTGGCACTCATACCAAATCTTCTTATTTAGATAAATTGCTTCATTGAATGTTCTTTATGACCGGTTCCTAATGAGTGGTTCTTAACCTTTAAGACAATATTCCTGAAATTGAACATGAAAATTCTAATAGCATGCGTAATATGCTTCAGTGTAATTCCGATATAATTGCCGGTTATTTAAAAAAACGGTAAAGAAATTTATACTATTAGTTCAAGAATCTTGAAAATGTGTAAAACCATGTATGCTCCACTTAAATTTTTTTTTTTTTTTAAGTGCACAGTATCGTTTCCATGTGATTAAAGTTACTTAAATTTAAGAAGTATATGGTATGGACTAGTTTAAAACTTATTACAATTTTAGCCTGCATATTCAGCAAATTTTAGCCTGCCATTTCAGCTTTAAAAGTTCAAGATCTACTAAAATGACCAGCTATACGTATTTAACAGTGTTTATTTCTTCAATAAAGTGTATAGTTATCTATATACTTGTAAATCACACCATACCACATTGTCGGCACGCGTTTCTATTCATCTTCATACCTTTTATCTTGGTATGGTGAAACTGACTCACTTTACGCCTACTTGTAAAAGTTAATTTGACGGTAATAAGGACCTGTACATGTAAAAGTTGAAAGCTGCAGTGTTTACATATATTGAAAAAAAACATACTTAAAGAGAATTTAATTCAATTTAATTTTACCGTAATTAGAATACATGTAAAAGTGTAAAATCTGAAGTGTTTACAAATATATAAAAATTAAAACAAAGAAGAACATAAACAAAAGATAATTAGATTTGATATAAAAGTAAGGAGATGTGGTATGATCTACCCACCAATGAAGTTAGCAATTAAAGGCAACCGTACGACAGTTAACAACGATAAGTTGATTTTACCATAACAAGAACATGTAGATGTAACAATGTAATACCGAATGTGTTTACAAATTTAGAAGACCAAAAAAAACAAACATAATAACTTAACGTTTGATAAAACTATAAGCATTGAGGAATTATTATACTTAGTTGATACATAAAACTATAAGCATTGAGGAATACTTAGTTGATACATAAAAACGAAAAACTACTGTATAAAGAAATATAAGGCGAAAAACATACATTGTCCTGTCATCGGTCCAGTCAATAATGTAACCCATATTTAGATAATACTTTGTAAAAAAGATTTTGATTGGTTGACAAAAGTGCAAAACTTATGGTATGGAATGAAAAACTTACGGTATAGAATTGAAAACCAACGCGTTGGTTTTTCATACCGTATGAATTACGAATCAACGCGTTAGTTTTCACAACCAACGCGTTGAAAATGATAACCAACGCGTTGAAAATGATAACCAACGCAATTGAAAGTGAAAACCAACGCGTTGGAAGTAAAAACCAACGCGTTTAAAATTTCATACGGTATGTTTATACCGCCAATGACACGAACGGCCACTCATATAGATGTGCATTTCTTTGCGCATCATACATGTATTGCATGTTATTTGTTTAACGTTTAGTGGCAAATATTTCATACATATTTAAGACGAGAGAAAATTAACAATTAAAATATAATAAGTAGGTTCTGCAAGAAGGTCTACCGGGGTGAAGGTAGGAAAATTTGAACTACCACTGAAATACTTATAAATGAGGTTATATTGGACATAGGTAGAAGATTTTATTTACAACATGTCACTTACGGACCCCTCAGAGAGTTGTTGCAAGGATTCGTCAAAGACAGGAAGCGAAATAATCTCCCTACATAAGCGTCTGATTCAATGTCACAATCTGATGGGACGTGATTGTGTATTTATCATCCTACACAGCAAAAAAAAACGACGACCCACTTGAGATCATTTATAAACCCCAGTCAACTCTTTAAAGTAAAGTTAAGTACAGAAGGTTATTACTGTCCATTCCATGATTTGATTAAAATAGCACATACTTATTTTAAATTGCATTTAAAAAGTATCTGAAGTTATAAAAATGATTTGTTAAGATTGTAGTTAATTTTGTAACGTTTTAAAACAGAGGCGGAAGACACTAAAGGGATATGCATACTCGAAATTTTGTATAAATCCAATTATCCATGAAAAAAATATTCAAGTTAAATACCCCCCTTTACTTCGTGTCGTCTGCCATTGCCACTTAAATAACTGGTGCCAGGCTGTTTCGTCCTAACGATGAGTCAAGAGCCAGCTTATTTGCAGAGATACCTGTTACTGATTCGTGAAAGTGGAAAGATATTCGTAATGCAGACATGTTTAAAATATGAATGGCACTTTTCGTTTAAATAGAAAATTCAAGTATGACTACACAAGTATTCATTTGTGACGATAAGAGAACATTTTTAGTTTTTGCTATAAAAACATGTTTAACAATACTATTTTGAATAGAGCTATCACTTATGAAATCACCAATAAACTGATACTTGTATTGTTAATCCGTCCTTTTTTTCGTCTGTCCGTCCTTCCTAAGATCTACAACCATCTCTCACTGCAACAAAGTGATTTAAAATTTGAGATGAAACATTATATCATTATGAATATAAAGAGTAAATTCTTTCCGAAATATTGGACATTTGGTTTTGGCTGTTCAGTTAATGCCCTTTCGGTTATTATGCTATCAAAACAAATTTCTAACTCTCTAAATTCTTTGCATCTAGGCTATCCAAAAATGGTAACACTGAAACACATGTCGTCAGCAATATTCTCCTAATAAGAAGTGCACTTGCTTACATAAACATTAGCAAAATTCGTGATAGTTTCTTCAGTCCTGTAAAATATGAAAATACAATTTAAGTTGTCTCGCTTTTGACACAAATTTATATATGATTATAGACATTTCACAAAGATACTCTCGAACAGCTTCTTACTTCTTTCAACAGCAAGTGCTTTAGGTTTGATAAACTAAATATATCTACAATCATTTCAACAACATTATGCTAGCATGGTTTGCTATAATTGTTATTTTGTAGCCTGTCAACTCTGAGGTTGTTAGTTCGAACACCGCACGTTGCTAATGCGTTCAACCTCTAATCTTAATTGACTAGGATTACCAGTCTTACTGTGCGTTTTCACAAGCCGATGTTCGGTGGATATCTCCGGACAATCCGGTTTCCTCTGCTAATAAAAACTGGCCGCAACGATATAGGAGGGTCTGGATGGGCGGTCCTTCAATTCTGTATTCTTTAATTGTTTTCGCCATTTTTCTGTATTCTTTATACTTTTTGTCCATTATTCTCTATTCTTTATATTTGAGCACCCCATTATTATCTCTTCTTTTGGGGTTTTTTTTTGCCCTATTTTTCCTTAGTCTTTATATTGTTTTTGCCATTTATTCTGCATATTTTGTTCATTATTCTCTATCATCTGTAACCCCAATCCAGATCCTCATATAGCCAATAGTGTTAAACGCTGCGTTGAACATCACTAATCAATTAATCATATTTCAAAATTATTAGTTTGTTTAAATTTTTTTTATGTTTTAGGTTATATATGTCATAAAGATATATCGATGATAAATATATTCAGTGAACATTTCGGACGATTTCGATTCATCAGATTCATCATGAAAAATATTTCAGAAATATCCTTGTATTATATATTTTTCTATTGTTTTACGAATAACATTTAGAATTTCATTTGTTTTCATAATATCACATTACCCAAAGGGTGGCTGGGGTATAGAAATATGGTCATATCTTGTCTTTTTCCGACCGGAAGTAAAACCCTTGTCAAAGTGGGGCGTCTGTTTGGCATGCGGGATGTTTAAATTTGCAGTCACGTTCGGTCATAATGGAGACTTTTAAATCGATGCGTCTTGTAGACAGAGTGCACCGATCTATGCACGTTAAAGTCATATAAAACGAGTTTCTTGTAATTATAATGTTAAGGAAATTATTGAACCAATGCATGCATATATACAAAACTAAGACATCTATACACTTTTTTTTCCATTTATTACGAATGTATAACGTATTATCTACAAATAATATTTCATTCGGTCATTGTTGATCGCAAGTTAAATTAACTTTTGAGTTTGTTGCCGAAGTTTTCCGGGTCGTGACCTTGAAAACAATCACCAAAGAATCTTGGAGCACGTGAAAAATAAGTGAATTGATAGAGCGATGTTATTTTTTTCCATGCGTTCCCATTTGTTGATTAAACTTTTCCATAACAGTTGTTAAATGAATAGGTGTATTTAATTTGTTTACATTGAACAGTTCTATTATCACGATGTTTCCATCAAACTTGCGCTGCTGTGCGGTGGCCGAAGTTCTACCGAGAGGTCTCATAGTTAGGGTCATTACATACGGAGAAATATCGGCGAATTAGAGTACTTGAAGACATTAATTCAATAGCAATACATTGCTTCATATTTTGAGAAGATTAAAGATTTTCTATTACACGAAAGTCCACGTTCACTTGTTTTATAGTAAAACTTAGCCATTTCATTATGTAAAACATTTTGATCTTTTTCTTAATTTGAAGTATCATATGACCATAAGAACCCTTGCAAAAATCTCTTTCAGGGGTCTGTGTGTGGCCTTTTAAAGACTTCATTTCTGTCCCTAATTTTCCATGCAGTGGCACTTCTAATTTTCCGTCAATCATTCTACTGCCCATTCCATTTATTGTTTATTTGTCTTTGTCCTGAATATTCATGAAATATTTGCCACTGGACGTAACACAAACAACAATTAATTAATTGATCATAATGTCTTAGTTTTTCCTTTATTTTTACGATGCTGTTGTCAGGACAGAACCATTTCATTTTTTTTATATTCGTCTTTCATATATTTATTCAAACATTATCACATTTTTCGAACTCAATGAGATACACAGATGCTTTTGAACATATATATATGACCTATAGTTGTTAATTTCTAAGTCATTTGGTTTCTTGTGGAGAGCTGTCTCATTGGCAATCATACCACATCTTCTTTTTATATTAGACGGATGGCACCCTTTGGCGACACTAAACATAAACATGAATCTAAAAATGGAAACGCGGAAAAGGAGTACGGGTCTTTTATTTACTAGTGATTTGTACATCTCGAAATCATCCATTAAGAACACTCAATATTAAAGGTATTTCATATCTAAATATTCAAATTAATGTTTACATTGATGTTTTACAGTAATATTCAATAAGTCAAGTCTCCTTTTAATGTTTATTTTAATAAAAGTTAAGTGGAAGTGTCAAATATTTTAACAGATTACCGTGTGCGGTAGCACATCTTCAGACAAAAATTCATTTTATGTAGATCTATTTTCAATTAGGATAAAATGGGGGGGGGAGTAAAGAATTGAAAAATGGCATGAAATATTTATGAATACAGGAATTATTGATTGTTGTTTGCTTACTGTCCAGTTGCAACTATTTCATGCATATTCAGGACGATCCATTCCAAATGCAGGGTGCAGGATCTGATAACCGATTATTCTGTAGGGTGGAACTACTAACCTTGCTGGAGCACCTTATTTCACTCCCGGTTTCTTGTTGGGTTCGTGTTACTCAGTCTTCATTTTTCTGTGTAGTGTTTTGTGTACTAGTGCGTCTTTTTGTCGGTTTTTTTTTTGCTATGGCTTTGTTATAATCAACAAGTTCCTCATTATATTTATCAAATAACTAAACTAGATACATGTTTTCCCTCACAGTGTGGCGATTAAAAATAATTCAGTCTTGAACTCTGCATAAAAATACTCTTAGAACGCATATTAGCAGTTTTTTTTTTTTCTTTTTTTCTTCAAATTAGAAATTTTAGACGTAAAAAAAACGAAATATCCAATGAAAGTCAAAGTCGTTAGTAAAGAAACAAATTTCGTGTTTAAAAAGGTCGAAATGAAAACTGTTTCATTCTCCAAATCTAGTGGTTGAACACGGAAAACAATAATTGCAATAGCCTTTTTAGCCCATATACAATTTTAAGTAATATTTGTCTGAAAACTCATGATCAGAGACGAATGGCACCCATAGGCGACATTTCAACTGAAACACCAAACTTAAAATGGAAACGCGGGAAAAGTATACAGGTTAATTGTTTACTAGTGATCTGTACATCTCGAAATCATCCATTAAGGACAATCATATTAAAGGTATTTCAAATCTGAATATTAAAATTAATGTTTACATTGATGTTTTACAGAAATATTCACTAAGTCAAGTCTCCTTTTAATGTTTATTTTATCAAAAGTTAAGTGGAAGTGTCAAATATTTTAACAGATTATCGTGTGCGGTAGCACATCTTCAGACAAAAATATTTCAGAATAGATTTACGTTTACGGCATTTGAGAAACAATTGCTGTACTTATAAAATAAGCATACATTTGTAACATGTCGTATGTTCATATTTTCGTGCCGAGACATGCAGAATTATTTTGCATTTGTGTACATGTAATTTTCAGACAAAAATGTTTTAGAGTTACGGCATGTGAGAAACAATTGCTGTACTTATAACAACATAAGGATATATTTGTAACATGTCGTATGTTCATATTTACGTGCCGAGACATGCATTATTATCAGTTTCCATTTGTACCTGTAATTTGCGATAAAACATGTTCAAATTTGATTATCTGCCCTTTTCACCAGAAAAACTCAACTACAAACATCACAAATATCGTTCCATCTTTCATAACAATCGATTGATTATTGTTTTTTAACGTCCAGCTGCAAACATGCATATTCATGCGGACCCATTACAAATGTTGGAAGTATACGTCTGATAAATTCGGTTCTTACTTTCTGTTTAAGTTTCTACCGACCGTGCAAGACCCTCGTCACTGTCGTTAAAAAAAACCCTCGTCGCATTTTGTTATAATAAAACACCCATGCAACCACGCATCTCATATTGCATGATAGGACCCGACACTACTTTAGTGTTTCGCCAGTTAAGCTTGGGGTGGTCATTTTAAGATGCATTATTTGAATATAATCAAATATGAAAGTTATTCATGTATATATTGATATATTGATATTTTAATTCTTCTTCAATAGATCTAGTTATTATGACAGATCTATCATCATCAGGGGTCCAACTGTCAATTTTATGTTAAAGTCTTTAACTTTGATCTACTAAGCATATCTCCAACACTCTTGTGTTTGCTATACGCAACTATTGGTGCTGTATTGAATATTTGTACACAATCTTCGTCAAACTGTTATAAATGCCAGTGTTTCATAATACGTTTCTTTATTTTACGTATATATGGATTATATTAAAACTAATGGAATATTTTGTTTTTCTTTTGATTTGTTTTGTTGTAGTAATTCAGTACGGTCAATTGATAAAGCATCAGTTATACTATCACCTAATCCTGAATGTGGCGGGTATGGTTTTGCCATATTGGAGCCTCCAAATATCCAATATGTACAGAATAGATTCTGTATTTTGGTAAGCAAATCATATTCTGACCCCGCTGAATTTGTTGAAAATAGTTTGATGTAATTTGAATTCTGCATATTTATTCACGTAATTAAAATTCTGTATAGTAGATGTATTTGCGTATAATATAAATTAATCGTTACGTAACAATTCCGTATGTACAGAATTGGAAGTCTATTCATACGGACATATTGCTGTATATCCGGTTTTTCGGTCAATACATAAACGATTTCTATATACGAAAAGGTGCGAAAATACATTATTAAATAATATAATCTTTATTGCAAAATTACACCCATAAGGGTCAAGCAATACAAACAAACAATTATACATTTTAAAAACAATGCAATATAATGTAATACAATACAATATAATAGAACATATTTTAAGAGTTCAATTATAAATTTATGTAAAAAACACAATCATAAGCTTGTCTGACATGGGTCTGACCCCCTCAGTTCTAAAGACTGCTTAATAAAGACTTCAATATGACAAACAAGTTCAGGAATAATGGCTATTCTGACACCGTGCTCGGACTTCTTTTTAACTGAGTTTTACCTTGCGTATTGCTGTGTATTTGTTTTAGCTAGAGGTATAGGGGGAGGGTTGATATCTCACAAAACATGTGTAACCCCGCCGCATTTTTGCGCATGTTCGGGCCAAGTCAGGAGGCACTGGTCACATGTGGAGCAGGATCTGCTTACCCTTCCGGAGCACCTGAGATCACCCCCTGTTTTTAGAGGGGTTCGTGTTGCTTAGTCTTTAGTTTTGATCGGTCTGACAATGTAAACAACATTCTTGCCAACCAGTCGGAAGTCATGTGATTTTGTTACGTCGCGGCGAACATTCCTATAACTATTAGTAAAAACATTAATTAGGTATGACATATGACAACTACTGACGAGGTTCCTTTATATTCTAATTCGTAAACCGTCAAACGAACATAAACTATTTATCAAATAACTTGCGGATACAGGTACACATTTTATTATTCATATTCGTATGATAATGTCGAAAGTTCGTGTAAATACACCAAAATTTAGCAGCTGGTAATGTTTGCCGCACACTAGTCCGAGATTACTCTGACGTCCAACGGCTGTTTTGCCAGACAAGCTGGGGCCGTGGGACGTCAGAGCTCGTCCCATATCAAAAAGTGGATATTTGTCCGTCCAAAATAGATGCGCTGCTTCGTCGCTTCTGGTGCCAACGGACGGCCTTGGAATTATATAAATCGGGTATCAATTTGTTCATTTTTCATTTATCTTTTCATTTATGTAAGTTTCACCTACCTGCCACCCTTTATTTTCTCATATTTAGACAGTTTTCACAGTGACCCACCGATTCTGGCATTTTGACTTTCATTTTGAAAGATTGTCATGTGATCACGAGAAAAAAGTAAGACACAATGGACTATGGGAAATGATGTATGCATATGACCCTAGGTCAATATGAATATATAATCTAACACCTCGCTCATTTACGATGCAAGCAATGTAAATATCCGAGAGCTTCCGAGTGTTATCGTGGTTGGCACTAAATGCTTAATACCGATCTCCTGTAAAGGAGGTGAAAAATCGTGGTTGGCTACTAAATGTTAAATATCGATCTCCAATAAAGGAGGTGAAAAAAGTATAAATATTTGCATATTTGAGTCTCGAGGTCGCAAAATCTCTCGTAACTTGACGTCCATTTGAAAATAAAAGTAAAAATGTCTGAATCGATGGGTCACTGTAAAAACTGTCTAAATATGAGAAAATAAAGGGTGGCAGGTAGGTGAAACTTACATAAATGAAAAGATAAATGAAAAATGAACAAATTGATACCCGATTTATATAATTCCAAGGCCGTCCGTTGGCACCAGAAGCGACGAAGCAGCGCATCTATTTTGGACGGACAAATATCCACTTTTTGATATGGGACGAGCTCTGACGTCCCACGGCCCCAGCTTGTCTGGCAAAACAGCCGTTGGACGTCAGAGTAATCTCGGACTAGCCGCACACTAGTGGTCAACAAATCTGAAAATAGATAATATAAATTAGTATATTATTTAATTGGCAAATCGCTACTGTACACTTTCAACTTCAATGGCTCGAATGACTTTTAAATTAAACCACACAAATTCACTCATGCATGAAACTCAATACCCCGAATCGAGCCGACCTTACTGACTATAAATAACCAAACACGTGTTAACCATAAACAAACAAAACTTTTATATATGTTCCAAGCTGCCATTTCTTTAACAGCAGGCACGAATTTAATAAATGGTTAGTATAATACCTGCATGCTAAAAACCTTGTACATTTTTCAGACTAAAGCAAACCACCAATTTCTAGTTACCATTTAAGTGACCGACCAATTAAAGCGACCATTCAAGGTAACGACCAATTCTTAGGTACTATTTTCTAGTAACCATTCAAGCTAGCGCCCGATCAAAATAAGAATCAGACAATAAGGCCATATGCCTGAAAACCATAAATTGTGCAAAAAGCTGAAACTATCTAATAGATAAAATGAGAAATTTGTCGATCAATACGAAATGTATCGGTATTTGATCCTTGACATGCCTTTTCAAAGGAAAAAAAGGAAAATTGAAGATTTGTTGTTTGAGATTTCATTTGGATTGAAGAACTTAATTGTGAGGTTAACTTTGATAATATCCATTTATTGACCAATGAACCATTTACGTAAATGCCAATTACATCGTTTCGGCATTTCACTTTTCAGAGTTCATGATCTACTTTAATGACTAGTTATAAGTATTTACAATCGTTTATTTCTACATTCATCCGTATAATTATTTGGTATAAATCACACCACACCACATTGTCGGCACGCGTTTCTATTCATCTGAATACCTTTTATTTAGGTATAGTGAGGCTGACTCAGTTTACGCCTACTTGTTAGTGTTTTACTGTAATTACAATGCATACCACCAGATCATTTGTTAACAAGTTAAAAAAATCAAAACAAGAAACGAACACTACAAAAAGGAAATTTTAGTTTGATAAAACTATTAGTCTAATTTTGTCAGCACATGAGTACAAAACGAAATACTGCAATGACGTACCATTTATATACATTCTGTAGTGACGTTTTGGATTTCAATGAGCGTTATCTATGTATTAATGGTAAATTATTAAGTCATGGATTTCGTTACCACAAATAAATTAAAACCTTTACTAAATTCTTCCATAGATACAAAGATTTGATTTGCGAATTTGGCTGTACTTTGAAAAAAAAACTTATTTCAGACGGAATTTCACATCCTAAAACGGTGATGTTGTTTATATACGATCCGGGTAAACTTATCAATTCTTTAAATAAACTTATTCTAAAAGGTTACCAATTCAACACTGTAATTTGATCTTTGAATATTGTTTTTATTGGTATAAATATTGATTTTGTTATCAGTAAATTAAAATCATACTAATAGTTTTGTTATACACATATGCACTTTAACGGTACTGCAATCTGTCGATCCCTTATGTTGGCTTTGCACAAGGTCATGTTTTCCTCTGACTGTTAATGACGTCTTTACTCTTAATCCATTGAATGTTGGATGTGTACTGATTGATATTTTAGTCTTGGATACATTATTTTTTTTTTATCAGTTGTTATTGGCTTTGAACTAGCTGTCAGTAACTGCGAGTACTCTCAGATCTGTACTTTGTTCTCAATTTTAAACTATGAGAACAAATGGACGTGTGTGCAATTCATTTACGTTGTGATCTTTAATCAAATATAATTGATATTTCAAATGTATATATAATAAATTATTAAACACCACGTAATTATAATATATACATTTTACATTGTGAGTGTAATCTCTAGCCATTTCATTATTCCGTTCATAAAAATGTTTTCAAAATTTGAAAACTGTAGTTTGGTGTTACGAAAGGTTGGAAGAAATTAATATAAATATTCGTTAATCTATATAAAAAAAAAAACAATAATCTGAAACTATATTTTTTTCTTAATCAAAACCCCCTTTTCAACTTAAACACATAAAATTGAGAATGGAAACGTGGAATGCGTCAAAGAGACAACAACCCGACCAAAGAGCAGAAAACAGCCCAAGGCCACCAATGGGTCTTCAACACAGCGAGAAAACGCATATTAAGAAAGAACATTTTCAAAAAAACTGCATACTAAATACACATAAATTTCCCTTTTTTCGTTCTGTCCAATATTATGATAAGTAAATCGCCGATCAACGTGTTTAATTTGTTTAAATTTACCTAATTGTTCTCCGTTATTAGTTCAGTAAATAAGCTTATCCGTAAAGTGAAATTATTTTAGTTAGACTCCGCCTGTACCACTTGACGTTTGTTGACTTAGATGACTACCGAATATCCCGCCATTGACACTCAGAACTGGTGCCAAGTTGCTTCGTCCCGATGATGATTCAATAACCAGCGTGTTTGCAGAGATACCTGTTCCCCTTTCTTGATTGTGTACAGATATTCGTAATTGCAGAAATATTTATAAAATTTGTACGACACTTTGGATTAAAAATAAAAATCCATTATACCTAAAATAAACGTGTTCATATTTGTTGGGAAGAGGTCATTTAAATTCAGCAACACTGTTTTGAATCTTGACCTAGGAAATCATCAACGAACGGTGATATTAACTGTCCTCTCGATTGATTGATTAATTGGTGATTACTGAATGTCTAGTGGCAAATTTTTCATGCATGTTTAGGACGTGAACAAGTTAAGTTAATAGTACATACAATAAGTAGATCTTGAATAGGGGTGGACCGGGATACCCTGTAGGGAAATTTGGAAAACAACCGGAAAACGAGGATATATTTGGAAGGGGCTGAAATTTAGACCTACTGACCTTTCAAATAGTTGTTGCAAGGGTTCTATACTTGCAGAAAGCATGAAATTCTCTCTACACGAGACATCGGATTTAACGTCTACATTCTGACGTGGTTGCGAACTTATACATCTCGCACCAACAAACGGACGCCCCTCTCTGGCCAGGATTGTACTGACTGTCAGTAGAAGACCACAAGTGAACATATTTCTATTCCCCAGTTACCATTGGGTCTTTCCTGTGGACCCAAAGGGTTTTACTGGGTTTAAAATATATTGTCATACGGACTTTTCCCATCCGGCAGTAGAATACATGCTTAAGCGATGTCCATTTGGCTGTGCGGGATGTATAAGTACGCAACCATGTATGGTCAGATTAGGGAGGTTGAATTCAATGTCCCAGTGGGAGCAAAAATGTTCGACCCTTTCTAACCACTTCACAGATTCTTAATATAAAATTAAAAGATTTCCTGAATTTGCATGACATATTTGCCACTGGACGTTAGAAAATCAATAAACAATAAATCAATCTTTTTTTTTTGTCTATGCTTCTTCAGTTACATTTTTCGTTGGAAAGATTTATTTACAACTTTCTATAACAATGATTCAAATTTTAGTGCATTGATTGATGGATTGATTGATTTCTGCATGTATGCAAATTGTCAACATTCAAGACCGAACTTTTTTCAGAAGTATTATGATTCATTGTGATACATATTTCTTTTCTAATCTGTTTTTTATCTGTCAATTTTCGATATTAAAATTTAAAATGAGAAAAACTCTTTGCAGCACATTATCTTTGAGCAACATGACGGGTGCCACAAGTGGAGCAGATCCTGCTTACCGTTCCGGAGCACCTGAGATCAACCCTTAAGTGGTATTTTTTTGTGGTCTTATTTTTCTTTTCGTTGTCTTTTGTGGTTTTTTTTTTTTGCAATGACCTTGTCAGTTCCCCTTCAACTTTTCAGTCTTTAAAAGATATAAGAAGATGTGGTACAAGTGCCAATGACACAACTCTCCATCCAAGTCACAATTTGTAAAAGTAAACCATTATAGGTCAAAGTACGGCCTTCAACACGGAGCCGTGGCTCACACCGAACAGCAATCTATAAAGGGACCCAAAAATGACTAGTGTAAAACCATTCAAACAGGAAAACCAACGGTCTAATCTATATAAAAAAAAAACGAGAAACGGGAAACACTTATGAACCACATCTACAAACAACAACCACTGAACAACAGGTTCCTGACTTAGGAGAGGTGCAAACAAATGCAGCGGGTTTAAACGTTTTAACAGGCGCCAACCTTCACCCTAACCTGAAATAATAGTGTAACATCACAACATAGAAATACACACTATAAAATACATGTAATGTCCATTTGGCATCTTCTTTCTTTTTGAACAATTATTTAATCTGTGAAGTTGATGAATACTAGACAATATAAATTAATTTTTCTCCGTATAGCGGATTAACTTGTACCCATTAAAACTTTCAAGCAACAGAAAAATTTCAGGACAGGAATACAGATTCATGTATCCTAGATTATTGAGGTGTACCATATTTTGCGGATTCTTCTATGTAATTGTAATGATGATACAGAATATGTTAGTTTACACAATATAAGTCGTGTGGGGATGCACCAACGGATGACAAGATACCCAGGGGACACTAAACATCTTAAGTCGAAGGACAAACACAATCGAAGTTAAAGTAAAAAGAGGAATTGCCAAACAATTGTACACAGTACTAAGTCTTAGGTGCTCCTTATTGTGAGCAGTTTTTGAGACACTAGTGACACTTGTAGAGTTACTGTTGACACAAAAACCTAATGATAAGCTGCATTCGATTGTAGTCTTTAAATGACAAGATTGTTGATAGGAAAAAGGGAACATATTTGTAGCCATTGTCACACAGATTTTCCGCAAGAGACAACTCATTTAAAATAGCGTCCGTTTACTTCGAAGGGATTAACTTATAGCCCTTGGATCAATAGATTTCTTGTAGGCAGCAACCCTCTATTAATGAAATCCTGTAAATAGGAAATACAAGCTCTGGAATGTAGTATCAACTTATGATCTATATGCAAGTGCTTACAGAATGTTGCTATATCTATATAAAAGTTCGTAATAGAAAACGAAGTAATTTCTGTTGTGCTAAATTTTCATTCTGCGCTTCTCTTGTTGATTTTTCCTCCAGGCTGAATTTGTATTCGTTTGACTGTGCAGACTGTTAAAATAAACAGACATGTCCGTCTGGCTTTTGGAGTACATAGCCACGCCACAGTGGGGACATTGCTTCAGGTTACATTATACATGTGGAATCAACTATCCAGAGAAATAAAACAAAATGTATCTGCATTCAAATATTTGTATAATAATTCATTAAATTTTTAATTAGATTAGTATTTGAAGCTTTTATTATACTACATGAATGTATGCCATTAATTTTGTCCTTCATTATTTTTTGTTTAACATTGTGTATTGGTTGATTGATAATGTTCTATTCATTTAGGTTATATTGTACCAAGAGAGCATTATTATAAATTAGTTAAGTCTAAGTGAAGTCCTCCCTTTATATAGATATCATTATAATAATAACAACAATATGACTGTCATACAGGCGAGAGGCTGGCGCAATGTAAAACCCGTTTCTATTTTGACACAATTTTATATGCAATGTATATTACAAAAATAAATTTCCACACCGAACTGTACGTTTAGTAAAAAACAAATTCCATTAAAAATAAAATATTGGCTTAAAAAAAGTCTAACATTAACTTCTTAAGAATGTTTTACATACCTACATTCAGATTTCAACAAGAAGATAAACATTTGTTCAAATTTAATGTGTCTGAACATTAAAATGGATTCGGTGCCATTAAAGTATATTTACTTATGAGATGTGTCTAAATTCCTCAGTAACAATTAGATGGATCACATACACAGATTTAAAATTACATCCAGTAAACAAACATTTTTTTTTTAAAATGAAATTAGTAACAGTGATTCCATAATATAGACTTGTGTAACACGCCCTCTCAAGCATATACAAGAGAGTAGATTTATATCTACATTCAGTAATTTTTTTAACTGTTTATTAGCAAAACATCAGTTGTCCCGTTGGCTGTTGAGTATTGAGATCATGTTTTCATGAGAAAAAATTTCACCTTACAGCCTATACAAATGCATATGAATTTTCATTTTTCATTTTTATCCTTTTTCTTTTGTTATGTTCTTTTTTTTTATTTTTTTTTTTTTTTGGGTTGATTTTTGTTTTGTTTTTGGTTGATTTTTGTTTTTGTTTTTTTTCTGTTTTTTTTATTTGTTTTGTTTTTGTTTTTTGTTTTTTGTTTTTGTTTTTGTTTTTTTTTGGGGGGGGGGAGGTCAGATGATTCAGCCTTCAGAAGCGTGATATGATTTATAACTGGAGACAACAGCGAAACCTTGAGACAACTATACTATACTACCCATATATATCACAATGTCCCTTGTAAAAACACACTTTCCTCATTACTAAAACACAACACATTTATAAAAAAAAGTTTTTGAAAAGGAAGTTACCCCGACTGCATTATAATCGCCTTCGTTCACACGATTATTAACATACATATTCCTAATGGATTCGGGTTGTTGTAAGTCCCCTCTGTAAACATACTAATCCCTATCACTTATAAAATTTGTTTACCAAAGTTGACTACTGAATTCTATGCCGGTGAGGTTTATATCTTGGTGCCAACCATACTCGTCTCAATTCTGTGTCATTAACCAGTTTGTTTGCAGAGAAGCGCGATCTGTTGTAGGTTCGTCGTTGCATAAAAGTGTGAGTCATGATTGAAAAATTTGTCGAAATATGCACAATCCTTTTAACAAACGAATGAAGATCAATCGGTGGTCAAACTTAATATAGAAATAAACATTTCGGTTTTTTTTTTGTGATTACACACTCATTGTTGTGAATCGAATTGTGGAGAATCTTTTAATGCAGCTTCAATGCCTCAAGGTTCAGCATACTAAACCATTATATATATATTTAGTTTTTTAAACTTTAAATGGTGACGGTAGCTGAAGGTCTAGTGGCAATTTTCAAAACTTTACTACATCCTTAATAAAGTCATGAAATATATATATACTGATCTGAAATTATACATATTTTTCAGAAAAAAAGTTGCCATCTCTACACAGCAAAAATTTTCAGCAGATATAGTTTTTGTCTTTAAAAGAGGTGTATGATGGTGGGTATAGCATATAATATCATTTTTGTATTATGTGCACCAATATTTTATACATTAGTGTAAGGTAGGTAAACGTTACACAGCCAAATATCTTGTTTCCAGCGGATTATGAAAAAATCATTTTTTTCATAAGTTCTCCATGTTACAATCAGAAAAGTTTTAACGCATTTCTATAGAAACAATACATTTGCCCTATTTTGCCTTTTTATGTCAAAATTACGCAAATTGAGATACAAGTGATAGACCGGGATAAGACGATTAAATTTTTTCAGAAAAACGTTCCGTTTTCTGGTAATATTGAGCATTTTGGTAAAACTAATAAATTTATTCAAATATATTATTGGAATCAGGTTTATTGTTAAAATTCTAAACTTTTATTTTTAGGTTGATTATAGTAACAATGGGATTTTGGAAAGGAAAAGTCAGGAAAGAAAATGTGTACAAAAATGAAAATAAATTATCGCTCTTCAAAAAGGTAACACTGAATATTCCCTTAGGAAACAATCCTCCTGCACAGGCACTTGTCTCGGATTTTTTTTTAACTATATACCTCAATATAACTAAGAGGTTAATAGGTAAAAAAAAAGTTTGAGACAAGGGCCTGTGTCTTCATGCCACCAATCCATACCAAACAAACAAAAATATTAAGAAATCATATGTTTTTACCTTCAAATGTGAAAAACCATTAACATGATAAATTATATAAGCTGATATGTATTAGTAAAAAAGAAAGTATGAGAAGTCCACTTTTTGGGTTCCTTGAATTCGAATATCAAAAAGTATATATTTAATTATAAATCTACCAAATGGCATCCGTTAGAGATTTATAAGACATATTTCTGTCAGACATCGGAAATTATATTTCTAAACTTAATTTGTATGACATGTTTGAATTAGGGCTTCGTACTTCTGGCATTTAATGCAAAACTACAATAAACGTCGAAATAGCCTCATTTTGAGATCTTGCTACAGAATGCATTTTGCAAAGATGTTAATACGTGTTAAATATATTTTAGTTTAACAAAACTATGTGTTGATGCAGTTTGCTGTGGTGCCTTATAATCCCTACCTATTCTTATCTTTCATAATTTCTATTGTATAATATTATTTTATAATTTTGTGAACTTCTTCAAGCTTCTAAATGTATATATTTGTTATGGTCTGCTTTGGTAACAGACAACTTTTTAGACTGATGGTACTACGCCCTAACATAAAGTATACCATTCCCGTCAGTAAATCCGTATTTTATATAAGTAAAGTGGCTTCGGTATACAATAATGTATACTATTGCTGGTGTTCGTCAACATAAATTAGATAGATCATCTATATAGGGATTAAAACGGACACCAATATATAATGTGTAAATATTTAGCTTAATGTATTATATATAAAATGTTTCTAAAACGATAGGCATACGTCTCGACTTGTTTATATATTTTTGTTTAGAATGCATGATCAACAAAATACAACTTTTTCTGTACAGAAGTTTTATTGATTGGTTGTTGATTGCTTAACGTCCATTGGCAAGTATTTCCTGCATGTTCCGGACGAGTACAGACGTTGTAGCTTGTAGATTTGTTTCTGGTAGGCGCATATTTAATCTGAACCCTTCAATTTGGCCTTAGCCCAGCATTAGAATTTTGAAATTTTAAACACCTGATTGGACGTCAATCTTTATCTAAATAAAAGTTTTAAACATAGAAACCATTGTTAGCATATGAAAATGAATATAATGTTTTCTTAATATAGTTTACTGAGGTGCAAAATTTTAACGTTCTTAAAAGTTACATTCAAGATTTACTCTTCTACATGTGGTACGAATCATCCTGACTCCGGAAGCAATCGAAACTTTTTATGAATACATTAAGATAGTTATACGTCAAGATGAGACAGCAACCGTACAAAACCAAAATATGACAGCATGTTAAAATTGTCATTTGTGAGGCGTTTTACGTTCAAGGTTCTATATATTTCGTTGACTGATTATTTGATTATTATAGTCCAGTTGCTTATATTACAGCGGTGTTGAAAACGTCAATGTAAAACCATAAGGTTTCGCAAATGTGTTAAACAGATTTAATTTGAGAGATAACACTGATATTTGAAAACGAGGTAATCTTTCAAATATCCATGAAAGGACTACTTACCTTTTGTTCCATCAATAAATCTGTATAATGCAGAAGTGCGTGTGTTTTGTTTAATGTTCAGCGGCAAATAGTTTAATTATATGCAGGACGAGAACAAATCACAAGTTTGATTAAATAGTATTCGGAAAAGGAAAGAAGGCGGACATGTTTGGTTGCTACTTGAGGGCGGTAATTCTGATTGCAACGGAAAGGCGAAAACGTTTGATTGCAAGTGAAGGACGGAAAATGTTGATTCCCACTCAAAGAGATGGCATGCTGGAAAGGAGCTGGAATCGTTGCAAAAGTAATTAATCGAAACACTATCGTCATAGACAGATCATCGGACTTATAGCTCCCCCTTTCTGATCGAACGGTTATTGGTTATATTCAGAGAGCGTCACATTCTTCCAACATTTTCTATGGAAAAATTACAAGAATAGTTTTCAAAAAAGCATTTTTGTCCATGGACTAATAACTAAAACATTTCCCTGTGCCAAATTAGCATTTTGTCTCTCTATAAGTTTGCTACTTTGTAAAATTAACTTCTTTAGAGTGTTTAATATTACCTATAAATACAGATTATAATAGAAAGACAAACATTTGTCAAAAATTAATGTGTCTAGGTATTTAAATGGCTTTGGTGCCATAACAGTATAGTGTACAGTTGAGCGGTGCTCCGATTGTTCGGAGGAAATTAGATGGATCACCACTTCAGATTATCTATAACATTCATTAAGCATGCAAATATTTAGTGGACTTGATACATTATTAGTAATAATAGTAACAGAGTCTCTATAACAGCAATAACACACTGTTGCTTGGCTTTTGTTTTTGGCAAGTGCATGTAGATATTCTGAGTCATGAATTTAAACGCATATCCCTACTTTAAAACCCGAGGATTGATAGCCCAGGAATAGATTCTCTTGTCCGTATTTGGCAAAACCTTTGGGAATTTTGAGTCATGAATGCTCTTCGACTTTGTACTTTATTTGGACATTTTAACTTTTTTTCCACTTGACTCAAGTCTCACTGATGAGTCTTTTGTAGACGAAACGCGCTTCTTTCGTTCAAAATTTTAAGCTTGGTATCCATGATGAGTTCATTATCAACCTTTGCGTCAAGGTCAAAACAGAAAATAATATATGCAAATTATGATTACAATATTACGACATAAAAAACGAATAATAATCTTGTTTCTATTTTTGCGTATGTGACCTAATTAGTTAATGAAACCAGACAACCTTTTTTTTTATTTTAAAACTATTTTGGGGTTACTATAATTACACTAGTATGCATATAATTAGTATAAAACGGTCACAATTTAGATATAAAAAAGTGTATTATGAATGTGATAACGTATTAATATATATTGGCTTTCCATTATATGCAACAATATATATTTCAGAAGTGATTTTCGTCAATAAGGCTAACAGCTTAGAGCAGATTGAAGGACCAAGTAACACAAATCTTTGAAAGCATGAAACCCAGACAGTATTTATTAAACAGAACAGCAAATTACACACAGAGACAACCCAAATAAAGATTAAGAATTAGAAGTTAATGTATTCTCGATGCTGCCCAAATAAAGGCATACTCCGGGTGCGAGATTTTCTTGCTGTGTTGAAGACCCATTGGTGGCCTTGGACTGTTTTCTGCTCTTTGGTTGGGTTGTTGTCTCTTAGACACATTCACCATTTCCATTCTCAATTTTGTTTAAAATGTTAAAGGTAGTCTTTTGTTGTTACAGTTGTTAAAGAAGAGGGGTGAAAGATACCAAAGGGACATTCAAACTCATAAGGCGAAAATAAACTGACAACACTATTGCTAAAAAAGAAAAAGATCAATAGACAAACAATAGTACACAAAACACAACATAGAAAAACTAAAGACTGAGCGACACGAACCCCAATAAAATCTGCTCCGGAAGGGTAAGCGGATCCTGTTTCACATGTGGCATCTGTCGTGTTGCTCAAGGTAGTACAAACCCTGTTTATCCATGTTTATCCGGTTTATAAAAATACCCATGTAAAATATAATAACTCTAATTTATGGAACATGCCTCTTAAAAATCACTAACACGTTTGTGTCGACTAGTTTCAGACATATATTCTAAGCTTCAAGAAAATGGAAAATCTAGCGTATGAAATTTAATAGTCGATTGAGGTATGGATGCGACTGTACGGTATTGGTTTTTCTCATTGTTGAAGGCCGTACGGTTCCTTATAATTGTTTACATTCACTTCATTTTAACTTTGGTGGATACTAGTAGTTCTCATTGGCAATTATACCACATCTCCTTATTTTTATTCGTTGATGGGATTTTAGTTTTTTTCGTTCCAAACTTATTATTTAGTTTCAAATAGAAACGTTTCTGCTTTTCTGTGTATACTATAAAGTTTAGTGGACATTTGAGAGAGAAAAAAAACCCACATTGTTATACAAAGGGTTAGCATGATTAAAAAGACGTAGATTATGAATTAATAAGACAGAAACCAATCGACAAATACAAGACCATAGTGTTTTAACAATAGACAGAATATCCATACGATATGGTTAGGTGCTTTCATTTATATTGTTTCGCTACTTGACAAGTTTTTTTTTATAAGTCCCTTGCCAAAAGTGATGGTAAATATTAAATTAAAAAAAATTGTATGGGGTATTTTTTTTAATAAATTCGTCTGATTTAAAAATATAGGAAAAATGAATGTAGTGTCCAGTTTCAAAACAGATTCTTGTTCATGTATGCTATTGAAATCAAAATGTTTGTAATACAGTCGAACAAAATTGTTCCTCCCGAAAGAAAAACAAGACATGCTCACCCCTAATCACATACACACAAAAAATGGTTGATGTCTTATTCGCCCATGTATTCAACAGCATATGAATAATCTTTAGAGAGTATATCAGAAATATATCCGCATTCAACATCACATTACTTAAAGGACAAAAGACTTTGCTTATTTATAACTATGAGAGTCAGTGCAGATGTTCCTGGTGGACAGACACGTGTGGCGAACGTGTATTCTTTTGAGGTTGGGATCACAACCGCGTTCCCTTTTTAATTCTAATCAGTTAAATATTAAAACCGTACAATGACGATCTGACGACTTAACTCCTTTTCAGCTGATTTGTACAGTTTGTTCTTATTTTGTGATACTATACCACTGTCCCAGGTTGAGAAGAAGGTTTGAACACCAGCTAACATATTCTCTTTGAGTCTGTCCCAAATCAGGAGCCTGTAATTCAGTGGTTTTCGTTTGTTACTGTGTATCATATTTGCCTCTCTTCTCTTTTTTTTGTGTATACATAAACCAGACCGTTAGTTTTTTGTTTGAAATGTTTTACTTTTGTCATTTCGGGGCCTTTTATTGCTTACTATGGGATATGGGTTTTGCTCATTGTTGAAGATTGTACGGTGAACTATAGTTGTTAACACCTACGGCATTTTGTCTTTTGTGTAGAGTTGTCTCATTGGCAATCACACCACATCTTTTTTTTCATTCTTATAATGAAATTCAGTTCAGACACACGTGTTTAACTCTTTAATATAGGTATGGTGTATTTACTTTTCAATGGTAAGATTATTTTTCACATTAGGTTTTCCTTACCTTTTTTACTATAATCGTATGTAGTTGTTTTTCTTAGCATATTTTGTAATTACACTTATCGTTTTAATGTGCTATAATAAGACCTGATATCTATAGAATGCATTTATATACTGGAATCAGTAGCATTTGGTTTTAAAGGCGTGTGAACTGGTGCATAATTAGAATAAATGTAGATATAACTTCAGTGGTCGGCGACGATAGGGGCGAAAAGTAACAGTCTCGCTAATTTTAAGATATAAAATGAGAGATTTTGTAAATTGATCGGAGATACATTCATAAAATTTGATAGAGCGCCTCGAGCGCCTCATTAAATTGGAAGGAAATAATTCTTTCCGATATCATAAATTATAAATGCATAACTGTGATAGGAACATTGGCAATTAGTAAACAATATGTTTCTTCAAAGACATTGATCATCACAAAACGATAAATCTACACAGAAACTGAAGATAAGAGCAGTAGTCTGACCACTTTAACTGGTCAATTGTCTTTTGTATGGAGTCTAAAATTCAAATGAATATAGGGATGTGTAGAGTATATGTCACTGAGACAACAAATCAAAGATTAAAATAACCAAAAAGACAGGTACTTACAGTGAGCATCAATTGGTAGATGTCTATATAATATGTCTAAATCGTCTCCGGTTTATAAAATTATGATTAAATTATTGAACACATATATCAAGGATATTTCATCATCGACAAGTTCTTTAAAGAAAGTCAAATCCATGAATCTCTCAATGAACTGATGGTTCTGATTTTTTTAAAAGTACTAGGGTGTAATAGTTTTGTTTGTTTGTTTGTCTGTTGATGTTTTTTAGGAGGGGGGGGGGAATTGCAACCAACCACTATATAAAGTTAAATAATAGTGCTGTTATTTTAAACCTAATCATGACAAAGTATATTTTCTGTTGTATATTCGCCTAGTTCGTTTTAGGTGTTGCAAGAGTTTTCGATTGGATGTTTCATTATACATGCGGTTTGAATTGTAGGCCGCAAAAGTTTTGCGCATGCTACTGTATATAGCTAATTAATTGTTTTAACACAACCAAATTCGAATTATGTTACAAGTTTTCACTTCATTTTACGTTTAGTCATGATATTGTACATTCTTATTGTTGACCTAAGATGGATATTGCTATAATTTCTTTTTTTTTTGTCAGTTTTGATCAGATAGCTTTTCGCGTTTATTTATTCTAATACATCCTTAGTTTTTGGTTTTGAGCGTACATGATGAAGGCACGGCAATCAAGAGAAGGCTTTCGAACGCATAACATTTATTAAGTTTAATTTCTTTTCTGTTTTATTCGACATGATTATCATTATCTTTTTTATTAACTTAAAAACATTTACATTTTCAAACTGCACTTTTCTGTCATTTTACACATGCATATACTTAAATAATTATTATTTCGTGTTTTGGCCACTGGTTTCTTTTTATTTCTTTATTTATTCCATTGTTATTAAAATCTATTAGATACAGCTAAAATCTTGTAATGTCTCATTTGTGGTATATGTTTAGCCTCTTTAAGATCAGTGTAAAATTTAAAAACATAATTTTACATGTATATATCTTGATATTATTTTTTGACTGTTACAGTATATGAGGCCAGTTCTTTCTAATCCCCTTTCTGTCGTAGTTGCAAGTACAACCGCATCACCTACAGTATAAAAATTGACCATTCAAGAGAGTTCAGGCTTCGTAGGTGTCCCTTTGCCTCCGGCCAAAGTATCCATGTCCATATACAGTGTTGGTCAGTTTTATAATGTTTACCTACAACACTTGAACGTATTTAAAATACAATAAAATTAGTCAAATAATTATTACTTGTCAATTTATTTAAATGCTACAAGTATTGGATTATCGATTTACAGCAATAAAATTGGGAAGTATTTTTAAAGTATTTCCGACAAAAATATCTTATCAAGATGATGCGCAAAGGATAATTTTAAAACTCTTAGCGTTGAAATAAATTTGAAGACTAAATAAAAAAAGCTCAATTATTTCATTTTATTTTGAATTATTTGACTACAATATTTTAATTATGAATTATTAGTGATAATCAAAATAATTATAATAAAATATTTTTAAATTTGTCACAAACTATGGAATACAACAAAAGGTCTCTATATCAATTTCTGCAGCATGTATAGTCTTGGAAAATCTGGGAAATTTGATGTATTTTAGAAGAATGTAAAAATATCAGAATTTCTATAGTCGTAATGTTTGAGATAATTTTGGTATCTTACAAATATTTGTTTCAGAATAGAGTTGAAAATAAAGCATTTCTACAGAAAGTAAAAATTAATTTGTTCAGGAATTAAATGTGAAAACTAGAGGGTCGGTGTCTTTTTATATTTTAATTGAACGATTACTTTTGTATAGCAGGCAAAACGATCCGTTTTAATTGAGAAGCTATGCAGTAAACTTTGTTCTTGGAACAGGATATAACTTTTTTATAATAAATAAACTGTTTAATTCTTATTTTCTTCTAAACAAGAAAAAGTGTTTCAGAAGTGAAGTTAAAAAAAAACACTATATTTTCGTTAAAATTTTTTGACTTCAGTAAAGTCATTGAAGTCTTCAATATTTAAATTTTAGCGCAATGCGCAAATGCGCAATTTTTTTTTTTGAAAGAGAGACTCAGTATGAATTCTACGCGTTAAAATAATTTCGCACTTTCTTGTATCACAACATGATTCTATGCTTTGAAATACTTATTGCGTACATATTACTAAAGTACATTGTACTAGTAAGTAAAATTGCGATTTGTTTACATCCAATTATCTAACAAGATAACTTTTCATTCAAATTGAAATAAAAACAATTAAATCTTATCAAATATTACATGTGGTTTTGACATTTATAGCACAACTTTATTCTACATCACCTAAATATATAGAAAAACGGAAATCTTTTGACTGAGCAGTCGTAAACTATACCGTAACTGGGGCTAGGTGGGTGGGTAATATATTATACGTGTGACATATGAAAGTATCGGGGTAAGTATTACCTGGGGAATTTAGTGATTGACTCATCTCCCATTTAATACGATCGTAAAGTCAATTGGAACGGTAAATACATTAAACGCGTGTCGAAGATTACAAATTCGTGTAAATAAGGCGTTCTTTACCCCTGCTAATTATGCTATATTAAAATGTCGCCCAGCCTCTCTTCGGTAAAATAGGTGATGTCAACTTTGTTTATAAAGCCCTTGTTGATATCGGAGAGTGACAGAGTTTGTTTAAAAGTTTCCGAAGTAGGATTAGAAGTCAAATAGCTGTAACTATGCCAAAATCTTTCCTAGTTAGAACCGGTAGAGAATTTTCCGAAGAAGTGGAAAAAGACTCTAGTAAGAATATTTATTTATTTATTATCTACATATTTATTTATCTTTTTTGTTTGTTAATTATCTTATCTTTCAGATAGTTAGCTGAGTAGCCTTCTACTGGTCTTAGTTCGAGTTTTTGTTAAATAATCATTTTATTCTGAAATTCTGAGAAATAGTAAGCTTAAGATTTAAAAGAAAAAAATACCTTTAATTGAAAATCCATCAGTGTTGAATTGTATTTTGATTCAATACAGTACATTGGTAATTGATGTGCGTCTTGATAATTTTTTTCATTATGATATGACTTACTTGAATCGTTATCAAAGTTTTGAATATATATTGTATATATATTAATAGATTTAATTTCTGGATTTATTCTATGTATAGATAGTTTTTACTGTGTTCCGTCTTTTAATAGTTTTTTATTTTGTGTTTTATAAATTTGTTTGTCTTTTCTTCGTTTTTCGTTTTTCGTTGTTTTTTTTTTTTTTGGCAAGGCGCTGTCAGTTTTTCTCCGACTTTGAGTTTGAATGTATATACTACCTCACTTTTACAACCAATAACTATACTTGTTTCATTTTATTCCTAATTTTAATTCGGTACAAAACAACACACTGTCATTCTGAAGGCAAAAAATCGGAAATAATTAAATTCAGAATATAATATATGATAAAGCAATCGGATTTTATTCAATTTAAAATATCGATGATCATTTCATTCTACCAATCAACACTTGTTATGGAATGTTCAGAATTCCATGAGAAAATACCAATTTCTGATATTGCCCGATACTTTTTTTCCTCACCTCTGTTAATCATCTGTTGATTAGTGATGACGGAATAGCAAAATCTTCCAAGATATACTGTAAGTCAGGAAATGTCTTTCTGGATGGCACAAAAAACTACAAAGCTGTCTTTTTCGAACATGAGATAATGAAAGAACATATATCATGTATATATCTAAAGTGTATTCTTTATGAAAATACGCATTTATATGTACTCGAATAATTTTTGATTTGAAAAGATCCTTTGCGTTTTTCGTTTTTTTGTCATAGCGCTGTCAGTTTTTTTTCTGACTAATGAGATTGAATATCATATAAAAGATGTCCTGTATATATTTTGTTCATTTTTTTTTTTTAATTTCAAAAAATTTAATCCTAATGTATTATTATATATATTTTTGCAAGTTTCGTTTGCCGATTTATTCAAGAGAAGTTTTTTTTCCATAAATTATGTTACAAATTTCATATAAAGCGTTCGTATCGGATGGATTTTGGGAATGTTCTATAAAGTGAAATCCTTTTAAATTATTTAAAAAAAATGTAAAGACTTATTATTACAATTTACTAAGAATAAAAAGACATGAATCGTGGTATATGTCAAATTGATAAATAAGTCAAAAGTCTTAAAAATAAAAGTGATGTATTAAACTGCGACTCCCTTACTCATCAAATAATTTCCAAAATATTTGTAAACCATTCCTCATATTAACCAGAAACTGAATCATAGAGTTAAATATGTTATCACTAGTCTCCAAAGTCAAAAGGTCAACTACTGTGCATGAAAAATGATTTTTGATAAAAACAATAGGATGAGGCCCTAGATAGGGATTTGGAATTAAAACTTTATTTCTGCTTAAATAGTTACAATTATGTAAATTAAAACAGTATACATTTAAATTTTTCTTGCTTTTTCAGTTTCTAATAAACTTCATAACATTAAACAGTCGTGTATTAAAATGCAAATTAATTAGCAAACGACATTCAAATTTATGGAACCCCCAAAACAGGTTCCTCAGTTCCGATAACAAGCTACAGAAACTGACATTTATTTTACATTTAAGGAAAACAGGTAATACCGAAAAGTGAAATGAATTTGTCGCCTGATTAAGATTGTCACAGTTAATTTTCATTTCAATTTAAAGCTCTACTGGTAAAATAATACATCATTATAATTTTGTTATTGTGCCAAGATAAAAGTACGGGAGTGCATTCAGTAATTAAATTGTGCGTACATTCAGAAAATAAATTTGTATTTAACAATGTGTTGAAATATTTTTAAAACAACTAATGTTATCATTTCCGAATAGACTTTGCCCGGATATGACACAAGAAAATCTGTGAAGCACAGATATATAAATTACTTTAAAATTTTCACCAAGCATTAAAACATGAAAACAAAATACACATATATAAACGTCAGTTTTCGAAAGTGAATGAATTTTCCAATCTTCTATAAGAAGTCAAAGTACTGCATTTTCGAACTGGATGCCTTTTCCAAAGATGGTAATATTTGCATCCGAATAACACTTTATATATGTTGCTGATTTCTTTTTGATTAACACAGACTATATCGTGCTTCAATGTCGTTATCTTTAAAAGACTAGAATTATCTTGCAAATATTGCGGCCAAATAACTTCAAAAAGTTTTAGTCAAATTGATATTTTTCAATGAATATCAACTATATTTACTTCTTAATACATCTAGAATACGTTCAATACAAACCTTTAAAAGTTTGGAAATGTAATATACTAAAATTTGTACATCTGAATACTTCTGTATTAATTACAACATACACTGTATTGTCAAGAATTTCAGTAAATTAGAAAAAAAATTATCATATATACTTTTGATGATGTTTATATTTTAAGTCATTATAGGAAGAAGAAATAAACATATATCAATACTGTTCGGTATCTTGTATATATGAGGGTCTGGATGTGTGTGTGGGGGGTTGGGGTGGGGGTGGGGGAGAGTCCTTCATTTCTGTATTCTTTAATTTTTTATGCCATTTTACTCTATTCTATTTACTTTTGCCCATTCGCTAATCTTTATATTTTAGCATCTCATTATTCTCTAATCTTTAGTTTTTTTGGTACATTTTTCTCTATTCTTTATATTTTTGCCGATTATTCCCTATTCTGTTTACACCCATCCACACCCTAATATACAATTCATTTCTCGCTCTTTTCATCTAATCGGCATTCGTATCACATAGACTTATTGTTAATATTTATGCAATATTTGCGACTGAACGTATAGAAAATAACAATCAACCAGTCTTTATATTAGAATTTCATGTTTTATTAGTCAATTACCATTCCTACACTGATTGATTTTAACAATTAAAAATTTTTTATAAGGGACACCAGAATTTAAGGACGAATTAACATCATAGTATATTTATATTTTATAACCTATGAATATACCATATGAGAGTCTTTGCATTAATTTTTTTTTATGTGTATATTTATATTTTATAACCTATGAATATACCATATGAGAGTCTTTGCATTAATTTTTTTTTATGTGCAAAATGTACCTTATAAAAATCTCACTTATATATTTACAACTCTAAACAAATATTATATCACCAATCATAAAGCATAAAAATTAACTACAGGATTTGTATAGTAATGAAAATTTTCATGCTCCGTTCCGACATTTACCTTATTAAATTAAGCCGTCCTCTAACAATACGTTTATTGGCCTACCCGCCATGACTTCACAGTTTTATTAACTTCTACATATTAAGTGTGTTTGTATAGCCGATGTGTTAATCTTGTTTTTATTTGGTGCGAATTATAACATAGATTTGTTCCGGTATAATAAAACTTTATTTGAATATTATCATTGAAATACAATATCGGTACGGATTTTGTCTGATAAGTGAGGTCAATTTAATTATTTAATTTCCTAATCATGAATGGGAATTATGTGAATATGGTATGTTTTAGTACAAACTTCTTTTGTGCAGACTTTTTGTACAAGCTATCATTATTTGAACAAGGACCCTCTTTTACAAAGTTGAACACGTGTATCTTCCATAAATACCCTGTTAGAAGTTTTACTTACAAGTGTATATACTTCAGTCGAACATTAATCACTGTCTTTATTAGCATATAGCTGCACCTGAGGTCACCAGATTTAGTAAAATTTTAGACATTATGTGCAGGAAAAATACCATACAAATTATAATTTGTACAAAAGTATAACGTGCACAAAGGTATAACTTATACAAAGGTATAATTTGTACAAAAGTATAACGTGCACAAAGGTATAATTTATACAAAGGTATAATTTGTACAAAAGTTTAACTTGTACAAAATTTTTGAACATTTCAGAAACTTTTTGTTTGCTTTTTAGAAAAACTATAGTGGGATAAAATTACAATGTCCTGTATCATCGTCAGAATTAAAAGAACAAGGCTTTTAAACATTAGATCTGTAATGATATTAATTGTTTGAATTAATCCATTTTTTTAAAAGGGGGAAAACCTCGCTCATTTTTATCCAAATATAGTCGTTATCATAGTTAAAATTTATAATTTTTCTCTTATAAGGGTAGGAATGCCCTTTACCTTCAAGCGTCAAACGTCGTTTTTGCGCTACCGTTAGCGTCAAATGAGCCTAAATTTTTTTTTATCGTCATTCGTCAAATCTAATTTTGTAGTTACTGTTAGTGTCAAATGGAGTAAAATATTTATCGATAACGTTATTTTAACAAATATTTTACCGTCATTCGTCAAGTGGGGTACCCGATTACTACACTACCCTCTTTTATCGCTCTGATATGATCTTGCCTTGGACGGGGACTAACAAGACAAGTCATTACAACTTTACATCTTTATTCTCTCATCATATAACAACTAAAACAAAAACAGTATACGGGTCCGACCTTACACCAT
The DNA here is from genome assembly GCF_021869535.1 of Mytilus californianus. Lineage (NCBI taxonomy): Eukaryota > Metazoa > Mollusca > Bivalvia > Mytilida > Mytilidae > Mytilus > Mytilus californianus. The sequence continues at coordinate 43,601,308 of NW_026262615.1, forward strand.
AATAACCTGAAATAGCCCGACCTCGAACCGGATTCAACCGTACTTCATAACAGCTCAGAATAAAATGTATATTTTATATATTTTCAGGCACAGATATTGCACTACCACAGTTCGACAAACCAAACCCGCAACAAATACTGGACTTCACCCGTTCCTATCTGATGCCGTGCCCATACACAACATATGCTTCGTCACTATTATCGGGTGAAAACTCTTTAGTTAACTCAGAGAGGATGTCAGCAAGTCCGCTACATGCATTTCCGTTTCCGGCGTACATGGCTTTCAACTCATATACCATGAACCAGTTCAGTTATTCCCCTTTGTTGTCTTTGATTAACACAAGTGAAAATGTGGAGAAAATGTACAAGGACACAATTTGTGAATACCGAGAAAAACAAGGATTATGTAGTGGTAAGTTTGACTTTATAGAATGATTTATTTTCACCAAAAACTAATGTTTCCCAAATAACGACAATTTATTTTTCCGAAGAAACTGGTTTTGGTGGTTTGTATGTTGTAATATCCAATATTGCTGCTGATTCCTGGTATCCCTTTTTTGTAAATTATTTGTAAATGGTGTTCACTGTTCAGCAGCTTATGAATGATTAGTTACATTAGCAAATGTCGAAATACCACTATGTTGATATATTATACTTAGAATTTTTGGGAAAATAGCTATAACCTACAGCATATATAGTCAAAGACATCATTTTGAACCTGGTGTGTAGTGCTTCTCCATCTTTGAGGGGCGCATGGCGGCATCGATAGATATGTTGGGTAAAATGTTTGATGATGTGTTGGGGTTCATTTAGTGTTTAATCCTACATATAAATAGAAATCCGCATCCATGTTAACAAAGAGTCGAAACATTTGCTTGTTTAGTGCTTCCTTGTACCTTGAGACGGGTTTTAATATGTAACTAGGATAGCCCCAATGACGTAATAAAAAGGCTATTTAGATTCATTTCTTAGGCCTATTCCGACCGCAATGATTCGATTACTTCTATTTAAAACTTGCATGAATCATTTCTTGCTGACTACGCTGTGTTGAAAAATAACATTGAAAGTTTCTCATTAGAGGCCAGTTTGAGACAATGTACATATCAATCCCTCAATATGTTGAATAGAAACTAGTTAAAGTCAAATAAAAAAGTATATATATTTGTTTGGTGTGTCCTCCTACAAAATTTAAAAGGTAGCTATAGGTCGTTATGGAAAAATTTTTTCAATTTTGCTCAATTTTTGACACGGAAACCGTAAAATTAGTCACGCTATATTACCAAAAGTGGTAATAAAAAATTCAGCGTAGCGTGGACATTTTGGGCATAAACATAGTTTTTTTTTTGGGGTGGGGGTGGGCGGATGGAAACACCAAACAATAAAAAGAATGTGGTTTATTTTTAAATTTCGGCCAAACCATTTGCTGATATGTCTTACTTCAGTCTGTCAATGAATATTTTCATGGTATATTTATACTATTAGTATTTTCTCAAAGATACAAGGAAAATGACGGAATTACATTCCGATGGTATATAACCCACTTGACCCTAGGTACTCTTTATCAATTATAATATATTAACTTCTGTTTCGATCAGTAGAAATACTATACATGATAACACCCAATAAAAACCTCGTTTTGATATTGATATATAACGTATCAAACGTGTTTAAAACCAATAAAACCCCATTGAATCATAGTGGAAAGGATGATCAAAAGAAATATTTGTTGACCACTTCAACTTACTTTCAATTTTACTTCTTGTGTTGAATAAATAATCACAGTATTTCTGGTAGCATATCTTAAGGGTTTTTTAGTAACACCCATATTTCATGTTAAGATGTTGTTTATTTGATCTTTGCTTTAAGTTAAGAATCCTTCTTTTATTCAAAAGCATTGCTTACTTCAAACATTGTCTTATCGATGTAGTAAATATTTTTGACGAGGTGGATCAAAACTACATATCGTCTATACTGCGCAACATTTAAACGATCATAGAATGTAAATCTACGCCGTACTTTTTTCAAGTATGCAGTTTAATGGTTGCATGGAGCATGATAAATTTGATACATAAGATATGAAAGCAAGCATAATCGATGGTAGTTATATTGCAATTTGGTTTGGGGGCAAAATACATTTTGAAGCAAGAAATTCTTCTTTTTCATAAAAGCTTTTCTGAAAGTAATATCCTTTTCTTTTCACATCTTATGTTATTTAAAAGAAGCCAGTCACACGTGGTTAGACTCTTTAGTCGTTGTTTCATTATCCTTAATTTGCACGAAAGATGCAGTTGGGAACTTTAATTCCGTTCATCATTGTTCCGACAATATCCAGTACTCCGTTACAATGTAACTAATTGATGCATCATAGGTATTCTGCCTATAGATCAGTCTCGCACTTGTGAAGAAAATTGTGTAAAATTTGACTACCACTTTGCATTGAAGTTTTTACACTCTTTATAATTTATTAAATTTTCTTTTACAGTAAAATCAGAAGATGTTGTGAAACCAAAACCTAAGTTTGATTTTGCTAACTTGGCAAGGTCTGCAACACAGGATTCCGAATGTCTTGACTGCCATCGGAACCAAGACGCACAAATTATCAGTCACGTGATGATGAATATAGGGAATTTAAGGTAAAATTGTACACACTATAAGTTAAAAACCCAAAAAAATAAATAAGACCTTCATCATTCTTTTGAAAAGTAAATAGTTTATCCCCAATTATGTAACCACGAGGAGTGCATATTAAGTCCATATTTTCGTATATACCATTAAATTCGTGTTTTATAAACAATAATTTGTACATAAATGCAATACTTGTCTTCGGATTTTTACAGTTTTTTCTTTATAAGTTTTTTTAAAGAAATTTATATTGTTTATGTATTCATTCATTCCTTTCTTTTTTCTTTTCTTTTTTTATTTTTAACAGACGTTTTTATTCTTTTTCAGATATAACCCTTTAACAAGTAGTTTCACGCCAGTATCAAATCTACGGTCAAACGTTCCACAACCTGTTAAGAGACCGAGAGGCAGAGGTCCAGCTAGGTAGGTTTTTGAAAATACAAAGTTGCTTCTATGCACGAAATGCAAATTTGGAATGCGCAAATATTGCAAGAAAAAAACTTTATAATACAAAATGGCAAAATAAGTAAAAAGACAATATCAGAAAACATACAAAAGCAGCAAATATCGCCCGAGGTCGTCTGTCATAGAACTACATCCCAGTTCATTGTGTGCCTTCTTTGGTAACATTGCAGCTATTCATTTTGTTTACATTGATTTTATAGTGCTTAGTACCTGAATGGAATATTCTACTAGATAAAGTTTGTGCAACACGACATGGTATCTTATATTTTGTACTTTTTGTTATCTGAATAAATGTACTAATACGCGAACAATTGTCATTGAAGAAAGGGGTTCTTTTGCTCATTAATAATAGTTCAACATTATTTCTAAATAAACATTTTCTTTCAGAACGAAGAAAGAATTTATTTGCAAATACTGTGGTCGCCATTTTACAAAGTCATACAACTTGTTGATTCACGAGAGAACACATACTGACGAACGTCCATATCCTTGTGAAATTTGTGGAAAAGCATTCAGACGACAGGATCATCTTCGAGATCATAGGTATATTTTTTTTCTTTCATTCATTTCGCAGATCATTATAGGAGTTAACTTTAAGCTTTCTAAAAAGCTGCAGAGTGCTTCGTAGTATCATAAATTACGTCAACATGAAGCACATAACATATACACATTGAAACAATCAAATAGTTTCTTTAATTTTTTCCAGTTTAATTTAGTTCAATCCAAGTAACGTTCTTAAACGATTCTTTACATTTCAAGAGAATTATGAGAAAACTTTTAATAACAGGTATTTTTTGTTATTACAGGTATATCCATTCCAAAGAGAAACCATTTAAATGTACGGAGTGTGGTAAAGGTTTCTGTCAATCACGGACCTTAGCTGTTCATAAAACCTTACATATGCAGGTATGTACAATGTGAAAAAGGGGCTCTGCTAATCAATAGATTGGAGATACCAGAGCTATGTAAATATGCATATGAATAAAAGGCGATGTGGGGTATTGGCCAATGAGACAGCAAACCAACGATAGAAGTAACCAAAATAACAATGGACAGGTGTCTATATAAGCTCGAAATCTTTTTGAGTCTTTAAACAAAATTAGTCAATGAAATAAACAGAAACTATCTAAGATCTGCCATCAACACAAATAACAAAAAACAACATTACGATAAAATGAGTATAATATAGTAGGATTGCGCGCCTTCTTTGTTTTAAATTCAAAAATACATGAAATTACCAATATTGCTTCAACTCTGAAACCCTTGGACTAAATCCAACATTTGTATTTACGTTAATATTTGATGGTTAGTCTGCTGGATTGTTTAGTGTTCGGATGAACCATGAGTAATATTAAAAGAAAGGTCCAATTTTCATATATTTATTGTTTTTCGTTTCAGCAGAACTCCCTTCCGAGACCTACAAAAACATCTCCAGCAACGATAACATCTTCAATAATATGAACAGACTATGAGAGTGTCATGTTGTGTTTTGTGCAATACTGTGACTTCTTTTCATTTTCGAATTGAAGTAGGGGAGATAACTTTGGATGTAAATGAACTTAAAACGAGTGATTTCCCTTCGCTCGTTTTGATATACAACAAACACTACCTCAACTGGATAAAATGATCCCTGAATTCCAAGAAAATAAAATCAACGAGAGAAAAACGATGAAGTGATATAATGCATAATAATTTAAACTATTGCCGCAACTTTGTAAAATTGCGATACATGTTTAAGTGAAAAACTTATTTTGAAAAACTGATCTTTTCTTGTGTACTAATAATATGAACTTGAGTGCTTAATTATTTGTAAATAGTATATTTATTTGCATGAACAATCTAGTCGTTTAGAATTTAAAGTGAATATATGATATAATGAGCCACATTGTGCAATATATGTATATAGAAATTATCACTTAATGCAATAAAACTTGAAATGTTATTTGTTTGTGTGTCTTTATAAGACTGAAATTGTCTTTCCTGAAGCTCATTTCCGGTATAAAGAATATGACTAAAATTGTAAATTTCATTAAGAACCCGAGGCAACGATAATCCTCTTTCTGATATCAATTCGCCTCTGATAACTATCATGACTATCATTTCGTCTGTAGCATACACTTATCGAGCTGGAAATACTGGTTGTTGAATGTTTTTGACTCTCATCTTTGTTCTGTATAAATTCAATATTGTCACAAACCAGTACTACTTCTTAGTGAGGGAAGAGGGTCTGGATGGGATAAACCGAATATAGAATAATGGATAAAAGGTATAAAGAATAGAGAAACATAGACCAAAAAAATAAAGAATAGAGAATAACAGACAAAATTTATAAAGAATAGAGAAAAATGGTCGAAAAAAACCCATCATGACCCTGAGGAAAATGACTTGATACAAAATTATTTGAATCAGATTCATGATTCTCGGACAAAATAAAAGTAAGAAGATAGCACAGAAGTAATCAAACGTCGTGAGTCTATCTAAGAAAGAAAGACAACACTACAAGGGAAAGAATGGAATAAAATAGCCCACAATACATGCCCATTACGCTGAAAACAAGCGATTGTGCAACACACTCGCTAGCAAAAAAAATGGGTAAACTTCAAATGCATCGAAAGGGTAAAACTTCGGGAAAAGGTCTATTAAATTCTTCAATGTTTCGGTTCTTATGCATCCTTGGATTTCAAATATTCGGCTTTGAGCGTTCCTGGTGAAGGTGAATCTAGGAAAGCGCTTTGGACGTTTAAAATTTATAACGTGTTGTTTACATTTTTCAAGTCTCACTGTGTGCCATCTTGGATCAAGTTCATACTAAACCAGCCAGCCATGTTCAAAACGCTGTTTTTGATTAATCTTTATTAGGAACACTTCGAAACAATAGTCTCTTTAAATATAATGGAACAAATATAATTATAGTATAAAATGCGAGTACCCAATTTTTGACAGTTTTTTCCACCATTATTTGTTTAAGAAACAGACAAAAACTTCCATTCTGTGTTTGTTTTGTTGGTGTATCCTTATTTACTATTAAGTTCCACAAATTTAATATTTATTCCATACTGAATCACAGAAAAATGAGGTTTGAATCGACCCCCGAAAGATCCAATATTCTCTAATGAGGAGAACCTAAATTGCACCATGCTAAACTACACATCCGTCAAAATCGAATAACCCATGTTTTGCTTTAAGTTTCCACTCTTTTTTTTTTAGCAATTTGACAACAGTTCATGCTTGTTATGCGTTTTGTATGAAATTGAGGTCTTTGAGATATTTTAATTTCTCATTTTTAAAAACCGAATATTTGAAGACATCGTATGCAACGTTTCTGTAAATTCTACTTTTTCCATTGGAGACTTCATCTGTTGATACATAATATGACCATTTTGTGTATCTTTAAGCATATTTAGCTATGCTCATAATGATAAATGTTAGAAATACTAATTGTTTAGGCTTTAAGAAAACAGATAAGATATCCGTCACTTTTTATGAAAGTGGATGCAAATTGGGTAGTCGGTGCAATTTGGATTCTTTTTAATAACTTACCGTTGTCTATATAGAATAACGAAACGTGGTAGCTAAATCTTTAGTTTTGTTTTATAAATAAATTGTCTTCATAAGATATTTTTTTTAAATATGAACCAAGACTAGTTTGCAAAGCCAAACTCCAAATTACATGTATACAAGGTGGATGAAAACCTAGGAAACTTGCAGTTGCTGGTAGTTTAATTGACGACGTGACCGAATCAGAGGTAAATATACATAATTTTCAGACTTATTTGCAGTACGGAAGTGCATTTATGTTTAAACTTTTATTCATATGAAAATAAGGAGATGTGTTATGATTGCCTATGAGACAACTATCCTCCAATGTCAAAATGACGTAGACAAAAGCCACTATAGTTCAACGTACGGCCTTTAACTGTGAGAAAAACCCATATCGTATAGTTTGCTATTGCAAATATACACATTGTAAAACAATTCAAACGAGAAAACCAACGGTCTGATTTATGCAAAAAAAAAAAACAACCAATAAACCAAATTTGAAATAAAAAATGACAGACGCCAACAAATGACAACAACTGGCTTACTGGCTCTGGAATTGGAACAAAGAGTGTTTTAAACGAAATGTTCGAAATGTCGATTAAGAATAAAACGGTTTTAAAATGTAGGGGCAGAATCGCTTAATGTCAAATTTGGTTGTCGGGGTCGCTTTCTTGTAAAAAATGGACAACAGATCATCAGAGAGTGTATTAATATTCATGCCAAAAAAGACATGGTATACTTTATCTTAAATTTATTTGAAGATCTTTGAATGTAGCTTACAGATCAAATTATGCACATGTATTACCTATATGACTCCTTTTAAATTTCATTTGAGGAAGCCTAATTTCAAAAGCTAAATATGTAGGATTCAAAAACTGCAAATAAAGAGAATAAAGTAATGCATTGCAAGTTTCGTTGAAATTAATTTTGGGGTTATAGAGGAGTGACTTACAATACAGCACTACAAGCAGTGTCGTTAATTTGATTTCAACTTAAATCATTGGAACCCTTAATGCAAAGATATAAAAAAAAAAAGAATTCTCAACTTTACTATATGGTACAAAAGTGATAAGAATTTCATTGAAAATCGATTCAGTAGTATCAGGGGAAAGGTTCACTTTACTGGAGAATACCAAATTTTTACCACCCCGTATGGTAGTCTTTCTTAAAAATCCCACACGTACTGTTACGGAAACAGAATTAATAATCACACTAAACAAAGTAAGGGACACGTGTTCTTTATATCTGTTCAATGGCGGAAATTAGAATTGAAGATGAACGTTAAACTTTTTTAACTTTCTGCTATAGCTTGCTGTGTATAAATATCATATTTATGACGTTATTAAGTCTGCCTTAAGTTGAATTAATAAGACTGTTGAATGGTCACATATCGGCCACTATCCATCTTCACAAGCTCGTTTTCTGATTGAAGTCTATGTTTTTGTTCTTTATCACGGTCGAACCACTTTCATGATCTTACCTATTTGATCTGTGCTCGTCGTGAATAATCACGAAGAAATTGGAAATGTACGTTCATGAAACAATTATTACCCAATCAGTAAATGTATCGTATCAGACTCAATGTTTGCGTTTCCCCATAAGACTAAATGTATCTGTCAGGCTGTGTCATAACTTGCCGGTTGTTCTGTTGTTCGCTTGCTCTTTTTCTCCATTAAATTAACATAATGTGATGTACGAGTTAGTTACCTTTTGAATCTTCAATCTTCTTTGCCAGAAAACGCCTCGGTGGTCTCGTGTTTAGTGTGTTCGCCTCGAGTGCGTCAACCCAAAGACTTTAAAATTGGTAGTTATCTCTTCTCCGCTATAAACGAGGCATTAAGGAGTAAGAACAAACTTTAAGAATGGCCATCTTAATGTGTACGGATTGGGTGACACGTCTTCCTGTGGACTCTCAAACTTCCCGGCAGTTCCAGCTTCTATCCGCATACTACTCTACACTTATGATGGAGTAAAGGAAAATAGTTCCGGAACGGAAACCATCACTGTACTTGTGAACTAGCACGTTAATAATCCGCCTCAGCGTGTCGGTCTAGTACAAAGAAGGGTTAATATACATATATCATTGACATGTTCTCGTCCTGAATATGCATTGAATCTGCCGCTGAACATTAAGCAGCCATCCATCATCATCTATAGTGCCAGAAATGTCCAAACTTTTGTCTCCTGACAGATTTCATAAATTTACAGATTTGGTGCTTCACTTTTTACTTATATATAATTACAATCTATTGAAACCTTTCTGTATCTTATTATTGATCTGCTTGTAATTTTAAAACATGATTGAAAGTAAAAAAAATGTTTATCTTTGATAGTGCATACACATTTTTAGTCTATGTCGACGAATATCTAAATGGATTACAACATGTATAAATACCAAGCCATTGTGATCAAAATTGGGGAGAGAGATGACTGTGAATGACAGACCAGATCAATACTTACTTCCTGTACATACAATATATCTTTGTAATTATACCTCCTTAGTACGAGACTCGTGCCAGACAAAATTTCAACCATAAACATAATGCCATTTTTCACGTGTCATTTACATCTTTGACCGACTTTTCAGAAATTACCTTATTGATTTTTCTTCTGAATTTGTTCCAGTACTAAACAGGCATTTATGTTAGCCACTGATAGATAAGATTAAGCTAACCTTTTTTATCCGCAGACGTCTCTTTTAGTATGGTTGTAGACTGGTCTCTTTTTTTTTGTAACATGGTGCTTGGAGATAAGCACTCGTATGTTACAAACGTGAGAGAACTAACATAGGGTTTCTTTTATCATTTGGTTTCGCATTTGTTGCTATCTACCCCACATAATTTTTATTCAAAAAGGCAATTATTCGTTTGATTATTTATCCGCTGCATACATTCAACATTACAAACAACGCTTAAGTTTCATTTAGACTACAGGCACCTTCAGATATTTTTATCTTAGGACCACATCCAGTTTATACGTACACATCAATAACAATATCTTATATGATCTGGATAAACTTATTACGATGCTTCAACATTTCTTCTTACTTTGGTCATAGGTATATCATATTATTATACATGTGCACTTGTCTGAATAGAAAAGATCATTTTTGAATTGTTTTCGAATAATGAAGAGAATATTTTGTTAAAGCACGTGATATCAAAAGGACAACACTTTTTTTTTTGGATTTCCCAGTCTTAGGTCTCTACAAATCTGATTCGGGTGTTGAATTCTCAATTACTTCTTTTAACTTTTAATTACAAGGTAAATCTTTACAGTTTTAAATATATTCCTTTAAGCTTTCACCAAACAAAGCAAAAAGGTGTAATTTATAGCATGAACACAAACGGACGGTTTACTAATCATGAATTAATTATCGGAGATGAACCCGGGCTCGGTATGATGCAGGTAGCTGACTCAGTGAATCAAGGTGATGAAGACTAAATTTTACCTGAACATCAAAGCTGAAACATAGGCATGAAATTAACATGAAACGAACACCTGTTGGATAATAGGTTCACTCAGTAAACAGATGACAAAACATAGACGTACATTATTTACAAACAATACTGCGACATAATTTTTGTACAATAAAACACAAATAAATACTTAAATTCTAATGCACTTTTTATATGTATGCTAAAATTTAGTATCAAGGTGCTCGGGTTTATTTTTTTTTTTTTTTTATTCATTTATGTAAACTATGCTAAATCTACATGTTTGGGGTTCGTTCGTTGGTGAAAACTCATAAAATAATCTTCAGCTTATTGTGAATTGTTTAGTGGTAGTATACCGTGTTTACAAATAGCATTGAAAGTTTCGTCCTCTGGTCATAGATAAGCATGTGGTAAACGTTAAAAGTAAATTCCAACTATATAATAAAACGAGTGTCTAAGGGACGGTCATTTGATTTTCTGGGGAGGGAGAGGGTATATTTCCCGAACGGAATATTAATTCTTATCTATTGCTTGTCAGGCTATAAATTATAAACAAATGACGCATGACAGAAAATTGTTACATATTTCCACAAAAATGATTAGACATATCTAAAAAAAATAATCTGCAAATGGTATTTTTCATCATGGTGTAAATACAGTTCAAACTTTTGTCAAGAAATCCTAATTAGTAAACGTTGTTCTTATTCGTTTTGTAGTTACGGAGATCATAATTTATCATATGTTTTTCCTACCACTGTCGTCAATGCTGCTTGTGGATTATCAGTCCTCGAGACTTCAAGTCTCAGATGGTACCATCTGCCTTATACATGTAGCCAGTTGTTCGGTATGTGCGTGATTGAAATAATACTTTTTATGTGATCAGTTCATAAAACTATGATTCATGTTGCAACTCATTCATGTCTTATCCAATCATCCGTTGCTTTAATTTGGTGCTAGAGGTTATCTTTTCTTGTCTTTCTTCATGAATTAATTGTATATAGTTTAAATTGATTTGAATAGTTTTTTTGGTTTTTTTTTTATCAGGCAAGGTATTTATACTTTTATAAAAAGATTATTACCATACAAATAAACGGACAAATCTTAATAAAACAAATATATTTTGAGGAAATCTGAAGCTCATAATTAAATTTCGAAAATTTTTGCGAAAGGTCTTTTAATATTAATGCAAATGATTCATAGTTAGGACCGATACTAACTAAATATATCCCAATTTATTTTTGGTTAATTGCGTTCCAAAATACAACATCTAAAGTTCTAATTTTATATTCTGACTCTTTTTCTTTATCGAGATCCGAAAGATCAAACATATCTTTAAAAAATGCAGCTATTACTTATTTGTGATCAGATGATGGTACATTGTAATCCGGTCTGTTGTCTGTTTTCGGATCTTACCATATTTTGATGGATGATTTCATGCAGTCATATTAGATTGAAAATATGTAATATAAACAGTGTGTACCGTTTCTTGTGACTAGTATAGCTTCTCTCATTATCTCATGCTATATTTTTTTCTTCTTTTTCATTTATCGTTTCTCTTTTCCCGTTGTCTTTTACCATTTCTTTCTTTCTTTTTCTTGTATATTTTCTTTCCATCTTTTCTCCTTTTCTTTATCTTTTTAGTACAAAAAAGTATATAAAAAAACAGGAAGACAACAAAAACAAATCGAAAGAAAAACAAACGATTTCATCAACATTGACGATTTAGAGATCAAACGAAAGATAACACCGTATACAGTTAGGATACATTACAAATGACAAATAAGGGTTAACAATGAAAATACAATTAAATAACTTATTTGTATTCTTTGGTGTGTATTCGAAACCACAAAAGAGATAAACTTCAATCAACCACCGAGATCAAACCGTATAATCATAACACTTTATATACAGAGGAAGATATACTGTTACACGTGGGTGGCACATTAAACAGAAATAAATAGGCCTTCGTATTGTTAACTGCAGACCAATGTGTTAAGAAAGGTTACCGGCCACGGGTCTGATTTTAGCCATTTTAAATAACTATGGCTTAGTAAAGATATGTCTCTTTTTATAACTTTTCATGGAAAACCGCAAATTAGTCTATTAACTAAAGGAAATGTAGGTATCATAGTAGTAAATACCATTTACTTAGCTCTATTTTTTTTATCTTCAAGAAGTTGACTATTATTATATAAAAATATGAAGGATGAAATTTGAAAAAAGGCAGGACAGGAGTTTTGAGTAAAAAAAAGGCAGGATGAACAACTTGGCAATAAAAAAAAAGACAGGATGACAATTTATGTAAAAAAGGCAGGATAAACTTATAAAAAAAATGCAGGACCGAATAGAGTAAAAAATAAAAATGCAGGACAGAGATTATCCCCCCCCCCCCCCCCCCCCCCCCCCCCATAAAAATCAAATGGTAGCTCCCTTACCTGCATTTGGCAATTCGGAATTTGGGGTCCTCAATGCTCTTTAACTTCGTACTTTATTTGGCTTTTAACTTTTTTTTTTTATTTAAGCGTCACAGACGAGTCTTTTGTAGACGAAAATAGCGTTTGGCGTTGTCATTTTTAAGCCTGGTATTTGTGATTAGTTTATTTTAATTTCGGAATTGGAAATTTAAAAATTTTATCTTATCTTATGTTCTTTTTATGATGGATTGTGTATGATTCCTGGCCAAAGATTTATAACACTAGTTCATCATTTTGATTTAAAACAGGTATAACCATTTTCTTATAAAATCGCCTTTTTTCAATAATTAGAGCTATTTCATTTAAAATAAGAGAATGCATATTTTCAAATGATTTCCTAACTTTTGTCACAGCAATTTTCATTAAAAATTACCCATATTTCCTTGTCAGTACCAAAGTACTGAACTACTAGGCTGGTGATACCAACCGGGACTAAAGGAGTTCGGTACAACATCTTCCACAACTGTACAGTACTGTTAATAAAAACTCATAAGAAAAGTGTAACATCACACTTGCTTATCATCTTCCAGTTGTGATTTTAAACGCGCTGTAGAATCTTTCCCCCTTTCTCTTCGTCCAATTACTTTTTTTCTATATTCACTGACTACTACCTACGGCAAAGTGAAAAAAAATATTTTTATCAATTTTTGAACGAACTCTCACCCGTAGATTGTACTTTGGACATTGGTGTAACAACAAACCTATGCGTCAGTATTGACGATTGGTTGTGTGATAAATTTAGACTGATCCCGAATGGATTAGAGATCAGAATACCGTCTTCAATGACAAACACACACATACATCATACATAAATCTTTAATGATACTTTCTGAGTGAGGTTCTGTTGTCTCCGATGATAAACACCGCCGACACCTTATTTTTCCTATTTGATATTTTAGAATGTTGTAGACCGAGAAACATTAGTTTCTCTTTCCAACTTCTTACTCTCATAGTTTTTCATTTATAATATGTATTTTGCATATTTGTTTTTTTTCTAAGATTTTTGTCTCATGCATATTTACCCAATGTTGCAACAATGCTTGATCAATTCATTTATATCGTGATGTAAGTGTTCAGTATAGATCCAGTCTGTAGCTAATCATTTCATATAACATAATGATTCTTTTTTTGAGTGAGTTTCTTTTGTCTCCGATGATTAACACCGCCGCCACCTTTTTTTCCTATTTGATATCTTAAAATGTTGTAGACGAGAATCAGTAGTTTCTCTGTTCAACTTCTTACTCTTATAGTTTCTCATTTATAACATATATTTGGCATATTTGTTTTTTTTTTTTTACATTTTTCGATGTTATGTCCAATGTACATTCACTCGTCATTCCTTTCCTACTCTCAACGTGTGAAATCTGTTTTTAAATACAAGATACAAAGTATCTAGTTATTACATGGATCGGGTTTCTGAGAGTGGTCATCACAAGTCCATAAATACTGACCAGTGGAATGTTTTACATTTTTGACCATTTGAATATTAAAATGTATGCCATACCACTGTGGTGAGTCAAATTTAATTATTATCCAACAAACTAATTACATATTCTGATGACTCTGTTTAATGTCAGAAATATGTCAGTTGCATGAATTATTTTGTATATACTGTGTACAAATTGTACTATCGTAAAAGTAAAAATTTGTACGGAAGCGTATTAGCGCCACACAACTTTTTGTTTAATATTTCTTACTATATTTGCGTTATAACGCAAACCTTTGCATGCGAAATAACGCAAACCCTTGCGATATAACGCAAACCTTTGCGATACAACGCAAACTTTTGCGAAATAACGTAAACCTTTGCGAAATAACGCAAAAATTTGCGAAATAACGTAAACCTTTACGTGCAAACATCTTGATTTAAATTATTCATTAAGTTTTGTATACATGTCCGTCTGTCATTAATTTCGGTTGTGATTTTAGATAAGAAAAGAACCATAAATACAAGGCCAAATCATTATAATAAATATGCATAGGAATAAGGGAATACTTGAAGTGTCATTATACATAAATTAAGAATGATTTGTGCATCAGAAAAGTATATAATTTAACAAGAAAATAGATATGGTGTAGGCATATTTTAATTGAAAGAGCAAAAATAATGTCATACAATTGTGAAACTTGCAAGTCAAATAGACAAAATGATCTTTCTGCTTTAAAATGAATTATTAATCAAGAAACGTTTTTTTTTAAATGTTGATGCAAGAAATCGGTTTTTTTTTAAATCTCAGAATATGATAAAGATTCTTTGATAGAAAGTCATAGAATTTTCATTTCAATCTAGTGAAGTAACTTTTAAGATGCTTGGGTAGAAATTTGAATGGAGAGAACATAATTTTAACATCTTCATTTTATTGCAAAATAGTAGCTTGTTTGGATCTAACCAACCTTACATGAGCCTCAAACGAGAGCTTACTTTGGAAGTATATTTATATTTGGCTATAGCTGTATTAGCAGAGTTGATTTTTTATATTCTTCGATATAACTTCAATTTACTCAATTTTCTTTGTAAAATATATATACATGTATTATAATGTATTTTTTGGGACCCTTTATAGCTTGCTGTTAGGTATGGACCAAGGCTCCGTGTTGAAGACCGTACTTTGACCTATAATGGTTTACTTTTAGAAATTGTTACTTGGATGGAAAGTTGTCTCATTGACATCCATGCCACATCTTCTTATATTTATTATCCTACTCATTATTAGTCAATGATATGTTCTAAATATTTAAGCATTTTACTTTGCAATGAGTACAAAGGGGGATAAATTTTAATATATGCAGCCTCCTCCATTTATAACTGCTGCTGCCTTTGAATCTTAAATAAGAAATAAGATAAAGCAAAGGGTTGCGTTATTTTGCAAATGTTTGCGTTATTTCGCAAAGGTTTGCATTATATGATATCGCAAATGTTTGCGTTATAACGCAAAAGGTTTGCGTTATAACGCAAAAGATTTGCGTTATTTCGCAAAGGTTTGCGTTATAACGCAAAGGTTTGTGTTATATCGCAAAGGTTTGCGTTAAAACGCAAACATTGGAAGTAATATTAAAAAAATTAAGTTGTGTGGCGCTAATACGCTTCCGTAAATTTGCACGGAGTTTTTAAACAAGCTATTTGTATTTTGACATACACCTCAATTCTTTCACCAGGTTACCGCCTCGGTGGACTCGTGGTAGCGTGTTCGCATCGAGTGCGGGAGGTATTGGGTTCGAACCCCGGCCGGGTCAAAACAAAGATTTGCTGCTCTTCCGCTAAGCACGCGGAATTAAGGAGTAAGAGCACAGACTGGTCGGCTCGGAGTCAGAATGATGTGTCCGGGTAAGGTGACAAGTCTTCCTGCGGACTGTTACCTTGTGAACTAGCACGTTAAAAATCCGGCTCAGCGTTTCGGTCTAGTACAAAGGAGGGTTCATATTCATATTACATTAACATGTTCTCGTCCTGGATATGCATATCAATTTTCTGCTGGACGTTAAGCAGCCATCCATCATCATCATCTTTCATCAGGTGTTGCAAGATTATAGTTTATCATTAACCAGATGGATGTTTGTTGTATACTCCAATCTAGTAACATTAAGCACCGTCCTCTTTGTTAAAAACTGCAAGTATTAGATGTAGTATTCTCATATCTGAGGGGCGTTAGTCCCGAAGATATGAGACGTCTACATCTGATAACCATAGAAGTAATAAATAAATCTTTAATCTGTTCTCTTGTTCTAAAAAGAGCAATTAGTTTTGATAAAACAGAAATACTGTCGTTTTCCCAATGCAGTAGCACTTTCAGAAGATGTTTTTTAGTTATGGATTTGGAATGAAATATTAATTGCGTCTATTTTTCTGATATCAAATTGATACTTTATCACTGCTTTTGTATGACAATACGAATCGCTGTACTATATTGTCCTTTCTGGTTAAATTATCAAAACCATAACTAAATGATTACACTTATGTGTAAATGAGGAAACCAGATTCGGTTAGATTCTATATTATTATTTGTTTATACCAGATTCTAAGTTTCAATAATATGCTTTAATTTGAAACTCTGTAATAGTGCTCATGATGCTGGGTATAAAACTATAGCATGTACTCATGCAAATATGCTATGGTTAAGATACTGATAACTTAAACAAAAATTATGTATACTTTATAATGTTTACAACTTGTACACATCATATACACTTTTGAGTGTTTCTTCGAAGAGTTGACACGGGGCTGCTTATTTCTTGAATCCCTCTGTTTGTAATTTTTTCCCACATTCCACTTTTTTGCTTCTTTTTCCAAGATCACACTTTTTTTTACCCTATATCCCACACCCACTTTTTTACCCCCTATAACCCACATCCTCCCTGTTTTACCTCCTATATTCCCTATTACTACTTGTTTTACCCCCTATAACCCACATCTCAAAAAGCGTCTCATCCCCCCTCTTTTCGGATCACCATGTATCCAGTGTATTTATGTTATTGATAGATTCCAAAGAGTCCCGAAAGGAAAACAAGTCCACTTTCAGTTTGCATATGTATCCTTATCATTCAATGTTATATTTAAAATCACGTACAGTTGAACGTAAATATTTGTACAGATAAAATCAAGCAGACGACACATGTATGGTCTTTGTTTCTTTATAAATCAAAATAGAAGTTTAAATGCATTCTACAAAACAACTAGTGTAAAGTACAAATTCGTGGAATCGATGTGTTTTAAACCATCGATTCCGTTTAAATTGAAATAATCTCAAATATCTGTTCACGTCATTAAAAATTAAAATTGTAAGATATTTTTGTAATTGGATATTTAAAGATTGGTTATTTTTAATACAAGGTTGTCTTATGCTTATGCTGATAAATTTACAATTGTCAAAGGTGATTTTTGTCGCATTTAAATATGAGGGTCTGTATGGGGTTCACGTGGAAGAGAATAATTGTCAAAACAAATACAGAATATAGAGATTAGAAAATAATGGGTACAAAATAGAATAGAGAATAGAGAAAAATGGATCAAAAGAAACAAAGAGTAGAGAAAATTGACATAAACAATTAATAAAATACAGAAAATAAGACCAACTCCCTATAAAGACCCTCGTCTATTACTTCGAATAGGTTTGAATTGTTAGCAGCTAGTTCGATCGCACTTTAAAGTCGTTAGGTATATTTTAGTATAATGGAGATTCGTTAATTTGCATTTCGTTCTTTTGGATAGCAGTTTTCCTCGTATGTACCTTAAAATAGATTCCAACAGATAGCAAAATGCAATATGCTAAGGTGTTAGCGATATTTTTAGGCGGAATCTACTTATTAATATTCACCAAGAACAGACTGGTGATAATATTTGGAAACGATATGAACGAGGGAAATTTCACAGTTTCAAAAACTATGGAAGTTACACTAAACATTAATTTCGAACAATGGCTACATATATTTGGTCCTATAATGTTGACCTTGACCCGTACACAGGAGGATGCTGGTGCACGAATTGAAGGAAATATGTGGCACAGCATTAATGTCAGCTTTCTTCGTATTCCACAGTTGCATGCTTATTATGAACAGGTTCTTGGAAATAAAAACAAGATGAGAAGAATTTGTGAACTTGGATTTAATGGCGGTCATTCTGCCCTAATGTGGGCAAGTCTGTTTAATGGTGACCTTGAACTTCTTTCATTTGATTTGTGTACAGATAAACGTTGTGATATAGGTGAAGCGTTCATTCATAAAATGTTTCCAAATATTCGTCTAAAAATTATCCGTGGAGACTCTACAAAAACTATTCCTAATTATGTTTTGACGAACACAAATGTAAAATGTGATTTTATTTCAATAGATAGTGACCGTTTTGGTAGTGTAGCTAGCTTTGATATACTGAACATGAGATATTTCGCTGCTCAGAACCATACTGTTGCTTTTGAAGTCGCAGATGACATGTCGAGTGTGTCCTTCTTAGAAACTGTGGGATTGGCATGGAAAAGAGCAATTTCAAGTAAAATCATTCTACAACAAGGAGAATGTCAGTTTTGTTATTCAAATCCCGAGAAGAATAGAACTTGTAAATTTTGTTTCGGAAAGTATGTTATTGGAAACTAACGATTTGATGTCAGTATTTATATTTATTGCTACAAACCATAGGTGCTAAGGGCATGGACCCCCTTTTGTTTTGTTTAACGTTTTGTTTTGTTTTGTTTTTAATTATTTTTACTATGTTTCTAAGCAATTTCCTTTTTATGTATGTGTGTTCCTTCATACAATCTTAAAATAAAATAAGAATCACATGTAAATCATTACCCTTTATATTTATCTTTCTAAATATAGGCCCAAGACAATTAAAATCACGATATGTTTCTTATTGCCATTCTGTCACATTAAAATATTTCTCCAGCATTTTATTAAGGTTTTGTTTTAGCATAAAACAGATTTAATCCTAACATATATTTCCGACTGTTAGAACATTCACCTGGCGCAGACCATTTAAGAACCACTATACTTAAATAAAAAAAACCTTCTGAAATTACAAGTTTTGACATCCTAAAACTAGTCTTTTCGCTTACTTTTGTTATTAGAATTTAAATTTCAAGTCTCTCCTTCCAATATCAAAAAAGCAATCAAAAGCGAAAGATAAAGAATTTGAAGAATCATACTCAAAATATTGGGAACTATATTCGAAAACTAAACTGCAACACGTTTGGCATTTCTAAAAAGGTATGAGTGCTTCGCAGTATAAAAAAATTACGTCAGTTTTTGGTTTCATGTTAAGCAGCATATTTTTTGGGAAAAATAAGGTTTATTTTTTATTAGTTTCTATTTTTTTCATTTTCGAACACTTTTATTTAGGCTTTAGTTTTATAAGTAAAATGACTTAAAGTAACAAGGAAAGGAGGGTTAAATGTGCGCCACCTCTTCGGGGTTATGAATGAAACGGAATGTTAAAGGAAAATAAAACAAATGATAAGTTAAAAACAAACAAAGGTTATTTATTTGACCAAAATGGTTCTATTAGGAACTCCTTAATTAGACTCTACTTGAAACGATACTGTTGTCTGCTCTTTGGTCGGGTTGTTGTCTCTTTGACATATTCCCCATTTCCATTTTCAATTTTATATTAATTCTGAAATATATTTTACTCTCTGTAATGAATCAAATTGCTCCATGCTGAAGGCCATTGAAACCCTCGATTAAATTAACTGTACATAGACTTTCAATTAAAATGTACCATGCACCGAGGGTTACACAATCAATGTTGACGTGATATACTTGCGGGTTGTTTTGTTGTGTTTTTTAAAGTCAAGGTTTGCGTCTTGACCCATACTTTCTCAATTGTATAATAATTATGATTACTTTGAACAAATAGATATTTTATAATTATATATATCTGTAATTATGTATCAGTTTGACTTTCAGTGCTTATTGAACAGTGCGTAGGTATCCGTCGCTTATAGCAATATAGTCATCGATCGGGTCTGGATACATGTTGTAACACGGAAACTGATCCGGATTTTGATCTTCCGTATATATAATTTCTTCTCCTCTACGTAACGTCTTCCAGGCTTTATTAATCATTCTAGCCAATAGAATTTTGCTACATCATTCAGAAATAACTTTTGTTAAGTCTGCAGGGGCGGATCAAGCCATTTTTAAAAAGGGGGGAAAGGGGGGGGGGGGGGGGGGGGGTTGTTCCAACCATATGTCCCCATTCAAAAGCATTGATCATTAAAAAAGAAAGGGTGGTCCAACCCCCGGACCCTCCCCCCTCCCCCCGGATCCGCCACGGGTCTGAAACAAATTGTTTTGCACCTTGATTTTCGTGAATATTATATCATTAGTATACCTACCGTATCTGACGGGTTTAATTTAATGCAAAGTGTAACGCAGTGATGAAATAATCTAAATCAGATACGCTTCAGACGATATGTTTTTGGAAAAGCTGCAACTAAATAGGAGCTAGTTAGAACCGGAAGTTCACGTATAGGCTCAGAGAATTGCAACTTCAATAGAATACAACGGAACAGTTTATACAATTAAACTTAAAATTTACAGTTAAAATTCATAAATTTTACAATTTGCCAATACCGAACCACTGTGATATATTAAATGTACAAACTATAAATATAAATGGGTGCGGTTTGGTTGCCAATGAGAGACTATTGTCCGAATGCTGTGGGTGTTAGCAACTATGGGTCTGTGTACGACCTTCAACAATGAGTAAATCCATACATCTAATACCGTATAGTCACTGAAAGCTATAATAGGTCAAGAAATGACAAAATGTTAATCAATGTAAACGTGAAAACTTATGTCCTGATTAATGCACAAAACAAAAACAAACGAAAAAGAAGTATGATTGACGGCAACTAATGACAACCACTGAATTAAAGGGCTGCTGACTTTGGACAGGCACTCAGAATGTGGAATCATTAAACATATTTGCGAGCGCTGAACCTATCGCTTTCCTGGGACAACAAACGTGCATATTATTAAAATCAGTTGAAAAAGGCTTAACTCATTAAATCGACATATAGCACACAGAACAACTAACAAAAAGATTGAAGAAACTAAGTGACGATCCAAGAGTACTCGCAGTTTTTAAGAGCTAGTTCAAATATAAATAAGAAGATGTGGTATGAGTCCCAATGAGACAATTCTCCAACCAAGTGACAATATATAAAAAGTTAACAATTATAGGTCAAAGTACGGCCTTCAACACGGAGCCTTGGCTCACACCGAACAGCAAGCTATAAAGGGCCCCAAAATGACTAGTGTAAAACGATTCAAACAGGAAAAACAACGGCTTAATCTATATAAAAAAACGAGAACCAAAGTCAATTTCTATTAATCGATATATCAATCTTCCAACATATAAACGTTTCTATCATTGAAGAATAAAAACGACTTGCAAAACGGGAGATGCTTGTGCCCTGAGTTGTCGTAAATACGCCATGATCATTTAAGATAGACATATGTTTTAGCTGCTAATATAACGTATGATCTTGCACCTTTTCAATCACAGATACATTCCTCACTATGTATTAATTGTAATCACAATTTTTTTGTTACTCTGAGGCTTAATAAGTAACACAACCCTTTTTCTTTATTCTTCTTTTCTTTAATACACAAATAATATACGTTTACATATTGTATGTATTAAGATACTTTTAATTTACCATTTGTATTAGTGTCGAAGTTTGAGTTTGAAAATTTTTGAGCATATACTTTCTGAGCAGTCGTGCCCCTGAAATCACTGCGGGCATTGATTGTGAATCATCATATTTCGTCGGTAGAACTTTTAATTATTAAAATCTTAACAGTATGTCGTATAAGAATGGTCACGGAGACGAATTCACGTTGATATGTTACAACTTGAAAAAGACATCCGGGTATATAATTACAATTCAATCAAAATGTCCGTATTTGAATGCTTTTAGCGTGGCACCAAACTGTTGTTCATAGACTAGGAATTTAGACGCCCTCTCCAATGAAAAATGCAGAAACAAGAGAGTTCTTAGTCGTACCCAATCAAAAATGGTATGAGAAATATTTACTTTTCCTGTTCAGTAGTCGTTTGAGGAATTAAAAAGTCAAGTGGTACGAGTACAGAGACAACCCTAATGGATTAGCATGTTTAAACAAGATTTGTTTTCAATTGCTTTGTAAATATTATAATTGTTAAGTGATGGCAGAGAATAGGTTATGATAATTTAAAGATAGCCGAACCCGATTGATTGTTTGTATTAAGATACACATCTATTTCTTGCTTTATTGGGTTTCTTCACAGCTAATTATATGCTAGTCATTTGCCTCCTTGTGGAAATTTTCATCACATATTTATTATAAAGGAGCAATGAACACAATCTGGTATCCCGTAGTTTTTATCAAAACAGGTATAATTGTAAGGGTAACATAGTAGAATTGTTCCCTGTAAATTTTCCTGTGACTGATACAGAAGTCCAGATTACATTGTACGTCTGCTTTGAAGGTTTTGTGTTGACACATTTTCATATCCTAAATGATTTCACGTAAGCAAAAAAACTTTTTATAAAATTATAAGCAAATATCAAATTATATAATGCTCCATTGCTTCCCTCTGCTAATGATTTTTGAAAACCAAATGTCAACTTTTCGATGAAATGGTAGCTTTTGGGCTTTCAAATATGTTGGCCTTCTCGAGAATCACTAACGCGACAGTACTTGTCGAAATACACATATGGTGCACTAAAATTAGTACCGTTAAAGTTATTGTCTTGCAAAGTATTGATACGTTCCATGTATAATTCCTGATATACATTCGGGAGTAATATCATTGCTTAGATTTCATTTGACCTTGTTGACCTTAATGTGTATGTTAGTTAGATTTAATTTAGATTTATTAAACCCCCGTTCCGAAGTTGTTTTTTTTTACTTCATGCCACCAAAAACATGCCGTCAAAGTCACGCAAAACATAGAAAACACATTGGCTTCTCGTAATAAACTGTAACGAAATAATCTTGTCTGCTATTTCCAATCTTATGTGATTATTAACTTTCAAAGGTATATATAATCGTGGTGTATTTTTCGGCGATAGTAAAGTCAAACAATGTACATTTGTAATGCAGAAGGAATCCTTTTAAAGATTAAATGTATATAAAAAAAATATGTATATTATATAATAGTTTTGTAAAGGTATGAAACCGTTTTGTGCAATTTACGACTATACACGGAAAACTGAGGTTCTTGAGGGAAATCTCGTATTTCTATTATTTTTTTTAGAAATATATGCTACCACTTTATCCTGTCAAATAGGATATATATATATATATATATATACAAGTCTAAATTGAAAACGACGTTCAAACCTATGATTGCGTTGGATAAAAACCGCAATTTTTATACGTGTGCATGCAAAACAAATTTCTTGGTAGAGGGGTCTAAATACAGCACAAACAACATTTTCCAAAAGACCAAAAAAGTGAAAAAGTATATTTTAACAAAACGCATTTGACTAACAGGTCGAACAACTGATGTTCTTAAACCCTGCTGACTGCCATTGGCGATTGCCAAATAAACGGGTCACAAGATGTAACAAAATGGATCTTTAAAAATTAATGATCTAATACCAAACAGAAAATAATAAACTTGCGGAAAAGATGGTATACCGCAAACAAAAGGTGCAAAAATTAGTACACCATATCCGGATTTCGACAATTAATGTCTCTTCAGTGATGTTAGGGATCGAAACAGTATTTGGAAGGCCATAAAATTTACCTCAATTCAGGATAGACTCTTGAATTTTAAAGAGTCGAAATAGGATGAACGGATCATATAAACCCGAAGGAAAATATAATACAAGCCCAAACGAAAAATATAAACAAGTCTAAATTGAAAACGACGTTCAAACCTATGATTGCGTTGGATAAAAACCGCAATTTTTATACGTGTGCATGCAAAACAAATTTCTTGGTAGAGGGGTCTAAATACAGCACAAACAACATTTTCCAAAAGACCAAAAAAGTGAAAAAGTATATTTTAACAAAACGCATTTGACTAACAGGTCGAACAACTGATGTTCTTAAACCCTGCTGACTGCCATTGGCGATTGCCAAATAAACGGATATATATATATATATATATATATATATATATATACAAGTCTTAATTGAAAACAACGTTCAAACCTATGATTGCGTTGGATAAAAACCGCAATTTTTATACGTGTGCATGCAAAACAAATGTCTTGTTAGAGGGTCTAAACTCAGCACAAACAACATTTTCCAAAAGACCAAAAAAGTGAAAAAGTATATTTTAACAAAACGCATTTGACTAACAGGTCGAACAACAAATGTTCTTAAACCCTGCTGACTGCCATTGGCGATTGCCAAATAAACGGATCACCGATGTAATAAATAGATCGTAATTATAAATTTAATACTAAACAGAAAACAATAAACTTGCGGAAAAGATGGTATACCGCAAACAAAAGGTGCAAAGGTTTTTGTACACCATATCCGGATTTCGACAATTAATGTCTCTTCAGTGATGTTAGGAATCGAAACGGTATTTGAAAAGCCATACAATTTACCTCATTTTGGGATAGACTCTTGAATTTTGAGGAGTCAAAATAGGATGAACGGATCATACAAACCCGAAGGCAAATATAATACAAGCCCAAACGAAAAAATATAAACAAGTCTAAATTGAAAACAACGTTCAAACCTATGATTGCGTTGGATAAAAACCGCAATTTTTATACGAGTGCATGCAAAACAAATTTCTTGTTAGAGGGGTCTAAATACAGCACAAACAACATTTTCCAAAAGACCAAAAAAGTGAAAAAGTATATTTTAACAAAACGCATTTGACTAACAGGTCGAACAACAAATGTTCTTAAACCCTGCTGACTGCCATATATATATATATATATTTGGCAATCGCCAATGGCAGTCAGCAGGGTTTAAGAACATTTGTTGTTCGACCTGTTAGTCAAATGCGTTTTGTTAAAATATACTTTTTCACTTTTTTGGTCTTTTGGAAAATGTTGTTTGTGCTGTATTTAGACCCCTCTAACAAGAAATTTGTTTTGCATGCACACGTATAAAAATTGCGGTTTTTATCCAACGCAATCATAGGTTTGAACTTTGTTTTCAATTTAGACTTGTTTATGGCATGGTAATTAACATTATCACCCTTTACGACAGACAAAAATAGCTGATCTGAAAGATACACCATCTACTTGCAACTGTACACTTGTACATCATGTAATGTGTGACAACCCTAGATAAAGCCGACGAGGAAAGGCATTACATCGATCACCGAAAGCTATATTTTTATGTAGCCTAGGTGGTCAAGTGGTCTACGGTGCAGGCGGTGTTGCCACGATGTCACAGATGCAAGGGCTCGAATCCCGATGAGGGAAGAATAAAAATTTACTAACGCAAATTGTAAGATCTAACATTGTTGGGCTAAATTTGAGACGAATTATATATATGAAAACTATATATTCTCTAAATTTGATTTTTTTTAACAAAATTTCAAACAAGTTGAATGATAGATTTTGATTGCATAAATCTTACGAGTTGTTTGATATATTATATTTAATAGATGGAATCAAATTTGTAAACCGTGTGTTATCATTAATGCCCTGTCACTACCTACATGATTTTAATTATCAATTAAAACAATAGAAAGTTTTGAAAGACCGTATTGGTGACACCTCCAGAACAAAATTTCTTGATCTGCCCTGTAACCAGGTATTGTGGTAGTATTCATCTTAAGTTTCCTACCATAAGAAAGTATCATTTAACGTGTACTAGACCACCAACCTTATCCGCTAACAAAATGACATCTTGATCAAATAAATAGCTGACAATATTTAACTACAAATATATTAAATCCTCATTAAAGTGAAAACTACAGAGGCAGTGTTGAATAAGCCACTCTTTTATTGCTACATTAATATGTTCAAAGACCAAATTAAAGAAGAAACAAGGATTAGCACTTCGACGACAATATTTAAAATTTGTCCATTTAACAATTTATCAAATGACATAATTTTTGAAGTTGTAAGTCAATTTTAAAACATGAGCTTTAGTAAATACATTTATTGCTTTAAGTCGTTTTAATGCTGGAGTAACTTCCGAAATATGAAGTTGTTACTTTACTGTATAAAGACACCTTGTATTTAAATTCTCATTAAAGCTTAGGTGAGGTCGCCACCATAGGTGTAACAACAAACTCCGAAAAACTATTATTTTTATTGATCTTTCCTTAAGCAGTGTAAAGCTTGATATTAATTTTGTGCAAACATATAAGACTTATAATAAAGTCCTCTTTGGAAATTCCACACGGAATAAGCAATACTATATCATGTTGATGTAGAAATTCTTCTAGACTGTAAACATTAGGTATTAAGAAGGGTTGAGCACTCACATGTTTTAAACCACATCCCCGCTTTTTTATATTAACTTCGCTACTTTTTTAATATGCAGGTTCCAAGCCAGGAACAAGGAAACCAGTAGTTAATGATGCTGGTGTCTGATTGTTTTTCGTTTATTGTTTTTATCAGGCCGTACGTTGTACATCTCTACTCGGCTGTTATCCCGGGGCCTTTGCTGGTAAATAAATCGTAACACTGACTTATTTCGTGTGTCCGAAGCGCTTTTCTTGACTTACTTCCATCAGAAACACTCACACCCACAAGTGAAGAGCTACATGACCAAAGGGACTAAAAACAGCCAACTTCATCTACAGTCAACTTTGCCTGAGGTAGTTGAAACTTTAGCTTCTTAATAATTCCTTTATCTATCAACGGGGAATTTAAGAAAAGTTTGTTTAACATCATATTAGTACCAAATCACTGAATACTGAGTTGAAAATACCCTCGGTGACTAACAGTCCACAAGTAGTGCTATCGGCACAGTTCTAGTAAATTGAAATAATATTTATTAATTTTGTGCGTCCGAAGTGCTTTTCTAGATCAATCTTCATCGGCAACTCTCAAATTCAACATTTAAAGGCAAAGGATGTATAAGACATACACAAGCGCGTGAAAAGGTATATGACCGAAAGGGTATAGATGGGTTTAGATTGTCACAAATTGAGCAAGAGTAACTTCCCATGTTGGAGGGCTAAGTGACCAAATTCCTTCATAAGTCAAATTTAACTTGTTATTCTGACCGCTAGACTTTAGAAAAAGACATTTTCTGAACAGTTTTTTTTATTTTTTTTTAAGCATTGTTTAATATATCACTACGACCTAGTAAGGATCTCTTAACAGACGTGTGTGTATTGTATGTTTCAATTTGGTTAGTCAAATAAGAAAATCAACCGTTATTCCTCCAAAATGGCGACCACGGGAAGTAACTCAAACTCAAATTACGTCATCTATCTATAGCATACTACACGATATGTTGTTGTTCTTTGTCTTCAGTAAAAAAAAAAATTTCTAGACTGGTTTCCTGTCCTTTATCTGTTTGGCTCTGACAGATATATTGAAAACAGGGGTGTCTCAGATACCCGTATGTTGCAAGAGAGAGAACCAGCCTAAAATTGTCTCCATCCTTGCAATCATACAACACATTCTTATTTATTTTTCTATTGGTAGAGTTAGCTTTGTGGAATCAAAGCGAATTGAAAAAATACGTGGTTGTTGACTTCATGACTTTCCTTGAAACTTTACACTGGTCCGTTTCGTCTTCTCGCAAAAAAACATTTCATTTACTATTTCTTGATATATATATTTTATTAATAGTTACATGTATAATAAAGGGAAACAGTATACATGGATTCATTTAATGATGTAACGATATTGATAGTTATATTTTTGTGGTCCTTTTCGATTGTTTAATGTTTTAAAGGTTTGGTTTTTATGCTTTGATTTGCAAAATAGTTTTACCCCCCCCCCCCCCCCCCCCCCCCCCCCCCCCCCCCCCCCCCCCCCCCCCCCCCCCCCCCCAACACTACACTGTAAGAACGAGTTGCTCCCAAAAAAATCACTTATTCCATTATAAAATGGACTCATTTAAAAATGAAGTTGCGGCATTGGATCGTACACTGTTGTTTTCGTCTCTGATTATACAAAGAAAGACCCCAAGATTGCACAAAAAAAAGACCACATATTTTCTGAATTGATCTATTGATACCATGCAACTATCAGATAAATCGTGAGTAATCCCAACTATGATGGGCAGTTCAGGTTTTTTGTTTTTCGATTGTCTCCCTTTTACTGTTACTCAAACAATCATTACAAAACCTGTATTTCCATAAAGGCTAAACGCATGTTAAATGTTATCTTATAAATAATGAACTTTAAAAAACAAAAACTCAATTCCTTTGCTGTTTCCTTTTTTTCTTTATTAAAACAACTACAGTATGCACCCTGATATTGATATGTAAGAAATGGAAGAAAACCAAAAAGCCATTCACATTCATCCTGTAAATTTGAAAGTCTCTCTATATATCTTCAATCCTATTCAAATTAAATCTCCGGATCCACTCGCTCATTTTTTTATGCTTTGTCGCTGCGATCAGGCTAATTTAATTAGATTGTATATGTTAGCGACAATAATTAAACTTGGGAATTAAGCTTAAATCCTAGGCAATAAGTTAACGCCTAGGCATTAAGTCTATTGCCTAAATGATGTTAGGCATTACTCTTAAATCCTAGGATTAAAGCTTATAAATCCTGAAAGATATCTCCAGTCATTAATCTTAATGTCTAAAATATAAACCATGATAGTAAATAAAAAGATAGTTATTCAACATTGAAATATATTTGGTACATAATGATATAAATTAAAGAATTGTTACACAGTAGTTTAAAATGTCAATTACTTGAAATAAAAAAAATAAAAAAGACATATGGTGTGGGATTTTCTCGCTGTGTTGTCGACCCATTGGTAGCCATGGGCTGTTTTCTGCTCTTTGGTCGGGTTGTTGTCTTTTTGACACATTCCCCATTTCCATTCTCATATTTATAGAATTATTCAAATTGGGCGCACCAAAAGTATGATAACATCAATTCAATTAAAAGCCTCTGATGAACATTTGACGTAAGAGCTCTAATGTTACAAACGTTTTTAGGTCATCTTGGAACACCTTAAGAAATCTATAGTTTTTAAATATATATTAAACTTAGATTGAATATTGGTATAATTTTTCTAAGTTTAGATATTGCACAGTTCTTTTCTATCTGGATAGCTTTTTGAAAAAAAAAACAGCAAAAACTTTCAATTTTAAAGTAAAAATTATTTTTTTAAATCAATAATATATCTGTCACTTTCCTATCCTAATTGGCTTTCTTCTTCTCAGTTCAATTGTTATATGAGGGTCTGAAAGGTGTTTACAGAATTGAGAATAATCGGCAAACAAATATTTTAATGCAGAATATAGGGCAATGTAATGAAGAAAAGAGAAAAAAAAGGCCTGCTCTTTGGTCGGTATGTTGTCTCTTCGGGTTGTTGTCTCTTTGGCACATTCCCCGTTTCCATTCTCAATTTTATTAAATAAAGAATAGAGAATGATGGATTGTTAATATATAATAATAGAGAACAATGGGCAATAAAATGAAAAAAAAATAGAAAAAGACCTAAAACAATATGAAAGACTATAAAAATGAAGACCCCATGCAGACCCTCTTACAGTGGTGGCTGTGTAACGGTAAAATAAAACATTATCTTAATCATGTTTTTGTTGTTGCTGATGTTGTAGTATCACACTACTCTCAACCGTCATTGTTTTTAATCATGGAAAAGAGAAAAACAAAAATATTAGTTCAAATAGGCATTTTTGGGGCCCTTTATAGCTTACGGTTCGGTGTGAGCCAAGGCTCCGTGTTGAAGACCGTACTGTGACCTATAATGGTTTACTTTTATAAATTTTGACTTGGATGGAGAGTTGTCTCATTGGCACTCATACCACATCTTCTTATATCTATCTGTTTTTGTTTCTTTGCTAGTTATAGTTATTTGTTGATGTTACCCAACATCTATGAGGGGTTTGGGTGATGAGGGGAAAAAAGGGGGGGGGGGGGGGGGGGTGATACGAGGGTTCTCATTTCCCAAATCCCGCTTGTTTGTAATCGTTTCTTATTTTTCTCTTTTTTTCCTTCATCTCACATCCCTTCGTTTTTCTTATCCCTATATCCCACCCACATCCTCACTTTTTAACCCCCATATCCCACATCCAAAAAGCTTGTCATCCCCCTTATCTCTGTTTATGTTAAACCGGAACTATGTGTTAATGTAGTGTTATCAATATATATAACAAAGAGTGCTTTACTGTCTTCACTTTGCAGCGAGTGAGCTGTGACCTTTTATTCCGATTTTAAGGATGTTCGCTTGTCATGTTTTGGAATTTTTGTCAGATTTTCGGAATCCTCTGGTTTTATCCATTTGAATGCCTTAACAAATTTTGCCCATTGACCACCATTTTTCTTTTTATAAATCTTTTACATGTATAATTATAAGCCATCTGTAAAAGTCTTATAAAATCTTTGTTATTTTTTAATAGTTTTGAGAACTTAAACTTGTCAATGATAAAGTTATGAAAAATCAAGAGAGAATATTTTCCCACTTAAATTTCAATGGCTAATATCTCGAAAACAAGCACATTGACCTAAATTTTGTTTTCGCTCTTTCGGTTGCTTTATTATTCCTCTATCAATATATACTAGTGTTATGAAAAGCTTGTTATTTTGAAACTGAGTAGCGAACTTCCTTAATGCCTTACGGGAATTTGAAAAGCACATGACAATACAAAAGAACATTCAAGGAAACAATACTTGATAATATAGTATCAGAGATGTTTTGTTTTATTTGAAACTTAATGAAATTCATTAATGTATGTTTTCATTAGAGATTGCTTGAGGTTTGAGTGCTCTCATTGCCAAATTACAAGCAGTCATGGGTAGTGTTATCTGCTTGAGTTGTGTTCTTGCATTTTCATGTATTTTGTAGTGTGTAAATATAATACTATTTCTTTTTAATCTATACCAGACATTTATAAAAAAAATGGTGGTAATAAGCATTGTGTATAAAATTCATAGTATTTGGTTAAGACAAAGTAAAGTTAGAGTGCAGAAAAAAAGGACATAACTCAAGAACGGTGAAAGTGGCGCCACTCAAGTTCCAACCTGATCTGTGTATGATAATAATCAGCATTGTGCATAAGTTTCATAACATTCGGTTGAGGCAAACTGAAGTTAAAGAATTGAAACCAAATTCGGGAAGGACATACGGACCGACTTACAGAAGGTAAAAAACAAACCTAAATGCTCCCTTTGCCTAGAAAGCAAGAGCTGATAAATAAGTTATTTATTACAAGTATGTATATTGTTATTATTGAAGCAGCCCGTAAAGTGAACTACAGTTGTCTTTTCACCCTCATCATTCGATATCTGGTGGATGTTTGTTTCATTGACAATCATACCAAAATCCCCTAATTTTATATACATAACCAAAGCAATGAAGCTGACAAAAAAGTTTTTTTTCTATATACTCAAACAGTGTTATATTTTTTTTTTTTATTTTTTTTTTGCATGTGGTATATATTCAATTCATTATTTTTCACACAAAAATGTTTTAACTACTGGTTTTGCTGGGGTTCGTGATGCTCAGTCTTTAGTGTTTCTATGTAGTGCTTTGTAGACTGTTGTTTGTCTCTAATTCTTTTTTTTTCTTTTTTTTTTGGGGGGGGGGGGGGGGGGGGGGGGGGGGTGGTGCCATGGTTTAGTCGAATTATACATATAACTCCCGCCTCTTTTTCCATATCATTAATCAAGCCTATGCCTGTCAATGATTGTCCTTTCACAAAAGCAGTATACTTTAAGCTTTTAGTTCATTTAATACGCAAATAGATTGAAAGGTTATCGAAATGTTATTAAAGACCTTTCTATACTAAATATTTCCTTTTATTCGTAACAAAAGTTAGACAGACCTATAGGTTGCACTTCTGTAAATATAAACAATGGAATTTCCCATAGGAACTCCCTTTACGGCTAAACTGCGCCCACTTTTACTATGAAGTTTCGTCAAAAATGATAGCCTAGATTGTAAAGTTCATATGCACTACTATTTTTTCAAAGGTCAAAATTAGGGCTGTGCAACATATTTTCAACATTTATATGCCTCGAACTTCTAAGAGTTTAAAATTATACTAACATTCTGTATTGCCCTCCCTTCACTTTGGGTCTTGCTTGGGATTCAATTTGGCTGCTATCCATGTGTATTTATACTTTGTAAATTCCCAAGTTGTGTCTCTATGAGATGAAACATAGAGATCATATCTGGGAACAATTAGGTAAACCAAACAAAATATCTATGAATATTATCTATCTCCCTAAAAGAGGTGTGGTTTGTGAAACAGCTGTATTTACAAAGCGCAACCTATATGACTATATGTATATGTTCCATTATATTCCGAAAATTATAAAACGTTGATATTCTATTCTGAAATCTGCCGCACTCGTTCACCCGACTGTATAAACTGCATGATTTTAAAACTCCGCCAAGGTAAGAGTCTATTTTTAGGGTGAACTTTTAAAAGAATTTTAATAATATTTTTTTAAAAGGAAAATGGTAACACGAAATGGGTGTAAAAAGTTTTAAATTGCATTATAAAGAAAACAATAGCAGTATATATCACTATATCTTTAACATGTAATCGTTCTGAATACATGTAATTAAGAATTCCTCAATCAACCATTCTCTATTTTCTCAAGGAATGTAATTCATATAATTTTGAAGATCATAATGTGATCCCTAGTTTTTTTGGTGGGATTCAGGTTCATCCATCTTCCCTTTTCCCTGATTTTTGTAGTTTTTTTGTTTGTTATGGTGTTCTCTGATTTTGGTTGTATTTGATTGCCTTCTTTGTTATAACACAGTAATACTTTTAACTTTTCATCGTTGTCATCTGCTAATTCTACTACCGTTATGTCGGTGTGATCTTATGTAGACTGACAGTATCCTATAGAACCATCCGCTAATTCTACTACCGTTATGTCGGTGTGATTGTTTGTAGACTGACATATAAAAAAGAAGATGTGGTATGATTGCCAATGAGACAACTCTCCACAAGAGACCAAATGACACAGAAATTAACAACTATAGGTCACTGTACGGATGAGCAAAGCCCATACCTCACAGTCAGCTATAAAAGGCCCCGATTTGATAATGTAAAACAATTCAAACGAGAAAACTAACGACCTAATTTATGTACAAAAAATGAACGAAAAACAAATATTTAACACATAAACAAACGACAACCACTGAATTACAGGCTCCTGACTTGGGACAGGCACATACATACAGAATGTGGCGGGGTTAAACATGTAAGCGGGATCCCAACCCTCCCCTAACCTGGGACAGTGGTGTAACAGTACAACATAAGAACGAACTATAAAAATCAGTTGAAAGAGGCTTAACTCATCAGATGGATGAACATAAAAATAATACAAATACAAGTGGACGTGGCCGGGTACTTGTACATCCAAACAACTACAAATACAAGTGGACGTGGCCGGGTACTTGTACATCCAAACAACTACAAATACAAGTGGACGTGGCCGGGTGCTTGTACATCCAAACAACAAAATACAAATACAAGTGGACGTGGCCGGGTACTTGTACATCCAAACAACTACAAATACAAGTGGACGTGGCCGGGTGCTTGTACATCCAAACAACTACAAATACAAGTGGACGTGGCCGGGTACTTGTACATCCAAACAACTACAAATACAAGTGGACGTGGCCGGGTGCTTGTACATCCAAACAACTACAAATACAAGTGGACGTGGCCGGGTACTTGTACATCCAAACAACAAAAAGACGACACTAAGCACAGATCTGAGAGTACTCGCAGTTACTGACAACTAGCACAAAGCCACTAACAACTTATACAAAAAAATCATGCATCTAAGACAGTCTACTATAGAAACCATTCGCTTATTCTACTACCGTTATGCAATTGTGATTGTATGTAGACTGACAGTCTCCTTTTGAATCATTCTCTAAGTCTACTACCGGTATGTCATTGTGATTGTATGTAGACTGTCAGTCTCCTATAGAACCATTCCCTAATTCTACTACCGATATGTCGGTGTGATCGTATGCAGACTGACAGTCTCCTATAGAACCATTCGCTAATTCTACTACCGATATGTCGGTGTGATCGTATGCAGACTGACAGTCTCCTATAGAACCATTCGCTAATTCTACTACCGATTTGTCATTGTGATTGTATGCAGACTGACAGTCTCCTATAGAACCATTCGCTAATTCTACTACCGTTATGTCGCTGTGATTGTATGAATACTGACAGTCTCCTAGAGAACCACCCACCAAGTAGCCATAGGTATTTGTCTGAAATTTATGATAAATTGTCAGTGGAATTTTTTCAGGTCATGAACTTGGTTATAATACGTAATCTAAGGTTGTAACTTCTTCTGGCAAATGAAAATAACACACCATGAAGGTGGAACTGTACATTCAGAAATTACTGCGTTCATTCATAATTTCGATTGTTTAACAACCGAGACAAATGCGTGTTTAATCATTTAGATTTCAGGAAAAACTGCATTCAAATAATGATATCAAAATTTAAAATGCGAGTTTTAATTTCTGAAATAACAGTATTTAATTTTTTGATGTTATAGCGTTCCTGGTGAAGAAAAAATCCCCAAATGCGCGTCAAACGTACTACATTTATGATGTGTTATTTTCATTTGCCTGAAGAAGTTGCAACCTTTAGCTGTAACTAATTGAATTGTTTTGGAACAATATGACCAAAAAGGATCTGAGAGGATAATCATACCCCATTAAGGTATACACCTACTGGGAAATCAAGAACAGGACCATAAATGACCAAAAAGAAAAAAGGCGAACTTTCAAACAACAGTTGTATTTACTTGTATATCTATACTATGGAAATAAGTATATTGTAAAATGTAAACAAAAAAATCAAATGCAGAATGTTTTGTGTTGAAGGGAAATGTATTATAACTGAATGCGAAAGGAATAAATGAAGTCACGCCAAGAATTTAATTAGATTAAGATTATCTCCCCCATAACACAATTGCAACCGATCACATCCCCTGACAATTGTCATCTCAAAAACACAATTACTACCCCGATCACATCCAATATCAGTTTTCAAATGTCACCGCTGTCTTGGTTTTTGTGTAAGGAGATATTGATTGTTTGATTGTTATTTGCTTAACGTTCAGTGACAAATATTTCACTCATATTCAGGACGAGAATAAATTAGCAATGAATTGTGACAAAGGGACCGGTATGGCTTGCAAGTCGACCAGAATAAAAGGCGCAAAATTTGGAATACCACTAGAAAATAATAATAATAATTGATAAGGGACAGAAATGTAACCGTGCAAAAGGTAAATTAACATACGGAACCCTCGAAGAGTTGTTGCTAGGATTTTTTACCGTGCAGAGATCGTTGCTCTATTTCTACACAAGGCATCGGATTTAATGTGCCCATTATTATGAGTAAATCCCACACAGCAAAATGACTCCCCACTTTGACCAGGTTTGTTTTATTTTATTTTTTTTGCCGGTCAGATGACCATATTTCCTTACCACAGTTAACCCTTTGCGGTGTGTGTGTAACATGTGTGAGGAGATATCTATAATAGATTGTACTATACAGTAACCATGGTAACCAGTTGATACATGTATTAAATACACATTAAATAGCTGATAATTGTATCATAGAACTGCTACGTTCTCACTAGAGGGATGGTTGACAAAAGTGCGAACGTAATACAACCAACATTATAGTTAACTTATATGTATGACGTATGGGTTTTGCTCGCTATTGAAGGCCGTACGGCGACCTATAGTTGCTAACATCTACGTCATTTGGTCTCTGGTGATTAGTTATCTCATTCATACCATATCTCATTATTTTATAGCGAGGCAACATGGGCTCACATTAACTGAATGTTTTTTTTTAAACAACAATCGGACGATTGTATATGTGTGTTGTTAAAAAATCATTTAATTTCAAGATAGGATGAAAATTTGTGTACAAAAGTGAAAATATTT
The DNA here is from genome assembly GCF_021869535.1 of Mytilus californianus. Lineage (NCBI taxonomy): Eukaryota > Metazoa > Mollusca > Bivalvia > Mytilida > Mytilidae > Mytilus > Mytilus californianus. The sequence goes on from NW_026262615.1 coordinate 43,637,374, forward strand.
TTTTTTGCGCGGAAAAAAGACGATCTTACAAAATGTGAAGTGTGTGATATGACATGGTGAGACTTCAAGCCAATGACAACAAGAACCAAAACGCATTTAGAAGGCACAATACAGCTGTCTTCAGCAATAGAAAGAATGATGTCGACACGATATGTCAAGCTGTGAATCGAGTTTACAAATATTAAGTAACAAAAAATATATAAGATCTAATATTAACAACAAATTCTATAAATATGAATTAAGCATTAAGTTAAGGCTTCCAAACCTTTGACGTATAATTATATAACAAAGATCGCAGTAACTTGCTAAGAAAAAATACCACGGAATGTTAGTCATTAAAATGAGCTGCGTCGGATAGAAATCGACCTTATGCAAATGAATTCGAATACATCTGTAAACCTATTTCGGGTTGAAAAAATCTCCACGGAAAGCCTGTAACTGTTTGGAAATTGAGTTGTCATAAGAACCCTACAAAGCAGTTCAAAATTCATCTTTTATTTCGTATTTGAATGTTATATAATCAATCATAGTCTTACACATGTACATGTCAACGTGCACTTGCATAAGGTCGATTTCTATCCGACGCAGCTCAAATATAGAAAAGGTCTTACAAATATAATATTAATAAAAAGACATTAGTTTTCTACAATACGATAATGTCAAGGAAAGAAACCATATTATACGTACTATCGAGCATCAAGTTACATTTCTTTTGTGATTTTGAGAGACTGTCATATACCGAACAATAATCTACATGACAACAAGCATATTCTGTTATGCATTCCAAACATAGGTAGAGATTACTCGGACATGCCTTTTGTAAAAAATCTGAAAAAAGTACTTTTATGAATATAGACCATTCACAAGGTTCTGCATGGGAGAATACTTTTAGGGTTAATTGCTGCTCTCATTCAAAATTTGATGATGAAATTCTATCGATATGAAACAAGATCTTTTCAAAAGTCAGTCTTTTTTCGCATTTGAAGTAATAATTTGTACCATCCCAAACAACGTGAATGCAAGATGGTCATTCAATGTATATGTTAGCGGCAATAGGTGAAATCAGACATTAGGGTAAAATCCTAGGCAATAAGATAACGCATAGGCATTACGTTATTGCCTTTAATTTTCATGCATTAAGCTTATTTCCTGAAATATGATGCAGATTTCTCAATCTTTTTGCCACACATAATTTCAGGTAATAGGTGAACTTTTGAAATTTTGTTTTATCTCCAAAATGCATGTACATTCGGTGAACTATTCTTAATGGATAATAATATTTTAAGTTATATTCCAAATATTGATCTACATTCATAGGTTATTAACTAAAGTAAATAGAGAGTGATGAAAGAAATTTAAAAAATTATGGTTTTCTAGAGTAACTGTTTAGTATTTTGAAAAAAGCGCACAAAGAAATAAGCCAAGGTGAAAGAGCTCGTATTGTTAAACAACTTAATAATGGCTATGCAAAAATTTCCAATGGTTGTTTTTATTGTAACATGAAGAAAATGCACGTGAGTGGGGGGTAGTACTTAAACCATTTTATCCAAAGAGTTAAACAGTAAAAGACAGGTTGATTTAATGGATTTCCAATCAAACCAGATGAATGGGTGAATTGCTGTTAAATGTCCAGTGGCAAATAAAATGCGTATACAGAACGAGAACATGTTAGTGCGATATAAATAGTCATCGAATATAAACCCTGCTTTGTACTAGACCGACACGCTAAGCCGGATTCTTAACGTTCTAGTTCACAAGGTAACAGCCCGCAGGAAGACATGTCACCCTACCCGAACATATTATTCTGACTCCGAGCCGACCAGTCTTTGCGTTTACTCCTTTATACCGAAAGCTTAGCAGAGAAGCAGCAAATATCAATTTACAGTTTTTGGTTTGATCCGACAAAGGGTTCGAACTAACGGCACGAGACCTCTCGCACTCGAGACTAACATGCTACCACGAAACCACCGCGGCGGTCAATCAAACCCAAATGGAATGAAAAAATGTGTCTTATGCTGTACCAAGATTTCCTAACAAATTTTAGTAACTATTTAGATCTTGCATCAGTATTTGCTCTTGAAGTGGCTTTTAGGGAGCAACCATTTAACTTCAAGGGGGAGGGGGTTATGGTTTTTTGTCTGAGTCAGAAATTTTATTTTGCACAAAAGAGCGAACCTTTTTTTTTTTAGTTTTTCGACGCTATCAATCAAATTATTTTTTTTTCAAAATTAAACGCTAAAAGGTATGGGGAAAATCTGGATTCAGACTTTTTTTTTTTTTTTTCTTCTGCTTGACCACAATATTATTTTAATCAAATTGGGGATTAGAATATTTTTTTATGAAAAGACCATACAACTCCAAATCCCCTCCAGTCCCCCCCCCCCCCCCCCCCCCACCCCCTTTAAAGTTAAATGGTCGTTCCCTTAATTAAATTTATTTTCAGTTTTTAGTGCGCCTCATATACTGCAAATGACAATGGTTGATAATTTACAGCTTTGATTATATATTTTTTTAATCTGCATGTAAACTACATGCTTGAATAACAGGTGCAATTGCATGGCAAATGTGCAATAGACGTCTGTGCCACAGATTCGTACCCTGTGGTAACAAAGCATTTTAACACAATTTTCTGTCAAGTTACTAACATTTTAGTATTAATTTATTTTCTGGTAATTGACATTTCAAATTTCGATTCTTATTATGTTATTATGTACGAAATGTATTCTAACTTTGAACGAATGTCTTTCTTCCTACTTACTCTCATTTACATTTTATTAATTAAGATTAATGCCTGGACATATTTTTCAGGATTTCAGAGTAATGCCTTACACCATTTAGGCAATAGATTTACTGCCTAGGCGTTAGCTAATTGCATAGGATTAAAGTTTAATGCCTAATTTCACTTATTGCCGCTAACATATATAATAACAGCTTAAATGGTTTTCAGACGGAATAAAAATGACAGACTATATCAAACTTTAAAAAATAACTATTACCTTGTTAATTCGATTTAAAATTGTTTTAGGGTTACAATCCTTTAACCGTGCCGAATAACACACCGATTTCTAAGTATCAGCTGTTTTTTTTTTCGGTCTGTGCTTCCGTTCGTCCGTCCCGCTTCAGGTTTAAGTTTTTGGTCATTCAGTTTAAAGTTTTTGGTCACGTTGTTTTTGATGAAGTTGAAGTACAATCATCTTAAAACCTTGTACACATGTTCCCTATGAAATAAGTTTTCTAATTCTAATGCCAAATTAGAGTTTTAACCCCAATTACATAGAAAATGATAGTGCGAGTGGGGCATCCGTGTACTATGGACACATTCTTGTTTTTTTTTTTTTTTATATTTTTGTAAAACAAAGGGAGGAAATAAAAAGAGTGATATTTCAGACTTGTACAGAAACGTCTAATTGTTTCAGTTATGTTTTCAAAATATGGACGTTCCCATTCTAACCAGTTTATCGCAGACAAAAGCATAGCATTCGTTTTGAGTATAAGGTATTTTCTTATAGATACGAAACTACCTACAATATAATGTATCATTAATACTAAGGAATATATCTTAGATCGGTATTTATACATCCCGCCATTGTGTTATTGTCTTGTCTTTCATATTTGCTTATATGCTTTTGTCTATATGCCATTTTGTTTTACTTTGTTGACATATTTGTTTGTTTTTATAGTGATTAAGATTATAACACAATGTTGACTGCTGTACCCATATTTTTGACATTTTTACCTATTATGTCTGTTTGTTTTTTTCACACATTGTTGTCAATATAATGGCATTTTAAGCGACTGTCGTGCAAGTGAGAGGTTTCGCTAGCTATATAACCAGATTTTATCAACCATTTTCTACATAAGGAAATGCCTGTACCAAGTCAAGAGTTTGACAGTTGTTTTTCCATTCGTTTGATGTGTTTGAACTTTTTAATCAAACAATATCCGCATTATCATGCCAGTACCGATGTACTTGCTACTGAGTTTTTAAACCCTCTGTATTTTGTACCGTCCCAAATGAGGTGAATGCAATGTAAATCTATCTACATCATCTTTTGAATATTCAACAACAGGGTCTATTTCAGACACGCGAAACAGTAATTATATAGAGAAATCCAACATAATATACGCGTTGACAAAAATTCCACACTTCTATGCTACTTGTAGTTGCTTTCAATCATGTGCAAAATGTTCCTTTTGTTGGTGGTAGTGAATTCCGTATTGCTCGTATGCTGTTCCGAAGATGTGACACTGGTCAGAGGTAAGAAAAATTCATTTCTGAAATATGATTTATTTGATTATGTTGGTTTCTAATCGTATCAATCCCGGATGATATCTATGGTAATAACGAAACGATTAACAAAGGAAAATATATGAAAATGCTTAGATCAATATAAATGATTTAAAATCTCACACAAATGTAGAGACAAAGAGGACTAGATAAGGTATTCAGAAGATTTCAAATATTTCGACTGTTGTCCATTGTAAATTACATATCAAAAATATTAAGTATTGTGATTTTGCACCTAGTACAGACTTTTTACATTTGAAGGATGTTTGCATCAAATTAAATCCAAGAATCTATGATTTAAAAAATTGTCAAACTATGCGATATTTTCCAATTCGTGGAGAAAATTGAATACATACTCCGAAGTGTTTTTAGAAGTAACCTAGAAAGTTGTTAAGTATTATGAAAAATCGATATTTATGAAGTTTTATAAGAGTTTCTATTACTTATCTCTTATCTTTTGTTATTTTTTTGGTCTGTTTCACACATTTTTATGAGTAGTTTTATTAATCATTATTATCGTTATTTTCCTTATTTGGTCCTTTGTTGTTTTTTCTTCTTTTTTTTTCGTAAATCAATTTCAAGCATTGAAATGAATGTCACAATGTGTTTAAAAATAACCTTTACCTGTACTATCTCTGATCTATATAAATTATTGCTCGTCTTCATATTCATATTTCTCCAGTTTACCCGGGCCATATCACTATTTCTTTAAATTGTTATCATTCTTTTATTGAATTTTGAGTTGTCAAGTTCTTTTCAACTTATGAGTTTGAATATCCCTTTGGTATCTGTCTCCTCTTCCTTTTATAACATACAGTCTTCCACATTAGCCTATAATCCATCATATTAGTTTGGATTCAATTATCTAATAACTATTATATTTTATTAAATTATAAATGTGTTATTGTAAATTATGAATTAATATTATATTACGATTTTATTTATTTATTATAGCATAACATCTATATTTTGTTTTATCAAAGCCAGTAATCCATTTAGTATATGAATAGGTAAAATAAGTCTTTCTCTAAATTTGATGTTCTGACGACATTTTACCGTATTTTTTCCGCAATTAGGCTCTCAGATTGCATATGTTAATAAATTGAAATATGATGTTCTTACAAATTATCGCAAAAAGTATCAAGCACTGACATAAATGATTATTGTTTTTCTTAATAGATTATACATATTTTGGTAAATCGGAAACTAAATTGCCATGATAACCAATTAAATGCTGATAGTTGTTGAAAGCCGTAAGGTCGCCTATAGTTTATATCTCCTACTTCGTTTGGTCCCTGGTGGAAAGTTGCGTTATTGACAATCAAATGTTATCTTTATATGTCTACAAATAACATGTGAACATTCTATCAGGTTATATATGTTTTGGCTTTTTTTTAGCATAAAAATAAATCTTATTTTTATGGTGTTGTGTCCGAAGCGCTTTTCTTGAAATGCCTTCATCAAATCCAAACATTTGATGAGGCCAAGAATGTATAAAACGCACTTAGAGCTAAATTGATAATATACTCATCATGGAAACCAGGCTGAAAATATTGAACTCATTAATGAAACTCGAATGAATAAAGAGACATAAACATTACAAGATTTATCTCAGGCCAGATTTGCCAGGGGAAGTTATATATACGACTTATAAAACCAAACAGTTCAAAAAGTACAAACAAAGCCGGGCATTGAATCAGACCTTTGCATGAGGAGACATATCTCTAAATTTAAGAAAAATTCCAAAATGCTCTAACAACTAATTTTTATACCTAAATTTGTGCATTTTCATGCCAGTGCCCAAGTACTATGTACTGGGAAGGTGATATAATATGGGACTGAAAGTTAACCAGCAGAAGTTTCGACTCAGTGTTACTTATTAATTAAATAAATGCAATTTAAACAAGATCAATTTTTCAGGTGATATATTATTTTACCTTTCGGAATGAGGATATAAATAAGAGAAACAACCGTTTTGAAACTAACATTCTTTATAAACCGAATTGTTGTGTAACCATAACGCATATACGTCGATTTCTTGACTAGAGTACTCAGTCGTGGTATAACTTAAACCAATGTCTACCAGATGGATCTAAAAAAAGTATTTTACATAGCAAACGCCTATACTAATTATATTGCTTGTTTCTTTTCTATATTGTATTACCTATATAACTTCTGTAAATTTACTTTTTATAAAAAGAATAATTATTCGAACTGCTTAGGGTTTTCTAACGTCTTATGTAGACGGAAAACGTCGTACAAAGTTATAAACCATGCATCTTTGTTCATGTTGTAATAAGGGCATACGATTCAGTTACAGGGAAGGTAATTACGTCTCTAACGTAAAGATGTTATTTTTCCCGACCACAAACTAACATATCGGGAAAAGATGCATTTATCGAATGATTTTTTTTTATTCGGACTGATTAAACGTGAAAACAAGTACCTGGATCCCTCTTTTGAAAATGTCATTTGGCTTGATCATGTTGATTAAAACAAATACAAGACTAACAAAGGCTCCTAAATTGCAGTGGGTTAACCATGTTTTGCGAGATCTCAACCCTCCCTTATACCTCTAGCCAATGTAGAATAAACAAACACACAGCAATACGCACAGTGAAGCTCAGTTTAAAGGAAATCCGAGTCCGATGTTAGAATAGGTAACATGAGATACGAATAATCAGAAAACATAGTTATTGTTATGGTAGTAATCTATAGTTCCGTCAGTGCATAACAATATTTCACTATCAATTTTTTTTTATTTCAGATGTTTGAAATGACCGAAAGTCCTTGGAGAATGATATGAGAATTGACAAAATAATGCAGGAGCTACAAGGTTAGGCATTGTACATGTGATTATCTTTGTCGATTACACAAGTCATGTTAATTTTTCGGACGCATGAAAATCATAACGTTTTGTTTTCCCTTTTTTTTAGATTAAAGCTTCCTCTTATACCCCAACTTCATTCCTTTTTTGTATTTTTCTTGTTATCTTATTACTAAGGATTCGATAATCACTTGTAAATTTTGTCCCTTTAGGTGTTTTGGCACTGTTTCTTTCCTTCATTTTAGCTGTGACCAGTCCTTCATTTAATAAATGCTAACTATTAATGATTAAAACTGTTAAAATGATGAAATCTACAATAATCCAACAACGGTATCAAAATTACTACCCCACCTATTCAATAAAAAAGGACAGTCAAATTTAAAAAGCTGTTTATGCTCTCATAAAAATGAGGTTTTTGTATAAATTCAAAAGCACGAATGATTTGTATATACATGTATATGTTTTTTCCACTGTTGCTTAGATACATGCATCAATGACAATCAACACCAAACTGTTAAAAAGCTGAAAAAGGATACACAGACTATTTTAGACAGTATGTAGTTGTTTTTATTTTAATTGAGTTAGCTGATAATCTTTTCACAGTTTTATGGATTCAAGATCGAATTCTATATATGTGAAAAATGTGTGTCGTTATTGTTTACATTGAATTGAAATCAACCATGTGTCAGTATATTTCAGAAAGTAATTTGCAGTATAATAAATTAATCATGTTCAGAGTCTGCCTTTAAAAACTACTGGCGGTCGCGATCGAAGCCCCAAATAAAATATTTTAATATGTTAATTCCATCATAAACATTGGTTGAAAAAGACATGAGGAATAGATAACTTAATTGCAAACCCGTTGATTTCATTGACACTTACTTTTGACAAACTCATGGGCAATCATAGGTTTTGTAAAGTTCATTTTGAATTGCAAGTGGATTTATTTGATACGAAAATTACATTGCTATCATGTATATCTAGCTGCAGCACAAACACTTTTAATTCTCAACACATATTTCCAGCAATCAAATTGTATTATTACAACAGCTATGATATGTCAGTTTCTTTGAAAACTATTTCTTTTGTTGTATTTGACAAACTTGTAAGCACTCCTGGAACGAAAAGGAGTATTATCAGTTAAGCATATGTGCCACTATAAAGATGATGTCCGTTCACTGATTATTTCCAATTTTACGTTCACTTGATACTTCCCATTGAACTTGAAATCTAAGAGATAAAAGACACGGCTTTATCTCTTTTATACGTAGAAACCGATAGTTGGGGTTATTTGTGTAGTAGCTTCAAATGGGACGCCGCATTTTTGTTATATGGAAAAAAGTCTACGTTGATATGTTAATTCTATTCGCGATGAACCTTTCCATAAGGAAGCTGCTGATCAAATTGTTCTTTATCGTATAATTAGTTAAAGTCACCGTTGATAAGATTACGAACACTTATATAACTGTGTGGATTATTTATGCTTTATGATTTTGGTAGACGGCTCCTGAACCTATGTGTGACCTATGATTTTCAATTTTCCCAGCGGTATACCTTTGTCTATGAATGTCGACATAATTATGGTTTGGCATTTTGAAAATGTATACCTCTGACTGAACTTATAAAGCAATAATTGTTATAGTTAACAAAATTAATTTACTTTGAAGATATTGAAGTATACAAAGATGTGGTGAAATTGAATACAAAGCTCAGAAAAGAAATAAAGTGGATTATTGAAGGTATTTCCATTAGTGATTCAAGTCATTTATTCAAACTAAATCATTCAAATAAATGTAATAGCAAAATGATGATAATGAATACATATGCATCTAATTTACAAAATGACTACTAGTATGCAAATCTTATTATTGTCTTTTAACAGCTTTAGCTAAAAAGGTATTTTGCTAAAAAATACATTTTTAAATATTAATTAACCTGTTCATTTATCCATAAAAAGTTACATATTTTTTTTTGAATGAATAACAATTTAAGGGGCCATAACGACTGAAATCTTACCTCATTCTCTTGCCTGGCAACATATCAGTTGTTGCAAGGCTTTGTTATATGCTGAAAGCGTGGCACTTTATTAAAACGCGGCATCGGGTATACGGTACCAAATCCGACCAGACGTAGGTGAGTTTTAACCTCCCCCCCCCCTTTTTGTCTCTCTTTAGCATGTGTTCCATATGAATTCCAGATGACAATATGTCTATATCCAAGTCACCTGTTGGTGTCCTAGTCCTGCCTTTTTACTCGTAGGACGCACTAGTCTCATCGCGTTTCGAATTCACGTGATTGTGATTGTTTTTACTTCCAACCTATTTTTTACCTGTACATACCTAATATTAACTAAATATTGGTATGCTATACTTTTATGTTTATTTAATATACATGCACTCTTTTGAATTAAGTACTTAGAAATATATTGTTAACGATTTCAAATGATTTTACAGGAATTAGTAAATGGTCCTTGAAACGTAAGAGATACTTCTGAAATACCAATGTAGTATTTGATATAGAAAAAGTATCGGATTATTTTAATTAAAAATTAAAAAAACTAATGATGAAAGCTGATGTAAAAAAAAACGAATCAAGTCTGAAAAAAATACACTAATGAGGAAATTGTGTAGAAACGATTTTTTTTTCTATGCGGATTTACGGAAAACACATGTCCATAAATTTTTTCAAATTTTTCTGGCATAATTATGCACTGTATATTGTCTGCTTTTTTATCTTTATTTACTTATCATATGAGGCCTGTTTATTGTTTTTTTTTGTACTTTTAGAATCAAAAGCAGAAAGGGAAACCAGAAGAATATTTGATTTACTCAAAAAGGACACAAAGGGTGATTTAAAAATAAATGTTCGTGTTGTTTTTCGTCTTATTGACGTTAAACCTTACACATTGTTACATCTCTTTTCAGTTGGCTTTTGTGATTTAGTGTATTAAATTTCAAAATTATGGCACATAGGTCTTGGCAGAAGTTATGATAAAAGTATTTTAATAATTATAATTATAGCAGGAAAAAGGATTCTCTATGTTTTATATGCAATGTTATAGATACAATTTCGCAAACTGTTATAAAAATGTATGACAAGAATTTGTAAACAAAATAACGTTGTCCGAAACTTATTTTAGATAGTATGCTTGAAATAATTAGAAATATCACAGTTGCAGGGCAAAATAACAAAATTCCTTTTATAACTATTCAGTGATTTGTTTAAACGTGTAAGTAGCGGACACCATTTATTATAAACAAACCGACAAATATTTTATTTTACAGGCATATGTTCACCACCAATTGCAAAGTATAAAGACTGTACAGAGTTAAAGAAGAAAACAAAGAAAAAACTGAATGATGGTGTCTACAAGATTTATCCAGGGGGAGATAAATCTGTTCAGGCGTACTGCGACATGACCACAGACGGGGGAGGTTGGACGGTATGAGCACCTTGATAAATGTTAGACATCGCAGCTATTAGTCACATTGCTTCAAAAGCTATTTACAGCACATTTTTTTACTTTTGTATTACGATATAAACATACATAAAAAGGATTATATGTGTATCTGTACTGCTTTATTTCTAAATTTGTTTAATATTTAAATTGATTGATTGATTGATTGACAGTTTTGTAAAGGTGGAGAATGTCGGAGTACACGCAGAGAACCACCTGTCTCTGGCGTGAAAACTGACAATCCTAGTCAATTAGGATTAGAGTCCAACACACCTCCCCCATGTGAGGTTCCAACTCACAACCAACGTGTTGACAGGATAGTGATACAGTACAAAACACAGACCACTCGTCCACCGAGGCCCTTTATAAATTAGGATAATGACGGTATCTATAATATTATTTAAAGAAACAAACAAGTTTCAGCAAACGCGTAAATATTTCAATAGACGCAAAACATTGACAAAATGTAAACACGTAATGTTAATTGTCATCACATTGCATTTATACCAGGTTATACTAAAACGGTATGATGGATCTGTTAGTTTTAAACGTAAATGGGTTGAATGCGAAAATGGATTTGGTGATATCCATGGCGACTTTTGGTTCGGTAAGTTTTGTTTTGGTTTCAATATCGATGAGGAGGAATATTTGGGCAGGAACGGGTGTACATTGAAACATTAAAACATTAAGTGGTTAATGAATAATTCTGAAAAATATATGATTTTCATATTCACAAGAAAACAATACAATTAGTGTATTTAGATAAAATTGAGAATGGCAGTGGGGAATGTGACAAAGAAACAACAACCCGACCAAAGAGCAGACAACAGCCGAAGTCCACCAATGGGTCTTCAACACAGCGAGAAAATCCCGCACACGAAGGCGTGCTTCAGCTGGCCCCTACACAAACAATGTGTACTAGTTCAGTTATAATGGACGTCATATTAAACTCCGAAATAAATAAATGAACTAAAATTAAAGATTATACAAGACTAACAAAGGCCAGAGGCTCCTGACTTGGGACAGGCGCAAAAAACATTTTTTGTGAGATCTCAACACCCCCCCCCCCCCCCTAATACCTCTAGCCAATGTAGAAAAAAATACACACAGCAATACGCACAGTAAAACTCATTTTAAAAGAAGTTCGAGTCCGATGTCAGAATAGATCACAAAAGATGCCAAGCAAAATGACAATGATAGATAAATTAATAAAGGACTACTAGCAGTTACTGACATGCCAGCTCCAGACCTGAATTAAACTGATTGAAAGATTATGTCTTCATCATATGAATATCAAGCACAATTCCTCCCGTAAGGGGTTTAGTATCATAGCATAACCTGTATCATGCCAACAACTGGTTTTAGAACAAATGTGTTTATTTCCGATGCAAAGACCCCATAAGTGAATCAATATTAAAGCCAAAATATGCCATCTTTGATGACCTGACAACAGTATCGTAACTATATCCCTTCTTAATAAGTCTGTTTAAAGATTTTGTGAGCTTTTGAGGTGAATGCCGACATTTTTTTTAGCTTTGTAAAGAATATTACCATAAAAGATTGGATGTGAAATACCTGAACGTATAAGATTTCTGCATGTTGATTTATATTTACGAATGATGTTCTTGTACCGATGATAAAATTTAGTTAATGTTTTGACTTGTTTGTGATATCGAAAACCCTGGTGTAATAATTTATTTTTGTATCATATTAAGGTAATAAATACACCAATACGTTGACCTCCAGTGGAAAGTACGAGTTGAGAGTGGACATGATAGATGCAAGCAACAACAACAAATATGCTGTGTATAAAACATTTGTTGTCGGAGATGCTGCGTCGAAATACAAACTTACTGTTGGTGATTACTCTGGAAATGCAGGTAAACTACAGTTTGGGTTAGTTCTAACCTCTTTTAAATTTGTCAGGAGAACTGTTCTAGAACATCCTCGAGAAAAGTTCTCTTGGCACCCTTAGAACAGTATCTTTCAGAAGCAGTTCTATCCAAAAAACGATTTTAGTCATTCTACTCTTAGAACAGTTCAAGACAGTTTTCCCTAGAACCGATTCTTGAAATATTCTATATACTGTCGGATTTTAAAAACGCAACACTAGATTATTCTGTATTATTCCCATTTTCAGATAGACAATTTTGTAAAATAAATGTATAAATTTAAATCATTTGTTAATTGTCTGAAAAAAGTTTGCAATTCAAAAGTTGAACTGATGACGTCATTTTTAAAGTTCAAATCATGTGGTATGCAATGAAACCCTGGTTTTCTCCTTATCAATAAATGTGTCACCGTCGTAGGCAAAAACTGACTGCAATCAACGCCAAATTGATTGTCTGAAAGGTCAACCAATTCTGTTGAAAATGTTTTGAGTTCTGTTTTTTACCATCTGGTTTTACCTCTGTCCCATGCATTAAAGTGTGTTTTAGCAATTAAATGGTTTAAACTTGAGTGCTTTAAATATATTTCTGCTGTCGATTCTTTGGCATTTCAGTATATGGGAAACTTTTTTGCATGAATTTGTCTGCCATGGCATGCGTCGACTTAACAAGCAGTTGACGTTGTGGCCGTAAACATGTTTCGCAAATGACGTTGCATTATCAAATTTTATTGACGTTACGTTGTCATTAAATGTTGATCTGGATGGTAATTAACAAATCCTGTCTACCGTTGTTGTAAGGACAGTAAAACGAGTTTCTGACGTGAAATTGTCTGAAAATAGCACGTTCACGTATTCCTGCCTGCAATATCATTATGGCCTGATTCAGATTTTTATTGCTTAGTCTCGGCAATGTGGAGGTGCAACATTTTTTTTAATGATTCAAGTGTGGGTATGGATTATAAGAATTGTTTCACGAAAAAAAAAATCATTAAAAAATCAAATTTTCGCTTTAAGAAATTCGTGCGACTTCTCAAATCCGGTATGTTCAATAACCTCAGGTAAGCCAAATATTGAATTTATTTAACCATAAAGAAGTATGGTAAGCATAAATAGTAGTTCTTTGAGGACCAATCATGATTTGGTAAAAAATATCACCAAAATGTATGTTGCGTTTCTAAAACCTGTCAGTATATGTTATGAGTCTTTCAGTAGATAGTTAATAAAGATAACACTTTATAGATTTGGTTTGTCTGAATCGCTTTTCTGGAAAAAACCTTCATCAGGAACACTCAAACCCAAAAATCTGAAAGTCGAGGAATAGGTGAGAAGCTAGATAGAGGGATATTTTTTTGTTTTCTGATTAAGGCACGTTGTTGAAGGTCGTACTTTGACCTATAATGGTTTACTTTTACAGCATGTGACCTTAATGGAGAGTTGTCTCATGGGCACTCAGACCACCCGCATATGCTAAAATCGTTTTAGGTTATGCTTAATTCAATTTAGCATATGCTGAATTATTTAGCTTATAAAGAAGTGTTGACGCGGAATCAAGGCCATAATTATTTTATAAATTCATTTCAGCATATGCTTAACTCATTTCAGCATATGTTAAACTCATTTCAGCATATGCTTAACTCATTTCAGCATATGCTAAACTCATTTCAGCATAAATTTGATTTCAAGAGAAGGGCTACGAAGGATTTTTTTTATCCTGACTTTTTTTTCCACGAAGTTTGTATTCTGCTTTTTTCACGCACTGTCTCTTCTTTTTTTATAGAATATCCTGCTTTTTTATTTTCTCACGTTTTGAGTCCTGTAATTTTTTGTCCAATATTGAGGTCATAGCCCCTCACATCAAAATCTTATATTAGCTCCCTACATTAAAAATGTTGACATTCACGGCGGATCTTTAACATGTTTAATAACTTTAAAAACGATCACTGTTCAGTAAATGTATTGAATCCTGTACAAGTCCATTATACGTAGCAAAAAAATGAATGTAACAATGATGGTCTATGCAACCACCTCTGTTAGACATTGTGAAAAAGCATCGAAAATTCTCTGATCATCAATTTAGTTACGATATGATTAGTATAAGTAAGGACCGCATGCAGCAACTGTCCAAACAACTTGTTAAGAACAGCATTAGCTAAATTCATTAAATATATGCCTAAATGAATTAAGTATATGCTAGAATGAACTTGGTATATATATATATTAATCTATGCGAAGTTTTATATTTATGACCTTGATTCCGCGCCAATTTTTCTGTATAAGTTAAACAATTCAGCATATGCAAAATTGATTTTAGCATATGCTGAAATCATATAATGCAAACCTGCAAGTTCTCATCCATTTCAAGAGGCAGCAGACAATTAGACAGTGTAGCTGATAAAAGTACATAATGAGAAGTAAAGTTAAAGCTTAACACGTTTTTTTTCTTAGAATAATTGAAATGTAAAAAAAATCTTGTGTGACCAGGATATTTTTGGAATCGCAAAATACGCTAATAAAAACAAACAAACAGAATAACTTGTTGCTTAATACGTGAAAAATACAATAAAAAACAACAAATCACTCCTGAAGATAATGATGTTGTTTTAATTATACAAATAATGCGATACTTACTTTGCCATTGCTCTTATAAATGTACATATTCAGTGTCGTTGATTCTTCAAATTTACGTCAAAGCTACGTGTTCCTTTCAATGAATTGTTTTTACCGTGTTACAGACATATAATTGTTGCTTTTGTAAAGCTTTAACTTAATAGAAATAGAACACAATTGATTTCGGTTTTTTTTTAAATTTTTTTTAAGAATGTGAAAGGTTTAATTTATACAGCGTGCAAATTGACAATCTGACAAACAATTATAACCGCTGTTGCAGTTCTAATGCATTATATACAATTTACGCAAAACAATAAAAGCAAGTATTATGTTTTATTACTTTTTATCTTTAAAAACTCATTTTTCGTTTAAGGTGATGCGTTAAAACTTCACAATGGTATGAAATTTACCACAGTTGACCAGGACAACGACACATACAAACACAATTGTGCAGTCAACCATACCGGATCCTGGTGGTATTATAATTGTGTCGCCGGTGACCTGTCTCGTACTGTTAAAAAACCTTACTGGTACGGTACAGTATCGAAACCAGTTATGATGATCAGAAACGTATAAAGTCAAATGTCATTATAATAAAAATGTAAACATTACTTCCTTTTTGTCTTCACACTAATTCAATGTTTACTTATCGAAATACTGATGATTGAGTGCGTGTTGCTTGCATAGAACCTTTTCGTCGAAGAAGTTTTCATGCATATTCAGGTTACAAACACATTTACAACTAAAACAATATGTAGGTTCTGCAAGGTGGGACAAAAGGGATGAAGGACAGGAGCTGTTACGAAAAAATAAGTGTATGTTGGATAGGGACAGGCCACCAGACTTCTCAAATAGTTATTGCATCAGTTCTTAAACTTGCAGTGAGTATTGTCGCTGCATTTTGGTAAAGGTTTTACTACAGGAACTGGAGAAGTCAAAAGGGGGCCGTATGTATATACATATCCCCGTCTACCCTTCGAGTATTAAATGCTGAACGACAACTTACTTCCAGATGAGAAAAAAATATTAACTATGATTTTTAAAGAAAAACGAAAACTCAATTTCAGATTTGTTTAAAACATTGTTTCCATTAGGAATTCATTGCACTTATCTGAACATCGTTTGAAAGATCTACTAATTGCATAGAATGCCATTTTATCAAGACATGTTAATGTATTATCCATTTTCCTTCCGTTTAAGAGATCAATAATTTATACGGGAGAACCGACTTCATTTTGTCTGTAGACATTTGTTTGTCGTGGTATGTACAGGGCAACAAGAGTCAAAACGGCAATGTAAGCGTTTTCATCTTTTGTATACATTACTAAAACTGTCTTAACTCTTATTTGTAAACTAAAGTCATATTAGAAAATCGAAAAAGAAATGATAAATGTGATGCCACTGGTGTATTCTATAAATTTGTAGATCTATTTTCCAAATAAGTGATATGTATTCTATGAATTTGTAGATCTATTTTACAAATAATTGATCCATTTCATCCCTAGATGTATGAAAGAGAGGCACAAGATATCAAAGGTACATTCAAACTCATAAGTTGAAAATAAACTGACTACGCCCTGACAAAACAAAATGTAACAATTATCAGTTTTCGATGGTATGTGACATTAACAGTACCAATTTTACTGCACCAGATGCGAATTTCGAAAATAAATGTCTCTTTAGTGATCATCGAGGACAATAAATTGAGAAACCAAAACCATGTTAAAAAATAAAGAGCTGATAAACCAAAAGGATAAAAAAGTATTGCTAAACAGGACAAAGAATCAGTGTTTAGCATTAAGAAGTAGGATATGGTGTTTGCAAAAGTAAAATAATTAAAATGCCAACATTTAGTTATGTGAATACCATGTAGCTGGTATCAATATAAACTAAATCATTCAGGAGATTGCGCTATTAATATGAAAATATCAAGAGACCAATCAGATATCTGATTTAATAAAGATCAGACAACATAATGTCAAAATCAACTACAAAGCTTCAACAATTTTTCAAGAAACAATACACTGAATCTAAGGATACAAAAACTACAACCCTTTCAAACAGAGGTTTAAAAAAAAGCAGATATTGAAAATCAGTCTAGCTATTTTAGTCAAACCTGTTATGATAATATAATTTTATTCCTGAAATGTGAAATATAGGTAAAATTCACAAATTCTAAATAAACCAGTAAAAAGTTCTGGAGGTCAACATATAGATTGCAAGAAAAACAATTATCTATTCTATATATCCGGCAATAACTCATCGCCAGTCTAAAAAAAGTAATAGGACAATGGTTCTCTAATGGATACCAATATTTTTGAAATACAAAATTATTTTTCCTGATTTGGGACATGCATGAGACCATATTTTGTTAGATTTTAAGTATTGACGCAGTTTCAAAAAAACGTATGGGAAAACCAATGAACGGTTAAAATGTGTTCATTAAAAGTACTCTACTCTAAATGTCCTTTTTACAAATAAACAGGTTAACAAGTAAATATAAACTTAAAAACACCGTAGAATTTACTTGAAGCAAGCTCTTAAGAACTAAAAAGAGAGGTGAAACATACCAAAGTGATGTGCAAATTCATCAGTCGAAACAAATTTAAAATACATTGACAAAAAATGAAAAAAACGACCAAAGACAAACAACAGTATACAAAACATAGCGTCCGCATATCGTAATTACTGAAAGCTAGCTTAAAATAATGTGAAACTTAAAACGTATAAGATTACATTGTGTATCTTATTTTTAAATCAATGTCTATAAATTGAAAATATATTTCTAAATCATGAGGTCTTTGTCAAATGTTGACAATAGTCTCGCAATAATTCTTAAATAAAATCTCAACAATTATACTCCAATACGAAAACTCTTCAAAGTTTGTCGACTAGTTCACATTGCCCTTTAAAAATTATTTCAAGGGTTCTTTGATATACAAGAAGTTGGCACTGTACTGTTTACAGTTCTGTTTTTATATTAATAATTCAAAATTAGTGTACGACTTCCCGCTGAGTCAAAATACAAATAAAAATAAATGTGGACAAAAAAGGGGATTGATCTGAAGAAACAAAAAATGTATTTTGTTAATTATTCGTTATATTATTGATTAAGTTTTCTATCTTCAACTGGTTTTTAGTGTCTGACCTAAACGCCTTCAAAATGTTCGCATGATTTTGTAGTATTTACGTTAACTAAATACATTTTTATGGGAACTTGGATATTCAGAGAATACTAAGTTTCCTACACCACTTTTGATTGGGTAAGCAGTATCTCCCTACCCTTTTCCAGCACCTGCGATAACCCCTGTTTTTTTAGGCGATCGTGTTGCTCGGTCTTTGGTTTTCTATATTGTGTTTTGTATAATGCTGTTTGTCCTTTGATCGTTTTTAGTTTTTTGCCATGGTATTGTAAGTTTATGTTCGACTAATGAGTTTGCATGTCACTTTTATATGTAACTATAAGTACACATACGAATATAACTAGATCATTGTCAGAGCTACTGACTGAAAACTTTAAACATTCTGTTTTGCCTGTCACAAGTTAGACGCCTGTAATTAAGTGGTTGTCGTTTGTTCAAGTCTAGCATATTGGTTTTCCTTAAATTGGATGTTATAAAATAGGCCTTAAATTTTCTCGTTTGAATTGTTTTCGTTATTCTTGTCGAGCCTTGTATGGTTAATTTTACGGTATGGGTTATTTCATTGTTTAAAGCTCGAAGGTGACCCATAACTGCTTTATGACACGTCTGACTCGTGGAGAAATGCCAATGAAACAAGATCTCCAATGCTTCCATTATCGATTGGTCTTTCGTTTGATATTATATTTATTTTTCATTCAATTTAAACATGCTGGTGGTATTTGCAAAAGCCAAAATCTATCTATGTTAAAGGCCTGTAAATGGTATTGATGAAATACCTATCATACATTGTTGTCAATGTAATAAATTTCTACGCGACTGTCATACAAGTGAGAGGTTTAGCTAGCTATAACATCAGGTTCAATCCACCAGTTTCTGCATTAGGATATGCCTGTACCAACATGACCAAGTCAGGAATATGACAGTTGATTCCCATTCGTTTGATGTGTTTGAGTTTTTGATTTGCCATTTAATAAAAGACTTTCCGTTTTGAATTTTCCTTGGAGCTCGGTATTTTTGCTATTTACCAGGTTTTTTTCAATAAATAGACAGAAAATGAAAATCAATTATAGCTACTGTAGTCAAATGGAGTCTGTTGGGAATTGCATTCTATTCTTGAACACAAGCTTCTTTTATACAATTTAAAGAAATGTTGTATATACGCCAATCCAACAAACCGTATATCAGGAAAAAAAGCCTCTAAAGGTCAAAATGTAGACTACAAAAACAAAGACAAATGTCTTCACCATACATCCGGCTATAACTCATCACGATTTAAGACAAGTAATAGGACAATGAGTATAAAATATATCTCATGGAAACCAAAATCATAAAAGAACAAAAACACATCTGTTCCTGGTTTGAGACAAACATACGACCGTATTCTGCTAGCTTTAAGTATTTAATCCTCTTTTATTATCTTGATTAGCAGTACAACAAAAGGTATAAAACCATCATATGGTAAACATATGTACATTAAAAGTACTTTACCCTTAAATATCGATTTTATAATAACACAGGTACAGGTAAATCAATACTTAATAACACCGTATTAGATAATGCTTGCAGTTACTAAATGCAAGCTGAAGAAACTTAAATTAGAGGCGAAAGATACCGATGGAATATTCAAACTCATGAGTCAAAAATGAAATGACAACGCTTTGGCAAATATAGCAAAGCGATCAAAGTACAAACAACAGTATACATAGATACAAGAAGATGTGGTATGAGTGCCAATGAGACAACTTTCCATCCAAGTCACAATTTGTAAAAGTAAACCATTATAGGTCAAAGTACAGCCTTCAACACAGAGCCTTGGTTCACACCGAACAGCAAGATATAAAGGGACCCAAAAATGACTAGAGTAAAACCATTCAAACGGGAAAACCAACGGTCTTATCTATATAAAAAACGAGAAACGAGAAACACTTATGAACCACATCAACAAACGACAACCACTGAACATCAGGTTCCTGTTACAGTACATATTAGGGTGATTACCGACAGTTATCTGAAAACAATGTTAATCTACAATCGTATTAGGCAACATTGTAGATTATTAAAAAAACAAATCAAGGATTATATATCATTGTATATCGAGTAGCTTGTTTTACCCTCGTCAAACGATTCTCATTATGACATTTGATTTTTTACTGCTATGTATTATTGACTGAAATATTGTGACCTCCAGAAAACACCAACACACTTCGTTTTCCATTTAATTAGTCATCTTATCAACTAGTAAGATTATCGATTTTTTTATTCATGTTGTATTGTTTTTAGTTCAAATTACCATGTAAGCTTCTTCGTCACTTTGTGTCAATTTCCCTTTTATCGTTAGCTGCATTCTGATTGACTGACAATTCATAGATCACCTAGAAATGTATATTTCGAAATTGATACACGTGTAGTTCTCTGTTGGTGTTTTTATTCAGTGCTTTAATCCAAGATGTCTTCTCTGGGCACTACTATTTGTAAACTTTATAAGGCTAAATTTTATCTAAAACAATATTTTCCTATCTTTGTGCGACTATACAGCTAAAAGGTAGCTTGATAAAATGATTATTAGAATAAACTCTTTCAGATTTAGGTTATTCCAAATTATTTCCATGGCCAATGAAGCGTTCCAATATTTTGTCCAAATGACCATTATTTATCGAAATTTTATGCAACACAAAGCATGCAATACAAATCACTAGCAGTCTAAGAGTAGACGATTAGTCTAGTCAATTTAGTGTACAACCTGCAACTAATTGCAACACAAAGTTTTTCTCTGAAAAACAAGTCTGTTACTTTCTATGAACAACATACTAAAACTATACAAAAATATATTTTGCGGAAAGTGGTGTAATTTATAAAAATCTTTTGTAGTAAAATTAAGGTTACATGAGTTGCTTCCCCTTATTTGCCAAAGTTGAGAAAAAATAAAATTATACAAAAAATGTTCTGTATTTTTTAAAACAGTTGAAATAGTACAATACAATACACAATTATTTCAATTTAAAAGAATAATATTACAAATGAATCACTTTCCTGGCTCAAAATTTGTATATTTGAATAAAGATATAGACCGAGATTGTGTTCTGATATTTTACAATCCAAGAATCTAGTTCTCCAAAATAGTGTTGGTAAGTAACCTATAAATTGAACCTTTACTGAATTAGAGTAACCAACTTAGTCACATTCTTACTTGGTATTTGAAAGAATTCTGCCCGTGTGTTAAAGGCACAGACAGTTTATTTTTGTTGGGGAATGGGTTCCAGAAACACATGTTTTGTTCTTTATAAAAAAAAATGTTATTGCAAGATTCAAAGTCTTTAATATATTTTTTCTCCACAACTTTAGAAAGAAAACAATATATTTTTTTTTCATTTACCTTCTGGAACAAACATGTTATGATTTAGAATCCAACAATGTTTCATAAAAAAAATAAGAATGATGAGTGTTGAATGAATTTATGTTAAATATTTTTTCACGAATGAAAATTTCAGGCTCCTCGAAGCAAATAGCTACTCATGTAATTTGCGACGATCTCAGTACTCACACACCATATAAATAAAGCTTTGACTGTAACACTAAATCCACTTTTCACTTTGGTTACTAATCGGATGTGTACTTATTTATATTTTAGTCGGTGCCAACAGTATTTATTCATCAACTGTAATTACTAAGCTTTGAACTAGCTATGTGAACTCAGTGTCTTTTTGTTAATTGGTTATATACTCCGTGCTGATCTTTTTGAGTTGAGCCCTTTCCAACTGGGTTTTACCATTTATTCTTACCTTGTTTGCTATTTAAATAAAATTGAGAATGGAAATGGGGAATACTGTATGTCAAAGAGACAACAACCCGACCAGATCAAGAGCAGATAACAGCCGAAGGCCACCAATGGGTCTTCAATGCAACGAGAAAATCCCACATCGGGAGGTGGTCCTCAGCCGGCCCCTAAATAAAAACTGTTCCTGATTATTGGAGGGTTGAGTGCTCGCAAACAGGGTTAACCCTGCACACTATGAATATAATTATCACAAGCCAATGGCCCTGTATTACTTGGTTGTTATTGTTTGATATCTGTCATATTTGTTTTTCCGTTTATTGATTTAACATTAATCAGGCTTTTGAGTTTCTCGTTTGACTTGTTTTATATTTTGACGTTGAACTATAGTTGTTTACATCCACACCCACATCATTGATATCTCTTGTGAAAAGTTTTCTCATTGGCAATCATACAACATCTTCTTATGTTTTTAAAGTGGGGAGATTTTATAATAAGTGATGGGTTCATTGGCAAGCGATCAAACTTACTACCAAGAGATCACTGATAGAGTTAGTGGACCTTAAAAGCTAAACATTTATATTCTTTTGGCATGAGGTGTATTTTTTTAAATACTTTTATAGTTTCGTTCAAATGAGTTGAATACAGGTCAGCATTCAGGAAACAGAAAACAGCGTCTTTAACATTGATATATCTGTAATAGAGTATATTTATGAATAAAGAGAGATTTGAGGTTTTTAAAGTCAACGAGAAAGCAACCCAGACGACTAACAAAAACCAACAGACATACTTTCAGATTAGACATGACTATCTAAACGCTATCTCTGGCCATCAAAGTCGCCCACCGATACTACAAATTTTAATTCATACACAGATGATGCATGATCATTTTTTTACAGTTCTTAGGCTAAAGCTGATTACCTTTTATTAAATTAATTCAATGAGATATATTAAATAAAAAACTTGGTTATGCTTTTCTTTATATACTAGTAAGTATATATATATATATCTTTGATCATATATTTTCATATAGCAGACAACCAATGTTAGTTCTTTGTCATTACTATTTGATTGATGTTTCAGACCATCACATGCATGCAGGTTTATAGGGTACACACATAAGGCGCTGTTGCTATTAACACTTCCTCCAGGAAGTGATCCCATTAATTCATTTAACAATGCTTATCTCATTTTCAACATCCAAAATTGGACCACTTTAGTACAATTACTATTTAAATGCAAGCTCTTGAGGTGAACTTATAATCGTATTGACAAAGCTGCTCTTGAAATTGCCTGAAACAATATCAGATCTACATTTAATTTTCGATCTATGAGTTTGACTGTCCCTCTGGTATCTTTTGCCCCCTCTTTTAATGCTAATTCAATGAACTAGTATATGTTCCTAAATTTAAAAAGCTTATATATCTGAAATTAAACGTGGATATTGATAGAGCTTGCTAAATAAAATTAGCAACACATTAAGAGAAATCTGCAATCACATCGTCTGTGTTTAACTGTGACTTTATGCAATTCAAATATTGTAAAAGTAGCTAAAGAAAAAAATACACAAAAAGGACTACAGTCAAGGACACTAGAAAAATGACATTTCCAGCAATTAACATGACAAAATCAAATTCAGTAACCAAACTGATTTACGGTTATTTTTGAACACAATCATTTTTTGTTTATTATACCTACACGTATAATTACTATAAATACATAACCGAAACATAAGATAAAATTTCAAACTTCCACAAAATGCACATTTTTTAAACTGAGTTTTACTGTGTGTTTGTTTATTCTATATTGTCTAAAGAAACTAGGGGAGGGTTGAGTTCTCACACAACATGTTTTACCCCTGCCACATTATTGCACCTATCCCAAGTCAGGAATCTCTAGCCTTTGTTTGTCTTGTGTGTGTTTTTTTTTTTGTGATAATTTTGGTTCATTTGTATGTACTGGAGTTTAGGGTGGTGTCCATTTTGCTGAACTAGTGTAAAAAACAATTACGGGGTCAGCTGAAGCCCACCTCCGTGTGCCGGATTTTCTTGCTATGTTAAAGACCAATTAGTGGCCTTGTTTTCTCTTTAACACATTTCCTGTTTCCATTATGATTTTTTCGTTTTTAAAAATCAAACTAGAAATAACCAAAATTTTTAAATTTTCATTTTATATGCCCCTCACTTAGGAGCATTGTGTTTTTCTGTATGTGCGTCTGTTCATTCGTCCGTCTGTCCTTCTTCAGATTAAAGTTTTTTGTTAAAGTTTTTTGGTCAAGATATTTTTTGATGAAGTTGAAGTCCAATCATATTGAAACTTAGTACAAATGTTCCCTATGATAAGATCTTTCTAATTTAATGCCAAATTAGAGTTTTGACCCAATTTCACAGTCCACTGAACATAGAAAATGATAGTGCGGGTGGAGCATCCGTGTACTATGGATATATTCTTGTTTTGTAGTTAGTTCGTATAACAAAATATTTCACACAACAAATTGATTATTATTGATATCGATATCAAGAGGAATACATATGCGATAAACATAAGATATTATAGTCTGTCTATAAAGATCCTATGTTAAAAGTTTTAACCATGAATAATCGAGTTTTTTATTTCCATTTTTCACACTTTTTCTCTACTTATCACATTTTACACAAGAATTACAATTTTTTAAATACTAATAACTATAGGACTTCTTAAGATAAACATCAGATAGTATTCTCTATTTTCTGTTAAGATCCCAATTTGAAAGTTTTAACCATCAATAACCGAGATATTTTCATTTTCAGTTTTCCGGGTTTTCGGTCTTAAAACATATATATTTAACCAAAATTACCTAAATGTTAATATTGATAACTAAAGGACTTCACAAATAAAACATAAAATAGTATGTTCTTTTTTCTATATAGATCAAATTTCAAAAATATTAACCATTAGCAACGGATATTTTCTATGTTTCCAGTTTTCAGGGTTTTTTCACTAAAAATCACTCATTTCACCTCAAAATTACTTCAATATGAATGATAATAACTAGAGGACTACATAATACTCTATTAAGATAAAGTTTGCTGTCTTCAACAAGCGTTAGGTCTAAAAATGTAACCATAAATAACAATTTTCCTTCTTTTCCAGTTGTATAGTTTTAGTATGTTGTTAGTACAAGTCTATATTATAATTTGCTCTAAAAAAACCTTGTGTTGCAATTAGTTGCAGGTTGAGCGATTTTTGACTAGGCTAGATAGGAATCCGAAATGGTTCGACATTATTGTAAATGTAAAAGTGTTTTCCATTCTTCTAAATTGAATATATTCAGAAAAAAATAGCCAACCGTTCCTCCTCCGACAAAAACTATCAAATAAAAAAAAAACAAAAACTGGCGTCATCTATCAGATCATGAATATCTTTCACTCATTTAAATGCTGGATTAAACAGACATCAATTAGGATCATTGAACATGAGAAGTGGGGTTATCATTTAAAATTGTGGACAATAGAAAATAATCTGATGACATGGAACAAACGAAATATGATTGAAGTTTTTTAGAATAAGAAAGATGTGGAACTCTGAGAGAAAAAAAGTTTGCACGCGTCCTCGAAGAAATGCATCCTCTGTACCGATACAATCCTACAATAGGACTAAAAATAATTACGGTAACCTCCATTCGGATTGGGCAGTCATATCCTTATAACAGTAAGAAGATGTAGTATGCTTGCCAATTAGACTATCCATTAAAGTTCAAATGAGGTGAATGGTGTTAACTTTGTGTGTTTTTTTAGAATTTCAAATGTGACGTCACTTTGTGCGTTTAGGCTTTGGCTAACTCGGCTGTGTATTTTTATGTGTTGGATTAAGTTGTTCTATGTAATGTATTCGTTTTTATTCTGTCGTTAGTCCCCACTTCGGTTTTATCATGTATATCTATTATATAGTCATTTTATTAAATTTACTGTTTGCAAAATTATAAATTATTCTAAATAATAAGGATGTTCTTGTCCCAGGCAGAAAACCCTGGCCGTGTAAGGCGCAACTTTTTGGAAGTTTTGGTCCTCGGTGCTCTTCAGCTTTGTACTTGTTTTGGCTTTCAAACTTTTTTCATCTGAGCGTCACTGGTTGGTCTTGTGTGGACGAGACGCACGTCTGGCGTATTGAATGTTAAGCCTAGTACCTTTTGTTAGTTATTATTCGTGTGTTTCTTTGTCCTATATGTTCTCCCATTTATTTGTATTGTGGTCCTGTCATGTGATGTTGTCGTTTTTGTGTAGTGTTTGACGTTGCCATAAAAGCGGGAGGTTTGGCATGCCACAAAACCAGGTTCAACCCACCATTTTTTTTCTTAAAATGTCCTGTACCAAGTCAGAAAATGGCCATTGTTATATTATAGTTCGTTTCTGTGTGTGTTACATTTTAATGTTGTGTTTTTGTTGTGTCGTTGTTCTCCTCTTATATTTGATGCGTTTCCCTCAGTTTTAGTTTGTAACCCGGATTTGTTTTTATCTCTATCGATTGATGAGTTTCGAACAGCGGTATACTACTGTTGCCATTATTTAACTATCCAATTCCGACAAAGCAACTGAGCATGTTTATATCAACTTACTTGCTATTATATTCCTTATATTGACGTGGTATATAGCTAGTTCCTCTGAAAATTATTGTGTCAAGTCAGGAATATGATAGTTGTGTTCAATTCATAACGTCGGTTGATAAAATCTAACGTTTGAACTTGTCGGGTTTTTTTTTCGGTATTTTTGGCAATTCAGTATATTTGTTTTATTTATTTATCTTTGTTTGCTGATAATTTGTTAACAAAAGTCAATACAAATAATTTCCAGAAGGATAAGTCTTATTTTTTGGTAGAAAAAAGAGACCAGTTCCATTTTAATATGTGTGTGAAGTTGGAATGATATACACGCAGTAGTTTTAGAGAAAGTTTTGTTCAAAAGGTTGTAAAAGCAAGGACTGAAGCAAATAAATGGCAGTCATAAGACATTGTAAAATGCGTCCCTGTTTATCTTTATTTTGACTCATTTCATATAAAATTGATTGAAAAAAAAAGAACGAGCCTAATCATGCTTATTTCACATCAGCAGATTATATGTTTTTATGCAGTCTTATCAATTAAATTGAATTGAATAAACAAGAAATTCTCGTCTTAATAAAACCATTACCGTGGATAATCAATATCATGAAAATCAAGTCCGTACTAATTCAAACTAAATTTTAAATGATTTATATACAATTATTTGCTTCTGGTCTGTAATTCACAGGCTATTGGTGTCATTGCTATGTTGGATATAAAAAAAACAAGGCCATGAGGCTTGAAGTAAGAATAATGAAATAAGGAAACACATTGAGATATGAAAAAAGACTACTAACGACGCAGTTCGTAACTTACCTTTTCGTCGTCTAAATAATATTGTAGTATTTGCCACTGAACGTGATTGGAATCACTTTTATAATGTAGTGCATGCTGTTAATGAATTAACAATATTAACTGATCAGGCTAAATTGACTTAAGATGGATTTGGCTATTCGTTTTAGTTCCCTTTTTGTCATTTAGCTCCTATTGTATTCTAGTAATTATACATCCGAGGTTTACAATTGTGTGCTTGAGCGTTCCCGATAACGACAAAACCATGAAAGCGGTTCGAACTTATCAAATTTAAGGCGTGTCATTTTTCATTTTCTAATAAGATTTGTTTACAATATGAACAAAAACCTTTCAAACTATGGAAAACCTGACTTATTTATCTATATTGTGGATTCTTACATCAAAACGTGACGAAGAATAAACGGATTTAAATATGAGTTGTATTGTAATAACATGAATGTAGAACAAACGAAGAAAATAAAAAAATGGAAATTTTAACCATTAGAGCAGTCTATCAAATAGTTTTTAGATATACCCTGTCATTTCCTGACTTAGGTACAGCAAGGATACTTATAAGAATCTTCTTTCTTTACTTTATTTTTACAGATCATATACAACAGCTTATACACACACAATTTTAAACCGACCAAGTTAAATGGTTTACTTTCGAAACAAATTGTATAACAAATAAAACGTGCCTCGCAGGGGAATTTTTAACATACGCCGTAACAAACTATTCCAGTTTGGTGTGTTACACATGAAAATTTGCCATCCTGTACAATATGTTTCTTAGGCTAGTCTTAAATTCCGAGTAGCTAGTATGCTGTTCAAAAGATGTATCGCTAGTCAGACATTAAGGACGATGTGGTAGATATTTTGTGAAATGTTATTTATTAAACACGTTGGTATCGAGTCGTATCAATTCAGAATGATATTTAAATAAGAAGATGTGGTATGATTGCAAATGAGACAATAGTAAACCAGAGACCGTATGACGTAGTAATTAGCAACTATAGGTCACCGTCCGGCCTTCAACAATAAGAAAATCCCAAACCGCCCTAAAAAGCCCAGATATGGCGAATGTAAATCATTTCAACCAAGAAAACTGACAGCCTAATGTATGTACAAAAAATGAACAAAAAAACAAATATGACATAACGTAACAAACGACAACCACTTGGGACCTGAACATACAGAATGTGGCGAGGTAAAACTATTTTGCTGGCATCAAACCCTCCCCTAACCTGTGACTGTGGTGTAACGGAACAACATAAGAACAAACTATGAAAATTATTTGAAAATGGCTTAACTCATCATATTGATACAAAGAAGAAAACATATATCAAAAAACACATACCTGACGTGACAGGACATTTATAAATCCTCAAAAGAAAAAAAAAGACACTAAGTGCAGATCTGAGAGTACTCACAGTTACTGACAGCTAGGTCATAGTCAACAACAAATAATAACAAAATTATGCATTTTAGACAAAATTATCAATATTACAATTGAGAATGGAAACAGAAAAAGTGTCAAAGAGACAACAACCCGACCAAAGAGCAGAAAACACCAAATATCGAAATCCAATGTATTCAGTGTACAAACGTCATTTACAGGCACAGAAAAACTTGACCTTGTGCAATGTCAAGATACAGGTATCGACAGATTGTAGAGCTATGAATGTGCATATGTATATAACAACAATATTTAGTTTAATTTCTATTTACTTATAACAAAGTCAATATGTATACCAATGAAACAATGCTTTCTTGTTCGATGCTTATAAAAACGTTCGTAAGTTCGCATGTACTTAAAAATTAGTCAATACGTTTTTTCAGTGTTATAATAATTCCTGGTAATATTTGTTATGTTGTCTTAATTTGTACATGGTGTATGCAAATTATATTAATCTTTTTTTTTTTTGTTATTTTTTATAACTTCTACATTGATTGTTGTTGTACTCGCATATCAATTTGGAATTTAGAAATAAATGTCGCAACAATGTGTAAAAAAATGGGTTTCACCTGTATTGTACTAACTGATCTCTAGAGTTATCGAATGAACTTACAAACTGAACCACCGATTATATTTTCTGAATTTCAATTACAAACAAAGAGCGCTGGAGGCGAGAGTTTTTTTTTTTGGAATTAATCAGAAAACATGTTCATTGTATTGAACGTATTCAGATGATAAAACGTAAATTTATGTTAGTGAAAAACAATATCTTACAAAAAAGTTATGCATGTATTTCAGGTGTTTGAAATGACCATGAGTTCTCTGCGAGTGATATGAGAATCGAAAAAAAAATGCAAGAGCTACAAGGTGAGACATTATAAATGATATTTGGTTGTCAGTGTACATTGTGCATTTTACTTAATATATCATGATTTTATTCCCCCACAACCACACCTTTTTTTGTATTTGCATTGTTCTTTTATAAAGAAGGAGTTAAAAAACGCCTTTCGTGTTTTGTCCTTTTATGAATTTGGTGTTTTGACAATTTGTCATTCTTTCATTTATGCTTTTATCTGTTATTTGTGTATCAAATGTTATTAATGGATGCTGAGAACGTTAATGTAAAATATATTCGAAAAGGTTCAAGCTAAAAGGTAAACATCTCCTGCAATTACCCTTTATTGTATCAAGATAATTTGCCCAACAATAAACACAAGTCATTATAATTTAAAAATCTATATATGATACTCTGATGAATATGAAGCTTTTGTATTCATTCATAAAAAGTTCGTTGTATATATATTTTTTCTGTTACTACTTAGATACATGCATTTATGACAAAAATCAGCAAAGACCAATCGAAACAACATCTGATACACAAATTTAATAATACTTTTAGATATTTGGATGATATTTTGGCTCTCAATAATGACGACTTCAGTATGTATACTAAAGAAATTTATCTTGTTGAACTTACTTTAAATAAAGCTAATACTAACAATAACCACTGCCTTTTCCTCGATCTTGATATCTATATCATTAATAGAAAGCTTAATACTAAAATATATGATAAAAGAGATGATTTTTCATTTCCTATCGTTAATTATCCATTTTTAGATGGTGACGTTCCCTTGTCACCATCTTACGGTGTTTATATATCTCAACTTGTACGATTCGCTCGTGTATGTAACAATGTTTTAGATTTTAACGAGAGAAATTTATGTATTACTGAAAAATTATTACACCAGGGTTTTCGATATCACAAACTAGTCAAAACATTTACTAAATTTTATCATCGGTATAAGGACATCATTCGTAAATATAGCTCAACATGCAGACTTCTTATACGTTCAGGTATTTCACATCCAATTTTTTATGGAAATATTCTTTACAAAGCACAAAAATGTCAGTATTCACCTCTGAAGCTAACAAAACCTTTAAATAGACTTATTAAGAAGGGATATAGTTACGATACTGTTGTCAGGTCATTAAAGATTGCATATTTTGGCGTTAATATTGATTCACTTATAGGGTCTTTGCATCGGCACTAAACACATTTATTTAAAAACCAGTTGTTGGCATTACACGGGTTATGTTCTTCTCATATATGTTATGATGGTATGATACTAAACCCCTAACGGGAAGGATTGTGCCTGATATTCATATGATGGAGACATAATCTTTCAATCAGTTTAATTGAAGTCTGGAGCTGGCATGTCAGTTAACTGCTAGTAGTCTGTTGTTATTTATGTATTATTGTCATTTTGTTTATTTTCTTTGGTTACATCTTCTGACATCAGACTCGGACTTCTCCTGAACTGAATTTTAATGTGCGTATTGTTATGCGTTTACTTTTCTACATTGGCTAGAGGTATAGGGGGAGGGTTGAGATCTCATAAACATGTTTAACCCCGCCGCATTTTTGCGCCTGTCCCAAGTCAGGAGCCTCTAGCCTTTGTTAGTCTTGTATTATTTTTAATTTTAGTTTATTGTGTACAATTTGGAGTTTAGTATGGCGTTCATTATCACTGAACTAGTATATATATTTATTTAGGGGCCAGCTGAAGGACGCCTCCGGGTGCAGGAATTTCTCGCTGCATTGAAGTTCTGTTGGTGAACTTCTGCTGTTGTCTGTTCTATGGTCGGGTTGTTGTCTCTTTGACACATTCCCCATTTCCATTCTCAATTTTATTCATGGCAAAAGACGCCAAACTGTGAAAAAGCTGAAAAAGGAAACACAGACTATTTTAGACAGTATGTAGTTCGTTTTATTTTACGTTTAGATAGTGGATAACCTCTTCATAGTTTTCGTGGATTTAAGGTCAAATTTTTAAGAATTGCCAAATGTGTGTCTGTATTGTTTACGTTTAAACGAAACCAAACATGTAACAGTATATGTATTTCGTAAATTTTAGAAATTGTATCGAATGAGCTGATTCGCAGTATAATATTATAAATAGAAAATAGTTGATTATGTTGAAAATCTGCAATTACATGTAATATACTCCTAGCGATATGATTTCTTCGCAGATAAAACCTCAAAATCATCGTTTTTGTATGTATTCACAGTTTATTA
The DNA here is from genome assembly GCF_021869535.1 of Mytilus californianus. Classification (NCBI taxonomy): domain Eukaryota; kingdom Metazoa; phylum Mollusca; class Bivalvia; order Mytilida; family Mytilidae; genus Mytilus; species Mytilus californianus. Next base: position 43,669,259 of record NW_026262615.1, read on the forward strand.
TTTGATTGAAAAAAGTTAAGAATTGGCAATTTATTTGCAAACCAAATATTTAGTTTAATGACATTTATTCTCGATGTCGGTGTATTTTATTTTTTTTTTAATTTCAAGTGGATCACCTACAACCTTACTGGATACCAGAAATTTTAAATCCACTAATTAGAAAGTTAATTGAAGAATTTCTGTCAAAATTTAAATGTTTCATCCATAAAATTTTCGTTTTCTCTATCGTTTACACAGAAACGTATACAATTTTTTTTCATAAAATGTCTAGTTTACCCGGAAAAAAAATCTGATTCTGTTGTTTGTTCGGACGAATTTTCAAAGAATGCGTGTACATCTTTCCATGACTTAGTAAATTTTCTAAAAATTACAAGTAAACTGTTATAGGTGAAAAGCGCAAATGCCTTGTAAGTTTTGAACAGGTGTATCAAAGTTTAAAGTGCAATTGTCTATAGTGTTTGAAGCGCAAATGTCCTTAAGTGTTACAGATAAAAATGCCCAAACGTCCTGCGTCCGTTTGGTCACGTCTGGTCTTTCACGATCAAGATAAAGTGTTGCCCGATCTTTCCCGATTAATTTTGATGAAAAAATCAACAAAATTCAATGTTTAAAAAAAACAAAATGAACAGTTTCGAGGAAACAAAACGGTAATGTACTGTACTATCTTACTCACCAAAGATTCAGTTTCAAATATATATCATTATATATTAGAAAGTGACCATTATAGGTGCAAAACGTGATTTTTTTTAATGAATTTTTCACCCTGATTCCCAAAAAAACATGGTTTCAATGAACGTTTCTTTAGAATCCGGTTCACAGTATGTCATTTCCTTTCTTATATGATAGGTTACTCTATGCAAATAAAAAAAAATATATGGTTTGACGGTACTTTTCCATGAAAAAAGTGCGAAAGTGGCTACTTCAAAATTATTCAAGGTCCTGTGATTTTATCATGTTCCAGATTAAAGTTATAATCAATTAAAATAAAAAAATAACATTTAAGGAGCAATAACTCATTGGATGGTTACAGACTAATTGTACCATATTTACACCACATTAGTGCAAAATTTTTGCAGCATTTTTTTTAAATCTTTCTTTGAAAGAAGATGCCTTCACAAGCAAAAGTCAAAATTAATATCATTAATATGATATTGACCTTTGACCCTGACTCCATTTTCCTTTTGGTAGACGAAGGAACTGAAATCAAGATATCATTGTCAATATAACTTCCGGTTCATGTGTTCATTAATATATCACTTACATGTAGTTCAAATAAAGAAGGGAAAATAACTCTCATATGAAGTTGTCGCATTTCTTCCGTAAAGATTAAACAGTACATCCTTAGGACATAACGAGCAATTTGAAAAACGATAAATTTGTCGATTTCTTTTATGGTTACAGGGGAGTTTCACTCAAAAGAAAAACGGCGTTAAGGGAGTTAAAATAAAAAGATACGCTAAAACAGGTTAAGTTAAAATAAAAAAGGTCAATAACTTTTCAATATGATATTCAAAAAATTTTAACGGCATCTTTGCAATCATCATAAAGCGAAAGAAAAATAAGTAGCGGAAAAGGGAACCTATAAGAACAAAATAAAAAGATTTCCTTTAAAACGTGAAAAGAACTGATTGAATTCCAATTAAAACCAATTGTTCAGACAACAATTTAAGGTCATTTCCATCATTGCATTTTCAATATTTGATAAGAAAATATTTAAAAAAAAGTAATTCTAAATAAAAAAAGTAACTTAAATGATTACAAAAATGTACAGTTAATGGTACTTTTTAATAAACAAGAATGTGTCCATAGTACACGGATGCACCTTTCGCACTATCATTTTCTATGTTCAGTGGACCGTGCAATTGAGATCAAAACTCTAATTTGGCATTACAGTTAGAAAGATCATATCATAGGGAGCATGTGTACTAAGTTTCAAGTTGATTGGACTTCAACTTTATCAAAAATTATCTTGACCAAAATCTTTAAGCTAAAGCAAGACAGTTCCGGTTTCCACCTTCAAAAGTAAATGTTATGCTTATTACAACACTATATGGTTTCCAAGTTTTTTTCACTTAAAAACGTGCACAAGGTAATTTCAAGTGGTGTTTTTCAAGTTCATATGTCAAATAACCCTTTTCAGAAGACGCATGCCTTGATCATGTACAGTTTTTGAGTGTATGAGTTACGCTAACATGTCGATTAATTAAATAGTGACGGGTAGAGAACTTCTATTAAATGTCACCAGATGACCGAAGCTTCCTTAGATTTACCGAACAATTTAGAATAAGATTTTTGTCGATGTATTTTTTTGTTACGGAGGAGATGAACACAAGATAAACACTAAATGGAAAATTACTTTTACAAAGAATATTTTTTGGTTTAGCCTGATAAAATTTAGTTTTTGCTATCATTGTTATAAGGAATCAAATCTATTTATTTATCATTGTTAATCCTGGCGAATGATAGAGAAATACATAAGCATTTTGTTACAAGATAACGTGTTATCATCTATTTACAAAGTATAAGTATGTACAAACATCAATTGTGATTTATCAAGACAGACACACTCGAAATCATACGTCATTGCAGGAGCTTTTTATCTACAAAATAAAGCATAACCATCTGTTTGCATTGCAAAATAATGTACAGACATTTAATGTGATTTTATCAAGAAAGACATCCTACCAAATCAAAGAAAATTTCATGCGATTTGGTTACAAGATGAAGCTATATCGCTTGTGTACTATTATTTCATACATAAATCGTTCAGAGAGTGCAATGACATAGTAAATGTAATATGCATGTGTTTATTCGGTATATATATATATACATCCATTGCAGAGACTGCAATTGTTTCTGATTGTGTTCAGATATATACAGTGAAGAGAGTGCAGTTACATTACAATGTTATGCAATTGACTGGCTGAAACTTAGAGGAAAACATTTCGAAACTCGCTAGGAATAATGGAGTGCTATTGGAAATTGAATTCAATGATTATATTAGTTGCTTTCTTTTTGTCCTGGTATGGAATTATATCGGTTACAGCATTAAAATCAGACACAAAAGATATAGTGAATGAAGACCCATTATCTATACCGTTGATAAACGACAAAGGAGCACCATTGGTTGCCTTGCTAGATACGAATGCCATTAACAGGAAAATGAAAGTGTACATAAGAACACTTATGAAGGATATGATACAAAATTCTATGCAAGAACAAATGCAAGGTATTTTAAAGACATCCTTGGAAGAGAACTCGACCATAGACTTCATCAAAAACATCACCCTGCAGGAGATAAATGACGTTTTGAAAGAGCAAGGCCAACAAGGTAATTACAATATTCTTTTATTTGAAAACAAAAACAAAAACGATTTCCGGAAACGAAAGCTGTCTGTGAAAATAACATGTCAGAGGGAACATCCACATTTCATTTATTCCCCTAGGTTCCCGTTAAAACCATATTCTCCTTTTTTCAAGTGAAAGACTGCTTCCTTGCATATAACTTTTAAACAATTTCTTCTGATGATGTTCAAAAATAGTCTTGGCTTGAAATGACCCTTTTTCAGTGTAACATGAATTGTAGTGTATTACCACAAAACGATCTAATATTAGAAAAAAAAAACAGAAAAAGATTCTGCTGAAAATGTTTTGAACATGTTTTGAATAAGACAAAACAAAAAAAATGCATTGTCAATATTGGGTGTTTCTGTAATTAGTTCTGGTTACAAATATCTTAAAACACAATTGCAATCACGTTTTGATTACTGTTCATTTCATCCTCAGTACTTATTGACTATTAGACATTGAGTATCTAAACATTGGTGAGATATATCGATCTGAACACTGATTTGCCAAGAGACACTTCTAAAGTTTCGACAATTAAATGTCCTAAAAGGACTTTTTGATTTTGAACCGATTATTATTTTTTTAATGTTTCTTTCCACATTATTTTTAGCTATAAATTTTGATTTGCGACATGTCGCTTGGATATACGGTATAGATGATATCTAACAGTATCTGTGCTTTTAATTTAAACCATGCGAAACTGAATAATTTTCTTTGTAAGAAGTATCTCTCAAAACACTGTTTACCTTGTATGCACATCTTCACAATCTTAAAAAAAATCAACAAATTCATTTTTCACAAATTGCTCTTCAAATCCTCAGGATGCTTCTGTTAATTTTGATTGTAGATATACTTAAACTTTACATGAGTGTTATTTCCTCTATGGTTAATTGGTTGTGTTTTTCATAAGTACATAATAAAGTAACGTGGTCTTTTGATGACATATTACCTTGAAACAAATAAAAGGAAAGTGTCCTTGAGTAAACCGAAGGTAGCCATTTTTACTCTTCGATCATTAAGTACCTTTAATCCATATCTTTTTTTTTATACATAAACCTATCACTTGAGACCGAAAGTGACCTCCATTATCGGGAAGTTGCAAATTATATTTCTACTCTAGGCAGAACAGTAAAAACTTTTTAATTTTTTTTAAATCAGTAGGAATTTAGCCAACCCGGAAAACCGGATGTGACATTTTCGTAACCGGAAGTAGCAAAGTATCTCCCTTATTTCAGTAGGAAAACCTATAAAGAAACTATATATATTTGTATTGGTATAATTGAAACTTTCATATAAGACTGAAAGTGACATTTTCTAACCGGAAGTAGCAATGTATCTCTCTAATTCCAGGAAAAAGTATATAGAAACCACAAAAAATGTCTTATCTTCAGAACAAAATTGTTTCTAAGACTTTTTTAAATTTCAGTGAATATATATTTTTTTATGAGTTTAGAAGTGCAATCAATGAAAATGTCCGGTCTATTTAAGGCCACTCCCCTTAGAATTTTCAAGTTCATAAGTATTCCTTCCAGATACAAAATATCATATCAGTGGAATATCCAGTGAACGAAAACAAAAGAAAATTCACTCTTCGTTTGATAAAGAGTCGAGAAGGTCAATAATAAAACAATGCCGGTGACGATACTGTTCAAAATTTTTAACTAAAAATATATTTAAAGAAATTATTTGCTAAACTGTGTTATTAGAATAATAAAAGCAAATACACGATGTTTTATGTTCATTATCTATCGAAATAATTGCATTAGAAGCTTGTGAAACTGAAATTTAAAAAATGCCAATCTTTGCTGCATATTGATAAAAAAAAATGGCAAAATCATGTAGTACTACATACAAAATGTAAAGATCGTTCGGGTCACCAATTTTTTATATTCCACTAAGTCATTAGAGTGTTAAAATTTTCCAAAATATACTTATCTTTTTTTACAATTAAGTTTTCGAGTATACCGGTCTGTTCTTATCACATGAAAATGTTATATAGGAATATCGTCATTTCATGAATAAAACAATACAAAAATCTGTCTGTGCAGGTTAAAAAATCAAAGATGAATATTCCTTTAAAGTAGACATTTTATCACTATTTTTTATACCATTTAATGAAAAGGTGGTTACGTTTTTTGTACATGTGTTTGCGGTCTTCTCAATCTATTCACATTCAATGTTTACATCGGGATAAGGTCCGATTCAGTTTTCCAAAGTGCCAATCTTTGCTGCATATAATTTTTTCAAAGGTCAAAATATAGGGCTGTTCGGCATATTTTTAACATGTCTATTCCCCGAACTTCTAAGAGTTTAAAATCGTTCTTAAATTCTGTACTACCCCTTTTTTTCACTTTTGGTTCCCTCAGAATTCAAGGCTGCCGCAATATTTTTATATTCATACTGGTAACATTCTCAAGTAATGTCTCTATGAGATGAGATATAGAGATCATATCTGGGAACCAGTTTATAAACAAAACAGTTTTTCTATGAATATTATATATCTCCCCAAAAGAGGCGTGGTTTGTGAAACAGCTGTATTTACAAAGGGCAATCTATAAGGAGGGAAATGATAACATTAAATGGACGTTTTGTTTTTATTTCATCTAATTTTTATCTTTAATATTTACAAGAACGTTTTCCCGTGAATTCATACTTGATAGCATCCTTGCTAAAATGAGACAAATTTGAAAAGACTTAGTTTCTAGTGTTTACAGGGGAGGTAATATTTTGTCACTAGATTTCCCACGGGTATGGCTTTATCATAGAATCAATATCAAATTATAACATAGACCAATCTCTAGAACGTCAAATTTACCTTTGACCTTCACCTTAATTTGAAGTCACCTGACAATGATCCCAAATAAACACCCTTAGATCCTTCTGTAAATTGTAAAAGATGTATCACCATACACACTCAAGAGGGCAGTAAACTCCTAATAAGTGTTAACATACACTTTCAATCAAAATTTATACAAATAGCCGGGGTTTTATTTTGGGGAAAGAGAGAATATCGCGAAAATAAAATTCTCGAATATTTATGCATACGTTCAGTATTTGCTAGTAGCTAAATCGTCCAGTGTTCTATCTAACCTTTTCCAGTCAGCAGGACTATATCGGTGTATATTAGTTGTAACAACATAAACATCAAAGTGTACATACTTGTAAATATAAAATGACATCGTGAGTTCATATTAGATGAGTTTTATTTTATCCTTATTAATAAGTGTCAGATTCAGTAAGAGTTAGAAAAAAGTAAAATCACAAAAATACTGAACTCCGAGGAAAATTCAAAACGGAAAGTCCCTAATCAAATGGCTTAATCAAAAGCTCAAACACATCAAACGAACGGATAACAACTGTCCTATTCCTGAAGTCACTCTATATATTTTATGACTTATTAGTACATCAAGTGTCGGGTCAATTTCTTAAATCATCAACCGTGGTATTCTATTGATTAACCTCAAATATTGTTTTCATTATCCATAGGTAGCTCTTTTGGCTATTAAAAAGGCATTTCTCATAATACCACCGCACCCTTTTGACCATACGTTATCGTATACGACATGTCGCAGCTAACAATTGGAATAATTCTGTTTTCATTATCTATAATGCTTACTTAAGAAAAGAGAAAGCACTTACAAATCTAAATTAAGAACATTGCTTTGACCTTAACCTCAAATTTCTACTGATGAACCAAAGATCTCAAATCAAAATATATTGTGTCTCTTTGTTTAATCACACCATATTCAAAAATGATTAAATATCAATAATTTCATTTTTTACCAGGTTATGTTACAACGGTTTGATGGATTTGTTAGTTTTAAATTTAATGAGATACAGTAATATATCACTTTTATCAAATATAGAAGTAGGAATAATTCTCATATCGATTCTCTGTATCACTTAGGCCAAAATTTAAAAGAACATCCTAAGGATATAATGAGGAATTTAGAAAACAAATTTCTGTTTTCGATATTTTGTTTAAATATTCAGAAAAATCGCAGTTTCAGGTAAAAATAAGTATTGCCTGGGGGTTTAAAACTATTACCGAAAATTTGTAAAGTGTAAATAGCGCACATCCTTAAATACTATAAATATAGAAATATGTTTGAGAAAAACAAACCTACAAATGTTATTTTTACAGGCATATCTTCACCACCAATTACAAAATACAAAGATTGTACAGAGTTACAGAGGAAAACAAAGACAAAACTGGATGACGGTGTTTACAGTATTTATCCGGGGGGAGATACCCCGGTGCAGGCGTACTGCGACATGACCACAGACGGGGGAGGCTGGACGGTATGCGTTAATATATTTTTCTTTGAATTAAACATCTTTGCCGTATTTTTACTATAATTGTGGTATTAATTTATTCAAAAATGGATGCTCTTTTATATATATGTATTGCTTGATATTGAAATGTGTTTCCAAATAATAGTAATGACAGTATCCTCAATTCAATTTTTCCATAAGCGGGACAAAGTAATTACTTTCATTTACAGAGAAAATAAAAACCACCAAACAGAATTCTACAAAAGAAACGATATACTGAAATGATGTTACAAAATTGCCAAATTTTATATTATTTGTTAGTATATACTTTGTAGTTAATACAATATATGATTGTGCACTACAATACAATTCAAGCGTCGTGCACCAGTCATCCGAGATGGAATCGATATCAGTCACGATCCCAAATACTTAATCAAACCCCCCAATCTATATGCCGACGATCTTTATCACGTCATGTCACGTGAAAATTTACATAAGGTATGTTATAAAGTGTATATAAGTCGTTCTTAAATTCTGTACTACCCCTTTTTTCACTTTTGTATTTTTTCACTTTTACTGTCCCAAATCAGGAGCCTCTAGCCTTTGTTAGTCTTGTATTATTTTTAATTTTAGTTTCTTGTGTACAATTTGGAGTTTAGTATGGCGTTCATTATAACTGAACTAGTATATATATTTGTTTAGGGGCCAGCTGAAGGACGCCTCCGGGTGCGGGAATTTCTCGCTGCATTGAAGACCTGTTGGTGACCTTCTGCTGTTGTCTGTTCTATGGTCGGGTTGTTGTCTCTTTGACACATTCCCCATTTCCATTCTCAATTTTATAGTATGGAATTTTCAATATTACACATCGTATAAATCTTCAACCAATATAATCACTGAGGCAAATATCTTTGGATTTCTGTTAATTCAGAAATTATTGCGTGTATTTATTATTGTGGTTTTGGAAGAATGGACATGCGAGTCAAGTTGTTGCTATTTCAGGAAAATCGGCATGTTGATATTTGTATCAGATATCAGAATGCGAGTTCCTATTATAGCGGTACTCACCTATTCGCATTTTCGCAATAAAAAAAGAATCTCTGTAAGTTTTAAATTTACAGTACATCGGTGATACTGGTGTGATATTGTAAAGCCATTGTATGATTGTTCTCTATTAATTATATTTCCTTTTTTCAGGTTATGTTAAAACGGTTTGGGGGATCTGTTACATTTGACCGTACCTTTGTTGAATGCGAAAATGGATTTGGTAATATTCGTGGCGAATTTTGGTTAGGTGAGTAGTATTCTTAGTTTAAAATATTTCCGGGGGGAGGATAGTGAGAAAAATGTGCATATAGGGGCTAATGGACAGTTATGTTAAATATATATATTTCACCCAAAAATATTTAAAAAATATGATATTGGTTTTTCTTTCATATTTAGGCAACAAATACACACACATGTTGACCTCCAGTGGGAAGTACGAATTACGGGTGGACATGGTGGACAGACGGAACAACGCAAAATATGCTGTGTATAAAACATTTGTTATAGGAGACGCTCCATCGAAATACAAACTTACTGTTGGTGAATACTCTGGAACTGCAGGTGAAATAGTTTATCCGCAATGCTCTTCAACTTTATACTTGTTTGGCTTTCTAACCATTTTGATATGTGCGTCACTGGTGAGTCTTATGTAGACGAAACGCGCGTTTGGCGTATCAAATAATAAGCCTGGTACCTTTGATAACTATAATCATTTATCAGTTATTGTATTAATGTTCTTAACGGGTTTTATCACCAAATTAAAAGCTTGGTATCTTTGATGAGATAAATAACATGATCAGTGAAAAAAATTAAACTTTACTAGTTTTAAATAATATATAGTAAAAAGTCTTTGTCAAGTTTGCAACGATGTGACCAACAATGAAAATTTCACGGCTGAAATATTCATTCTAATATAATATATTTACCTGTCAAAAACTAATACCACATATTTACTATTCCAAATGCAACAGGAATTATATATTATTTTGGTAGGTTTCCTTGTATATTTGAGTAAATTGTTATTTATCCCAAAAACTATTTTCAACACTGAAGTTGTCATAGCACTTTGAAAGAAATTAATGATTTATTTTTCCATGTCACAAAATTTTCGTCATAAGAAATCATAGTTTGCACATATTTTAAGCTTTTCAATGCCCTTAAACATGTTAAACTTCGTATTTGATTCAGCCTTCTTAAATTTTTAATTTGCGCGCTACTGATGAATATTATGAAGGTAAGTTTTTAGAAGATGTCCATCCATTTTTCTTTTAACGAACATAGTTCTCAGCGAAGAAACAATATAATTATTTCTTTTTTTCAACCAAATAGTGCTGTTTATTAAAGCATGCTTGGCATTACCAGCGGTAAATAGTAAAAAAAACCCAGATATTCTCTATGTACCACTCATTTAAAGAGAGATATAAGGTTCGCATTTATTTCAAATATGTCATTGAGTTTCGAAGTTCAAATTGAACCTACAAAAATCTGCACATTTTAAAATTAATATAATGCAGAATCCTTCGACAAACAGCATATTGGACAAAAAGAAATGGACAAAAAACAAAAGAGCCGGGCAAAAAGCAACGAAAAAAAAGCAAAAGTGTCGGACAAAAAGCAAAACGGACCGATAGCAACGGACAAAAATAAAAAATATCGGACAAAAATCAAAATAATTGGACAAAAAGGAACACGGACCGAACGCAACGGACAAAAAGCAAAAGTATCGGACGAAAGGCAAAATTATCGGACAAAAAGCAAAACGGACCGAAAGCAACGGACAAAGAGCAAAAGAGTCGGGCAAAAAGCAAAATTATAGGACAAATGCAAAAGCGGACGATAAAGGAAATTCCGGACCGAAAGCGCCGTATCAAACAATTTATTTGTCATAGCACTTTGAAAGAAATCTGAAGATCTATATTTCCATGTCACAGAATTTTTGTCATGAGGAACTCATAGTTTTAACATATTTTAAGCTTTTCAAAGCCCCTAAACTTCGTATTTGATTTAGCCTGCTTAAATGTTTAATTCGAGCACTTCTGATGAATATTTAGAAGGTAGATATTTTTTTAGTTTTCCAATCATATTTCCTTTAACGAACATTGTTCTCAGCGAAGAAACAATCAAATTATTTCAAAGAGCGTTCTTGTTGACAAATGTAAAATCTGACTACTACAAAGTTGTGTTCGGTGAATACAAATGATCCTCACGTAAACTTTGATTAAAAACTGAAACAAAACAAGAAAAATCCTGATATTTTACAAAATATACAAATTTCCTCATGATTTGTCTTTGCCATAGTTACTTGCCGAATGTGAACGAAATATTATTAAGCTTTAACCTTAGTCACGATAACTTTCAAATTCGCGTCTGAATTAAGACAATAACTATTTGATGATAAAGACATACAAGATATAACTTGTTTGGTCTTCAAATAATTTGAAACTTTCTATATCAACAATGTATATATCACGATTTATAATAACTCTAAGCTTGGGATAGGAACATGAAGAATGTTGAAGGGTCAAACATGTATAGGAATAAGTTTTTTAGTATAAATTGAAAGTCATTTCTTAATAATGATAGGGGTCATAGGCAGTTATCGCTGCCGGTAGTTAATTTATCCATTTTATTTTTCGTTTTAGGTGATCAATTTAAATATCACAATGGTATGAAATTTTCCACAGTAGACCAGGACAACGACATATACTACACAAACTGTGCAGCCGCAGCCACCGGAAGCTGGTGGTATTATAAATGTCTCACTTGTGACCTCACTCGTACTAGTTTCAAACCGTACTGGGGCGATTACATTTCAAACCCAGTTATGATGATCAGAAAAATATAAAGTTACAGATTCTTTTAATAAAAATATAAACATTATTTAATTTATTTTCTGGAACTCAGTTTACATATTTTGTAACAGATTATAGACTGCAAATATACAATATTACGGAAAAATATTTCTTAAAAGCACTGCACAATCTGTTTGAAAATCGAATGGAGGGTGATAGAAGATCGTTCCTCACAAAAAATGATAATAATGACAGTTTGTTTGTCAATACTATTTGACTGTCAGACTATAATTCTAAATTGCTAATGATGGTAACGTAGATAGAATATAATACGAAAGTCTCGTTTCAATTACAGCCGCCTTTATAGATATAAGTAGATGTGGTATGAGTGCCAATGAGACAACTCTCCATCCAAGTCATAATATGTATAAGTAAACCATTGTAGGTCAAAGTACGGTCTTCAACACGGAGCCCTGGCTCACACCGAACAGCAAGCTATAAAGGGCCCCAAAATATTGACTAGTGTAAAACCATTCAAACGGGAAAACCAACGGTCTTATCTATATAAATAAACTGTAATCACAAAGATATGTTTCGCCTCTTTGTAATTTTGATAATGCAAATGTTGAAATTAAAATAGCAATACTTTAACATGTAAGTTATGCAAATATTCAAAGTCGATGACTGACGGTACATGGCTAAACAATCTCCATGGAATATGATATGCCAATGCTAATACAATTGCATACCATAAACCATTGACTTATTATAAGTCGTTCCCTTTAAACATACCTAAACACAAACATTAACTTGGAAACGTAAAAGTTTCAAAGTCAATGAACCATGATCAGGGGTGGGGCTATATAACCTCCTTGGAAACGATACTTGCAAATGCCAATAAATTCGCATACCAAATATCATTGACTTAACATTAGCAGTTCATCTTAAACTGATCTAATCACAAACCAATACATGTAAACTAAGCAAAATTTTCAAAGTCTATAGACCATGACTAAGGGGGCGGAGCCAAATAATCTCCATGGTAATGAGATATGCCAATGCTTATACAACTGCATATCATTGACCTACCACTAATGGGTCCCCATAAATTGACCTTATCACTAACTAGTACATGTGAACTATGAAAAGTTTCAAAATCAATAGTCCTTGACTGAGGGGGCGGGGCCAAATAATCTTCATAGTAATGAGATGTGCCAATGCTAATACAACTGCATACCAAATGTCATTGACCTACCACTAGTGGTTCACCATGAACTAGACATAATCACAAACTAATACATTGTTGACGCCGCCATCGCCGTCGCCGTTGCCGCCGACGCCGACGCTGGAAACAGCATACCTATGTCTTGCTTTTTGACTCCGTCAAGGCGAGACAAAAACCAGAAACGAGAAACATTTATGAACCACATCAACAAACGACAAGCACTGAACGTCAGGTTCCTGACTAAGGACAGGTGCAAACAAATGCAGCACTGAACGAATAAATTTGATCTATGACACAATGTAAATACAAATTCAATTAAATAAGGAGTGAGCTAATAAACAATTACAGAAAGTCAGTCATATCCTTGAATGAAATGCCGCCATATACATGATATAACGATGTAAACCTTGAACAAAATGCCACCAAATAGTAATGGACACTGGTAAATGAAAATAAATTTGTAGAGTAATGGAAAACGGAAATTTTTTTTACAAAATAAAAATTTTGTTGTTCATAGTACGAGTGCAGGAGTGAAAATTTAACTCTTATTGCGACAATGATAAACTTTTAACCGGAGTTACTCTGGTCTACGCCATGATTAATTTTGGTTCATTTCTGTTGCAAAAAAAGCTACTGAGTCGTTAGTTTCAGACTGGCGTCAGAAAATTGTAAAGTTAATGGTGTCGATTCGTTTTGGGTACCGATAAAATATCATCTCGGAATTTCAGTCCAGGTACACTTTTGAATGTTTGCAATGATTTCAATCAATGTTTCGTGTAATTTATTACATCTCATTCGTAGTTTTTGCGCCAAAGTTCCTGGAGAAAAAGTTTTGCTCTGATTGTGATTGGACTCAAGAGGCCTAACGTGTTACATATCTTTGAAAAGTACTGTAAAATGTCTCTTTAAGCGATTTCTGTTTTTTTATTTTGGCGGTAAAGAGAAATTCAGATTGTGAGAAATATAGTTCATCTTTGTGTACATCAAAACGCATTAATTCCTAGTAATTCAGTTTTGTGTACTTCATAACTCTCAATACATGACATGCATGATACTACAACATAAATGTTCTGCTCAAAAATTCTAGCTGTGTCACTATTCTTTCCTTAATTCTGCATGTGCTTGAGTATAGTTGCGCTCAGAATAAAGGGGGGGGGGGGCATTAAAAGGCTAAAAAGACCAGACTTAAATCGGTTTGTCACCAATTAGCTGTTTATGTTTACTACGTTAGACATCCTGAAAAGTCTTGTCATATCGCAGTCATATTCGTGAAATCCTACGTGTAAGAATGTTTCTTTCGATGTCAGCTGAAATTGCAAAGTTGTTTAATCGGATGCGCAATAACACTTTTGTCAAATCATTAAGATCGGGAGTTAAATTGGTAATGCAGTCGTTCAAGCTCGGATTTTAAACAATACGAATTGGTAAGGCTATCGAATCTTCTCCCACGTGGTGGTGCTGTGTGTAATGAATTTTCTTGTCGATATATTCTTACTGATCAAGTCTTTATCATTTACAATGTTTGAATTTACGGATTGGGATGTTATGGTAGAATGACATTCGCATCTTTGTAAGTTAATGCATTTTGATTCATGAATGTTCGACTTTTGACCTATGTACTCTTTTACCGACTGTTAATTTATTGTATACGCCATACATGTTTAAAGCTACATTTACTGACAAATTTTACTGAGTAATGAGCCAATTAAAGCAAATATTGCTGCGTTTTCCATAATTCATTCGTTTTTTTTGTCTGTGAATGGTGTACAGCTCGACGGTGCATGACTTTTCTGACAGAATATACATGTTATCGAGGTCAGAACACGTTGGTTAATTTTTACATTATTGACTCTTCTTGGCGTGTATGATTTTTTTCCGTAAGATTTTGTTCTCACAAGAAATGTACATGTAGGCTTGATAGAATAACCTTGTCGGATAACGTAATCGTGACCTGCTTACATTATTTTTATTCCATTTTGAAAAGCTTTGCATACATATGATAAAATCCAATTATTTGATTCATGCATGTTCCTTTGCTAGATCTTACTTTTTCTGGAAGTTTGCTCAAAACTATTGAAATAAGGTACATGTATGTGCCTTATATGTCTTGCAACTGTCCCAAAGCTTCTAATCCGCTTATGGATACATCTATATGGTCATTAAAAACGTAAAAACTAGCTAAATCAATATTTGATCTTGTAATGTCAAGCATTACTTTCATTCCTGTCCGTGTTATTTAATACGACTATTGCCTGGCAAACTTGGATTTATGTACTGCAGATTGAAGAGAGTCCCAGAAAGATTACCATCTATTTTCACTGAAATTGGTCAACGTTAATTTCGGTAGGCGGTGTGTTTGATTATTAAACCATGTTAGAACAAAAGGGTGGTGCTTCATAATTCAATGATTAATGTGGTCTGTGTCTGAGTATACTCATCTGGATTTATTCTTCAATATCCTATTACACTAAGAATCGTTTGATTTAAATCGTCCAAATGTTTTTTTGTTTTACAATATCTAATGTTGCGACAAAAGCCCGCACTTTCTTACTCCGGTTCGTCTTTCAAATTTTTATTATTTTGTAGATGTCCTTTCATAACATTTCTGCGCATTGGACACGGCACCAAAATGCCGGGAGTACATGAAGGAGGGAGCAAAACTTTCTTATAATAAATTGTACTGGAACACACTCGCGAAACCGCGGGCATTTAGAGCGTATGAAAACTGTTGTTGGATGAATTTTTGTAAAATATTTTATGACTTGAGAATTTCAGGAAAGGTATCGAAATTAATATGTACTTGGTGACAGGACAATTTTTTTTTAACCCTCCCCCTTTTTTCCAATGTCCATTATTCTTATGTTTTCTGTTTTCTGTTTTTCTGTATACTAGGAACATACATTTACTATAAATAAAGTGTATTTGCTATTGACTATCAATTACAAGTTTACTATCCTAGGCGATATAGTCATTCGGGAGCTATCATTTGATTTTTAACGGGGGGGGGGGGGGGGGGGAGGGGGGCTAGGATGAAAAATGTTGTCCTGCAATGTTTTTAGTTATAATCTCTGTCCTGCCTTTTTATTTTTCACTCTATTCGGTCCTTCCTTTTTTTTATGTTCATCCTGCCTTTTTATTACATAAATTTTCATCCTGCCCTTTTTTGGCAAAGTGTCGCATCCTGCCTTTTTTTTTTTACTCAAAACTCCTGTCCTGCCAATTTTTTTCAAATTTCAAATTTCATCCTAATTATGTGTGATTTTAAAAACAGTCCTAAACTAAATAGTCATTAGCGAGGATGAAACATGCGACTATGCATGGTACCTCTCATTTAATAGTATAGATGCGATCTTACATGCTCAAATTGAGTGTCACAAGGTCTTTACGTTAAAAAATCTCGAGAACGTTTCGTTCCCACGTTGTGTGCGCGACGTATTTACAGCATTAGGAATAAAAACATAATTGATTTGGATTAAATACATACATATTATTACAAGTTATTGGTATCAAGGACATAAACATTACCAGTTGTGGTTCAGGACAGAAACATAAGTAAGGTTAGCTGCGAAACCGTAGCTCTTAGGTCTTTATGTTATTTTTTGACTATTTGCAGACCATAGATCTATGGTCCGCAAATAGTCAAAAAATAAAAAAGGACATAAGAGCTACGGTTTCGCAGCTAAAGTAATGTGGGATTGGGACGGAGATATCATTAATTGTGGGAATGGAGAAAATATAATACATTTGAGCTAAACACATACATTTTAGTAATTGGGTTCGAGGACAGAAATATTAGTAATTTGAGTTGCGAACAGAAACATTTACATTTTGGGTTAAAGACATAGATATAAATAATCGCGATCAAGGACCGAAAAATAAGAAATTGGGATGGTTGACACATAAACTACTTATTTGGATCGAGGACAGAAACAAAGCTATTAGGTTTGAGAACATTATTGATTGGTTTTGCAGTAAAAAAAAACAAGTTCTGTTTTTTTTTCAAAAATACTGCATAACAAATGAAACGTACGCCATCTGGTGTATATATTTATCAACAGGGACTGTTTCTGACACGCAAAACTGTAATTAAGTATGATAATTAAACTTTGGGTCTCTAATAAACACTCGCCAAATGATTATAGTCTGCGGTGTTATATGTGAAAATTTTCCATAATGTACAAAATGTTTCTTTGGTTGGTCTTATTGAATTCCGGATTGGTCGTATGTTTTTCAAAAGATGTGCCACTGGTCAGAGGTAATAATAAATATTATTTATTAAATACGTTCGTTTCGTGTCGTATCAATTCATCTATGTTTAGGAAACAATATACGCTTGCGACTATTCTAGACAAAGGAAAAATAAACTGTGAACATGCTTAGATTGATACAAGTCCATTTAACCAAAAGGTTTTTAGCATGTTTGGTATCTTTCGACTCAAGTCCATTGTCAAATTTCATGAGTACGAAATATAATTAGGTGTTGATTTTTTTTTTTAAAAAAAGAAATTTATGTTAGTATAAAAAAGAAGATGTGGTATGATTGCCAATGACACAACTCTCCACAAGAGCCCACATGACGCAGACATTAACAACTATAGATCACCATACGGCCTTTAACAATGAGCAAAGCCCATACCGCATAGTCAGCTATAAAAGGCCCCGAAATGACAATGTAAAACAATTCAAACGAGAAAACTAACGGCCTAATTTATGCACACAAATTGAACAAAAAACAAATATGTAACGCATAAACAAACGATAGATTTATTTCAGGAATATATGAATTACAGGTCGTAGAACCGTATGCCATTTTCAAATTTGGAGATAACTTTTAATAAATACAGAAGAGTTTAATTGTTTGATGTATTTGAAAACGTTGGAAAGAAAATTTGTATTTAAAAATTTATCTTTCAGTTTATTATAGTTTCTGTTCATATGTAGCATTTCGGGTTTGTTAATTTGTATGATGATTACATTAAACCTTATCTTTGTCATTTTGATAGTTAGTACATTGGTTTGTACTGGTTGATCAATTTCTAATGTAGAAATAAATGTCACAGTGAGTTAAAAATATGTTTTACCTGGTCTAGTTGATCTATAAAGTTATTTATAGAGGCAAGTTATTTATTGACCACCTCCGGGTGCGAGATTTTTTCGCTGCGTTGAAGACCCATTGGTGGCCTTCGGCTGTTATCTGCTCTTTGATCGGGTTGTTGTCTCTTTGACATATTCCCCATTTCAATTCTCAATTTTATTTTATAGAAATTGGTTGTTGAAATGCGGCGAAAATTGGGACAATAAAATTTCTCAAAAGTGAAAAAACCTTTAAATTTTTATATGTGTATAAGACATTTACTGAACTCGCAATATTCAATTCAGATTATCATCGATTGTTAAAGAATCGCAATAATTTATGCGTGCCCAAATTTCTGAATTTAGTTGGTTTTTTTTTTTTAATTGATTTATTATTGATACATGTATTTCACATTAATCCGAAACTTCTAGAATGATAAACAAGTCATTAATTTGTTATAGGGAAATACAATTTATGGCGATTGACCTGTCTATTTAATCAATAAAATACTTCGAAATGATATATTATGATATATTATAATTGCAACTCTTATTCTTGTAGATCCCAAGAGTGACTTTGGGATTTAAACATCCGACTGTGATATTTTTATTTACTTGTTTTAACCAATCAAAACCGAGCCTAATGTACATATATTGTAAAATTACTTACAAAGTTTAGAAAAAAAGGGATAAAATAAGGGAGATGTTGTAAGAACGAAGATGATTACGTAATAAGATTTATCAAATATAAATCAGTCGTAGATGTTTTCTTATACGTTTCTTGGGGTCTTCTTTGCTACCTTCAAAGGTATTTTTCTGAGGTAGGAACTAATATTTGTTAGCGATTGTTTCGAAAATATTCTGTTGCTCATGATGCCATGTTATGGTTGTTTGTTTTTAAAAAGTGTTTCGTTGAATATTACTAATTTAGTGTTTGCTTAACTGTGAAAAATGTATTGTTTATTACAAAATGCTTGGAAGTTATCTTTGATTTTTCACAAGGCCTTCATATACATGATATATGTGTGATATAAATGTTTATAAGATTATTTTTTTTTATGTAATCATATTTACATCATTGTACATCATGTTAAATCTCCTCAATATATATGTATTCTATTTTCGTAACTTCCGATATTGTTGCAGATCGTCTTATTTCTGTAAGGGAAGGTCAGCAAATTTGTTTTAATCATTTCTAAAGTTGCACGTTGAAAAACTACATGTTCACAAAATAAAAATATATTAAGAATTTCTGAAGAGTCCTGAACCATTTATTTTTGTTTAAATATTTATTACAACACGGGCGGAATGCTAGACGAAATAGCGTTTGAAGATTAATCAGAAAACAAAGGCATTTCTTTATTTAAAATATATCTTTTAAATGTAAATAATAATATTTCACAACCAAATTATATGTTTTAGGTGTTCGAAATGACCGTGAGTCCTCGGAGGATGAGAGTCGACAAAATGATGCAGGAGCTACAAGGTAAGGCTTTAATGAAAATTACATTTATTGTCCTTGTACATTACGCATGTTATTGATCGTTTGTTGTTTTATTCTCCCACCATCACCCTATTTTTGGGGTATTTTCCTTGTTATTTTATAACTAACGAGTGGTTAATAGCATTTCATTTTTTTACCATTTAAACATATGATTTTGACACTGTTTCCTTTCTCCGTTTCTGCTATCAACCCTCATTTATTTCAATAATTTATTGATGCACAAAATTATTAAACATATTTGAAAAAGTGAAAGCCATATAACAAACATCTACATTTATTTAACAATGATATCAAGAGTACTACCCAAACAATTAGGAAATGATAATCAGATTTCAAAAGCTCTAAATGTTCTCATTAATATGTAGTTTCTGTTTATATGCAAACATAAATACTGGTACCTATATTTTGTACTGTTGCTTAGAAACATGCATTCATGGCAAGCATCACCAACATGTAAAAGAGCTTAGAAAGGATACACAGACTATTTTAGACAGTAAGTAGCTGTTTTTATCTTATGTTAAGAAAGTTGGTAGCCTCTTCAAAGTTTTCATAACTTCAAGATCAAATTCTGAAAAAATGCAGCATCTGTGTCTTTATTGTTTAAATTTAATTAAAATCATTATTGTAAACAAACATGTCTTGAGTTTATTTAAAGAAATCGTATCAAATGAATTGATTTGCATAAAATTACATTAAATAGAAAATATTAGTTCATACATTGAAATACTTCATAGCAATATGTTTTCTTCGCGGTCAAAGCACTATAGAACATTGTGTTTGTGTGCACATCCTTTCGTGAACATTGGAAAAGACGTGAGGACATTTATTGTCGAAATGCTCATCTGGTGCAGTTCATACCATCTAATTAGCTATGAGCTTTCCCACTTGTTTGCTACTTAATGTATTTTTGTTTTGTCATATATTTAGTTAAAGCTTCCTCTTCAACGAATCACGGGCACTAACATAACTGCAAGACATATTTATGTTTACAAAAATTCATAACAGGTTTAACTGTTTCTGAGTATATGTGACTTATTTTTTGCGATATTTTACCGTTGGCTTTTTTTCTCTTTAAAAGTCAACAGTATAATGGATAGCATTCTGAATTTTATAACTCTGATTTTAATTTATGAAACATTTTTTAGTAATCACCTTTTAATTTTGAATATATTGAAGTATACAAAGATGTGTTGAAATTAAATACACAACTCAGAAAGGAAATAAAATGGATCATTGAATGTATTTATATTAACGATCTTAATCACTGATATACAATGGTGATAAAAATTATCTGCATCGAAAATACCAATTGACTATTCAAATGTTACTATTGTTTCCCTTTTCTGTGCCTAGGAATATCACGGATTCTTCAGCATTTTTCTTTTTTATCTGACACTCATTCTTTTTAATGTTCATACATGAAAAGAACTCAACGACAATAGTACAAAAGAAATAACCATTTACGTCTGAAGGACCTCAAGTATGTAACTTAGATTGATAATAAAGGGAAAATGATACAATTTAGATTGTTTTTGTAATGTAATTATTTATTGGTGTTTCCTAGACGCCATTGGAAAACAGTTTCACGCATTTTAAGGACGAGAGGAATTTAACAATTAATCTAACATAAAGGTCCCTTAAAGTCATTCCACCTGGGGAAGGGTGGGAACTGTAGACTGTCTATGAAAAATGACAGCTGAATTTTGATATTTCTTTATGTTTCAAGAATAGTACAAAAGAAATAACCATTCAAGTCTGAAGGACCTCAGGTATGTAACTTAGATTGATATTAAAGGGAAAATGATACAATTTAGATTGTTTTTGTAATGTAAGGATTTATTAGTGTTTCCTGGACGCCATTGGAAAACAGTTTCACGCATTTTAAGGACGAGAGGAATTTAACAATTAATCTAACACTAAGGTCCCTTAAAGTCATTCCACCTGGGGAAGGATGGGAACTGTAGACTGTCTATGAAAAATGACAGCTGAATTTTGATATTTTTTTATGTTTCAAGAATAGAATTAATTGAATTTAGACAACCAGCAAAACGAGAATCCGAAAGACAAACTATTACCGCTCTCCCGGTTCAAATGTTCGATATACAATATATATATACCAACCAGCCAATGTGTAATATATTAATAGGACAAAATTAAGTACTAATTATTTTTCTTGCTTATAGTTAATGAACATATTGTATTACACTTCACTTCGCCTCAGCTGACAATGTTTTCTCGGGCAAACAATCTGCTATATCACCCTCACAGCTATGTGTTATTTATATGTTTTATTCATTTTTATTCCTTAAATCTCATTTGTCGTTATAGATGATAGATTAAAGAGTCACAACGGTATGAAATTTACCACAGTAGACGAGGACAACGACACATCTAACAGTAATTGTGCAGTCGTACAAAAAGGGTCTTGGTGGTATTATGCTTGTTCCAAATGTGACCTCAGTAGGACTGATACGAAACCGTACTGGGGCAGTATCATATCGAAACCAGTTATGATGATCCGGAAAATAGGAAGTCATAGATATTAATGATTTAAGTTTTAACGCCGTTCCATTTATTTTTTTCAATTAAAATGTTTAGCTTCAATACAGTTTTTGTTTTGTTTTGCGTGGTTAAACTATGTTGTTTTACTTCTAAACAGCATTCTTATAGTTTCAAAAGAATAGTAAGAGCTTCTGAAAAGATAATACTGTATAAGGGACCAAACAATCCACCAGTATCTTACTCCTAAAAATGTAGACTGACTTTGTACAGACACATCATACGGTCAGTTTAAACCAAAGTTATATGCCCAAAGCATAACCACTTGTTTATGCATTTTTCATCCATATTTCCCAAGATACATGATAAACGCAAAGTTTAATAAATCTGCACAATCGAACTACAAATTGAATGACAACTAACTTGAAGAAAAAAATACAAGACTGCAAATAGTTTTTCGTAGTTGAAGCCCGTGCGGTTGCTTAAAATTGCAGACATCCATGTCATTTGAATTTTGGGGAGATAATTGTCTCATTTGCAATAATACCACTTCTCCTTATATTTATATAACTATCCCTTTTAATATTATAATTTATTCTAGAGGATGGTGATATATTGCAAGGTGAAGCGCATGACGTAATTGTAATAACTTTTCTTTTCATTTGGGAATCTTTTAGATTTTAATGTATATCAATGGCACTTCAAGCTACTCGCCATAATGGATTTTATTCAATTCATATTTGTTTTTTTGTTTGTTTTTTTTTAGGGGGATCTGTCCTCAGAACTGTGTTTACAGTATTAAAGTCATTCAGTTTTTCGTTTCTACGATATTGAATTCAAATAGAGTTACCGGGTTCAGTTTGTAAAGAGGAATATAGATAAAGGAGTGAATGGTGTACCCTCTATAGTCGTCCAGAGAGTAAATTCGACTACTTGAATTTCAACTAGCAGTTGTTTATTTGTTGTTATGGTTTGGTTTGGTTTTTTGGGTTTTTTTGTTGTCGCTACAATGTCCAGCGCCCCTCAAATCTAGCATGGCACTCTTAAAACATATTGCAAATATGTTAATTTAGTAAAAAAATAATTAATATATAGCAGGTAAAATTCGACGGTTTTTAATTATGACATAATTATATTTCATATAACAAAATAAGTTCGAGGATCAAGCACGCATTATAGTGTTAACGTTTTCGTTTCACAAGCAGACGAAGTACTACCAACATAGCTTCATGTTTTTGGGCCATACGGTGACCTATATTTGTTTTTATTCTCTTTCCTAGGTCTATAGTGGGTACATTTATCATGGACAATCATAGGAAACCTCTTTGATATCTCATATTGCTAATTTGCATAAGGAAGAGAAGAGTCCTATGATATGAGCTTTGTTTCGTTAAGTTGGTGGGTTTTCCTTGACTTTTAATAGATCAAGAAAGTATAAATGCGAATCAACAAGATGTTCTGACAGTCCTTAGAACATTAACTATCTTGTTCTTATTTCGGCAAAGATAAGGTTGATCATAAATATATTGATAAAACAAACAAATACAACATGATGTACTGACAGTCGTTCAAACAAATAAATAACTTAGATATAAGAAGATGTAGTATGAGTGCCAATGAGACAACTCTCCATCCAAGTTACAATTTGTAAAAGTTAACTATTGTAGGTCAAAATACGGTCTTCAACACGGAGCCTTGGCTCACATCGAACAGAATGCTAAAAAAGGGCACAAAAAATGACTAGTGTAAAACCATTCAAACAGGAAAACCAACGATATAATCTATATCAAAAAAGAGAAACGAGAAACACCGATGAACCACAGCAACAAACGGCAACCACTGAAAATCAGGTTCCTGACTTAGGACAGGTGCAAAAATTGCAGCGGTATTAAACGTTTTAATAGGTACCAACCTCCACCCTTACCTAAAACAATAGGACACACTATACAATATCAATTGTAACAAAAACATACACTGAACGAATAAATGAGATCTTTGATGCAATGTAAAAACAAAATCGGAAATGTTTTTTACAAAATAAATAATTGTGTTGTTTATGGTCTGAGAACAGAAATGAAAATTTATAGTCATACCAAACAATTATCAAACAGTGTATTGCAAATTGTATCACCAGGTCAAATTAACACGAAAGTACGAATTGAGAGTACTCGGAAAGAGGGGCGAAAGATACCAGAGGGACGGTAAAACTCACAGATCGAAAATAAACTGACAACGCCATGGCTATGAAATTAAAAGACAAGCAGACAAATAACAGAACACAAGACACAACATAGAAAACTAAAGACTAAGCAACACGAACCCTACCAAAACCTGGGTGTGATCCCAGGTGCTCCGGAGGGGTAAGCAGATCCTGCTCGAAGTTACTGAAAGGTAGTTAAAAGCTAAAAACAATTAATAATAAAACATTATGCGTCAGAGACTAAAATCAACTATAACACATCGCAGGGATTTAGTATTTTCATGTCATGGTCAGTCAAAGAAGACATGACTTTTGTAATGACAAAGAAAAGTAACAACAGGCAGTAAGATAGTAAGGAGGTAATTTTTAAGATATAGGTTTGATGTAGTATATAGATAGATAAGAGTAATCCTTATATAGAAAATGAATGTGGATGTGTATTTATATGAAAAGAATACAAATTTAGTTTATTTCGGCATGGATAAGGCTAATTATCAAATATATTCATAAAACAAACAAACAAATAGAGCGTATTATATATATATAAAAAAAATCTTTCAATTAAAGCGACATAAATGGGAAAAGGTTCAACTTTTTTTCAGAAGAATAATCATGAACATACATTGTACAATCGAGACGATAGGCAGCTATGTAAATATAATTAATTTCTGGTCTAACATCAGCAGTAATAAAAAACAATAACTCTCTGGACTATTCAAACCAAAGGCTTGAAGTGGTATTTATATCATCTCAAGCACGCAACATTTATTTGGGGTTTTAAGAGTGTATCATGACTGTCCTGTGAATTGTTATCTTGTCAACAATAAAAAAGAAAAAGATGTGGTATGATTGCTTATGAGACAACTCTTTACAAGACTCCATATGAATCAGGAATTTATATCATCGTACGGCCTTCGGCAATGAAAGCTCATTCCGCATAGTCAGCTAAGAAAGCTCCAACATGGCACATGTAAAACAATTGAAACGAGAAAACTATCTAACTAGCACGTTAAACATTTACATTTTCAAAACCAGTGTGGCTGTCTAGTTTGTAGCAAGTTTCTCATTCATCTAAATTCAGCATGTTCTCGTCCTGATTATGTACTCAGCTTGTCATTAGCAGTTAAACAGCCACACTATCTTTTTAAGTACAATTATGTATGTTCAGAATGCAAAACTACTATGACACATATACATCGTCGTCCTAAGTGAGGATGTAGGCTGGGGACTTGCCCTCCAATACTTTAGATTGAATATGTAAGTACATATATGCATGAATTAGGCTTATGTAACATTGTGATTGTGAATATTTTTTTTTTCACATTTCAATCAGTCTAAAACCCCTTCAGTATGAGTCCTCATCAATAAGTAAAAGAGACAAAACTTTAGTGCGTGTGTTTAAAATTTGAATAAACACTTTAAATTTTGAATAAAAGGCAGAACATGGTTGTCT
Organism: Mytilus californianus; assembly: GCF_021869535.1. NCBI lineage: Eukaryota > Metazoa > Mollusca > Bivalvia > Mytilida > Mytilidae > Mytilus > Mytilus californianus. The sequence continues at coordinate 43,694,672 of NW_026262615.1, forward strand.
CCTCTCATCACATGGAAAGTTCATAATTTGGAAGCTGAAATCTTCTCTTTTGTCGTAACGTTTTTGTTTTCAACCGATTCCAATGGTCAATTTGCTGTATGATAAGCAAGATATGAGACAGACTTGAGTATATCGTTGTATCCTATAGTTGAAGTGCGATGGGATAGATGTGTTCACCATTACTATTGGTAAAATATCCGACTTGGAACAGATGTGTTTTCGTTTGATTTGATCGGGGTTTTTTTTCGAATGATTATGGTCAAAAATGTAAACAGAAAGACATCCATTCTGGTTAGACGTTAAACAAAAAGTGCTAAAACCTAATATACAAGATCATTCAAAAAAAGTAATATCACAAAAATACTGAACTCCGAGGAAAGTTCAAAGCGGAAAGTCCCTAATCAAATAGTCAAAATCAAAAGCTCAAACACATCAAATGAATGGATAACAACTGTCATATTCCTGACTTGGTACAGCCATTTTCTAATGTAGAAAATGGTTAATTAAACCTGGTTTTAAAGCTTTTTGCAAGCGAAATCTCTCACTTGTATGACAGTGGCATCAAATTTCAAGAGTAGTACGTATTTGTGATAAAACACAATTTCAATTCTACATGTATTTGTTTTCAAAACATTTGATTCAGCCTAATCGATACCAGAAGATAGATTAAACCATTATTACACTTAAACCAATGAAATTGTTAAAGGACATAAAGTATGTATATACTTAGATATACAAATACTTTACAGGGCGGTTGCCACATGTGGAGCTAGATCTGCTAACCCTTCCGCAGCCTAAGATATCCCCAGTTTTTGGTTGGGTTTGTGTTGCTAAGTCTTTAATTTTTTATGTTGGTATTTCGTTTACAGTTGGTAGTGTGTTTGTTCGTTAGTATTTTTTTAGCCATGGCGTTGATAGTCTATTTTTGACTTATGAGTTTGAATGTCCTTTTTCGTATCGTTTGTCTGTCTTTTACAAAATGTCCTGTTATTGCATTGATTTGGACATTTTTCGAGAGTAAATTCCTTTTTATATATCCGTGTTTTTCGTGAGCAGTCCGTGATTTTTTCGAGTTTATAAATTTCATTTTGGATGCACAGTATATATTTTTATTCTTACATGTTATAAAGTTCTTTCAATTCACCTTCATATGAATTGATGATAATCTGTCACGCAAAAGCTGACATTTAATTAGTTCTTGTATATCATATATAATTTATTCCAGTCAACTACTAAGTAGATTCTAAGTATACTTTAGAAACTACAATCTTATCTCCATAGCTTGGTCTCTTTCTTTCTATTGACACAGATAGACGAATTTATGACACATTTGATGATTTTAACTCACCGAGAATAAACTTCTCATTTCACAGCAGTAACATCTCTTAATAGACACTACATGTTTCAGTAGAACGTTGCACTCGTGCATGTTCAAACTTTACTGACATCGTTAGTATGGGTGTGCTACTTATCCGCTAACCGACATAATTATGAGCGAGAATGTAAAAATGATAACAGCCGAAGGCCACCAATGGGTTATCAATGCACCCGGAGGCATGTTTCAGCTGGCCCCTAAACACAAATGTACAGTGATAATGGACGTCATACTAAACTCCGAAATTTATAAAAAAAACTAAAATAAAAAAACATACATGACCAACAAAGGCCAGAGGCTCCTGACATAGGACAGGCGCAAAAATGCGGCGGAGTTAAACATATTTTTATATCTCAACCCTCTTCCTATACCTCTAGCCAATGTTGAAAAAAACAAACACACCATAATGCATAGCAAAACACGCGTCCCATTTTACGATTTCCTCAGTTTTTGCTTGTTTTCTTGATACGTATCGTTTAAATCGATTTACAAATAATCAGATTTTAAATTCGGTAAATTTCTTCTGTTATAATATTAGAAATAAGATATTATAAATATTAACCATGGTTACAGAAAACAATATATATTAGCAGCTTCGTGACGTCATCATCATATCCTTGTATCTATTTTCTGAGTTCCTTAATTGACACTAAAATGTCACTAAAAATAAGTGAATTTCTGCTTTTATCATGTTTTACAATAGAATATGGTAAATAGCTACAACACCACCATCCTAACTCATTCAAATCTATTAATTTGCATTTACCATTTATTATGATATTATGGTATAAATTATGATATCACCAGCCTAGTAGTCAGTGTTGACATTTATAATCTATATTATACTAATAAATTAACTGTGTATTTCTTAAAATGTCCTGTACCAAGTCAGGAATATGGTAGTTGTTAGTTATAGTTTGTGTCTATGTATGTTGCTTTGGCGTTTGGTTTTGCTGCACTTTAGTGTTTCTGTTGTTCCGTTCTTTTCCTCTTATCGATGATGTGTTTGCCTCGGTTTAAGTTTGTTACCCGGATTTGTTTTCTCTCAACCGACTTATAGCTTTTGAATAGCGGTATACTACTGTTACCTTTATTTACCAAACGTCGATTTTTTTTTTTACTTCAAATGATATTCTACTATATGAATACAATACTTCAACTGCATATTGGCGAATACTTTCGGAATTTTTGGTTGTCGATGATCTTACACTTCTGGTATTCTGTTATGCCACATTGCCACATTGGTTTTTTGTCGGCACACCAAAGTTGCCGGAAGGGAGAGAGCATCATAAGGACTGCCTATATCCTGTCAGAGTCAGGCTTATAACAAACGATCAACACCATATTGATGTCATTATATAATTATAACATACCAATAATGTTAATTATTAACTCCTACGTATGACTATAGCAACAAGGTTTTAATAAGGTGTTTTGTTTTATCCACATACATTAATCTGACGAGCTCCTGGCGAACACAATTTTAATCCATGTATCTTTGATCAGTTCATTTACAGCAATAGTCCATTTTCATAATACCGACTTTTGACTCCGGAATTAATATTTTTGTGAAAGGTTTCCTTCTCTGTGGTAGGAGATCATAGCACTCGGTCAAGCAAGAGCAACGTAAATAAGTAAATTCAAGATTTTAATCGGTACAATTTTGAAGGAAAGTTAACTGTTTAAATGCTTTCTATACATGACTAAATCATCGGAAAATAGTAAATTTATCCCAAAATTGCACCGATCATATATTTGATTTTACTTTGTTTTCGCTCCTAATTGACCGAGTACCACAGAGCAAGTAACCTGTTGAATAATTGCAGAACCCGGAGTCAAAAGTTGGTAATATGAAATTGGTCAATTGAATCATTGATGCATAACTACTAAAATATGAATATATATACTGCAGACATAATGACAACGTTCATGGCATTGATGACTTGTATTGGCTTGACAGTACTAACGGCATTTCCACTCTGTGTAAACAGCAATATCAAATATGGAATGGTCCCTACCACAAAAAGGGCAGATACTATACAGTTTGTATATATCCAAGGAAAAAAGGGTCTTGAAAATTGGAAGTTGAGTTGCAAGATACATCAAAACAAAAACAAAAGAATGAGAAATTTGTAAACGAAAAGAGGAAACCAAACTGAGGTCGTCTTTTAATGCATTGTATTCCAACCTTGATAAGGAATGTTTCAGGGCAAAGTCAGAGCATTACATATTTGTACGTACAAAAATAACTGCTATAATTCACTAAATTAAGTTTTTCCTTCTTTTGTTTGCACTAATTCGACCACAGCTACAACATCTTGTACTCCTAATGCAATTACTCATATTACTACTATTATATTTACTCATATTACTTCTACTACTACTATTATTACTACAACTTCAACAACAACAACTAATAGTATCACTACTAATACTGCTACCGTCTTTTTTTTACTAATTCTACTAATATTACTATTTTTATATTTACACATTTGTCTTAGTTATTATTAACTTTTGACTAGCTTTAAGTAACTCGGTGTACTCTTATATTTGTTCTTTGTGCCAAGTTTGGTTTTGTTAGTTTGTTTGTGTTTTTATGGAACTGAATTAAGCTCTTTTCAACTGATTTTAATTGTTTGTTATATATGTTGTACTGTTACACCATTATTTCATGTAAGTTTAGGGTTTGGCGCCAGAAAACATGTTTAACCCCGCCACATTCTGCATGTGCCTGTCCAAAGTCAGGAGCCTTCAATTTATTAATTGTCGTTTTTTCCTGTATATCATATTTGTTCTTCGCAAATGCTGTTCCTTCTAGTCATCTAACAAATCCCAATAGTTCAACCAGTATTACAACTACACTATCACATACACTTATCATGAGTTGTCTTCCATAGACCTAGGTCTATAAATTGAACAAGAAAACGTATTTACTCCAGGTCAAAGTGGCTTCCAAAAGACTTTATGTTTTGTCAATGAGATCGTTTAAATGTTACTTTGTTTGCATGTGTATATGTTAGCGGCAATAAGTGAAATTAGGCTTTAAGCTTAAATCCTAGGCAATATTTGTTTGTAATAAATATCATTGATGGTACAAATTTTACTGCACCAGATGAGCATTTCAATTAATGCTTCTTCCATGATGCTGAAGGTCAGATCATTTCAAACAAATCAAAACCTAATATCAACGTTGAAGGGCTGATGAAACTAGACAGGACCTAAGTGTATCATATTTCAGTCAAACAATATTCGTTTTTTCATGGCAGTACCGAAGTACTTGCTACTGGGCTTTTGCAACACTCAGTATTTTGAATCATCCCAAATAAGGTGAATGCAATGTGTTAAGTAAATCTATCTTCATCATCTGTTGTGAATTCAACAGAAGGATTTATTTCAGACACGCAAAACAGTAATTATGTAGAGAAATTCAAAATATTATACGCGGTGACAAAAATACCACATTATATGCTACATGTGGGTGCTTTCAGTTATGTACAATATATTTCTTTTGTTGGTCGTATTGAATTCTGTATTGCTGTTATGCTATTCAAATGATGTGACACTGGTCAGAGGTAAGACACATTCATTTGTTTATTTAATTTCTATTGGATGTGTTGGTTTCAAATCTTAGAAAACACAGTTGGTATCTATGTTCATTACGATTAACAAAGGAGAAATAGTTAAGAAGCTTAGATCAATATTATTCAAAGAAGTTTTTAAAAAGAGATAAAGGACATTAGATAAGGTACACAGAAGGTTTTGATATTTCGACTCTTGTCAATTGTCAATAATATTACAAAAATATTAAGTATTGCGAATTTGCACATCGTATAGAATTTTTATATTTGAAGAACGTTTGAATGAAATTCAGGAATCTATGATTAAATACCATTGATATTTTCTAATTAGGGGAGAACATTTACTAAATGCATATAAAATATTTACCGACCGTGCAAGGGCTGTAAAGCCTGTCAAGGTCGTTAAAAACTTACATCATCATCATAAACTATTTACTGTTAGAATTAACACAATACAAAGATTTTTTCACCCCAAATTAGACAACTTTAAACTGATGTAATTTCTTTCATCCAGCTTTAAATTTTATAAAATAGGTACCAAAGGAAAGAAGAAAGATTAATATTTCAGATAGTGATTATTTCATTATGACATGATTATAACATAATTAATTATTATGTAATTAGTTGCTATATTGTGATGTCCACACTTGAATAAAATTAGCTTCTTTGTTATTCATACCATCCCAAAATATTTTATAGATTCTTGTGAAACACAGTTTGACCTCCAAAAGGTTGTCTTAGATTTTTCCTATTGTATTTCATTCTCTCATAAACCTTCACTAAAGTTTGCTACCTCAATTCATAAGAGATCGATAAATTAAATTGGGTATAAAATTTGTTCTATTGATGTTTTTGGAAATCTGAGACACCCTTTTGAATATAACTGGTCAAGGAACAACATGTGTGAAAATTAGGCATATAGGGGCACCCATCAGGAGCTAATTTCAATTTAAAACTACATTTTCATGACAAAAATCAATGTGTCCCAATTGAATAAATAAGGATTTTCCTACATGTACCCCATTAACTTCAATATAATTCACACATGTATCATGGGGATACTTCAGGATTGGCCTTTAATTATAAATCAATTAGGTTTTGACCAATTAGAAAGCATTCCAATTCAGCAATTCTAAATATATAAAGAAAATGCACACCCTATGCATCAAAAATCAGATCTGGCGGGAGATTTTATATCATTATTGACCTTGCTGTAAGTCAGTTGCTACTGATATGGTCAAAACTCCGCCCACTATGATAAACCTTTACTCTTAATGATCTCAGAAGTTTAATAACACATTGCATTTACTTTTTTCAATATAGATTATATTCTTTTAGTACATAAAATGATATATTTTGTTTTTTGCATTGTTACAAAAAGTAAGTTATGCATGTGTACACAAAATGATCAGTTGGTCAGTCTAGAGGATCCTTATGGGGAATTTCTAGAATTATAATTGTATACAATGACGAATATGGTGTTTTACACAAAGTAGATTTTTTTCATTTTTTGCAGTTTGAAAATGAAACATTTAATTTGTATTTTTTTTTAAAAAGAATTCATATTTAAACATTCTCCTCAAGAAATTCTAGTATAAACATCAGCAACAGTTATTGTTATACAATTATATTTGTTTAATATCTGTACATTTATATTTTGATTCCCTCTAAAGCTCCAAATAGTTGTTTTGTTTTTCTCCTGGCAGCTCCAATACAAAAATGTATTTTTATTTGGAATTCATTATCTTCATTTTTCCATAAATCCCTAATCCACCTCTTTTTCATAACTGTTATTTTTATTGCTGGTCAGTGGTCGTAAAGCTATCAAATGATTCTATTGATTAACCACCTAGTACTGCCCACATGTTCTTATCTTGTATCAGTCAGACACGTGCATTTATTTATAAAACTAATTATCATCAAAACTCATTAACAGTGCAAGATATGTAAATATTCTTTTCTTCTGTGGTTTTTGAATATTAAGAAGTAACAAAAACAGCTGAAAATGAAATTTTGATAAAATTTAGTTGCTTTTGTATTGCGCTACCTTAAGTTTTATATAAAATCGATATTTTTGAAGTTTATAAATGTTTCTGTTTTCAACCTCATACTGTTGTTATCGTTTGGTCTGTTTCACGCATTTTTATAATATTTTTATTAATCATTATCATTGTTGTTTTCTCATTTGCCCCTTTGTTGTTGTTTTTGTTTTGTACACGTAAATCAATTTTAAATATATAAATGAATGTCACTATGTGTTGAGAAATAACTTTTACCTGTACTATCTGATATATATATAAATTCGATCGTCTTCATATTCATACTTCTCAAGTTTACCAGGGCCATGTTACCATTTGTTTAACATGTTTAAATTGTTATCGTTCTTCTATAGGATTTTAAATTGTCAATTTCTTTTCGACTTTGAGTTTGAATATCCCTTTGGAATCTTTCGCCTTTTTATATAATAAACAATCTTCCACATTAGCCTTTAAATCTGGCATAATACTTTGGATTCAATTATCCAATAAATATTAATCTTTATCAAATTTTAAATGTGTTATTTGGAATTAATGTTTTATTGGGATATATTTATCTATTTGAACATAATATTTGTGATCTATTTTTGAAATTCAGTAATCCATTTAGTAAAATAGACTTTTTATTCTGCAATACTGTAAATTTACTATTTTCATATTGTCTATGATTTTCAGACCGAATAACAACAAAAGATGATTAAATGACTTATTTAGACAAAATATATTTCATTAATTCAGTGAGAAAACATTGATTATTTTGTTTATTATGTTTTTACAATTTTACGCTTTAGTACTTGACATATTGTATAGATATCTGCCTATTGCTTAACGGTTTCATATTTTCAGACAAGGAATGTCTGTCCATGGTTTAAAGACTCTATAATACCCTCTTTATTTCTTCAATTATTGTGTCGTTTGATTGTTTCATTGACGTTTACTTACATCTGTTATTCATTCAAAAAGAATATATACAGTCCCCCAAAACTTAAGCACCACCTATTTTTTTTGCATCGAATTTTTTGTCGTTTAAAAAAATCAGTTATTCCACGAAAAAAGAGATAAAACTTATGTAGCAATTTTGCTAACATATACCATAAACAAACCATAAACTCAAGTTTGGTCACTTACGCAGGTTCTTTGCATTTAAGTTTTGCATTCATAGAAAAAGTCTAAAATACACAAATCAGAAACAGAATTTAAGTTTCACTGTGATTTTATTTTTTTTACAACAAATAATCACCCAATATCATTAAAATTCTCTACAAATAATCTTTGGTTTTTTCGGCAAATTTTATGTCAATATTTGAGTCAATAGCATGTGTAACCACCTCTCTTCCGGTATAGTTCCATAACACGGCGTCTCATACTCTGTACAAGCCTTCTTAACTTTAGTTGAGGACATGCATTCTATTCATTAACAGTTGCCACTCTTAAATCGCCAAAATTTTGCAAAGGTCGATCTGTGCGATTGAGATTTATGCCAATGGCATCCCAGACATGTTCGATAGAGTTCATGTCAGGAGACATGGAAGGCCAAACAGATAGTGTCAATGGCTTCTTGCTCTTTGTACTCTGTTACAATCCTTGCCGTGTGTGGTTAAGCGTTGTCGTCTATGTACAAGGGTCCTGACGCAAGTGGTAGATTATCAAAATGAGAGACTACTATGCTTCTAAGCATTAAATCCCTGTATAGCTGTCAGTTCATGTTACCCTGCAGAATAAGCACACATAGCTTACAACGGTATGTGAAGCAACCCCATACTGTCACACCACATGCAGTCGTTGGGCAAATTTTGTTTTGGTCATATGCAGTTTTATTTTCCCGCCAAACTCGTATTTTGGCTTCTACTGGTCGTAACATAAACCGACTCTCATCTGACCAATGCAGTTTTTCCAGCTTCTCATTAGCCTATTGAAACATGATTATACGGTGCCTGGCTGTTAGGACAGATCTCTTGACAGCTTGACGTGCTCTTAGTTTGCCTCTATGAAGTCGACGGAACAATATTCGAACACTAACACGACCACCTGGAGGCCAGTGGTGTCTAAGCTGCGGGGCAGGAGTAAATGGGTTAGCGTTAGCACGACGAATAAACATTCTGTCATCACGACGGGTAGTTAAAAGGGGTCTTCCGAACCTTGGGCTATCATTTAAAGTTCCTGTGACAACATGACGTCGTAAAAGTCTGACAATGACGGTATGATTAACATTGGATTGGTTACCTATCCTGCAAGTACTCTTACCGGCATTTGACATGCCAATCGCATGCTAACGTTAAGCCACAGATGACTTACGCCTTTCCATATTACACAATGACTTGATGAGGGTCAAATTTCACTTGCACGCGGGACAGTAGGAAGATTTAAAGTTTTCGAAACAGTGTATTTGTAAAAGTGCAGATGACCTTTAATAAAAAGTTGCTTGACGGGTTTATCAGAGTTCATCTTTTTGGCCGTAATGAATTTTCTTAGTGTATGTTAAAGGCAATTCAAAACACCAAACATAAATAATTTGTTCGCATTAGTTAAACAAATGTTGCCAGTTATATTCAGGTGGTTCTTAACTTTTTGCGGACTGCATATACAAAAAAACATGTAGTAAAAAAATATGTTATTAAAAAACTACACGTCATCGGGGTTTAAATGTTTGAAACAGAATAATGGTAATTTCAAATTAGTGTTGATTTCTTAGAATTTTATTTTATGTCATTAATGTACAAAAAAAACGAGAAATGTATGATGTTTTTGGCCTCCTAAACTTATTTTACAAACAAAGACAATTAGTGATAACTGACTATCAATAAAAAAGAACTAGTACACATTTTTGTTTAGGGGCCAGCTGAAGCCCGCTTCGGGTGCGGATCTTTTTCGCTGTGTTGAAGACCCATTTTTGGCCTTCGGTTGTTTTCTGCTCTTTGGTCGGATTGTTGTCTCTTTGTCCCTTTCCATTGTCAATTTCATTTCCCGATTCAATATCATACCCTGTTAACGATAAATTGGCCAAATTTTGATAAAATACTTTTTGGCTTGATACCATACACGATTCCCAGTTTTCCTCCACCAGGTGTGCTTATGGACAACAAAATGTCTCTTCAGTGATACTTGGGGTAACAGTAATAGAAAATCTAAATCTCAATAAAAGAAATGGAGAGCATATAAAACTAAACAGTTAAAAAAAGCATAGTCGAAGCTGTGCACGAGGGAGACATATTCCTTAATTTAAGATAATTTCAAAAATGGTGTAACAGCTAATTTTATAAAAACACAATTTCTGTATTTTCATGCCGATACCAAAGTTCAGGCTACTGGGTTGGCGATATCCTCGGGGACTAAATGTTAACCAGTAGAGGTTTCGACACAGTGATAGTAATAAATGCAATAAATGCAAATGAAAAAAATATCGATTGTAAAGGAGTTTTTCTTTTTAGTTGATATATTTTTCTTCACCTATCTGAGTAAGGATATAAATAGAGAAACAACTGTCTTGAAAATTACACATGTAACAGTAACAGTATTGCTGAATAACCATAACATATATACGTTGATTTATTGCCTATAGGAGTACTCAGTCATGGTATAACTATAAAGTGTCTAGGAGATTGATCGACCACACACGATGTAATATTGCATGTCTTTTTCTTTTTTAGCCAAGGCGTTGTCAGATTAATTTCGACTTATGAGTTTGAATGTCCCTCTGGTATCCTTGGCCTCTCTTTTGCAAACGCCTTTACTGGTCATATTGCTTATAACTATTGTATTACAGTTTACCTGTATATTTCTGTGCATTTATTGTTGTTAGAAAAAGTAGTATGCAAAACATATATAACATGTATAACCACAAACATATAATTATGTCCTTTGCCGTATTTCATGTATTTGACCATTTTTCTCAAAATGTTTGGTTTTAATGCTCTTCAACTTCGTATTAGATTTAACTTTCAAATGTTTTTGTGTGGGTGCCTTTTATGAGTGTTATGTAGACGAAACGCGTCCGGCGTATCAAATCAAAAACCTGGTATCTATTATTTTTTACATTTTCTTTACAATCAAAACTAAACCAACAAGATGAAGGGGATCAAACTAATTCAAAGAGATGATTGCAAATCACCGAAATAAAAAGAAATTGAAGATGTTCACGTTTCTTTGTATGTTGACGTTTGTTTTTTGTTGCAGTTCAGTGTTTCTGTTGTTCCGTTGTTTTCCTCTTATAGTTGTCGCTTAATCGATTTACGACTTTTAAACAGCGGTATACTATAGTTGCCTTTATTTAAGAAGAATTGGCAAATTAACCTTTTCCGTAGACTTTGTTTTTTGGCCATTAAGATTCTTTGTGTTTGTCGGTAGTAGGTACAAATCTTTGGAAATCGTCATTTTGAAAATAACACCTGTTATCATGGTTATTTACTTTTAAATTGATCATCCTATCTGTTTTTCTGACCTTATAATTATTTGCTCAACATGTACATGGTTGGTATTCGAACTTGGAAGTTTAATTACAATATTTTTAGCACAAGATTTTTGGAAATTAAATAAACCTATCTATTGTGGAGCGCAAAAGCGCGTTAATTAGTGTTAAGGATTTTTTTTTTTTATCGATATAACGATACTTGCATTTGAATAGAATACACATTTATTGAATCGTTAATCAAAAAAAGCTTTTCTACAAAAGTTTCGTTTCCGTGCTCACCTTGACCTTCTGAATTAATTCACGTCCTCTATTTGCTCTTATAGATGTTAGGTGATTGTATAGTTTAAAAACTACATTTTTTAAAACTAATGAATGAATAATAGTCCTGAACCAAATTATTTTTTTTTTGTATTTCAATTACATCACGGAGTGCTAGATACAAGAGGTGTCAATTAAGTAATCAGAAAAACATAGGCATCATGACGGTAGTTATCTATGAGTTTATCAGTGAATAAGGATATTTCACAATCAAATTCTATATTTTAGATGTTCGAAATGACCGTGAGTCTTCAGAGAGTGATATGAGAATCGATAAAATAATACAAGAGCTACAAGGTAAGGCAGTATTAATGATATTGAATATCGTTTGGTTGTGTTTATAAATTATGGATTTTACTATTCGTTTTTTTTGGTTTTTTTTTCGTTTTCCACAACCAATCTATTTTGTAAATTATGTTAATTTTTAACTTGCGGATGGATTTTAGCTTTTTATTTCTTGTCCAGTTATAGAATTTACTGTTTTAACGCGGTTTCATTTCTGCATGCTTTCATACGTCATGTAATTATTTAATGAAACTTGTGAATGCTTAAAAATATGCTGTTAGATATATTGCAAAAGGTTCTAGCTATAAACATGATAATGCAAACATCTTCTTGAATTATCAGATATTGGTATCATGATGGTTTCCCCCACAAAAAATCAAAGGCAGATAAAACTTAAAAAAATCTATACACTCTCATAAAAATGTAGCTTTTATATTCTTTTAAAATCAAATGATTTGTATATAAATATATATTATTTGGTGTTGTTTAGATGCATGCATCGATGACAATCAACTACAGACAGTAGAAAAGCTGAAAAAGAATAGACAGACTATTTTAGACAGTAAGTAGTTCTTTTTTATTTTATATTCAGAATGATGAGTTCCTCTCCCCAGTTTTCTTGGATTTAAGACAAAAATCCTGAAAAAGTGCCAAATGTGTGTCTATATTTCTTTAATTGAATTGTAATCAACCATGAAACATACATCATTTACATGGTTCCAGCAATTTTCAGAAATCCTACCAAATAAATTGATTTGCAATTTGTTTTTTAATAGAACACATTTGCTCATGTACAAAATGTGCATGTGGATATTTCTAACGATTTGAGTTCTTGGCGTACGTGGCCCACAATAACATCGTTTTCTGTGTACATCCCATTGTTAACATTTTTGAAAACGAAGTTAGGAATTGACAATTCACTTTCAAACCAAACAATTACTCAAATGGCACATTCTTAAAATGATATCCTGGACATCAAAGGTCTGTTTGTTGGTTTTTTTATGATCTTCTGTCGTCTTATAGGATACCAAAATAACATTATAAGTGCGTAAATGCTGCACGAACTCTTGATTTGTGTGCCGCCATATAGATTATGTCCTTTGACTGAATAATTTTATACGTTCAATGCTTAAACTTGCCAATGACCTTGAAATCAAATATATATCAGATACAGGTTCATCTGCTTCATTCCACAACCCACATCTAAAAAGCCACAGTTACAAATGTAGTATCAGTTATTAAAAAGCTTAAAAACATTAAACGATGCCTTCTTTTTTGTATATACGAAAATACGTCCACGTTAACATTATGATTGTATTCTCGATGATCTTTTCCGTGAGGAAGCGATGGACAAAATGGTTGTTTATCGTATATTCAGTTAAGGTCATCTCTTCAAAGGATTTCGAGCAACAGCAAAAATGTTAAGGAATATTTTTGTTTCATGACTTGTTTGACTGTTCTTGAATATATGTGACATATGATTTTCGCTTTCTTTCGGTATCGTTCTTTCCAAAAAAGTCAGCATTATATTAGTTTATCAGTCTGAAATTTACATCACTGACTTTGAATTTATAAAGAACCAATAGTTGTTATAGTAATCGATATTTGATTGTTTTTAAGATATTGACGTATACAAAGATGTGGTGAAATTGAATACACAACTCAGAAAAGAAATAAGATGGATCATTGAAGGTATTTCCATTAAAGCTTTAAATCACTTAGTTATTGTGTAGGCATCCCAAATAAATTTTCAAAAAATTGGAATAAAAAATGGTGACTAATACCTAGCTACCTGCACCAAATTTTTCAAATGACAATTCAAATCTTTTAAAATATTGTCTTCCTTTTCTGTGTTTTGTAATATCTTTAAGCACTTCCATTTTTTTTCGAAATTCATTTTTTTTTTCTTTTTTTTCAAAAACAAAGAACACAACAACCATAGTACTTAGTAAATAATCAGATAAGTCTGAGATTTGCCGTTTTGTCCGACGAACATCAATTTTGTAACTAAAACGGATGAAAAAAGGAAAATAATACAATTTAATTTATCATGTTTATTTTTTTGTAATTAAATGATTGATTAATGTTTGCTTGACATCCAGTGGAAAATATTTCAAACATATCCAGGATGAGAGGAAATTTACAATTAATCTAACATATAGGTTCTTTAAAGTCAAGATGAGGGTCGGGAAATGCAGACAGCCCCAGGATAATGATGGTATATGGTATAATAGTAGAAAAAGGCACTCTTTTTAAACATGGCATCGTGTTTAGAGTTCCCATTCTGCCAGGCCCGTAAAAATGTGACTCATTCGAAATTTAAATTAAATATAAGTAACGATATTTTGAAATTCTCATGGGGAACAATATGACGAACACTTATAGTGCAAATAGTAACTTGAATGAAAGATATAAATCATATCTGAAGAATACAACACAAACGAGAAAAATGCGAATGCGAATGAAGGATTTTTGATTAGACAGATATATAGAATAGAGATGTCACAGTCCTAAAAAATTGTTTTGATTTACGTTTGTATTGTTTATTGTCGGATCTTATTTTCATAGGTTTATTTATTTTCTATATGAGATCTGACGTATTCTTTGTATCGTTTTAGAATCAAAAGGAGAAAAGGAAACTAGGAGAATATTGGGTCTACTCAAACAGGACACAAAAGGTGAAGACCGAATATTGACCATTAGACCATTAGATGTATTATCATATTGTTGGGTTGCTGTCCTATTGACGTGCAAAATCACATATTCTTTAAGTCGGTTGTCGTGATTGACTGTATAAAGCATTAAAGTTTAAAAAAAAATAGGTCTTGGTGCTTGTTATGATAAAAGAATTTGACAGTTTTTGGATGGTTCTATATTTTTGATATGCAAAGTAATGTAATGAAAACCATCAATTTCAAAATGTACCAAAATGTATAAAATATAACAAGAAATTAAATAGCATTTTGTCCAAAATTTATTTTAAATCTTGTGTTTGAAATATTTAGAAATATCGCTATTGCAGGGCAAAATGCATTGCCGTTATAAAACCTAGTGGGGATTTAAATAATTAGCGGAAAGTTCAAAAGTGGAAGATGTACACATCCTTAAATATTATAAATTTAGAGCATTTAGAAGTAAACAAAGCGACTAATGTTTTTTTTTTTTTCAGGCATATGTTCACCGCCAATTGCAAAGTACAAAGATTGTACAGAGATAAAGAGGAAAACAAAGAAAAAACTGAAAGATGGCGTTATCCAGGAAGAGTTAACTCTGTTCAGGCGTACTGCGATATGACCACAGACGGGGGAGGCTGGACAGTATGAGCTTATTAACTTAGACTTTAAAAATATTTGCCGCATAGCTTATCACCACCTCAGTAGGCAGCATTTCTGTGTTGACATGAATCATCATTGATTTGGTCATAATTATAAATTAACTGATAACAAAACTTTTAGTGTTCGAAATACTGAGGCTTTTTAACCCAGAGAATAGATTACCTTAGCTGTATTTGGCAAAACTTTTAGGAATTTTAAGTCCTCAGTGCTCTTCAACTTCGTACTTATTTTGGCCTTTTTAACTTCTTATGATTCGAGCGTCACTGATGAGTCTTTTGTAGACGAAACGCGCGTCTGGCGTACATAATTTTGATCCTGGTATCTATGATGAGTTTATTTAAAAGCATTTGTTTCACAGTTTTTTTAATTGTATAGCATACATACAAATTGAAAACGGATGTATCTGAATTGGTTGATTTTGAAATTTGTTTAATGTACTGTATCCAAAATATAATTTTCTACAAACGGGACTAATTGATAACTTTGGAATTTGAGCATAAATATTTAAAGAGATAACAAATTACACCGAACTCGTAGAGTTCTAAATATGGAACAATACATTTATCTGGTGTAGCCAAAATGTCCACCTGTAATATCAATCGTTATCATATATCCATACATGGGTTGAATGCAAAAATGGATTTGGTGAAGCCGATGCTTAATATTACTTCCCTTTTGGCTATAGCTCGTGATGCATTTGTGTTATATTTGTCATCAAATAAATTAAACTATATTTATGATATATTAGTTTTAACGGGCTTCTGGCATATACAATTATAAGCCAAGTATCTTTGAAATGATTTATAAAATATCAGCTGAAATTCAAATATGAAGCTTTTATAGAGAAACTAGTACCTGAACGAGCAAACAAGAAAAGTAAATGGCCATGTAGAACAATTTATAACAGTAATTTCCCTTTGCATCTTTTAATTTTCTTTTATTTGTTACTTAAACGATAATCTTGTATTTATTATAATGATAAATAAATAACTCATCTATTATAAATATAGAACTCATTTGGTATCCACAGAAATAAACACAGCCTTTTGACAGACTTTATTGATGAAACCTGTGAGAAAAATCATAATATTTGCTTTTCTTTGTATCTGATGATAATCTAAATTGTCCGTCTTTCTTGTCCATTTTTTATCTAAATTTCATTTTCCCTGATATGTGATATATATGCAATAATGCGAATGATATCATTAGTTTGTTGTGTGAAAAGAAGGATAATTTTCTCACTTTCACTTATTTTCAATAACGAACTTTCCAATTCTTCAGCAATGGGACACCATTGCTACAACTGTGTGAACTTTTTTATTTCTAATTCAATATGAAAAGATATATGTTGTACTTGCTAATGTTTATGCTAATGTTAGTTAAAGTATCAATACCATAAGTGAAAAAGGAAAACTTATGTTCTCTTTGTTAGGTCATTCACAAACGGAATGGTGGAAATGTTAATTTCCATCGTAAATGGTTGGAGTGTGAAAACGGATTCGGCAACATTAATGGAGAGTTCTGGTTTGGTATGATGTAATATTGTATTGGATTTGCTTGAAACCTAATTTATCTTAACAATTGTTGAAAGTTTTCAATGTATGTTTTTGTTTTCTACAATTGCAATTATGTTCAGTACAAAATTCTTGACTCCCTTTTTTGGGGGTATTTATCTGTATACCAGTACTATTGGTGTTCTTAAAATACAATTTCTAAATACTCTAAAATATCGCTTTATGTGTAATTGGTAAATAAATAGCAAATTGAAATGAATTAATAAATACAAATTTTATATATGCCTTAATAGATAAGTAGGAATAACGGTTCAACGTATCAATGATAGAATAGAGAATGGAACAAGGAATGTGTCAAAGACAAGAACCCGACAAAAGGGTAGAAAACATCCCCCAACGCAACCAACGGGTTTTCAAAGCAGCCCCTCAACAATAAGGTTTACATTCATGTTGTTTTCCTATAGTATATTATATAATTTCAATTCCGCCATGATCACAAACAATTACATGAAAAACCCTCCTATTGTAACCTACAACACTAAACAGGACTGTAAATTCACAGCTTAATGCAATTTAACAAGTAAAAGTGATAATCTACAAAAATAGAAGGCATAATTATGAATACCCGTATAAATAATGAGGATTAAAAAATACATCCATATTCATATCAATCAATCAATATTAACACATTATTTGAACCTTGAATGAGATTATCTTCTAACAGGGATTACTACATTGAACTAGTGTATAAAGATAAGAGACGATTAATGGGATTGATTATAGTTTTATAAAACATTGTCAAAGAACGTGTATTCGTGTTCAAATGAACTGGTTTTTTAAATGTTATACCCAAATGAATACGAGATTGTAAAAAAAAACTCTTAGGTCAAATCTGAAATATATACACATATTATGGTAAGCAAAAACAGCGACACAAATTTGCAACACATCCCCGTAAAAGTTCATATAGGGAGTTATCTCGAACCCCAATGAATCATGTAGTACTACTAACATATCCAGAAGGATAAGCGATCTATGCTCCAAACGAACAAATGTCCAGATCTCAGTTGGGTATTTACATTAATTATATAAATAAGTTTGTTCAGATTATCAAATGACAAAAAAAGTCCGTTTTCTAGGTATTCATTAATTACTTATAATTGAAAGTTAATTCAGGTATGACAAAATTATAATCAGTATATTTTCATACAGAGAAACATTTAACACACTAAAAGAACGAGCCAATATGCAGCAAAAATTGGCTCTAAAACGAATTTTACTTATTTAATTTTTTTTCTGAATAAAATGTTGAATCTATGTACTTTATTAAACCATTGCAGTTTTAGTTTGAAATTTGTATCAGTCATTGATTATACAGCAATGAAATGACAGTTAACATGGCGAATATGGCTCACAAATTGAAACAATAAAGAGCACATGGCTCACAAAAAAAATATTTACACAGAAAGCCTTTTTGAAGATAAATTACTTGCTGACAAGAATTGGACGACGTTTATGTTTTTAACTAATTTTGCTAAAATATTCATGAAATTAGACTACATTAGGCTAAAATTGGGTACATCGTCACTAAAACGTCAGTTCAATGACATTACAATCAGATTGCGCCATCAAAATGTAACCTAATATTTTGTTGTGTTCATAAAGGGACACATTTAGTAGGTTTTAAAGGTAAAAAAATAATTGTATCATCCAATTATTTTTTTAAAAGGCCAATTTACAGGACAAAATAAGCTTCAGACCGTACCTTTTCCCTTATGCTAACCACCGGATTGACGTTTATCTTTCTTCATTCAAATCGTTAATCAACATTCATACATATATTACTTATTCATTGTTTACATTATAGGCAACAAATATACACATATCCTGACCTCTAGTGGAAAGTACGAACTAAGGGTTAACCTGGTGGATAGTTCTGGCATTAAAAATACGCTCTCTATAAAACATTTTCTATAAGAGACGCTGGCTCAAAATACAAGTTAACTGTTGATAATTTCTCTGGAACTGCAGGTAAACTATTTGTATTATTATAACGCAAAATGAGTCGACATGTTTCAGGAATACCCAAATTCGGACAACAGACATATTCTTTCCTAAGGCGTATCCACGATTTTATTTATTTTTTTCTGTAACTTATTTTTCGTTTTTGTTATGTGTGTTTATTACAAGGTTCATTACTTGATTATTTCTACATATGTAGTGTTAACCTAGTATAAAATTCGGGGGGGGGGGTTAAAGAAATTATTACTTTATGGAACATCATTTTACCCATTTAAGCGTCTGTTGTTTTTTTCAGCTAATCAGTTGAAAAATAATAATGGAATGAAATTCACTACAATAGATCAGGATAACGATACTTGGAGCAGAAATTGTGCCCTTCTAAGTAGAGGGTCATGGTGGTACAATGGCTGCACAGCTTGTGACCTCACGAAAAGTGGTAAACACAAACCTTATTGGGGAAATATTAGCCCACTTGCAAAATCAGTAATGATGATAAGGAAAACATGAACTTACTATTGTTTTATTACAAACAATTACTATTAAAAGTATTCGTAATGTTTTTGTTGTTGTTGTATTCAAACATACAGTTGATAAATCATTTACTCCAGCGTTACAGATATGAAAGTTATACTTGACATTTTGAACATGTCAAAATTGCTTATATGTTCTAATAACACCACAGAATAACTAACGTTGCTGTTACTGTTGAACTGTATCAGTGAGATACAAATCTACAATACAAATACAAAACCAAGTTTACTCTAACATTTCTAGAATAATAATGTTTTAACATATTTAATTATGTTACTTTAATTTTACTGTGGTATTAAATAAATAGTGATGGCCTAAATTAACTCCCTTTACCATATGCATTTGTGTTCATTACAAAAATCGAACATTGAATTTGACTGGAGATCAATCAACTTTTTTTCATTTCCTCGCAGATCTGTCCCTTTGTTTGTATGAGGCAGAATTCATACAGGGGTTCGCATGAAATTCAAAGGAGTTCAGTTTACCTTTTAGATTACATTCTGTTGTGCAAATGATGCCATAACTAAATTATATATAATGGAACAAAATGGATGACTTTAAATTTCCCATTAAGAGTTTTACTTTTCATTCGGATATGCAAAGTTCCAGCAGGCCGTTCACATGGAGTATATATCTTAAGGTTGATGCGGTATTCCACAGTTTACGTTTCCTTTACAGATGGATGCTGCTTACAACGGAAGCAAACGGTTACTAATTGTAAAGTCATCTCCTTAAAAGAGTCATGGATGCTATCATGATTTTGTTGAACATTATGGCATATCTTTAATTTCTTTGTTTCTGAAATCACGACATAATGAACTATACGACAAGTGGAACTTGCGGAACAAAACTACTTACCATTTGAAGCCGAAACTTAAACATACAAAAAAAAACTGAATAACACGAACCTAATGAATCACCCTTGACCTCATGTGAAAGAAAAATAAGGGTAAGCGGGTCACACAATATGATATGCAGTCTGTCAAGCACATATTAAGATATAACACTGAGAATGTGGTGACTGTATATGATGGTTTAAAAGGAAACTTTGCAAAAACATTTAAAAATTTATATTATTTTTTTTCCATAGAAATATGCATTCATTTATTAATAATAACGTTTTATTCTCCTGGATTAGTGATTAAAATAAATTTGTTAAACCCAATTATCAATTGTCGAAATGGCGAAATCTTAACAGCATCTAGATACAAAATTATCACGTGATATCAAAATACCACAAAGTCACAACACAAGCGTGACATTCCAAAGTTTAATTCAGTGTTAAAACTATGTATATTTGTATCTGGTTAAACAGCTTGTATATGTAACATATTTATTCAATCTATGTTCTTTCTTAATTTGATAATTGGCATTGCGTAATCAATCATTGCCAAAGGTCGTGTAAAAGTGGAACATTCTAGTATCAAAACGACTTCCTGCCGACCATACTATCTCATAACATTGCGCAGTATGGGTACCCGTGCATCGCTTCCCTTGTGAGTGAACCAGGTGTCCATATGTAAAATTTATGAAGCATGCCGTACAAAATGTTGCCAAGTATAATATATCTCCTGTGTTCAACTTTGTGTCCCAACTGATAGTGGTATACAAGATACGAAACCATACACGTATCAAATTTGGAGTATAAAATAATACATTGTCTATGAATGACGTGTATAAAGAAAGGAAGTTATGATTGTAAAATGAACAATGTATTTATACATTTGTTGTAGAAACAAATAAGTACAAATTCAATGTCAATAATAATGGACATTTTAAAAATGTTATGACAAATTTCGGTCAACATATCGATATAGATATATTACAGAACAATTAATTTATTTCACACAATTGTCAAAAATCGATTTTTGGTAAACGGATAGAAAATGTCACAATTACAAATACTAATGTTTGCAAAACTAACAGAAACTTCTTGATCTTTTTATTACATCTGTTCATGTAAAAGTATACACATTGATCATTACTATTGTTCAATGAAGATTATCAATTTTTTTACGTAAGCGGGTTGTATTTCTGCGCACCATGACGCCAAATTTACTACGTGTTTTCTTTGTTATTATTTAAGCATCATTATTTTCTACAAATATTTTTTTTTTTCTTATCTGTAATGGTTGAGAAAAGTAGAAACTTCATACACATCTTATTGTCAAACTTAAACATAACTATCATAAAACTGAAGTGAGGCTTTTTATCCAGCAACTTTTGTCCTGTTTTTGTTAGTTTAGCTGACAATTTTCTGTGTAGTTTAACGGTCCGTCAGTCTTATAGGCAACATACAATTGCCCATGTACTGTTTATTGCGTTTTACTGAGATAGCGTTCAACCTTCCTTTAAAGCAAATTCCATGTCAAACAGATAACTGCCAAGATTTTTGTGAATTGTATATAAGAGAAATGGAACAACTTTTCTATGTATATATGTCAAGAAACAACGTCTGCTATTTGTACATGTGCTATTAGCCCTGGCAAAGACAGCAGTTGGTTGTATGGACAAGTAAATTTCATATAAACGCTAGAGATATGAACAAATGTCGGTTAGCATCTGTCATTTTAATTTCACTGTTAAATTTTGAATGACCAAAACGCAGTCAAAATTTCACTCATTTCTAGGAATGAAAATCGTCAATACTTTAACTCTCTGACCTAAACAGTTGTAGCTATAATCGTACAAGACAATTTGAGCTACCAAGAGGCCTTAAAAAATAAACTTTCCAATTATATGTAAACAAAAATGTGAGATAGTCGGATTAGCAAAATTGACACCGTTTAATCACGAATTGATTTCGTAAACATTTACTTATAGAGGAAAATTTCATTGTTAGATAAGCTTGTATGCTTAAGTTATTCTATTATTGAAATAACCATCGACATTCTGCTAAACAATTCTTTGGATGACTTATACAAGATGAACGTGTATTAAGTTTAATACACACAGATTCGAAATAAGACTTTATTTTAGTGTTTACTTTTTTCCATCTGAATCAGGCAAAGTTGATTTTAGATGGGTTCCGAGACTTTTTCACTACTTTTGGTCATATAAATCAAGCATGTATTCATGGGCAGGTTTCAAATAATTGGATTAGAGCATTCAGGATGAGGTAAGTGAAAAGCGCTTAGGACACACAAAATTATAAAGACTCTATGTTTTGCTTTTCTAAACACATTTGATGTAATACTAGGTTTCCATGGTTGATTTCATAATTGTTCATTTCATAGTTAATATAAATTAATATAATTCCATTTTATTTTTTTTTCTTTAATTAAAGCTATAGCTATGTCCCATATTCAACCTTTTGTTATCAATAATAATATATATTTTTATTCATCATTCAGGCATTTGAAAAATATGTTTAATGTCATAATTCATTTTCAATGGAACGTACTCAAAGGATAATGGCAATCTATGCAAAATGTCGTTTGCTCCCTCCTACTTCTAAGGATAATATTAAAATATTTTTGTAATAATCTGTGTGTATTAAACTGGCCCTTCTGTCTGAAAATTTCATCCGAAATGTTATTCACGCCTAAAATGGTGAAGCCTATAGGCTAAAATGCACTCAGGTGAAGATCAAAAGAATAGATTTTCAAAATGCCGATCTTTTAAGTACCGTGAATTAACCACGCCTTCACAAAGTATTGTCAGAAATGTGTGCTAGAATTAAAAGGTTAGAAAAGTAACATATATGTTTATTACATCAAGAGTTATATATGTTTGTTCAACATATCAATCTTAAAAATATTTTACAAAAAAACACTATTTTACGATCCACTTTCAGCGCTATAAACATATAAAAAATCAGAAGTATAAATCTGCCTTTACCATAGGAATCATTATTAATGAATGAAAAAAGTTGCTCGTCTGTTCGTTATAAGCTTTGCAAAATAGGCATCGACGAGCTTTATATTCCGTTAAAAACTTATAACAAGACCTTAAATAAAATTAATTCCACTCCCGGCATGCCACAGTCTACAAATACGTCATAATTAACTGGAAATTCAAATAAATGAAACATTGCGAAATTGATATGAAAATTTTAATTTTCTTCTTTGTTAATGTTCATATGAAGATAAAACTTAGTGAATATGTATTTTATGTTATTAGGAATATATTCATATGATAAGTCCAACATCCCGAAGTTTCCCTTTAACACTGGCAGTCTGTTAAGCACATACTTAAATGTTACACTGGGAATGTTACAACTGTATATTAAGATTTAACACTGGAAGGATGTCAAGCACTTCTAAATATATAACAATGAGGATGTTCCGATAAAGTCCCCTCAATTCTTACTAAATATTTTAGGTATTTAAGGAAAAAAGTAAGTCGTTTTTACATTAAACGTATTCAAGGGAATAGACCACCTGGGTATGGGAGACAACTTCCAAAAATGTTTGGAAGTCAGTTGAGCGTTCTAGCAGGCTGTTATCGAAACAGTTTTTTAGCATCTATTAAACAGGTCTCTTTAAATTATTGTGAAGATAATATAATCGACACATATCTCTTCAAGCATTGAAATATACCGCCTTTCTCGTCATTCAGTAACTGTCCCGATGTTATCTTAGTACAATAGGAAACGTATTGTTAGCACCACCAAACACAGTTCTTTCTTCGTGAAGTTGGAAAAAGGTAAGAATGGTTAATGAAAAGATTCTTCAAAGTAGGCTTTTTTCCGACAATTAAAGTTTAAAATAAACCAAACAAATTCAAAGTTCTTTCCACGAAAGGTGGAGATGCCTAGATAGAACCAGAGCAATTACAAGAATTTGAAGTCAACGTACAGTAAAGAATGTATATAGATTTACAGGGTTAATTTATTCAGTAGAAATCCACGTACATGTGAAGAGTAAAATCTGTACAGACCCTAGATCCGTTAGGAAATTTAACATGGACTGTACATGCTGTATGAAATTTACCATAGACAACAAAATGTTAAAAAGACTTAACGCTACAAAATGTTTCCGACTAGGCACAGACATATGTACATAAGACGGGATTAAGTAATTGCTAATGTTTTAAACTTGCACTTTTTATCACAATCAGCCAAAAAAAATTAAAGGTAGTACATAAAATAACAGTAGAAAGCAGTAAATAAAAAACATTAAATGATCCGTTTAAAAGTCATAGGTTGAAAAAAGTAAAAATCAGTTCATAAAAAAAATAACCCGTTTAAAAGTAGAAGGACCATCCCTACCGGTAAAGTTAAATAACATATACCGATCTGATTGGCCGATTACTGTTTAACACAGGACGTCTTCAATTACATGAAAGTTTTGGATATATGCAGACGATATTTTATCCACGGCTTCTGAGAAATTTCTCATGTGGGCTATATAAAGGGGGACATACGCCTTTAAAAGAAGTAGTAAAAGGTTGGTTACTTTTAGATTACTTAGAGTTTCTGATTTTCATAATTTCTCCTGAATGGATACGTTATTTGGAGAAATTGGTTTTATAGTTTATTGAGAAACTTATTTTGATAGTTTGTGTTTTATGTTGTGCTTATACACATTTGTCCAAGGTTAGGAGGAGGGTTTGGCGCCAGCAAACATGTTTAACCCAGCCACATTCCGTATGTGCCAGTCCCAAATCAGGAGCCTGTAATTCAGTGGTTGGTGTTTGTTGCTGTATATCATATTTGTTTTTCGTTTATTGATTTGTACATAAATCAAGCCGTTAGTTTTTTCTCGTTTAAATTGTTTAACGTTTGTCATTTCGGGGCCTTTTTTTACTTGATGTGCAGTATTGATTTGCTTCTTTTTGAATGACATATGGTGATCTATAGTTGCTGTAACGTTTACGTCATTTTGGTCTTTAATGAAAAATTGTCTCATGGGGAATCATACCACATCTGTTTCCCCGGGTTGTTTTTGTCATTAGATTGCTGTATTATTGGCATTTATCTCTCTTATTTCATGCAGTTTTAGTTCTGTTTAGGGTCCATGACAAATCAAAATTGTTTAAGATTATTGTGTCACGAATAAGCACAGTGGAATATTAATCGAACAAAAGTGCGCCTAAATTTATTGTGCAAAGTTTAACAATTGTATTCAGCAACCAATTTGAAAGAGATATCGCCGCTCCTACCTACTAAGTCCTGTTTATGCCCGGAGGCACATAGGACAAGAACTAGATCTCTCCACTCATCTCAGTTCTGTGCTTTTCTTTTCTATCTCGCCCCAGCTAATTCCGTGGTCTTTTGTTTCAGTGTCAACTATTCTTCGCAAGTTGTTTTGGGCGTCCTTTTTTTCTATTCCCCTCTGGTGTCCATCTTAGGGCAACTCTAGTCAAGCCCTCAGCTGGTCTTCGTAGAACATGACCAATCCATCTCCATCGTTTTTGCTTAAGTAAAGTCTCCATGTTGTTGGATCCTGTTGTTTTATGGAGTTCTTTGTTGGTGATCTTACGTTTCCAGAATATCCCAAAGATCTCTCTGAAACAATCGTTGTGAAAACTGGAAAGCTTGTTGATGTCCTTTTCGGTCATTCTCCAGCATTATACCCCATATAGCAGCACTGCTAATACACAACTGTTAAATAATCGAATTTTTGTATTCTTACTGATGTTGCTAGACTTCCAGATGTGATGTAGCTTTAAAAATGCGATTTTTGCTTTTCCTATTCCGGCTCGGATGTCTTTGTCTGCTCCTCCTTCAGAGGTTGTTCATAGGCATAACTACTGGTTTCTTGATGTTGATTTTCAGTGCAATCATTCTTTTGTAACTTGGTGGTTTTGTCTTGCATGTGTGTTTCTAGATGTGACAGTAAGGCCAGATCATCTGCATAGTCAGAATCTTCTAGATAGTTATAGATAGTCCACCTGATGCATTTGATAGATTTCTTAACCCATCGATAGCTATTATGAAAAGTAGAGGATGACATAACATACCCTTGTCTAACTCCTAATTTTACAAGAAAACTGATGTCTGCTGAAGTATGTACAGTGGATTTGAATTCTGTATGAAACATTTGGATAAGTTGTACTTCTTTTACTGGTACCCTATACCTTCGTAAGATCTTCCATAAGCTTTTTCTGTGTATGCTGTCAAAGGCTTTTTCAAAATCTATGAAGTTTATTATCAGTTGTCTCTGCCATTCTGTGCACTGTTCGATAATATTTCTTAACAAAAATATATGGTCGCAACAGCTCTTTCTTTTTCTAAAACTTGAATGGTCTTTTCTGAGTTTGTTGTCAATTGCTGTTTTAATTCTATCTATCAGTATTTTTCTGAAAATATTACTTGAAATTGGTAATAAGGTGATTTCTCTCCAGTTATTGCAGTTTGTGAGATCACCTTTCTTAACAAGTCTTATGATGTTTCCTTCTGACAAGTTTTTAGGTATCTTGATATGTTGCCAAATATTTTTGTATGGTTGGTTTAGAATGTTCGCTGTTAAGGTTGGATCTGCTTTAAATAGCTCTGCTGATAGCTTATCGAGACCAGGGGCTTTATTGTTTGTAATGCTCTTAACTGCTCTTATAATCTCTGATTTTGATGGAATTACTTCAAGATCATGTTCTGCAATAGGTATGTTTGCTGTTGTATCTGGTTCTTGCCTATTCAATACTTCTTTGAAATGATCATTCCATGTACTCGCTTGCTCTCTTTCAGATGTTATTAGATGACCCTTTTGTCTCTCACTGGCATGTTGGTGTTTCATTTATGGCCACACAGTTTCTATGTGATCTGATAACATACCCACTTCTTTGCTCTGAAGCAGCCTTTTCAGCCCCTTTCGCCAATACCTTAAATGAAATATTTTCTATCTTTTCTAGTGGCTTTCTTAACTTCCTTATTACAGTTGGAGTACTGTCCTATCAATCTATCATTCAGTGTATCAGAGTGTGTATGACATATCTTCTTCTTGAGATCTTTCCTGTTGTCAATCAGATTTCATGTCTCTGGTTTGATTAATTCTTTGTGTTTTTGTCGTTTGAAACCTAAGATGTTTTCACTAGTCTTTTTAAACATGTCTTCCACTTCTTGCCATTGTTCATCAACTATTTAACTTTCATCCATGTTAGTACGATTTTCTAGAAGTTGAAAGCGGTTTTTCAGTTCTAATTTGAAGTCATGGTTGGTTTTAAATCTCTGAGTTTCCCTGTGTCAAATATCTGTACCGTGCAAGGTGTTGATGCTCTCAGAAGTTTGAGTTTGATTTTTGCTGTGACACAATATCGCCTCTAATCGAAGTCTATTGGTCTGCATCCTTCTAGTATATTTTTTCCTACTTTGGCACATACATAATTATAAATCTCATAAAATTCGATCCCGAAATATTCACTTAAAAGGAATACAAGGTATTAACCCACTATTGATTACAGAACAAATCCAAATTACATTTTAATTTATATAGATTTTGTAATGAATAAAATAGAAATTTTAAAACATGATCAGCAAGACAAGATCTTCAAATAAGTTAACATGGACGAATTCCTCAGTCGACTTGTTGTTGGAGTTATTTTTCTGTGATGACGATTTTTACCAACTTTTAGTATATTTGTCTATTATTTTGAAAACTAATAAAAGATAAATAGCCACTTTAAAAAGCAATAATAATCACCAAACCACTATCTACAAATAAGTCAACAGTGATGAAATCGTCAGTCGACTCATTGTTGAAATTCCTTAATGTAATGAAAAAGTTTTATCAATTTTTTAGTGTTGTTGTCTATTATCTTGAAAACTATTATAAAAGATACCTAGACACTTAAAAAAAGAAACAAAAATGATCAGCAAAACAAGACACGTTTAATTTTGGGAAAATCATTAGTTTTATTGTTTTAACCCTCCTTTGTTTTTTTGGCAACAACTAGAGAAGATAGAAACTGTAAACAGAAAAAATTATCAGCGATACAAGATGAACAAAAAAAAAAGATTTTTTAATGAATTCTGTCTAGTCTACAATGTTTGAGAATGTCCACTATTGAAGGTGCACACAGACCAAGATGAACAACTTAGACTCTTAAGAGCCTATTGTTTAGGAGAAATATAATCTCTTCGATTATCAAAGGTTATTTGAGGAATTTGGAACTTTAATTTCCTATCAATGTCTAAATGTAACAACGGAAAATTTAGGGGACATCTTTTGTAAATCATTACATTTTCTAAGTATTGGCTACTTGTCTGATAATACCCTCGTAGACTTAACTTCCACCAGTAGCAGTATCTACCCAGTGCTATAAAATGAAAATAAAAACTTTATAAATTTTGTGGTCCGAGGATTCATTCTGGAATTAACTTCAAAAGGAACGCTAAAACCAAAACACTGTAAAGCAAAGGACGTATAAAAAATTAAATACTAGTGATATGACCAAAATGGACACAAACAAGAAAATTGTTTCGTGAGGATAGTTTGAAAGCCGTATAAACGGAATAAACATGGCATAGTCTTTAGATTATTTTTTACTATTTGCTTATGTACTGTTTATTGTCGACTTATTTTCCTTTGTATTGTTTTAGAATCGAAAGGGGAAGGGATAGCTGAATAACATTTGACCTCCTCAAACAGGAAAAAAAGGTTATTAAAGACTGTTAAAATCGTATATTGCCCACAAGATATATTTAGGTGTAGTTGGGTTGTTGTCGTGTTGTCGTAAAACCCCGACATCTCCTTTTCGTCAGTTTTCGTGAAACACTGTACAAACCATTAAATTTGAAAAAAATAGGTCTTGGTGATCGTTATTTTAAAGGCTTCTGAAAGATTAAAATTTTTGGCGGGAGAAGAATGTCTGTATGTTTTTTAAATGCAATGATTCAGAAACAATTAATTTCAAACTGTACAAAATATATATATATAAAAAAAAACAATTTGTTCAGAATAAGATAAGATGCCACTTCAAGTTTAAATTGTTGATAAGAAGCCACTTCCAGTTTACTCAGATTACTACTGGTGTCAAATCATATAGGTAAGTTCATACTCAGGCTGATATCCAGTTGAAAGTTAACAAAAGAAATGGAACTCTTTATTAGAGAAGGTATAAATCGTCAAGTTGGTATATTTAAATTGTTAACGTCTGTTTCTATGGGCTTTAAAAATTTAAAGTGGGTGCATACTTTAGAAATTTTTGCATCTTATATACGTGTGTTTAGTCAAATTATAATATAGAGCTTCGATATGTTTGTAAAATGTTAAAGTAAAGAAAAAATTTCACAAAACAGTCGATTATGGTAGGTGCAAATACACGTAGATCTTCTTTGTGCATATGCATAAATTTTCACCGAAAACAATTCACAAAAAGATAAAAGATTGAATTTTCAAAAGCACTAATTTGCATATCTGTCACTGGAAATTGTTTTTTTTTTTTTTTTTTTCGAAATCATCAGAAAGAGAAAGTCAGATACACCTTTATATGTTCAGGCGTGTTTGAGTGGACTGTTTCGTCTTGAAGACATATAAAGCTAAATATTTCATACATCATTTCGCTTCAGACTTCATTATTTTTTTTTTTATATATTTAGGCTAAGTGTTGATATAATAACACTTAAAATTTACAATACTAAGAAATAAAGTATATGGGACAAGTGAAATACATTTCTAATGAGTCATAACAACAGGAAGGTGTATTTGAATAACAAAAAAAAAATAGGTCATGCTACTACAAATTTTAAAATTTGGTGTATTTCTTACTTGTATTCTATTTTATTTTCGTTTACTATTTTTTTTAAATAAAAATTAGTCATCAATTAATTTAGTTATGAAATGTACTAAAAAAATTAAAAGACTAACACCCCCTTAACTTTTTGCTGAAACCCTTGACGACAGACTTCACAAGTGGATCTTTAAAATGCATAACTTTAAAAACAATATGTTTTGTGTGTATTATCTAGGGTAATTCGTCTTCAACCTCTGAAAATGTTTATACTGCCCTTCCGTGAAATATTTAATTAGATATTTTAAATGTTTTTCGTACTTTTGAAAATTCACCCTGACAACCGATCCGACAATAGTTTGAAGTTGAAAAAGGCATACAAGTACATTACATGATGTTTAATAGCTAATAGATGTATTTGTCTTTTGAAATACAACTGTCATGTAGGAATGATAATGATGCTATGTGGATAAATTTATCGGTTTTCAAGAGCTAAATTGACAGAGCGTCATCCTTACAATGGCTTCCACTTTCGCGATTAAAAACACTTGGTGGCGTAATCTTGAGATAATTTTGACGAAGAAGAATCCTGACTGTACTGTTTTAAAAAAAATATGGTTTTTACATACTTTAAATTTGCTACGTCCGGTCAAACAAATGCTTTTTCTTGTCTCATCTGATAGCTTTATTCAAGATGATTCCAATCATGTTTGGTTTCTTAAGTCTTAAGAGAGGTAATTTGCTATCTTAGGTTAGGCAATTTCACTTCAGGTTTCTTTTGAAAGCTTTCTTCACACTGATTACAAATAAAGAAATTGTATCTAGCTATTATATTTGAGAGAAGATGCACACAAAAGCAAAGAGCAAAATTTAGATCCTGAAATGACCTTTGACATTGACCTCATTTTCAAAGTTATGACTCAAGAATCTTAAATAATACGGTTTATGTATTACGCTAACATACCGATTAATTAGATAGTGACGGGTAGATTACTCCTGTTAAATGTCCCTGGATCTCTTCGTTCCAGATGACGGAAGCTTCCTTGGGATTTACCGAACAATTAGGAAAAATAATTTTGTCGGTGTATTTTTTGTTACGGAGGATATCCACACAAGAATAACAGTATAAAGGGATATACCTCTTACCACGAAAATTTTTCGGTTTAGCTAAATCAAATTTAAAATGTCATAAAAATGTACAGTATCACATACCACAATTCTAAGCAATATGTTGCAAAAGAAAAAAAATTCAAATTACTTTCCTCCTGAATATGTTAGGAATATGTATCCCTGGACGATCAAACTAACAGCAATCAATCACTATGTAATCTATTGCATTATGTTTAGCTTTTGCTTTCAACGTTATGAGGAATTAAATCCCTACTTTCACGATTAATTATTTATCACTGTTAATCAAGATGAAATGATAGGGAATTCCATACGCATTTTGTTTATATAAGATAAAGCGTTACCATCTATTTACGAAATATCAGTATGTACATACATCAAGTGTGATTTATCAAGACCGACACACTACAATTCATAGGGAATTGCATGAGTTTTTTTTTCTATGAAAAAAAGCATAACCAACGGTTAACAATGTAACATTACACACAGACATCAATTGTGATTTATCAAGGCAGACATTCTACCAAATCAAAGGAAATTCCATGAGGTTTTGTTACAAGATAATGCAGTATCACTTGTGTACTATTATGTACATACATGAACCATTCAGAGAGTGAAAGTAATTCGCATTTGTTTATCAGGTATATATACAATGTATACATTGCAGAGATTCTGTTGTTTCTGGTTCTGATTTTGTTAAGATATATACTTAAAGAGAGATATCTAGATAGAAATACATTCCGAAACTCACTAGGAATGATGGAGCACTGTTGGAAATTGAATTCAATGAGTTTAGTAGTTGCTCTCTGTTTCTCGTTGTATGGAGATTTATCTGTTTCAACATTAGGATCAGTCACCAAAGATATAGTTAATGAAGACCCATTGTCTATACCGTTGATAAACGACAGAGGAGCACCACTGGTTGCCATGCTAGATACGAATGTCATTAATAGAAAAATGAAAGTCTACATAAGAACACTTATGAGGGAAATGATTCAAAGTTCTATGCAAGAACAAATGCAAGGAATTTTTAAGACGTCACTGGAAGAGAACTCGACCATAGACTTTATCAGAAATATAACACTGCAGGAAATAAATGACGTTTTGAAAGAGCAAGGACAAGAAGGTAATTACAATATTGTTATATTAGAAAACAGAAAAAATGATTTTCGGAAACAAAAGCTGTGACATTAACATGCCATAAGGAACATCCACCTTGCATCTATTCCTAGATTTCATTTATATTCTACTTTGATCCAGTGAAAGACTGCTTCATCGTTTATGATTTATAAACAAATACTCCTTGTGATGTTTCAAAATAGGTTCGGCTTGAGTTGACCTTTTTCAGAGTAATATGAATTGTAGGGTATAATTGCAAAAGATCTTATAGCGACAACATTTGAAAACTTCCTTTAAAAGATCCGCTGAAAATGTTTTGATATATGCAAAACAGAAAACTGCTTCGAAAATATTACATTTCACTGTATATAATTCTCTATACAAATATCTTAGCATCGTACAATCGCAATCAAGTTTTTTATATCATCCTCAAAACTGATTGACCATTTCACAGTGAGTATATAAACACTGGTGAGATATATCGATCTTAACCGTGCATCATTTTCCACGAGACATTACTCAAGTTTTGACAATTAAATTTTCTTATTTTAAGATTCATTTGGACCTTCTGGCTTAAATGGCTGTGTTTACACCACAATATCTACTCTGCGTACAGACAAGCCTGTGGGTCTGGAATAGTTTAAAGGCATAGCATGACCTAGATACAGATAATTCAAATGCGTTTTATGTTTCAGAAAATAAAACCTGAGCGAGATTTTGTTGTGCACTTTTTTTCGTCTCTGCAGAAGATGATTAAATTAACAAACACTTAAATTTCACTTGATATGGTCCACTCAGTGGCACAGTTTAAATCACCTATTGTTGTCAGATATCTATTGCCCCTCTATTGTATTTGTCAATCAAAACAGGTCATTTCAATTGTAACCCATTGGGATGTTATTAAACCTTGTTCCAACTTATATTTATTTTGCACCTTCTTTTAGAGCGAAAAAAAAAAGTGCTCAGCAAAATCCGGTTTAATCTTTAATTTTGCTAAAACATATAATGCATTTGAATGTTATTTATCTAGGTCATGCTATGCAATAGAACAATTCCAGATGCACAGGTTTGTATGTACTCAGAGTGAATTTTGCGGGGTAAACAGCCATTTTCCCAAAAGGTTCACATGAACTGTTAACAGCGATGTTCAGAAAGTTAACAATTATGATTTTGCTTGAAATAAGAGAGATAATTTGCTAATTCCGGTTTGAAAAATGTCAATTCTGGAATAATATTTTAAAGAGTAAAATCCCAAAAATACTGAACTCTGAGGAAAATTCAAAAAGGAAAGTCCCCAATCAAATGGCAAAATCAAAAGCTCAAACACATCAAACGAATGGATAACAACTGTCATATTCCTGACTTGGTACAGACATTTTCTTATGTAGAAAATGGTGGATTGAACCTGGTTTTATAGCTAGCTAAACCTCTCACTTGTATGACAGTCGTATCGAATTCCATTATATTGACAACGATGCGTGAACAAAACAAACAGACACAATAGGTAAAAATGTCAAGAATAGGGGTACAGCAGTCAACATTGTGTTATCATCTTAATCACTATAAAAACAAACAAATGTAAAAGAGAAGCACAGAAAGGCGTACATCAAATATAACAACCTCATTTTGCTTTTTTATTATACGATTTTATTTTTCTATGTAATATCCACCCATAAAGGATGGAAGGTTTTAGGTACTGGCGTAGAATCGCACGTTTGACGTCACACAGGTAGATATCAAATAATTTTGTCGTTGAGTGTATGACGGGAAACATAAGTACAGAGTCACGTCAAATGGATATCACAAAAAACAGACTTAACAGTAAAAGTAATATTGATAAAGACAAACAAAATACTAATAACACGTTATTAAGATGATAAACAACGTCAGTTCGCAGAATCTATACTTCAAGACCATCGTGTATTATTTGTGAAGTTGATACGGAATATTTAGCAACAAGGTCTTGGTACCTTCCGATGAACCTTTTTAGAAAAAGGACGAGACGTTCTTTGACATACCCCTGGTTCATCAACTTTCTGCTCAGACACTGGTGACCTTTTACAAAGTCTGAGTAGGAGCTGCAAGCTCTTGAATACCGAATAAGTTGGGAAATGTATATCCCATATGCAGGTGAAGTTGGGATATTGCTACTAAGGTGGGGGAAATTGATAAATTCAAAATTAAAATTGTCTCGTTTGTCATAGATTCTGGTACTGAGATGACTGTGTATGTCAAATTCGAGGTATAAGTCTAAAAATGAGGCAGAGGAAGCCGTGTCTGTTGTTTCTTCAATTTCTAGTTCTGGGGGATATATTAATGGAACCCAATCAGAAAAGTTCGGATTATTAATGGAAAGAACATCATCAATATATCGGATAGTGAAATTAAATGTCCTGGCTTCTTTGATTTTTTTGTTTTTGACAAGTGTCTGAAAGAACTCCGATTCATATGGAAATAAGAAGAGGTCGGCAAGGAGAGGCGCACAGTTCGTTCCCATAGGAATGCCGACAATTTGTTGATAAGTCTACCTCCAAATTCAACAAATATGTTGTCAATAAGAAACTCCAGCATACTGATCACTTGTTCCTCTGTGTAGCATGTTTTACCCTTTTGTTCACTATTAACAAAATATGCCTTATGATATCCCAAAGTAATAAATTTATAGCGTATGCTACCATTTTTATGTTGAAAAGCACTGTGAATTATTTCTTTTACATATAAAAGAAGATGTTTTAGACGGTTTTACAATTTCACATGGGAAATGGTGGTATACAAGGTTGAAAAATCAAAAGTTTTGATAGAACTAATTTCAGAAAAAGACCGAGATGTAAAATTATCCAAAAGTTCTTTGGAGTTTTTAAGAATCCACATATGGTTAATACCACTACGCAGGTAAACAGTTTCACAGTATTTCTGAAGAACCTCTTTCACTGCGGACAGAATTTTAGTCAATCTAATGGACAATTCTTTAGTGGAACATGCAGATGAGCCGGAAATATACCGTTGTTTGTACGGAATTTAGGTATCCAATACAAACAAGGAAAGTCCTCCGATTTGTTGATCAATGCAATGTTCATAGAAGCCATGAAGGACTTATGATTCGCCAAAATCTCATCCTTGTCAAATGATATGATTTTGTATGTTAAATTACCTGAGTGCTCATTTATTCCTAATTCTTTTACCAGACACTCGTAGTAATACGATTTACATATAAAGACAATATTATTTGAAGCATTGTCCGCAGGAACAACAACATACATGAAGAGATCATAGACATTTCACAGACTCTTTGTCTGAAAACGGACTTTGGTCGATCATTCACACAGTTTTTCAACTTATGAAAGCGACGTTTTATCAGAGACCTGATTGTATTGACCCATTCTGACAAAGTGTCCAGTTCAACTTCTTCTCAGTTAGCCAATGCTCTGGCGTAGTCTTCAATGGAATCCATAATTAATTTAAAGTTATGGTTCCAATTGATGTGTTGGGGTTCTCTAAACTTAGGACTTATTATATGATACTTGACACTGATTCAAAAAAAATGTATGGTTCTAGATACTTTTATATTAAATAAGTGCAAAAAATGGTCACTTCCGGTTGAAATTTTCAAGTTCATCTGTATTCCTTTAAAATGCAAAAGAAACTATGGCATTATTATGTATCAATATCAAGTTATAAAAAAGTCAAGCTCTAGAACGTCAAATTTACGCGTGACCTTGACCTCAGTTAAAAGTCTAAAGACAAGGACCTTAAATAAAAAGACCGTATGTCTCTACTGAAAATTGTGAATGAGATAAATCACCATACACTCTTGAGAGGGTAGAAAACTCCTATTAAATGTCAAAGTACCCTGTTAACCAATATTTATATGTTACAACATGTCGTAACTAACAATTTGGTAAAAAATATGTCGATATCTTATACCGTTTCTAAAGAGTAGTGATAATGAGCAAAAGTCAATATCTAGAACATGACCTTGACTTTTAACTTGATCTTAATTTTCATTTGGTGGATCAAGGGCTTCAAATCAAAAGTCTATGTATCTATCACTTACTGTTCATGAGTTACATTTATATATATATATATATATTCCTTATGTCAAATACAAGCAGGAAAAATAGCTCTCATATTGAGTCTCTGAAATTGAATAGAGCATCCTTAGGAATTAATGAGCAATTTGGAAAAATAAATCGGGCGATTTCTTTGACGGTTGC
Source organism: Mytilus californianus (assembly GCF_021869535.1). Classification (NCBI taxonomy): domain Eukaryota; kingdom Metazoa; phylum Mollusca; class Bivalvia; order Mytilida; family Mytilidae; genus Mytilus; species Mytilus californianus. The sequence goes on from NW_026262615.1 coordinate 43,731,146, forward strand.
GAAGGAGATGCGCTTACAAGTAAGACAGTGTTCGGTGAGATAGCTCCTACAAAGAAAAGTATTTGGTTGAACAGTGTCTATTTGAAAAGTGCAAAAACTGTACGATATTATAAACGAAATATTTTATCGACATGCTGTGAAACAAAAATTACACACAAAAACAAAAAAGAGACGGAAGAAGGTCTTTTCACCATAAAGATGAAGGCAAAACAGTGTTCAAGGAGATCACTCTTACAAGGAAAAGTACACGGTCACGCGTATAATCTGTTCGATACTATATATCAAATTCCTAAGCGACATCTTGCAAAAATAAATATCCCTGTAAGAAATAAATGTGGCGGAAGAAATATAAATAATGATCAGAACAAATCATAAAGGTCGTTTCACCTTTCCACCTAGTAATCAGAACAAACTCGAAAGGTTTTTCAACGGAAAAACTGAAAGACCAATTAATAATTGAAACATTATCAAAATGTCTTTCCACAGAAAAGTCGCGACTCTTAATAATCACAACAAAATCAAAAGGTCTTTCAAGAAAAGTGGAAAGACCTAATAATATTCAGAATAAATCAGAAGGGCTTTCCACAGAAAAAAATAAAGCTCTTCTCACCATTTACTTTCGACTTCATTTGTAATAAGCCTCTTACTCTTTACTCAAATGGCGCCAAATCATAGATTTCTTCATACCAATTCAAAAATAAACGATTTTTATCTATTTGCCTAAAATATCGGAAAAATTTGCAACTTGCGGTTAAGAAAAGTCTCCAGTCTCATATGATAGTCTTATTCACAAATTACAAATATATATGATTTCAATATACTTTTGCATACAATAAGGAAGATAATATACTACATCCGGTTAAAAAGGTATCCCTTCCGGCCTCATATGATAGCTTAAGTCTGATTCCAAATAAATGAGTCGATTGCTTCTACCGTTGGGTATGAGTTTCGCACACAAACAAAACAGTGTTTGGGGACATAACTCTTACAATTAAAAGTGTTCGGTTCGGTTAAACAGGGTCAGTTTAAAAGGCGCAATACCTGTTTGATATCATTTACAAAATATATTTGCAATATCATGCAAAACCACTAACCACCGCAAGAAAACAATTTGGTGAGAGAAGAAAAAAATTATAATCATTTAAAGGCCTTTCCATGGAAAGGGGGAGAGGCATTATAGTCAGAACAACATCCAATAGTCTTTTAACGGAAAGTATAAAGAATTTTAAGAAGCATTGCAAAAACAAGAGGGGTTTAAATCTATTAACCAAACGTTGTAAATCCGTAAATATTATACATTTAGAGATATGTTTGAAATCAACAAACCGACAAATGTTATTTTTACAGGCATAAGTTCACCACCAATTGAAAAGTACAAAGATTGCTCAGAGTTAAAGAGGAAAACAAAGCAAATACTGAATGATGGTGTTTACAGTACTTATCCAGGGGGAGATAATCCGGTTCGGGCGTACTGCGACATGACAACAGACGGGGGAGGATGGACGGTATGAACTACTTGATTAAGTTTAGACTATCTACCGAGCAGCTTTTTACTATTGAGGAGTTACTATATTGAAAACGGATACTCTTTTATATATCTGTATTGCTTGATATCGAAATATTTTTAATAATTCCAGTAATGACGTTAAATACAATTATCTACAAACGAGGCAAAATAATAACTTTTAATTTGAACATGAAAATGTATTGAGAAAACAAATTTAACTTCAGAGAAATCTGAAAAAAAAAGAAACAGTACATTGAACTCGTGTTAAAAACATTTCATCCAGTAATAAAACTATTATTGTGTTGCCTTCGAACCGTGTTATGTCAAACGGTATGGATATTTGATAGTTTTAAACATACATGGGTTAAATACGAAAGTGGATCTGATGATGACGAAGCTTCATTTCTTCAAACTTAAATACAAAACTACTTCTCTTGTGGTAGTAGGTATTTTTGTATTTAAGCAATATCAGTCATCATAGAAACTTGAAAATAAATTGAACAATTTTTACAGTATATTTCTTTCAAGGATTAGAAAAATATACTAACAGTCTATAGCAAAATATCAGCTGGAATTAAAATATGAAGCGTTAAATAGAGACAATTGAATGGGACAAAAAAAAAGACTGCTAACCATGTCGAAAAATATATAACCGTTGTTTTACCTTTCCATATTTTAATTTTCTTTAATGAAGAGTTACTTTTTATGAAGTCTATTATACTCATTTACAACTTCTTTGTATATCCTATTTCATTTAAGTTTAGATTGCTTTTCAATATCAATTCAGTATCTGAATAACATTGAGGTAGAACATATGATATAGACAAAAGACCATTGATTTCGGAAAACAAAAATGCCGATTTTTTTTTTTTTTTTAAATAGACTGTCTTGCTTCTTTGGGTGATTTATCATAAATCAATCTTTAACAAAATTTTAGGAACGAACATAAAAAACTTTCTGCTATTTAAGGCAAAAATTCCTTTTATGTTATGGTAGCCATTGTAAATTTTTCCTAATTAACAAATATTTTGACGGAATCATTTATAAATTACAGCCCTTCTATGCTCTTGAAAGACGTTATCAATGAAACATGGGACACCAAACTAATGGATTGATATTTGTTTTGTTTCTGATAAATATTTGATATTGTCCGTCTTTCTTGACACTTCTGTATCAAATGTCCTTTTCTCTGATATATATATGATAATATCAGGGATAGGAAATTATGCGAATCATATAATTTGTTTGCTTTATAAAAAATGGGAACATTGTCTCTCTTTCGCTTCTACACAATTACAAAATTTTCATTTCTCCGGAAATGGAATACCGTTTCTACATTTGTGTAAACTTAAAGTGCTAGTTAAAGGATGCAGACATATATGTAGTAATTGCTACTGCTAGTAAAAATATCAATATAGTAAATGGATAAAACGAAATATTTCTGTTCTCTTTATTAGGTTATTCACAAACGACATGGTAGAAATGTTAATTTCCAACGTAAGTGGTTGGAGTGTGAAAATGGATTCGGTGACATTAATGGACAGTTCTGGTTTGGTATGTTGTATAAAGGTATTGAACTTGCTTGAAACCTGATTCACCTACAAAATTGGTAAAGTTCTTTTATTTTTAAAGTGTCTTTCGATTTTCTTCAATTACACTTATGTACAGTACAAAAGTTTTGCTTCTCTATTTTTGGGACTTTCATCTGCAGTTTACCAGTACTAGTGGTTTTCTTAAACTACATTTTCTCAATACTTCAAAATATCGTTTATGTGTTATTGGTACACGGCCAGGATACTACGTCACACGCAAGGATACGTTTCCATTTTTCCATCGGAAAACGGCTCGTTTCCAGGTTAGTTTACACAGTTTTATACGACTTCGAAAAACCGATTAGTGCACTGCACTCCTCTCTACGTGTACTTACTGATCGCAAGCATTTGGTAATTTAAAAAGATGTCAATTTTGAAACACCTCTGTACAGTTTGAAAACTGAGCAAGGATACTGTTTCCACTTCCCGTTAACATCGTCAAATATCTGCATTTCATTAAAAAATGCACTGAATTACATGACATTTTTCGAACATTATCAACGAAATTCAAAACCTAGACTCTTTAATGCTCTCATACAGCGTAAAATGCAGTTCGTAATGTGAACCTCGTAAAACCCAGAATATGATACAGTTTGCACTTCATCTATTAAAGGTATAGAACCACTATTCGGCCCGGTCAGAAAGAACATACAAGAAAGTAGTACATATTTTAAACAAAACAGTTCCTACGCATATCTGTACCTTGGTCAATAAGTAAAATATTTGATTAATTTTGTTATCAAATGAAAACTCAGGGACTTTGGATCACTGTAGAACCCTTGTTAAAAGTTTCTTTTGAATAATGAAAAAAAAAATTTTGATAGGAGGGCATATTTGCCCTATTGCTCAGATCAGAAGTACCTGTTTTTGTACTATCCAACTTCCGGGAACCAGTGTGCTCTAATATGCAATTAAAGGTATGTTGATTTGTTAGCACAAGTCGGGAAACGGTAAAGTTTGACACGAAATGGCTACCGATTTATTCAAACTTAAGACAAAATAGCTATGAATGCGTGAATTTGAAGAATGAGGCATAGAAAGCAAGGGGGCTATGCATTAGTGGTGTTATTCTTTAAGGATACAGTTTGCACCTAAAAGGTTGTATATTTACGCAATGTGTTTGTGTCCTAATACATACACACCGCAAGTTTACACAGCTATCGGCTTACGATTTGTATTAATAAAAAAGCACTGTATACAGTTTTATCCCGAAATGCAAATATAACTGGAAAATTCGAGATACAACAAGGTAAGGTAATTTTAGTTAGAAAATCAAAGTGGGACCTAAACATGCATGTGCAATTACGTACTATACTTGAAAGGATCGGTACCCAAGTATTCAATAGTATATCAATTAAAGTTGTGTCGTCTGCTGAAGCCGTTGTAAAAGAATTATACGAATAATTTTAGAGAAATGATACTACTGCAAGGATACACAAACTCATATATGAAACTTACAACTAAGACAAGTAAACATTTCAAAATTATTTTCTGTTTAAAATATTAAGTAGAAGGGTGCAATCACATGTCAAAAATGGGTGATGAATTGTTAGGTAAAGTAATGATTTGGTCCAGTTAAAAAATGGTAAAAAATTAGTTTGTCTGAAGCTGTCAAATTGAATTATAGACCCTCTTAACATAGAATTGAGGGAATTGACAGGGGTTCCTGATTCCCACTTCCATACTTCTAATTCCACTCCCCTCCTTTAACTCTCACTTCCTTCTCCCCAACTCTACTTTCCTTCCCTCTAACTCTCACTTCCCTCCACTTACTCCCAGAATAAAATCAGTCAAAAAATTGTTACCAGAAAACCCATTTTTTTCTCCCTCTCTTCCCCACTTCCCTTCCCTGACTCCCGTTTCCCTCCCCTGACTCCTGCTTCTCGCTTCTTCATTCCCATGTTCCCTTATTCCCTGTCCAACCCGTCAGAATTGTCATATTTTGAGATAGAGCTGGTAGACGTTTCTATAATTTTGATATAATTCGTCCCAAAAGTAGCTAGTACACTACACTGTAAAAAACTTTTTGACATAGAGCAGGTACATTTTTTTTTCAATTTGAATTTATTGTCTGAAAAAATGCACTATGAAATAAATGTGTACTCGGACCGCATGAGTCTGCATTTTGGACAAAACTGTATCCAGTGCTTTTTTATGAATAAAAATCGTGAGTCGATACCTGTGTAAACTGTGCAAGTATAAGGACACACACACATTGAATTAATATAGAACCTTTTAGGTGCCCATTGTATCCTTACATAGATAAGGTGCAAACTGTACCACGTTCAATGCCTTTATTCATAAACTATAGCTATTTGTCGATGTTTACGGGAAAGTGGAGACAGTATCCTTGCACAGTTTTCAAACTTTACAGAGGTGGTTTCAAAATTGACAGCCTTTTAAGTTACCAAATGATGGCAATCAATATGTACAATTCGAGAGGAATACGGTGCACTTTTTGGTTTTTCGGAGGAGTGAGTATTGGTATAAGTTGTATAAAACTGTGTCACCTAACCTTGAAGCGAGTCGTTTTCTGAAAAATAGAAACGTATTCTTGCGTTTGACGAAGTATCCTTGGCATGTGGTATATAAATATGAAATTGAAATAAAGGTATATAAAATATTATATACGCCCTAAGCATGCTAAGAGAATTTTAGGAATAATGGTTCCATGCATCAATGATACATTCAACTTATTTTCCTTAAATTTTGAAATTTGGCTGTAGTAATATTTTGATTAATTTGGCGCCAAAAATAAAAAGGACAAAATCTATCTTAAAGAGAAGAAAAACGCAAGATGTTTTATATATCATATATAGCTTTTTCAGCATTCGCTATGTGTTTTTATTTTCAAAATAATAGTTAAATTTGTGCAGAAACAGGTCTATGTCTGACATTATCTATAACAATAAATGCAGAAATCTGTTTTTGTGTGTCGCTTCTTCATCTTTCAGATCCAAGCAATAAATATCGCTCTCTACCCATAAGGTAACATTCGAATTGAAGAATTATATCCTCTTTAATGATAGTTTATATCAGGTTAGATGTGGAATTTTGATTTTTATATTTCTTTTTCGTCCGTATATTAAATCAGTTTCGGATTTTTTAACCTACTACTTGCTGCTACCCTCTGTGAGTTCCTCCTTTATCAAAATGATCAAGGGACCCTAAATTTTTCCAGTAGCACTATTTTCCATTGTTACACTATGTTACACTATGTTACAAAAAAAGTCCGCCACCTCAATACTACTATCAATAAACAAGTCATATATATAGCACGTCTTTTACGAATTAACGTATTTAATTCACGAAGGTTAAACTTAACTGTACTTTTCATGAATTAGATATGGCGATCAAATAGTGGCGATTTCTCAGACAAAACGTCTCTTTTTTTCACATAATGAACTCATGGATCGGATTTTTTAGTAGGAGTTGATTTAATGATAGATGTACATGTAAATGAATTGTTTCCGTGATACTATCATCAAGGTTTAAAGACCAGAGAGCAATTTATGTGTTATTGAAGTGCACCCCCCTCCTTTTCCCACGGGAGAAAAATCTTGATGGAATGAATGCAAAATCTGGTAAGATGTATACCATGCTGCTTGCTTTCAAAACCAGTAGAACGTGTTGTTTTAGAAGAGGTAAAAGAAGGAAACGTGTTTTTTTTATAAATTATTGTGAAGGCATTTTGCCTTTACCAACACCACGAAAACGATCGATTAATTGATGGGCTGTTAATTGAGTAAGGTCCAGAGATAAATATTTCAAGCATGCTCAATTCACGGAGATATACCTTTAAAAGTGGAGAAAATGAAACGACAAAATATCCAGTGACAATTTTTTGGAATATTTATTTTGACACGATAAAAACAAGTATCCTTAAATTTATCAAAATAACCTCTTTGTTTATAGACCTCGTTTAATTGTTTATATGACAAGCAAGACGATTTTAATTTTGAAATTATAAATTTCCACCACCTAATTAGCAGCAATACACAAACTCTATCTGCATATGGGATATACCTTCCCAACTCAATCGTTATTCAAGAGTTTGCAACTGCTACTCAGACTTAATAAAAACGTCACCAGTGTCTGAGCAGAAAGTTGATGAACTAGGGTTATGTTCCTTGGCGTTCGGTATTTTTGTTATTTTACGTTTTCATAAAGGGCCACATTTTGTAGGTTTAAAAAGGTAACATATAATTCTATCATCCAATTATTTTATTAAAGGCCAGTTTACAGGACCAAAAAAGCCTTTTTCCTTATACTAGCCACCTCATTGACGTTTTTTTGTCATTCAAATCGTACACTTTCATACATATATTCATTTTTCATGGTTTTTATTAAAGGTAACAAATATACACATAACCTGACCTCTAGTGGAAAGTATGAACTGAGGGTTGACTTGGTGGATAGCTCTGGCGACAAAAAATATGCTCTGTATAAAACATTTTCGATAGGAGACGCTACATCAAAATACAAGTTAACTGTCGATAATTTCTCTGGAACTGCAGGTAAACTATGTTTATTAGTAAAACGCAAAAAGAGTCGACATTATTATGGTATACACATCGCGGACAACCAAAATATTCTTTTCAGGGCCGTATTCACGATTTTATTAGTTAACTTGTTTTCTATACCTTATTTTTCTTTTTTTTTTTACTTCTGTTTTGTGTATGTATTTTAGTAATAGGGTCATTTTTTTTTTATTATTGTAGAATTGGTAACCTATCATACAATTTTGGGTGTTTTATAGAAATATTTTGTTATCAAACTACATTAAACCCATTTCAGCTTTCAATGTTTTTTTTTAGCTAATCAGTTGAGATATCATAATGGAATGAAATTCACTACAATAGACCAGGACAACGATACGCATGGAAAAAACTGTGCTATTCTAAGAGGAGGCTCATGGTGGTACTATTCCTGTACTGGTTGTGACCTCACGAGCAGTGGTAATTTCAAACCATTTTGGGGAGGTATCAACCCAGCTGCGCAATCAGTAATGATGATAAGAAAAACATGAATTTACTTTTGTTTTACTAAAAGCAAGCTTAAGTAATAGAAAACATATTTTTGCGTATTTGTGTTTGCATGATAACCTACATCCTATATTTCATTTACTCGAGCTAGCCCGATATAAAATGTATTCTACCAACACAAGTCATGAGCACTGAAACTGTTTTTGTCTTGCAACTGGGTGTCTTATCATACATTAACAGCCCAACCGATTTCGCTAGCCTGTATATTGTATACTATACAGATATCGCCTTAAAGCTCCGCCCACTGCCAGAATACTTTTGTGTATTGCTGTTGATGAGTGTCGTATGAACTTTCGTGACCTCAGAATGTGTATTGCAGTCGCATTCCAATGACGTATTGCGCAACCCACTTTCTGCTTACAGGCAAACATGTACAGCAGGATTAACTCCATTTTATACGGCGTCAATTTTCAAGTTCAAAACTTGAATGTGTACATGTGTATGAACACACAAAACCAACCATGAAACAATGTCAATATCAGTGAATGTTACGGTCAGTTCGAAATTCTGAAGTGTAGGACAAATCATAGATGTTTGTCTTAAATCGGACAATGTTTTGTTATTTCTTTTTACTGTTGAAATTAGTTGTTATGCTATAATAAATAATTACTAGCTTTGAGCGATGTATTATTGTTGACCATGCGAGATTTTTTTTCGACGTACCGGTCATATACTGATTGTGTGAATATTTTTAATATTACTACGCGGCCATCAAAGGTAAAATAAACAAAAACTTATATATTTTAAATCGAAAATAAATTCAATAAATGTGCGTTTTTCTGTCTTTCAAAGCAAAACCAATGTACAAAATTAATTGCAGGATAAAGACATTAACTGTTTAGTGTCTTTAAATATCAGCTGTATTTGTGCGAGGCTAAGAAACAGGTGTAATGCGAGCTTCAGCGAGCTATTACTCCTGTTTCGAGACGAGTAGAAATACAGCTGATATTTATAGACACTAGACAGTTATTGTCTATACATTCGTTAATGATTTTTACATTACTACTGAATAGCTGACGTTACTGTTACTGGTGAACTGTAGCCCTGAGATAAACAACTTCAAAACAAAAGCAAAATCATTTTTTACTATTAAAGTTCTAAAATAATAATGTGTTTTATATTTCTATTATATGACTGCGGTTTATGAAAAAGGGATACGTGATGGCCTTAGTCATCTCTCAGTTCCACGTGTATTCATGTTCTTTAAAACCTTCGAACATGGAAAGTACCCTAAGGGTGACCAGAGATCTGCAATAGGTCACTGGAGTCAACAGGTAAGGGTTAGAAAAGACATATTTGATAGAATTACAGAGTAAAAATAATCACATTCAATATGGATTTTTAGTCCCTGACGTGTATCTTTTGCTCTGCTGCCAATACTTTGAAATCGTTAAATGCATCCTATCGATGGTCTGTTACTTGTCATAAGCAAAACGACGAATGAACTTGTGGAGCAATACAGTTTACTGCTTACCCTTCAAAACACTTCAGAACTTAATCCCATATTATTTTCAATCATCAGTTGTCTGAGTAGTGTGTAGAGTGTTGTAGTCTTTTCGGTTTTTGTTCTTTCTTTTGACAATGTTGTTGTCTGTCTTTCTTCTTGATCCGTTTTTTAATATATAATGCATATATTAAATAGGATTTCCCGGTGAGACTAAACAAACAACAGTTAAAGGCGTATGAAGAAGAGCAAAAGCAACTAACACTATAAAAGTCCTTTAATCGTTAGCGTTAGAGTGTTTCGGTTTCTTCATTTATTTGAGACATATCTTTCAATCAATATATTCAATACCTTCATTTTTCCTTTCCATCGAAGTAAAAATATATTACTTCGGTTCTTGTAACTTTCTTGTACCAAGTCAGGTATGTCAGTAATTTTCCACTTATTCCGTTGGTTGATAATGTTTGTGTTTGTCAGTTATTATGGACTTCCCCTTTTTGAATTTTTTTCAAATTTGACAAACAGGAAACATGTTGTTAATATTAATACAGCAAGTTCTAAAATGTTTTATTTAACTAACGGTGTACTCCAAGGTAGTATATTGGGGCCACTTCTGTTTTTGATATATATGAACATGGTGAATGATCTGCAAATTAGCATTGATCCTGATGGTAAGGTTTTAGTATATGCCGATGATCCTATTCTTGTTCCACATTCAGATCAAAAAATCATTTTTAGAAAAGCTATCACTCATGTTAGAATCATGTAAAGATTGGCTTGTTGATAATAAATTGTCTCTACATTTAAAAAAAAAATGAAAGCATTTTAATTTGGATCAAACAGAAAACTTCAAAATGTCAATGAAACTGATTTTTCTATTGAATGTGATAATAATAAAATTGAGAGAAAATCAAATGCGAAATATTTAGGTTGCACTTTGTAAATACAGCTGTTTCACAAACCACGTCTCTTTTGGAGTGATATATAATATTCATAGATATTTTGATTTGGATCCCAGATATAATATCTATGTTTAATCTCATACAGACATAACTCGGGAATGTTACCACACATGGATAGCGGCTAAATTGAATTCTGCGGAAAACCCAATGTAAAAGCAGTTTAAACTCTTAGAAGTTCGGGTCATATACAATATTCTTGACAGACCTTTGTTTGAACTTTGAAAAAAGTAGTACATATGAACTTTCCATTCTATGATATAATTTTTTTACAAAACTTCATAGTAAAAGTTATCTTTACACATTTTAATAAAATTAACTCAAATATAAAGTTTTCTGAATATTTCATGAAGGTTGAGAAATTTCTGGGCCTTAACTATGATGACTCAGCATAAATTCACAGTTTTCAGTAAGCATAGTTTAGCTGAAGAACTGTATGCAAAAAAGGTTCATAATATATGCATTTTTGTACTTTAAATTGTTAAGAAATGCTTAATAAAGGCAACAGTAGTATACCGCTGTTCAAAAGTCATACATCGATTAAGAGAAAACAAATCCGGGTTACAAACTAAAACCGAGGGAAACACATTAACATGATTAACTAAAAGAGGAAAACAACGGAACAACAGAAGCACTAAACCGCAACAAAAACAAACGCCAACATACATAGAAACGGACTATTTGATAACAACTGCCATTTACTGACTTGACACCATATATTTTCAGAAACAATGTGGGTTGAACCTGGTTTTATGGCTAGCCAAACCTCCCGGTCATATGGCAATATTAAAAGATATTGCTAAAATGACAACACTAGGTGATAGGAATACATTACAAACAAATGCAAGAACACTCAGCACAAAGAAATGCATAAAAAATAATATAATAGTTCATTTCAACATGTAAACTGTAGAATAACAACGAACATCTCCCATTAACGACAGTACAGGACACCAAAAACAGTGACGTATAAATAATCTTGAAATTCATACAATTATATGGAACGAGATCCAAAAATTCACAATTTTTTTTACAATACTTGTCCAAAGAATTATCATGATTATGACTGTCTTGAAATAGATATAAGAAGATGTGGTATGAGTGCCAATGAGACAACTCTCCATCCAAGTCAAAATTTATAAAAGTAAACCATTATAAGTCAAAGTACGGTCTTCAACACGGAGCCTTGGCTCACATAGAACAGTAAGCTATAAAGGGCCCCAAAAATTACTAGTGTAAAACTATTCAAACTGGAAAACCAACGGTCTAATCTATATAAAAACGAGAAACGAGAAACACTTATGAACCACATCAACAAACGACAACTACTGAACATCAGATTCCTGACTTAGGACAGGTGCAAACAAATGCAGCGGGTTAAAACGTTTTAATGGTACCAAACCTTCACCCTTTTTCTGAAACAATAGTGTAACATCACAACATAGAGAGACACACTATAAAATATCAACTGAAATAGCTTAACTCAATCAAAGGACATATTAACACGAGTGAACATACACTGAACAAATAAATTTGACCTATGATACAATGTAAATACAAAATGAATAAACTATGGAAAGAATAATAAAAGTAACATGTTATATCGGTATGAAATGTTAAACAATTTAAGAAAAACAATATGCTCGAACAAATATATCAGCCATTTGCAATAACTTTAAACGGGTAAATGAGAATAATTTTGTTGTTAGGTATACGTGTACAGTTCCAATAGAGAAAGGAAATATTTTTACAAAATAAAAAATTTTGATGTTCATAGTACGCAGTGAACATTTATTATATTATATGGAGACGAGGACAATATGCAAATATTTCATAAAGTTTCTGAATATATAAATGAAACGAAACGTTTTGAAAGTTTACCTTGTATATGTTTTAATTAGTTTTATAAATATTGATGTCAAATCGAGTGGATTGCCCGTAATCGACTATAATCGGACATGTGTGGTGGTCATAGTGACTGTCTATCAACAAAGTAAAAGTTAACTGTTTCGTTGGGGTTTTTTTTTATTTGTTAGCTGTGGTTTGTTTTTTTTTGTTTTTTTTAGTGTATTTTTCCAAATTTATTATATGCTACCTTATACTGAATAGTCTGTTGGCACGTCATATTGATTGTTAAATAGATGTTATTTTTTTGGGGGGAGACGGATTTATAAGTTTCTCCAAACTTGTTTCTGAATCCTATATTTGAATTTCATGTAATATTGTAATACATTATTGTTGTAAAATTTTTCATTAATAAATATTTTTTTAAACTACATGACGTCAAGGGGAATTTATGGAAACTTTTATCTTCGATGAGTGGAGTGCTAAACGTGTCAGTTTAATATTCAAAATATATCGCAAAAGACTACAGGAGACCGCTTAAATATAGGTGAGACCTTCCATATATTACAATGTCACTAACACTTGGCGATCACTTAGACTAGGTATAGATACATATCCTATCAAAAACGATTGCGAAGAAACATTTCGAATTCGATATTTACAGAGGGCTTAACGGGTCACTTTTCATTTAAAATTCTTTAAAAAAAATATATAAAAGAGTGGAGGGTGTTGATTAGGCTTCAATCTGCATAATATTAGAGATAAAGTTATCTAACATATAGATACAACAGTAAAGGTTGAAGACAACCGCATCAAAACATCTGGACGAGTTCTTTAAAATCACGTTCAGATATTTTGACTTGAAGGTGAAATCTACAACTCGGAAAACAAATCTTTCTATATGTTAATTTTGATATTTTTACATTCTAAGTAGTTGCTTGTCCTTATTGTTCTTATGATGTGTTATTACACCACTATCACAGGTTAGGGGGAACGTTTGGAAACACGTGTAACCCCGACACATTTTGTATGTGCCTGTCGACAGTCAGGAGCCTGTAATTCAGTGGTTGTCATTGGTTGCTGTCTGTCTTATTTTTTTTAATTGTTTTAAGCATAAATCAGGCCGTTGCTTTTCTCGTTTGAATTTTTTCACATTTTGTCATGTCGGGGCCTTTTAAAGTCATACAGTATGGGTTTTGCTCATTGTTGAAGGCCGTACAACGACATATGTTTGCTTGCATTCGCGTAAATAGGACTCCGCTGGATAGTTGTTTTATTAATAGTCATATCACATCTCCTTATTTTCATATCAAGCAACCTGCCGTGTTTATCATTAATTATGAAATTCACTTGAAAGTAACTAAATATTTACAGAATTAGTAAGGTAAGTTGAAAACAACGTGCACTAGGTTCTACGACAACTTTCCCTCAAAACAAGTCCCCCAAGTTGGAGATCTCTATCAAACTTTTGAAGTTTTGGCATTCTATATCAAAAGGAGATACATTTATTTGCTGTCAATTTGTTTTTGCTTCTTTAGTAAATAATATTTCAAAAATGGGCCATAGCCTCAAATGGAAGGGTTAATTCTTAATCAGAGAAAAATTGTTTACAATGAGCATTTATATTCGGAGACATAAAGTGGTGAACAAAATAAATAACTCCATAAGGAGGTGCGCAACTTCAATATGCGTGCAAAACTTTCTGTGAAGTTTCAAGGGTCTGGATTAAAACTGTATTCATATATGACGTTCTTCTTTCACTTTTGAAACAAATCCATGTTTTAATTTCAATAGAACATGGGCTGCCCGTGACTGAGTCATAATTGAAATTACAACGTTAGTTGTATTTTGAACTACGCCGGAGGTTAAAATGGACATTTGGGTTGGTGTTGCTTGCTAGGAAATTAACTAAAATCATTCTAAAAGTAAGCTTACATGTATCTGTTAATTTCTTTTATCGTGAAAAGGTAGATTGTCTATTACAGTTTGGCTTCATCAAATCAAAATGGCTGCCTTTCGATCGTGTATCATAGGTCTGCTTCGAAGTTCAAAGTTCTAACTTTTCCTATTAGAATCGAAACAATTCTATCATGCCATGCCTCGCTAACGCTCGATATAAAGATATTGACATATATAATGCCTGCACATGTTAAATGAGCATAGAGCATGGCATGAAAGAATTATTTCTTAAGAAGAAATAGATAACCTCTTTTGAAAATTTATCAGAAAAATTACTGTTGCCGAGTCTTGACATTAGTGAGAAATTTAGATACACATTCCATAATAGCAATTGCACAACTTCGATATGATTGTGTTCAATCTTGTTTTGAAGTTTTGTGGATTTGGGTCGAAACTGAAGGAAAACTTAGTTACACCAACAGGTACATTTTGTTTGTAATTTTTCTAAAAAGTTACTACGTTCCAAAGTGTAGCGGAATTAGAATTAAAGATCCAACAATTCCATAACAATAGGTCACAACTTCCATATGTCATTGTTGTGCGGTAGCTTTCTGTGAAGTGCCAAGGATATGGGTTGAAAACTGTAGGGAGAGTTGTTTACACGAAACACGTACCTTCTTTTCCCCGGCATATGTTATCTTAATTTATTTGCAATAAAAAAAAATGCAGTTACCACCGTTTAATATCTCTATTTTTCATTTCCCCAATAATTCAACAATCAAAACACATTAAGTCAATTACATTTGAAACGTAATTGTATGATAAACATTCAACATTCAAATGAGAGCAAGATATAATGAAGTTCTTTCATACAAGAAAAACTGTCAGAAATCAATAGTAAAAATACCGCAGCATACATGATTTTATTGAAATAAAATATTTCACATCCGATGAATTAAAGTGCTCCTCCCTAATGAAGTTAACTGAAGTTGAGGATGCCAACCTTTACCAAATACTGGTAGGCGTGGAGTTCTCCTAGATGGACTATGTTCATTCATAGCCTTGACGGAGTAGAACCAATCATTGCCGCAGCCAGGCACCAGAACACTGGTGTAAGTCCTGAGGGGCTGTAAATTGCCCAGGAGGATTACAACGGAAAGGTCATATTTGATGAGTGAGTAAATGAATAAATGAATGATCGAACGATAGAGTGGGTGAGTGAATGAGAGAACTGAGTCAGTGAATGAGAGAAGAGAGTCAGTCAGTAAATGAAAGAGTGAGTGAATGAGAGAATGAATGAAAGAGTGAGTGAATGAGTGACTTAGTGAATGAATGAGAGAGTTAGTAAATGAGAGAATGAAAGAATAAGTGAATGTGAGAGAGTGAAAGAATGAGATAGTGTGTAAGAATGAGAGAGTAAGCGAGAGATGATGAATGAAGGATAGAGTGCGTAAATGAGAGAGTGAGTGAGCGAATGAATGAGCTAGAGAGAGAGTTATTGAGCGAGATAAATGAGAGAGTGAGTGATAGAACAAAAAAGAGAGATAGCGAATTAGTAAGCGAGAGAGAGATGGTGAGAGAATAAATGAGAGAGTGAGCGAATGAATGAATGAGAAAAAGAAAGTGAGTGAATGAAAGAGAGAGAGAGAGAGAGAGAGAGAGAGAGAGTTGGTGAGTGAATGAATGAGAGAGTGAGTAATTAAATGAGAGTGAGTGAACGAGAGAGTGAGTAATTAAATGAGAGTGAGTGAAAGAGAGATAGATAGAGAGTGACCGAGAGACAGCGAGTCAGTTAATGAATACGTGAGCGTGAGTTAGTAAGCAAGAGAGAGAGAGAGAGAGAGAGATATATGGTGAGTGAATGAGAGACAGTGAGTGATCGAGAGACAGCGAATCAGTAAATGAACGAGTGAGCGATTGAGCATGAGCTAGTAAGCGAAAGAGTGAGTAAATGAATAAGGGAGCAACGTGACAGAATTAATGAATGAGCGCGAGTGAGTGAATAAGCGAGAGTGAGTGAATGAGCGAAAGTGAGTTTGTAGATTAATGAGCGGATTGAGTAATCGAGAACAAGCAAGTGATTTAATGACTAAGCGAGAAAGAGTGAATGAATAAGCGAGAATGTTTGAATGAATGTTTGAATAAGAGAATGAATGATCGGTCAGGGAAAATTAATATAGACATAGTAAAGGGTGGAATATTTTTATACGTACATATCGAAGATAATCTTTTCTAAGAAAATTTTTTGATCATATATTTTTAATATCAAACTGTCGCTGTCCCTCCGTACACAAAGAAGACATTTTGTATATTGAGATATCATATTTTAAAAGTACATCTTCGATTGCATTTCATTGTGAAATTGACAAAAATATTTAAACAATAAAGAGGAAAATGTGATTTACGTAAGAGTTTATATTCGAGAACAACCATAATGAACGATAACTTATAGGGGTTACAAAACGGTTCCCAATATCTCTTTTAACTCCTTTTAACTATATATGACTATCCTGTTTTGTGGTATCGAAAATTCGGTATTAACATTTGTATTGCTTTTGACTAAGAACATTTCAATATTGAACCGACTGGTAGCATCCGGTCTGATATTGAATATCGAGTAACGAATAACGAACAGGCCGCTTACTTCACATACATTGTTTATAATAGGAAAATAACAGTTTTCCAAATGATTTGATAATTATTAGTCCAGGAGAACCTACGGAAACTTGCTTTAGAAAAATTTCAACACAGTTAAGTATTGCAGTATAATTATTAAAAAATGCATTTGCATAAATGCTTATATTATGTGTTAACAGTTACGAATTTCTTTTTTCCCCGTTTTGACAATGAATAGTTCAAATTGCAAAAAGTGGGGTACAGAAAAAAACTGTATTTTTTTTCTTTCTATTTTATAGTGTGTTTATGAGACGGATAAATAAATTGTCCTAAAAGTAAAAAGCCATCCATGATAGGCTTTATATGGATAGCCACATTTTGACTACCGATAAAGATTAAACACGACGCAATAGGGCAAATGATGCAATATCATGTGTCAGATGTGTTTGAGCGTACCATTTAGCTATTGTTTCGTAATCAAATCAAAAGATTTGTATTTTATCTATTTTTGGACCCCATTTCGGAATTCCTGAGTTCCTGCACGCCGTTGCAGTTAAATGGTTTTCTCTATTTTGTGTGGTATTTGATTGCCCTCTTTGCTTGTATATCCCTCATTGTACAGTAATACATTCAACTTTTCATCGTTGACATCCGTTAATACTACTACCGTTAGGTCGGCGTGATAGGATCCCAGTTACAGGATATCAGTCCAGTACCCACGAATGGGGTCCCTTAACACATCTACCATCATTTAAATGGGATATTGTACCTAGATTTAGATTATGTAAAGATGCTAAAATTTGTAGTATATTCAAAGGGTATTCATTAAAAATCTAAATTTTATGGGATTCTGAAATGTATAGGGTGGATGATTGTCTGAGTAAATGGTCTAAATTTCATTTTTTAATTTAAACCAGGAAGTGAATATAATAACCCTATTAATACTCAAAGCAGTATTGCTCTCTTAAATGCCGGTCATGACTCTCAAGAATTCAACAGGAAACCATGATGGGGCTGTTAGCATTATATAGTAATTGAAACAGTAAAGCAAAACAGTCAAATATAGGAAATAAAAAAGTTGGCCTTCAATTACCATAAAATTGCATTGAAGTAATGGCGGAAATTCTTGGGTCCCCGTCCCTCTTATAGAACCTTCCGCTAATTCTAATACCGTTAGATCAGTGTGATCGTCTGTCGACCGGGAGCCTCATATAGAACCATCTGCCAATTCTACTACCTTTAGGTCGGTGTGATTGTGTGTAGACTGAGAGCCTCATATAGAACAATCCGCTAGTTCTAATACCGTTAGATCAGTGTGATCGTCTGTCGACTGACAGCTTCATAAAGAACCATCCACTTATTCTACTACCATTAGGCTGGATGATTGTCTGTACACTGACAGCCTCATATGGAACCATCCGCTAATTCTACTACCGCTAGGTCGGTGTGATTGTCTGCAGACTGACAGATCATATAGAATCATCCACTAATTCTACTACAATTAGGCGTATGTGATTGTCTGTAGACTGACAGCCTCATATAGAACCATCCACGTATTCTGCTACCGTTAGGTCTATGTGATTGTCTGTAGACTGACATCCTTCTATAGAACCACCCACCTTGTAGACACTTCGCAGGTATTTGTCTAAATTTATGATAAATTATGACTGTAATTTTTTCAGTTCATGGATTAACACCAAAAAATTGGATATTGTTATTTTAGAATTTTCTGCCATGTTTTTATATTTTTTTTTAATTGCAAGGAGATAGGTGTCGCAATATTGAAGCTCCCATTTTTAATGTTGATAGCATTATTTGTATGCAGTTTCTCCTGAAATAAAAATAATAAAATTAACATTCGTGTCGATAGCTCAATAATCGCTGTAGTAAATGCACGCAATAGTATCTGAATTTACAACACCACGGAGGTATAACTACTTGCATAATTTATGATTGGCAAAGGTTATTTGAGATTGTTGGAACTTTCTTCACAAATTCTAAGTGTAACAAAGGATAAGTATCTTGTCTTGGGGAGGGATATATCCTACTTTGTAAAGAATCACTCTGATCAAACAAAAAAATTCCCTGAAACTGACATTATCAAGATGCTTGATTTCTTGATTGACAACATATTTGTTACGTTTGGATGACGTGTTTTTCAACAGACTGTCGGAATTCCAATGGGAACCAATTGTGCCCCTCTTCTTGCCGACTTGTTTCTTTATTATAATGAGGCTGACTTCATACAGGAACTTCTTAGGAAGAAAGATAAGAAGTTAGCAATATCCTTTAACTCTACGTTCCGCTATATAGATGATATTCTCTCACTAAATAATACAAAATTTAGTGACTATGTTGAACAAATCTATCCCATCGAACTAGAGATAAAGGATACTACAGATACAGTTAATTCTGCCTCATATCTTGACTTACATCTAGAAATTGACAATGAGGGTCGGTTGAAAACAAAACTTTACGACAAAAGAGATGATTTCAGCTTCCCAATTGTGAACTTTCCATTTCTATGTAGCAACATTCCAGCAGCGCCTGCATACGGAGTATATATCTCCCAATTCATACGATATTCCGGGCTTGTGTTTCCTATCATGATTTCCTTGATAGAGGATTGCTGCTCACAAGGAAGCTATTAAACCAAGAGTTCCAAATGGTGAAGTTGAAATCATCCCTTCATAAATTTTACGGACGCCATCACGAGTTGGTTGACCGTTATGGAATAACCGTTTCACAGATGATATCGGATATGTTCCTTATGTCGCAACTACAATACCCTTCCCTTTTCACGAATGTGACTTACCGAATTAGACTATTTACCGGATTTGTAAAAACATAAGCAACACGACGGGTGCCACATGTGGAGCAGGATCTGCTTACCCTTCCGGAGCACCTGAGATCACCCCCAGTTTTTGGTGGGGTTCGTGTTGCTTAGTCTTTAGTTTTCTATGTTGTGTCATCTGTACTATTATTTGTCTGTTTGTCTTTTTATTTTTGGCCATGGCGTTGTCAGTTTGTTTTCGATCTATGAGTTTGACTGTCCCTCTGGTATCTTTCGTCCCTCTTTTTTAGGAAAGGTCTTTTGTTAATAATGCCAGTTTCTCAGTAATGACTACGTATTAGATACAATACACAGGTAACAAAGAAATAGGCCGGTAACAACCGTTGCCGGAAAGTTTTTCTGCACGAGTAGTCAGTCTGACTACAAGTGCAGAAGAACTATACGGAGGTTTGTTTCTGTAATCAGTTAATGTAAGTTATAGTTTAAACAAACTTTTGTTTTCACTTCCCTTCAGCCGAGAGTTTTTTTTTTCTTAAGAAATTCAAGAATCTAATAATTTTATAAAAAAAAGAACCATGTCAAGTAAAAGATGAATGTCGTACAAATTTGAGACTTTTTAAAATGCAACTTTGCAAGTAAGTAATGTATGAAAAAGATTTCAGAGATAAGCAAGCTAACATTTGCTTTTTATTTTGGTAAAAACGGAAAAGGGGGGGAGGGGGTTAAAATAAATTTAAAATAAACAAGTTTTATCCTTTTTTTGTTGAAAAAATGCTGGATGTGCTATTCCATTCCCCAATTCCTCCTTAAAAAATAATGAAAATCATACGTTTGCTACCAAATATATGAATCAATATATATAAATTCAATAACAATATGAATGTATAAAAAGAATGAATTTCCTATTTCATTAGTGAATCAAATGTTATGAAAAAACGATTTTGTTATTCGATATATATAGGCATATATTTTGGATAGTTTTTTTTTTTTTTAATTTTCATGCTTATAGGTTTTTATATGTCTCTAATAGTGTGGATCAGGATTAAACACATGTCACAATATGATCCAATCGCAGCTTACCGTCCAAAGTTGGTGACATATTATTAGACCTTTTCAACAACTCTCGACACCGAATAATGACACCTACAGTTTACAGGTAAAATTAAGGGGTCTACAAATTAAAAATCATTCATGAATTGTATTGCGTTTACACCTTCGATTTGTCGATTTTACACGAAAGACTAAAGAACATATTTCAAACAAATATGAATTATAAGGATCTCTTGTGTATAACATTCTAATTACATGTATTTATACGACATTTTACGTTGAATTCTTTTAACGTTCAAGTAAATACTAAGTAATTACTGCAATCATGTCACATCGTAATCTGCCTTTTTCCTCTTAAATTTTATGATTATGTGAGAATTTTGATAAGCGAGTCTATCAACGCAGATTGTTCCACATGCCAATAACGATTATTTCGTTTTTGTAATGCTATTTGGGAAATTTTGCGGAAGGATCATTGTAAATGGACTGTCCGTCCGCCCGCTAGATTTTGTGTTTCTCAACCGATCTTCAGGTCACTTGTTGTACACATTAAATTTTAGGAGGGGTAAAAGTCTATTGGTTTAAAGGTCAAAGGAAAAGGCAACATCGATAATTTAGTAACGAGGGACTACTCCGCTTCAAGATGCCATGTTAAAGTTGAGGTGTTTCCTTAATGAACTTGAAACATTAACGGCACCATTTTTTCAGCGCCACATGTGCATTTTTACAATTAATGTCTCTTCGGTGATGCATATGGTATATTTATCTCAACAGAGCTTGTTGTCTTTGCAGTGTCTTTTTGGACAGTGCTGAACTGATTGACCGTTATATGTTGCCCGTCTCCCGATAGACAACATATCTTGTCCCTTTGTCTTAGATTCCTTTCCCTGTTCCCGAAAAATGTCATTCGTGTGTCTTGCAAGAAGCAAGTACTGCTTACACTTCCCTTTTTAGGACATAGCTTTGGTTTTCTACTCTTTTCTTTTTTTCCCATGCATAATGGTTTTAAAATTTCATTTTCTGACCATAACATACTCATTATTTAGGGAAGGTTTTAGATCCAATTATACTAGTAAAACACTGCGGCATGTTATACGCGCCTGATTTGAATCTGAATCTGAAACAGAAGAGACACCAAGGGCCTTTAAAAATCTATTTTATTATGAACGTATTGTACTCCAGGTGATTCTCGCGAATGAGATTCATTTATGGGCGCTATATTGCGGTAAGTTTGTTTTGGTCGTACAACATTAGGGCGAGGCAATTCATTAGCTTCCTCCTCTCTCTCTGGTAAGCTACGGCATTTGGTTTAGCAGGTCCAGCGACATCACATTAAGCCGGATGATTTAAAGAGAAAGAGTCGAAATTTAAATTGCATTGTCACTGAATATCGATTTCCTGTTGAACATCAAATTGGTAATCTAAAACTAAATAAAGTAATGAGTATATTGAGTCATCCGAAGCCAAAATTAACGGACATTGTAAAAAGATGTACCGCCCTAGTCAACAGACATAAACATTGATTAATTAAACTTACACCCCAGTTCTATTGTTATACTTCTTCGTGTAAATTGAATAGATCTATTGCTACGAATAACAATGGATTTTGACCACAGGGTGTGACAAGCGGGGTTTCTGGAAAACCCTGCTTCTACATCCCGCAAACAAAGTCCATTGTTATTCGTAACAATAGAAATTGATTATTTTTTTAAATAGCATGAACATAAGAAATTACTCATAGTGTTCACTACAAATTGTTTCAAGATTTAAAAAAAAAACACATTTTAGGAAATTCCAATAGCGAAAAAATCAAGCATCTATTTTGAATACAAAATTATCCTTTAAATACTCCTTTGCTTGAAGGTATATTTTTTTTTATCCCAGTCATATGTCTCTATTCTAATTTCTAAAGCATTGAAAAACGGGGATTCTAACTCCCGGACCCCCTCCCCCTCGGTTACCCAGTGGCCGATCAGGGGGTGGAGGTTCCGCGGGTTGGACCCGACATTTATTTAAAAGATCAATGCAATTTGAATGGTTGGACCCCCCCCCCCCCCCTTTTTTTTTCTCTTGAGTTGGGAACCCCTGGCTGGATCAGCCCCTGATTGCCCCCAAAAAGGGAGTTCCTAAATATTAAATCTGTATCTTTGTGTGTTGAGCGTGTCTGGTAGTCGGGTTTCTAATGCAGACACACCTATCCCTTAGTATGTCAGAATATGATTGGGGGTTTTTTCCCGAGAAGAGGGGGGAGGAGCTTTTGTTCTATAAAACCGTATTAAAGATATAAAATAAAGTTATGATTACCTTTATTAAACTGATACAGGTAAGTACTTTGGGTTATAATATTGTCTTCATCTTTAGTCTCTTCTACCAAATCCAACGCTTGCCACAAAATGTCGTCTGTCTTATACCCGTCCATCTTGACAACTGAATACAAGGAGCATGATGTATTTTTTGATAGTAAGAAGAATACACGAAACAGTCAACCTTGACCTGCTGATCCATATTAGCACATGGATTTAACGGGAATTTGTAAAACAACTTTAACATTTGTAAAATATACTCACTTGTCAAAGTTTGAACAAAGATAATCAAAGAAAGGTTACTAGTGGGGTTTCATAGAATAAAAAAAATTCTTATGAATCATGGTTTGATATTATCAATAAATATGCTATCGTTTTTTTCATTTTTATTTTTTTCATTTAATAATCAATGTTAACAAACATAGGGTTTAGAATGGGGTGTAAGTTAGTTATACACCTCGGGATACGGCGTGTCTGGATAAGAAACCCCTCCGGCCTCCGGCCGACGGGGTTTCTTATCCAGACACACCTATCCCTCGGTGTATAACTATTACATCTACTACAAAAATACAGGTTTGTTTTCTTTTTTTTTTCATTTTCCAACTCGGCGTCTAAAAGAAATGAAACATTGAATTCCTTCCCTTTCTTCATAGTCAATTCACAAATAAGTTAGATTTTGATAAGCAAATACTTAATAAACAAAAAAAGGTACGGTTCACAAAAAAACGTCATGTTGAATAGTTGTCTCATTGGCAATCAAAATAATCATATGCGATCAATAATATTTTTTTAAAATTTTATTTTTGAGACGACCCCTCATATCTCACCTGTCGTAGTCGTTCTCAACTGTAGGTGTAGACAATTGTTGAACAGGTCTACTAAGTTGAATGATTTTATTAACGATTTACTACCTATTTGAACATGTATTACACGGACACTTTTTATTTATAGAATCAATCGTGCGTTGGTGATTTGATAGGGATTTTATCTTTTGATTAGATTTGATTTTTTTATATATATATATCCTGTCTTTTTTATTGAAATATAAACGTCGGTACCAGCATTTCTTTACTTTCAGCATTGTCGAGAGTACTATTCATGTCCATATATTGAAAAAAAAAATACATTTACGGACCGACCATTCAGCTTCAAAAGGGGGTATGTATTTTTTTTTTTTTTTGAGTAAGAAAATTTAGTTTTTCAACGCTATCACCCAAATATTTTTTTTGAAATTAGCACTATTATATACGGTATTAGTAAAATCAGGAATCAGAACATCATTTTGCCATCTGCTTGAGCACAATATATTTTTTCTCATAAAATTGGGGGTCAGAATATTTTTTTAGGAAAAACCCATAATCCCCCTTTTGATGTTAAATGGTCAATCCCTTAGTGTACTGATATGAACAGTAATATAATGGAATTGTTTGAAAAAAATATAGTTATTGATGCCAACGTAAATATTTTAATAAAAAAGACAGGAAATATGTCGGTGAAACAAAAATGTTCAAATCTAATTGAAATTTAAAGTGCCCATGAACTCACTGATCATGCACGAGTGATTCTATTTATAAAAAGTGTCCGTGTAACAACTAAAAAGTGTCCGTGTATCATCTAAAAAGTGTCCATGTATCATCTAAAAAGTGTCTTTGTAACACCCGTTAATGTACTGTTTTTCTATAGCTCTGGTGGGGACAAAGTCGTACAATTGATGATACCCTCATAGACCTAATTTCCATCAGCAGTAGTATATGCCTAATGCTAGACGATTGATTGATTTATTGGTTGTTCAGCACCACTTTCAGCACTATTGTGCTATTTTATGGCGGCCAGTATTTATTGGTTGGGGCAGGCGAAGTGCCTGGAGAGAACCATCGACTTTCGGTAGGAAAACTGACAATCCTATCCAATTAAGATTGAAGCCGAGCGCTCCTGCCACGTGCGGGGTTCGAACTCATAACCTCAGTGTTGACAGGCTAGTGAAACAGTAGTTCGACTACTTTGACCACTCAGCCAACGAGACCAGGCCCCCAGTTCTAGAAAGTGAAAATAAAAACTTTATAAATTTTTAAGTCCAAGTTTCCTTTCTCAATTTAACTTCATAAGGAGCACTGAAACCAAAAATGGATAATGCAAATGATGTATAATAAAGTATATTTCATTATAAAGGATCTATATGACAAAAATTAAATGAAATAGAAGAACCAGAATCCACCTACTGTCATTTTTGTTTGAGGGAGTTGAAACCTAGTTTTATCAAAATTTCTAGACTAATCAACGAAAAATGTAAAAATGTATCTTAATAAAAATCTATTTAGAGCCGAAACACTAAATACTGAGCAAACTATACCCTAGGGCTCTAACAGTCTTCCAGCCGCTATATATGAATATAAAACTTTATTCATTTGGTGCGTACGACGAACTTGTCTGGCTTTAACTTTATCAGGAAAGGGATGCTAATATAACAAATAAAACGAAAAAGGATCAAAAGTAAAGTCAAACTGGGACTAGATCTATACACGAGGGAGATACTTAATTTCAAACGATTGCCTAAGATTTATGATAGTACATTTAAAATTTGTTTACAGAAATGCTATTGGAAGTTTATTATACGATTCCACATCAACATAACTTTGAATATGCCATTCAAGACCAGTTCCTCTCACCGTATGAATTGATGACAGTTCTTGTTAGTAGCAGGTAGAGAGGGAAAGGAATTTACTGGGCTATTAGACCCATCATTGATCAAAAGGGAAAAATGCAAACTTTCAAAAAATAAGTTTGCATTTACTTTACTATATATCTATTCTAACGACATAAGTACACGACATGTGTAAAATGTAAACAAAAACATCATACGTAGAATTTTTGTCTTTAATAAAAATGTAAAATAACTGAATGCGAAAGGAATAAGTAGAGTCACTCTTCACCAGGCATTAACGTCATCATTCTGTCCGGAGTTGTTAAGAATTTATCATTAGTAAATTCCACACAGCTAATTATAAACAGGCGCCCAATTTTGCAAAGGTTTTACAGCGGGTCGGAAAAGCCCAAGAGATGACCGTATTTCTATACACAATTCAACCTTCAAGTGGCCCGTTGTACGTGTGTCGTCAAAATTCCATTTAATATCATGACATTATGAAAATGAATAATCCGCCCAAACAAATGCAGCATAAAACATTGTGTGCAAAAGTGTAAAAATATAAATGTTCGTGCGGACAAAAATAAGCAGGACTGGCAGTAGGTGTATTGTGTAGTGAGACATATTGAGGCTTCAAGCCAAAGACGAAAAAAACAACCAAAAACTCATTTAGAAGGCACCATACACTTGTCTTCAGCAATAGACAGTTGTCTGCACGATATACCAAGCCCTCCAGTTTACAGTTATTAAGTAAAAAAAAATATATAAGATCTGATATAAACGCCAAATTCTACAAATAGATATTAAACATCAAGATATGGCATACAAAAAACCTTTGGCGTATAATTGTATATACAAGACCTCAGTAATTTTCTTAAGGAAAATACCACGGAATGTAAGTCATTAAAATAAAGGAAAGGCCGTACAAATGTTATATTTATAAAAATTAATTAATTTTCTACTGAGGGACCGGGCCCTTTGCATCCGTAATCGGACCCACCCTGCTTTTAAGATCATGTTAAGGAAAGAAACCACATATTACGTACTATCAATACACATTGTGGTTTCAAAGGACTGTCATATGCCTAGCAATAACCTACATGACAACACGCATATTCTATCATGCATTCCAAAAATAGGTGGAGATTACTCGCACATGCCTTTTGCATAAATCTCAAAACAAAAATGTGTACTTTCAGGAATGTAGACCATTCATAATTTTTTTGAATGACAAACAACTTTTGGGGTTAAATGCTGCACTCATTCAAAATTTGATAAATCAAGATTTTTTTAAGGCCAAACTTTTTCTGCATTTGAAGTAATAATTTGTACCATCCTAAACAAAGTGAATGAAAGATGTTAAGTCAATATATATATGAGCTGGTTGTCAACAAGAACAAATGACAAACCATTAAACTATAGAAAAATATCTATCATCTTGTTAATTCGATTTAAATCTTTCTTTTATTTTTTTTTTTTTTGGATTTTAATCTTCAAACTGTGCCAAATAACACCAGGATTTCTAATTATCAGCTGTTATTTTTAATTTTGCAAAACACATGACGGAAATAAAAAAAGAGTGATATTTTCAGACATTTATTATCAGTTATATATTCAAAATTTGGGTGTTCTCAGTCTAACCAGTTTATCGGAGACCAAAGAATAAAATTCGTTTAAGTAGTAGATACATAACTACATACATGTACGATATGAGGTATTTTAACAGTAATAAAACTGATAGTCCTCTATCCACACAATATTCAATTATAAAAAATACCAATAACGGTACAAATTTTACTGCACCAGATACGCATTTCGACATTTAATTCTCGTCCTTGATGCTAGATGCCAGAACTTTTGAAAATCCAATACCTAATATCAACGTTGAAGGGCTGATAAAACAAAAAAAGACATAAGTCATACTAACCAATTCCGGAGAAGAACTCATAGATTTGAATAAGGGAGATGATTCCTTAGTATAATTGATTCCCAAAACTCATAAAAACAAATTTTAATAAAGAAATATCCACATTATAATGCCAGTGCCGAAGTATTTGTTAGTGGGTTGTTTATACCCTCCGTATTTTGTACCATCCAAAACAAGGTGAATTCAATTTGTTAAGTAAATCTATCTACATCATCTGTTGTATATCCAAATGCAGGATCTATTACAGACACGCAAAACAGTAATTATGTAGAGAAATCCAACATAATATACGCGTTGACCAAAATTACCAACTTCTATGCCAAATGTGGTTGCTTTCAATCATGTTCAATATGTTTCTTTTGTTGGTGGTATTGAATTCCGTATTGATCGTATCCTGTTCAAAAGATGTGACGCTGGTCAGAGGTAAGAAAAATTCATTTCTAAAATTTATGAAATATAATTTATTGAATATGTTGGTTTCGAATCGTACCAATCCCTGACGATATCTATGTTCAAAACGATTAACAAAGGAAAAATATGTGAAGATGCTTAGATCAATATAAATCATTTCAAAATTTCACACAAACGTAGAGATAAACAGGATTAGATAAGGTATCCAGAAGGTCGTAAATCTTTCAACTCTTGTCCATTGTAAATTACATAACAAAAAATATTAATTATTGCGATTTTACATACTTTTTTTCATTTTTGAAGGATGTTTGCATCAATTAAATCCAGGAATCTATGATTTAAAAAAGTTGTCAAACCATGTGATATTTTCCAATTAGGGGATATATTTGAATAAATAAACAAAAGTTTTACTGTTAGAAGTAGCCTAAAATGTTGTTAAGTATTTAAAATAACATTGATGGAGTTTTATAAGAGTTTCTGTTTTTAACCTCTTACTTTTTGTTATTATTTTGGTCTGTTTCACTCATTTTTATAATAGTTTTATTAATCATTATTATTTCTATTTTCTTATTTGCATCCTCTGTTGTGTTTTTTTTTTTATTGTAATCGTAAATCAATTTCGAATATTTCAATTTTTAAAATAACTTTTACCTGTACTATCTGACCTAAAAATAAATGTAAATAAGTTATCGATCGCCTTCATATTCATACATCTCAATTTTACCAGGACCATGTCACTATTTCTTTAAATTGTTATCGTTTTGAATTGTCAGTTTTTTTTCGACTTATGAGTTTGAATATCGATCCCAAACAAAAAAAAAATAGGAACAAATCATGGTAACAAATGATAACCAAATCATATGATTTCTTTATGATTTGAAAGTGATAAAATTTCACATGCAAATGAGCTAACAAATCACAACAACAAATCACAAACAAATTGCTTCCAATTCATAAACAAATCATAAACAAATTGTCAAGAAATTGTATTGAAATCATTAACAAATCAGAGGATATTTCTTTCCTACTTTAAGCAAATCACAAACAAATTTGTTTCAAATTGTAAAGAAATTATAAAGAAATTGTTAACAAATCTTTAACAAATCAGAATGAAATCATATTCTTACCTCAAGCAAATCGCAAACAAATTGTTTTCAAATTATGAAGAAATTATAAAAAAATCGTTATCAAATCTTTAACAAATCAGAAGTAAATCATATTCCTACCTCAAGCAAATCGCAAATAAATTGTTTTCAAATTATGAAGAAATTATAAACAAATTGTTATCAAACCTTTAACAAATCAGAAGTAAATCATATTCCTACATTAAGCAAATCACAAGCAAATCGTCAATTAATTGACATCATCATCGATTCACAGATTAAATCATTTACATCTGGATCGAAAATCTGTTCTGCCCCTGAGACCCCCAAACTTTGAAGTGCACTTGTCTTTATTTTACCTTGTCTACTCCTCTGATTGTTAAGGGATTATTATTTCGGGTTGTCATGAGGGAGCAATTGTTCCCTCTGTGAAAAGTTTCTCTCACTTCTCCAGAATTTGAATCTAACGAGAGTTGACAACATGGGCAACCACGTTTACTAGAAGGATGTCGAATACTAGGTGGGTCTTAATCTTGGTCCAAATCTGCTACAGCTATATACCTGACCAGTCAACATCATGAAAAATTTAAACATAAAACTTGCGAGTGCATGTTGTCTGCTGACTCGGGAAGCTACTCTTTAATTGCTCGTCTCATTCTGTTTACATGTCTTTTACACATTTTTTTTTGAAAATTTATTCAGACAGTACACATAACGAGATATTGAAACGCACAGTTTCCGAATATAAAAGTTTAACACCTTTGACATGTTTGAATAGTTGACATACAATTGAATTCCTGAAACAATAAGTTAATGACTAAGATACTTACCACTGTCATCAATAATAGTATATCTTACTCTTCATCTTGCAACCTTCTTTGTTCAGTTAATGTAGAACAGTATTTGAAATTTGAATTTGACCTCAACCGGAAGTCAGAGATAAAGACAAACCCAGAAAATCTGAATGCAATAACATTGTTTTCATTGTAGCAAATCATCAATGAATCACACCATGATAGCTAACAAAGTTAACAAATCATTTTCAAATCATTTCCTATGATATTCCAAGTAAACAAATCATAACGAAATCACACAATTTTAGCGAACAAAGTTAACAAATCTTTTTGAAATCATTTCATACGATATCCTAAGTAAACAAATCATAAAGAAATCACACAAAAACAGAAACAAATTGCTAACAAATCATACATTTGAAAGAAATCACAAAGAAATCAGTTTTGGGAATTTGGCGAATACTGATTTGTTTATGATTTATTTAATGAATCGCAAGCAAATGGTACTAACAAATTGCAGAATTACGATTTGAAAGAGATTTGAATACGATTTGAAAGCAATTTGTTCATTTATTTTTCTGTTTGGGATCCCTTTGGTATTTTTCACCTCTTACTTCTATAACAAACAAAAACAATCTTCCTCATTAGCCTATTAATCCGTCATATTAATTTGGATTCAATTATATGATAAATATTATCAGATTACTACATGGCATTTTTTATATCAGATGTATTATCAGCCCAAGAGCCAAAGTATTATTACATTGCATGTATGTTTCATTAGAATTCGTAAATTTGATCGACTGACAACAATCGCGAGGCACTCCAATATCATATATTATATCCGTATGAAATACAACAGCTATGACTGCACGTGCTTTCCGTGACAATGTTAAAACAATGCATTGAAAAACAAACGAAAAGCTTGATAAAACTCTTAATTTCATGATTGTAGCATAAAAATGTAATTCCTCGCTTCATACAAAACGTGTTTCGGTCAACGCTTTCACACCCCAATAAAATTATAAAAGATATTCAATTCTTAAATTAAACACATGCATGAAGAGCTATACAGATAATAAACGCATTATAGATACCAGGCTTGAAATATTGTACGCAAGACACGCGCTTCGTCTACAAAAGACTCATCAGTGAAAATCGAATAAAAAAGAGACCTAAACATAGCAAAATTTATCTCAGGCCAAGTTTGCCAGAGGAAGTGAGAAGTTAGTTTCTTAATAATTTCATGTGTGTAGATGTTTGAAGTATATCAGATACATACAAATAGATATAAGAAGATGTGGTATGAGTGCCAATGAGACAACTCTCCATCCAAGTCAAAATTTATAAAAAATAAACCATTATAGGTCACAGTACGGTCTTCAACACGGAGCCTTGGCTTACACCGAACAGTAAGCTATAAAGGGCCGCAAAAATTACTAGTGTAAAACCATTCAAACGGGGAAACCAACGGTCTAATCTATAAAAAAAAAACGAGAAACGAGAAACACTTATGAACCACACCAACACACGACAACTACTGAACATCAGATTCCTGATAGACCTTTTAAGTCTGCAATATTGTAAATTGACAATTTTTGGTATCGTCTATAAATTTCAGTACGAATCATTACAAAAGTTTTAAATGACTGATTTGGACATAACAATAACGTATATACGTTGATTTCTTGACTACAGGAGCGCTCAATCGTGGTATAAATAGAACCACTGTCTAGCAGATTGATCTATAAAATCTTGATTTTACATAGCAAACACCTTTACTGGTTATATTGCTTGTTTCTTTTCTAAATTGTATTACCTATATAACTTCTATAAATTTACTGTTTATAAAAATAATTATTATTCGGAACACTAAGGGTTTTCTTACCTGAGGCAGATATTTCTTTTATCGTAGTTTTCGAAATGTTTGGCTTTTAATGATCTTTAACTTTGTATTAGATTTAATCTTCCATTTTATTATATGTATTCTGCGGTTTACATGTTGTAATGTACTATTATATTATTTATTTAAGTATTTCTCTGTGCTGAGTGTTCTTGCGTTTATTTGTACTGTATTCCTGTCATGTAGTGTTGTCATTTTATAGGTATTTTTAACATTGTCATATAAGCGGGAGGTTAGGCTAACCAGAAAACCAGGTTCAACCCACCATTTTTTTTTAATGTCTTGTACCAAGTCAGGAATATGGCAGTTATTATCTACAGTCCGTTTCTATGTATGTTGCCTTTTTCTTTTGTTGTAGTTCAGTGTTTCTGTTATTCCGTTGTTTTCTTCTTATAGTTGATGTGTTTCCCGCGGTTTTAGTTTATTACCCGGATTTGTTTTTGCTTAATCGAATTATGACTATTGAACAGCGGTATACTACTGTTGCCTTTATCAAACTGATGAGTCTTATGTAGTCGTACCAAATTATAAGCCATGTATCTTTATTAATTGCTTTACATGTTCCTTCCAGTCAAAACCGAATCAACAAAATGAAGATTTTAAAAATAAGTCCAAAGAGTTGATTGCAAATCACCGACATAAGGGGAAATATAGGACGTTTTTTAAGAAGAATTGACAAATAAACCTTTGTCGTATGCCTTTAACTGTTTAAATATTGCCTTCTAAAAGGTTTGTCGGATGTAGGAACATATCTTTAGAATTCGTCGTTTCGAAATAAAAATGCTCGTTACCATAGTTGTTTACGTTTCGAAATATCATCCTGTCTGTTTTTCTGACCTGATAACTATTTGCTAAACTGTAAAAAGATACATGTCCATATTCGAACTTGGAAGTTTAATTACAATATTCTTAGCACAAGATTATTGGAATTTAATAAATTTATCTGTTTATGAAAACACAAATGTGTCGTATCCACATTTCTCTTGATGTTAATATTTGTTTATTTTTTGGTGTTTTTTTTAGATGTTTTCTTTTTAGATATTTACATTTGAATATGATACACATTTACTGACCCACCGATGAGTCATGTAAAAAAAACTTTTCTACAAAAAAATGGTTGAATATGTATTTGTCGTGCTATCTTCTGACTTCCTGAATTTATGTAATAGTCAAAAGAAACAAAATTTGTGTATTCAATTACAGCATCGAGTGCTAGATACAAGAGGTGTCAATTAATTAATCAGAAAACTTAGGCATTGTAATGGTATTAATCTATAATTTCGTCAGTGCATAACTATATTTCATAATCAAATTATATATTTTAGGAGTTCGAAATGACCGTGAGTCCTCGGAGAATGATATGAGAATCGACAAAATGATGCAGGAGCTACAAGGTTAGGCAGTGTAAATGACATTTGGTTGTCTTTGTACATTACGCATTTGACCACCCCATACCCCCACCACCACCACCACCACCATTCCTTATTGATTATTATCATTGTTTTTTAATCACCGAGGATTCGATAATAGGATTTTTTTTTGTCCAGGAATTTGTTGTTTTGACACTGTTTCATTTCTTCATTTATGCTGTCACCTTTCGTTTGTTTAATAAATGTCACTTATTGATGCTCAAAACAGTTATATGTATTTGAAAAGGTGAAAGCCATAATACAAACATCTACAATTATCCACAACGGTATCAAGATTGCTACTTCAACAATAATCAAATGTAAATAAAATGTTAAAAGCTCTTTATTCTCTATTGAAAATGTGGTTTCTGTATATATTCATACGCAATTGATTTGTATATATTTATTTTTCTACTGTTGCTTAGATACATGCATTCATGGCAATCAACATCAAAATGTAAAAGATCTGAAAAAGGATACACAGACTATTTTAGACAGTATGTAGTTGTTTTTATTTTATAGTCAGATAGTTGATAACATATTCACAGCTTTCATGGATTTAAGATCAAATTCTGATAAAGTATTACATGTGTGTCGATACTGTTTAAATTGAATTGAAATCCACAATGTTAACATACATGTCTGCAGTAAGGTTCTGAAATCGAATCAAAAAAAATTGATTTGCAGTATATTACATCAAATAGAAAATATTTGTTCATAGTCTGCATTAAAATTTCCCCCAGCAATATGATTTTTTCGCGGTCAAAGCCCAATATAACATCATTTTTGTGTTTTCATGCCATCCAAAACTTTGCAAAAGACGCGAGAAATAGAAAATTCACTTGCAAACCCAACATTTTCTCAATTAATACCTACTTTTAGCGAACTCCGTGGAAATCATATGTTTGGGTAAACAACACGTTGACTACAATAATTTTGGCTTTTTTGATTGTCATAAAATTTTGATAAAATATTTACTTTGACGTGTAGACAAAAATGTAAAAATTTCATAAAATTTAAACCACATAACTTACAGGAGTAATTTCATTAGATATATAGCAGTTTGACAAACACTAGTTTTGATCATTGAGAAGCTTGATTTCTCTTTAATTTAGGAATGTGATTAAAACGTACAGCTGAATTTTAAAGAGTTGGCACCCTTAGGTGATCGAACCTCCTTAATGTTCCTTTTGACTTTCAAGTGGACTTACTTGATTATTGGATAACAACATTACACAAGTGTGTCTATGTGTGCCCGTCTGCAGGACCAACTCTTCAAGTTACCAACATATTTAACATTAGTAATAATAGTCATCATAACAACACCTACTTTTTAGCTCACCTGGCCCAAAGGGCCAAGTGAGCTTTTCTCATCACTTGGCGTCCGTCGTCCTGCGTCCGTCGTCCGTAAACTTTTACAAAAATCTTCTCCTCTGAAACTACTGGGCCAAATTTGACCAAACTTGGCCACAATCATCATTTGGGTTATGTAGTTTAAAAAATGTTTCCGGTGACCCTCCCAACCAACCAAGATGGCCACCATGGCTAAAAATAGAACATAGGGGTAAAATGTAGATTTTGGCTTATATCTCTGAAACCAAAGCATTTAGAGCAAATTTGACAGGGGTAAAATTGTTTATCAGGTCAAGATCTATCTGCCCGACAATTTTCAGATGAATCTGACAACCTGTTGTTGGGTTGCTGCCTCTGAATTGGTAATTTTAAGGCAATTTATTCGTTTTTTGGTTATTATCTTGAATATTATTAAAGATAGAGATAAACTGTAAACAGCAATAATGTTCAGCAAAGTAAGATCTACAAATAAGTCAACTTGACCAAAATGGTCAGTTGACCCCTTAAGGAGTTATTGGCCTTTATAGTGAATTTTTAACCATTTTTCGTAAATTTTTGTAATCTTTTACAAAAATCTTCTCCTCTGAAACTACTAAGACAAATTTAACCAAACTTGTCCACAATCATCATTAGGGTATCTAGTTTAAAAAATGTGTCCGATGACCCCGCCCGCGAACCAAGATGGCCGACATGGCTAAAAAATAGTACATAGGGTAAAATGCAGTTTTTTGCTGATATCTCTGAAACCAAAGCATCAAATCTGACAGGATAAAATTGTTCATTAGGTCAAGATCTATCGGCCTTGTAATTTTCAGACCAATCAGGCAACACTTTGTTGGGTTGCTGCCCCTGAATTGGTAATTTTAAGAAAATTTTGCAGCTTTTGGTTATTTTCTTGAATATTATTATAGATAGAGATAAACTGTAAACAGCAATAATGTACAGCAAAATAAGAGCTACAAATAAGTCAACATGACCAAAATTGTCAATTGACCCCTTAAGGAGTTATTGCCCTTTATAGTCAATTTTTTACAATTTTCATAAATTTTGTAAATTTTTGTAAATTTTTACAAAATATTTTCCACTGTAACTACTGGGCCAAGTTCATTATAGATAGAGATAATTGTAAGCAGCAAGAATGTTCAGTAAAGTAAGATCTACAAACACATCACCATCACCGAACACAATTTTGTCATGAATCCATCTGTGTCCTTTGTTTAATATGCACATAGACCAAGGTGAGCGACATAGGCTCTTTAGAGCCTCTAGTTTTCCACTTCTCAGTGACATGTTCCATGAGTTAAATTAAACGCCGTCAGTGCAGGGGCTTCTCAAAAAGATTGAAAAGAAGTTATCATCATCTGTATGTTCATGTTTGGTTATATATATTTAGTCTTTTTACTGAATAATTCCACATTCAACATTGATACTTCCCAAATGACAATCTGCTTTATACTTTGATCCGCACCTAAAAATCGACAGTTAGGGTCAGTTGTGAAGTAGCTTCACAAACAAGTGATGCGGCATTATTTTTTTTTATAAAAGATTATCCCAGTATCACCTGCATATAGAAAAAATACCTCCACGTTGATATGCTTATTTTCTTTCCTATTAGCTTTTTAATAATATATATACTGAAATAATGTTGGTATTTTGTCGTATATTTAGTTAAAGTCTCATCTTCAATAGATCACGACCACTAGCATAACTGCACGGAATATTTATGTTTTCAAGACTTCATGACTTGTTTAACTATTCCTGAATATATGTGACTTATGATGGTATATTTTTGCTTTGGTGTTTCTTTTTCAATAATAAAAAAAAGTCAAGAATTTATAATGCAATTGTCAACAATTATGTTATAGTAATCACCATTTAACTATTTTTCAGATATTAACGTATACAAAGATGTGGTGAAATTAAATACACAACTCAGAAAAGAAATAAAATGGATTGTTGAAGGTATTTCGATTTTTAATTTTGATTACTTATATTCTGTGTAGCTAATCCAAATAAAAATGGAATACAAAAATTGTGACAAATACCTATCTGCATCAAAAATACCAAGTGACTATTCGAACCTTATAGTCTTCCTTCTCAATGCTTTTCAATATCATAAGGGCTTCAGCATTTTAATTTTTACCCCAAATTCATCCTTTTTCTGATTATCATCCATACTAAAGAGCAAAACGACCATAGTACTTGAGCAATAACTAAATGGGTCGCACTTTTGCTGCCTCATGTGCCTTGTCTAAAGAGTCTATTCTGTAATACAAACTAATAAAACAGAACGTGTTAATCATGGTAATAATACGAAGCATCGTGTTTAAGGTTTGAATTCTGACCTGACGTAGCTGAATTTTAACACACACTTAACATTAAAAAGAACCCCTCTTTAGCATGGGTTCCATTTATATTGCAGGTGACAATATTTCTATATCTCAGTCAACCCATGATGTCCTGGTGCTGGCTTTTTCATTTGTATTGCATGAGATGCTTACTCTGAGGATGCTCCTCGTCTCATCCCGCCAGTTCTTATTGCTAGTTGTAATTAGTTCATTCCCGACCTATTTTTCACCCTAACATACCGTATATTGATTAAATATTTGTACATTGTATACTACAAATATTTATATATATATATATATATATATATATAACGCATTTTTGTTTAGTTTTTAGTAAATGTATAAATATTATTTAGAGATATTGTTCAGAACAAGGTATGAGAAGGCCTATTTTTTATTCCTCTTCAATTTTAAAATTAAAAAGTATCATCAATCTATCACAGCACATCCTTCAGATGTTCACAAGACATAAGACTGTCGGACATTAGTATTTATATTTTTGAATTATGTCTTACAGATTAGCATAACGGTTTCAAACGTCGTTAAGTTAAAACAAAACAACAAAACTGTAACAAAAGCCTCATGCTTAAATCATGTCATTTTATCTTTAAACAGCTTTACCCAAAACAATATTTTCCTTCAAAATGTATTTGACACAATATTTATCATGTTTAATGAGTTTAGAATATCTTTTTGGCGTAGTTTTCTAAAAGTTTATGACACCATGGTGACCTTTCTGCACTTGAGTGTCCAGAATTATTAACCTGTTCACTTAGCGATATAGTTAACTTAATTTTGAAAGGCTTGAATAAATTTTCTATTTTTTGTAATTTCAGGGGCAAAATAGCGGCTCTTATAATACCTCCTCCTTTGTTTCACATTTTTTGGTACTATTTCAAATGAACTAACAGGGGTATGTAAATAAGCCCTGAAATTAATTTTACCCTTGTAAATGTAACTCATCCTTAATTTAAATGTAGTATTTGAGATAGAAAAGATATTGAAATTTTTATAACAAATGGGTAAAAATATAACGCAAACTTATAGTGAAAATAGCTGTTGAAGTAAAGAAACGAATCGGACCCTGAAGAAAAATACACAAACAAGAAAATTTTTTTTTCGAAGACAAATAGTAGAAATAAGAAATGTCTTATTCTCGAATTTCATGTTTTGCTATCACAACAAATTTCTGCATTTTATGATGTCGGCTTTTGTTGTGATATATTTATTTATTTTAAAATATTAAGTCTGATTATGTCTTCGTATGATTTTAGAATCAAAAGGAGAAAGAGAAACCAGGAAAATTTTTGACTTACTAAAACAGGACACAAAAGGTGATTTAAACTGATAGAAGACCGTATGTGGACCACTAGATATAATTTCGTGTTTTGGGGTTTCTGTCTTAATAACGTAAAAACCAACTCATCTAGTTAGTCACATCTCGTTATATGATGTTTAAAACATCAAAACTATGGATAATAGGTATTGTTGGTTATTATGATAATTTGAAAAATCTGAAAGATAAGATTTGTTTACGGGAAAAGAATGTCTTTATGTTTTGATATGCAATGATTTAGAAACGTTACATTTCAAACGGTACAAACATATATGACAAATGACAGGAATTTGAATAAAATGATGTCCGAAATATATTGTAGAAGTTTAAGGTTGATATATTTATAAATATCGCATTTGCAGGAGAAAAGGAGTATTGCTTGTTGAAAAGCAAGAATGGTTTAAAAAATATTGACGCGAAGTTGAGAAGTACCAGTAGCGCACAATTTTTAATATTATAATTTCATGGATACGTCTGAATTAGACAATTCGACAAATATTATTTTTACAGGCGTATGTTCACCACCAAAGTACAAAGACTGTACAGAATTAAAGAGGAAAACAAAGAAAAAAATGAACAATGGTGTTTACAAGATATATCCAGGGGGAGATAAATCTGTTCAGGTGTACTGCGATATGACCACAGACGGGGGAGGCTGGACAGTATGTGCAACATGATTAACAACAGGGCTATTTTTCTTACAGATTTATATTGTTGTATTACTTTTGCGACATAGTTATATTGAAAAACGAATAGTTGGTATATCCGTTTTGCTTGATTTTTAAAAACATTGTTTAATGCATGTACTAACGGTTATGACGGTATCTAAAATATAATTTTCTTCAAACAAGACAAATTGATTTCAATTTGATAATAGATTTTTGAATTTCACCAAACACGTACAGTTCTAATAAAGAGACAATACGATGAACTAGTCGTTCAAATATGTCACATTAATCTTTATCATATTGGCTTTTAACTAGGTTATGTTAAAACGGTATGGTGGATCTGTTAGTTTTAAACGTACATGGGATGAATGCGAAAATGGATTTGGTGATATACATGGCGAATTCTGGTTTGGTAAGTTGTTTTTCTAAATTTCAAGATCGAACAGAATGAATATTCCGATAGAGAAATGCATGTAGTGGTTATTGAATAATTATGTACAAATTAGTTTACGTGAATATTCACAAGTACAAGAAAGCAAAAATAATTTAATATTAAGTTTTAATTCATATTCAGGCAACAAATACACACATATGCTAACGTCCGGTGGGAAATACGAGTTGAGAGTGGACATGATGGACTTAAAAACAAACAACAAAATATATGCTGTGTATAAGACATTCAATGTAGGAAACGCTGCATCAAAATACAAACTTACTATTGGTGATTACTCTGGAACTGCAGGTGAAGTATTTTATCTTATATATGTCCATTTGCTTTAATAGCAGATTTTTTAAACGTTTACAATTATGAAATATCAATTACTTAAAATAGTACATGTATATCATTAAGCACGTTTTTGTTCGGTAAAATGACATTTATCTATAAAACAAAAACATGCTTTCTTTCTAAATTTGAATTCATTCTTTGTTTTCTCTTTTTGTTAAAAAACAAATTGACATTCATAAAAAAAAATGAAATTAAATTAAACCTGCATGTTTTAAGCATCCTCACTCAACGTTTCAATAATACTACGTGATAGTAAGATTCGTCTTTCAGTTAGTGTAGTTATTAAAAGTAGTTTTCATTACAGTGTTAAGTTTTATGTGTATACATGTTAAAAATTAAATGTATGTGTAGAGAGCCGCTGGTTCGTTATTTGCTAGCAGTTAGTTCGATATTCAAATTTTCTGAATTAAAGTTATAATTATTGGAATATTCGATGGCATGAAAATTTTTAATGATTGTTTTATGACTCACTACAGGTTGTCGTCTATTATCGTTGTCCTCGAATGTAAAACCATACGCAAATCAAAATGTTCTCTTTACAAATTTTAAAACATAGTTTTTCAATAAACAAAAGCGAACGGACACTCTAGTAACATGTAAAAATATTAATTCAAATAAAGGAAACCAAACAAGAACATTTTCAATTCTTTTTATATTCAAAATATATTCAGGTAAAAGGTCCCAGGGCATTGGCTAGACCTTTCCGATCTTTCAATCTTCCTCAAATTGTGTTAAAATCTAGCTAATGTATAGATATAAATGACATATTTATTCTTTGAAACTTTCTGTCTTCGATATATACAGAAGACTCAAATTGCCAGTTTCACATTCAAAATATATTGCAAAAGACTACCGAATTCTGCAAAAATGACCGTGGGACATTACTAGTCTTTCAATGTCAATCACATTTGGATAAGTCTCGGGGGGGGGGGATTACAATTCAATGAGTGATAGAGATGAGCCGCTGGAATAAGAAATATTTTTTCAGCTTTATGATATATCTTAAGATGGAAAAATTTATATTTGATGCGACTGTCATACATGTGAGAGGTTTAGCTAGCTATAAAATCAGGTTCAATCCACCATTTTCTACGTAAGAAAATGCCTGTACCAAGTCAGGAATATGATAGTTGCTATCCATTCGTCTGATGTGTTTGAGCTTTTGGTTTTGCCATTTGATTAGGGACTTTCCTTTTTGAATTTTCCTCGGAGTTCAGTATTTATGTGATTTTACTTTTTATATGAAATATATGACAAGGTTGCTGATTGAATCATAACCATATCTATTTTATAACTGATGTGAATAAACTGCAGTCGCAAATCCATCAGATATTTGTCAAATATATTAATCTCTCCATGAAATACCGTAAGCATGATAGCTGTAGGTATACTTTTGTAAAATTATAGAATAAGGTTCATATCTTTTTATTCAAATTATATGAACAGGGTTAGGTACTCCATGTCTCAGCTGCTCACATCCATCATCAAAGGTCGAATCCCAGCACTTTGAGCTCTCCATACATATTGAAGACATCAATTTTAAACAAAAAGATTCATTAGAAATCCCCCGTATATATCAAATATGAAAAATTAAGAATTATCTGGAAATGGTGACCTTTATTTAAAGAGGGTTTATCATGGCACAGTGGATATGTAGCTTAATCTAATGAGTGGTTGCCGAAATAAGTTAAAATAGTTTATAAACTAATTATACACATAGAAACGTATTATTTTCCTAGATATAAATATTCGTTAATTATAAAGCTGCCAGTCAAGTTAAAACTTGTTGAAAATTACTACAACTAATAATGGGGAGGTCAAGTTTACCATCCATTGTGCACTGCTGACTTTATTTTTATATTTCTGGTAAAATAGATGACTTGCCACGTAAAAAATGGACTAAATCCTTCCCTTCCCCGATGTCCTGACGTCAGTATTCACTCTATAGGGTGTAATTTTACGTCTCAGTGTCATAATATAAATTTGAAGGACTATTTTTTCTTTGAGTGTTATGTTTAGCATAACATTTTTATCATAATGATAAAGCGACCATGATAGTATGACAACTCTTTGAACTATATGTTTTATATTTATACTTTGATTCGAAAAGCACAACCACGCGTAAATGTAATTACGATAAGGTTTTGTTTTTAATTTTTTCATTAATAAACTCGCTTGATATAGTTAACGATGGCCTGGCTATTTAGTCTAGATGATAGCATATTCATGCCGGTAACAATAAACCTTTCGTATGTTCAACAGTGTTAGTGCCAACTTAGCTTCTGTTCTGAGATGTCTGTAATAGACATACAAACACAATTATTGTTGTCACATAAACGGTCTTAAAACTTAAGTTGCCATAGCACTTTTTCTAAAACATTTTAATATATATATTTTCCAGGTCACATTACTGCGTCTCATTTAATTAAAACAATAGTTTTAAATAACGTTAGGAATTTTGTAATAAAACTTGTTTTACATGTTTTATTCTTTTTTTTATTCAACATGCTAAAGTTTTTAGAACTACTTAAACATGTTAAAATTCGCGAATAGCAAAAAGGGAAAAGCATTAAAAGACAAGAATTTTATCTGTTTTTACGTCATAAGTATGTCATGATATGCGCATATTACAAAAGAATGGAGAAAACTGACGAATTGAGTGTTTCTATGTTCTTTAACCTCGTATTAGATTTGAATTTCAAACAGTTTTGACTCGTGTGCCACTGATGGGTCTTATGTAAACAAAACGCGCAATTTGCGTACTAGGTCATAAGGCTGGTACAACTTCATCTTTGATGAGTGTTATGTAGTTTTGTATGCATTTCTATCCAGAAGTAGTAAACAGCTAAGAAACAATTTATGATTTCAGAAGGCTTTCTTATTGATCTATACATAATACCATCAAATAGGAAGTTGCTTCTCTGTCGTGTAAATACTTTCCCAATGTAAAACAAACTCTTAATAAGAACAAAACAAGAAACTAGCAACAAGTTTTATAAAATTAACAAATTTCTTCATTGCTTGTTGTTGCCATTGTAACTTGTCAAAACTCCGAGGAAAATTCAAAACGAATAGTCCCTAGTCAAATGGCAAAATCAAATGTTTTATTATCTGAAAACCTTATACCTCTGTCATGTAAGAGAAAACAATGAGTTCACGGTTTCCACAAGATTTGTACTAGATTTTGGGCCAAATATGGATCTTATTGCCACTATTGCTTTCACATTTTGATTTTTGATAAGCTTAAGCGCAATGAAAACCTGATTGTAGTTTGGGGGAAAACACGATTGATTTCTATAAAGAGTAAATATTGAAACTTTCTTAATGTTCAAATGAAATAGATAAAAAAAACAACTGTAGGTCAACGTACGGCCTTTTACAATGAGCAAAACCCATACCGAATAATAAGCTTTAAAAGGCCCGGAAATAACGTAACTTAAAATATTTCAAATAAGAATTTCATCATTCTGATTTCTGATAAAACAATAAACAATAAAAAATATGATAGATACCAATAACAACCACTGAACTACGGGCTCTTGACATGGAATAGCCACATACAGAATGCGGCGGTGAGGGAAAAAAATGTGATCATGAGTTTAAGTGCGAGTTTAAATTTGAAATAGAGCATTTTGTCATCTTCTAACATATGGCTAATAATTAGGGTTAAAGAAATTAATGTCTGCCGGTAGTTATTCCAATTGTATCGCTAATATTTCAATTTTCGTTTAAGTTGATAAATTTAAACTTCACAATGGGGTGAAATTTTCCACCATAGACCAGGACAACAACATTTATGGCGGCAGTTGTGCAGTCAGCCAAACAGGATCATGGTGGTATAAAAAAGGTTGTTCCAATTGTGATCTTAGTCGTACTGAGCACAAACCATACTGGAATAATTATGTTTCGAAACCAGTTATGATGATCAGAAAAATATAAATTCAGAAATACTCATAATAAAAACGCAAACATTATTCCACGTTATTCATCTCATTTATTCATTGTTTACCCTTTATACTACATATACAGTTCTGTTAACGAGGTTGGTTGAATTGAATTGTTTTACCAGATGTCTTCAAGGAAATATCCACTTAATAAATACTGACGATTGATCGATTATTCATTGCTAAGTGTCCGGTCATATTCATGACGAGAACAATTTAACACTTGATATAATAGGTAGCTTCCTCAAGGAGATACAACAGGTAAAAGGACAGGGAAGGAGGAGGTATGATAAGAGCTATTATTTGACCCCTAAAATTACAAAAATAGTAAAATTACTTAAGCCTTTCAAAATTAAGTTAATCTTACTGATAAACGAACCGGTTAATATAATTTGAACACCTAACTGATGAAAGGTCACTTGTGATGTCACAAGCATGTTGTATTTGGCATATTTAAGCTAAAATTACCTTTTAATAAATAGTTTTTTGACAAAATCATTATGAGCAACAGCCAAACCCTAAAAACAACATTTCAGCTTGTACTGTTAATGTTATTACACACATACACATCTGTGTAAAATATATCTTTTGGATACCG
Organism: Mytilus californianus; assembly: GCF_021869535.1. Classification (NCBI taxonomy): domain Eukaryota; kingdom Metazoa; phylum Mollusca; class Bivalvia; order Mytilida; family Mytilidae; genus Mytilus; species Mytilus californianus. The sequence goes on from NW_026262615.1 coordinate 43,775,425, forward strand.
CTGTACATGTTGTTCATATCTAAATATTAATGACAAGATCACAAAATGAAGCTATTTTGGCAGTAAATGCAGTGTTGCACTACATTTAAGAATTTTGAAACCCTTATGCAAATATACAAGACACAATTCATAAGATATATTCTAAAGTCTGATACTGAAGTCTGATAGACTAAAGTCTTATGAAGGTTATTTGGAGGTTAATATTTAGTAAATCAATAATTCTTGTTTACTTTCGAATTCAAAAGACCAAAAAATGGCCTTATTATACCTTGTCCGTTATATTGCCAATATAAAAAAAGGTAATGTTATGCATATATATTGGCAGGAAATTTGCCTTACAACAGTCCACTTACTGACTCCACATATAGTTGATGCAATGGCTCTTATACGTGCAGAGATCAAGGAACTCTTCTTACACGAGACATCGGGTCTAAAGCTCCCATTTCAACCGGACGTGACTGCAAATGTATACAGCACACAATCCCAAGCAAACGCCCTACTTTGTCAAGGTTATTACTGCAACAACTGTTTAAAAAAAACATGACAACGTAAGCGTTATGGTATAATGGCGTCTACTGCTAAATCTTAGTTTGTCATTTTTTTTCATACATAATTGAAACTTTCAAATCACTCATTACTACACAAAAGTCTAAGAAAATCGCGATTGTTGGTTTACTAATAGTTTAATTGATGGTGGTGTTATGTATTCTATAAATTTGGAGATCTATTTCACAAGTATTTGATTGATTTTATCTCTGGAGGTATAAATGCTACATACATCAGTTTTCGATAGCTTTCGACGTAGCGTTATAGCATCCAGAATCTTATTAACACAAGAAATACCGAGAATTTAACATCTGCTTCGCCAAAAAGCATAAATCTTTTAAAAAAGATAAGGTAGGATATCTTCTTTGACAGAGAGTGAAACTATAGTTAGATGAACACATGAAAATAAACTAATGCTATACAATATGCTACACCACTTTTGATTGAATGACGTCTGCAGTTATTCCATGGTTGACCGTCAGAGTCATTTCCAACAACGCTGCGCAATCGCAGTCAATGTCTCTGAGATTATGTTTGTTTAAATTGAGAAATATAGAACTAGTATATAAAATAGGTACACTACTTCTGAAGAGTTGCCACCGTGAATTTTGGATGTAACGGTAGCAAATATATAAACTCCGCTCTGTGTCGGCAGTAACAATGCATTTGTGATCGTCAATTTCCCAATTGACGGAGGCAATTTTTTTAACATCCTACTCTTATTACTTAATTCAAATTATGCAGTAAAAGAATCATCGAGTGGTTTTCAACGACGAGCGTTAACATTTTATAGAGATCTTAATTCTTAAAGTCAAAAAATTCCCTTTAAATAGCAAGCTACTGATGATTGAATAAATAGTCGAGTTATGGCTTTGGAAAGGCAGTACATGACCTTGCCTTGTAAAAGCAAACAATAAACCCAACATAGTAAAGGCCTCATCAGGGGATATTGTAAACAACTAGAAATAAAAAAATAAGAAGATCAGTAGCATTGCGTGAGCTACTGACAGAAGGCCCCAGAACAGACCAATGATTATAAACTTTCCCATTATCTATCGGTGTTTCGTTCAATATTATATCATATTGTCTATAATCTAAGCATGAAAGTTGTATTTGCACAATGCCGATATTTCGCTATGAAAAAAGCCTCTACATGTATAAAGTATATCATCCATCAGATTGGATAAGAAAGAACCCAAAGGACCAATTAAAATATATAGATCGAAGTCAAAAACGAGAAAATTACAACAATTTTAAGCGGAATATTTTACAGAAACAGCAATCAGGTTTAACACAACATTGGCAGGATTTATGAATATTTCATTCTATTCTTCATCATCAGCTTCTTTCACAAAAATGTGAGATATACGTCAATGAGACAACTTTCAATAAACGAGAAATGACATAAAGATGTCACAATATAGACTACAAGGACAGGGCAGGACTATCAAAAATTCGCCATGTACACCAAAATCTTTAAAGAACAAAACACTACTGTTGCTAATTTCAGACAGAAATGAAACCTGGTCACGTTAGATTTTAAGCTTAATAATTTTATCTCTATCAGCTGTATAACAAATTTTACAACACATGGTAAAAATGTTTTCGGGAAAATATATAGATTTTCAATACCGGAATACAAGTACACACGTGCATGTTAATCAATACTAAATAATACTAAATAAAAGTATGCTCAAAACAACATAAAAACTGAGCTTAAAGGAAACTCAAAGATATTTGACATACCAAAAGCAAGCTGAAACAAAGTTAATCATTTAATGTATGAGGCTACACACTGCCTAGTTTAAAAAAATAATGTCTGTATATTTGGTAGTTTTATAAATCTCATGAGATCAATTTTCGATTAACAATTATAGTTATGCAATAGTTATGAACATTTTAGGACAAGAAAACAATTAACCTTTAATTTGAATATGAAAATTCTACAAAGTTCGTCGACCGGATAAATGGCGGGAAGTTACATTTCATTTTGAAAATTATTTTGGCTTGCAATCACCACTTATCGACCAATTCAAGAGTTATCTTAAGATTTCTTTAACGTGCACAAAACCTGGCACTCTACCTACATTATGTATTGCATTACACGTTCCCTTTTCATCATCCTCATCCTCCTTCTAATCTTACTCCTCCTCCTCCTCCTCCTCCTCCTCCTCCTCCTCCTCCTCATCATCATCATCATCATCATCATCATCATCATCATCATCATCATCATCATCATCATCATCATCATCATCATCATCATCATCATCATCATCATCATCATCATCATCATCATCATCATCATCATCATCATCATCATCATCATCATCATCATCATCAAATAATAATAAAATATTATAATGAATACGTAGTTTGTTGTAGTATGTTGTAACTTTTTAATGAATTCCTTGACAACAACAAAACAAAATATGTGTAAAACAAACTGTGTTAACAAACTATTAAACTTTTAATTTACTTTTGCAGGTGTGTTCGAAAGCTAGTTATAACCGTGTGTCATGTGATTTATTGTTTGCTTAAAATGAATAATTAGTTTTCGTGTAATATATAAAATATTCACAATTTTTAAATGGGTATTAGCTGCCAAATTCATGTTCACCGGTGTGCCTCAAATTTTGGTATTTCATTTATAACATACTAAAGTATATCCAAATTACAAAGTCCAAAAGAAACGTTAAAACAAAGCATGGGCTCGCTATAATTTATAAGTATTTCTTGTGTATTCGAGACCGGACGCCATCTTATTATCCATCGAGATGACCCCCGAGGATTGCCGACGTTATATTTCCCGATATAATCATAAATAGAAATTGAAATAGATAGCGACCACATGCAATCGGATTTTTCTAGGTCTGTTTGATTTCATGTTATAGATTTAAAGTATGTGTAAATCATCGTTTTACCTGTAAAAGAATGGTTTTCGTAGATCCGAAGTATCTCACTTTTTTTCTCTTTTCAATGTTGGCAATCTTTCCTTTTTAATGAATGAACCAGCTGCAGAATTCACGCGCAACCCGTTTCCACTAAAGGTTAAATAAAAGGTTACATGAATACGGATTCACATGAGTTGAATTATTGATTTACAAGTCAATAATACACCAGTGATGTTTTCTTTAGCTTGTATTGACGAAATCGAACCAAACTGACTGTTAATAGCGAAACATTATTTTTTCATTCCGCTTTAATAAATGTGTTGGGGAAAAATCATATATTTTTTTTCGAATTCGCTGTTAATGCCCATGTAAATGGTCACGTTTTGTTTTTATCAGCATTACATACTTTTTTAATGTAGTTTTTCTTTGACGTAAAGCATGTTGACCTTCATCGACGAATCAACGTCCGGAATCAATTGTACCGCGGTTGTATACCGTGTTAATCTATGCAATCAAAATATCTTTTATACCAATAAATTTTGTCAAATTTATTCTGGAAAGTTCGCTTCGGTGATTTTTTCTTCGCTTAACTTTTTTCCATTTTGATATAAGGATTAAATAAATCAATTTGAAAGCTAGTATTACTGCGAGCACAATAACAAAAAACCGCCTTGCAAAGTCAATAATGTGCTAAGGGAAATGCTAAAAGCAATTCTGATTAAAATATAAAATAGAAGGTGCACAAAGGCATTTTATGATGTAGATGTTGTGTAAGTTTCAATTCAATATAGTAAAGGTTTTAGAGGGAGTTTTGGATACCCCAAGATAAAGCAACGGCAAAGATCAAGATTTGCTATGAACACCACATAAAGGTGTAATACCACCAAATCATAGTACGTCATATCCGGTTGCATACGAAAATAGGTCGAAAAAAATTTCCCTTGAATTTGACAGTTCTATAGAATATTTTGGAAACTTGAGGTTACATGGTTACTGAAGCTTGTACACAGGTTAAAAAAGGGGGAAAATTTGATTGGTTAACTCCATTTTTTCGAAGAATTTTTGCTCGAATAGCTGTAGATTTTGTCATATATTATACTAGATTTGAACTGATTATGACAAAACTTGACAGGAATGCTTGAAATAACCAGTTTTACACATTCAGTTTATTCAACAAAAAAGTCTTCTTTAAAAAATTCGGAGAAAAAAATCGGATTGGAGGTGCACAATGGTATTATATGGTCGATATTCAGCGAAAGATTAAGGTTTTAGGAAAAGCGCATACAAATGTTGACTGTATAATGTACAGTGTACATATATGACAAAGCCATGCATGCAAAAGTTTAATATACAAAGCAGTAAATGTCCATCATTGGGAATGAAACAAATACTGTTTTTAATCAAAACGGTTCTCAACCAATTGAATTATGCATATAAAGAGGAATAAACATTGTCAATAACAGAGTAATAGTTAACATGCACCGTACATTTTAGTTCCGTAATAAATACCTATGTCTTTTTTTTTTTTTTAGTTTAATAGTCTCCTTCCGGACTTTTAAAACAACACAGCATATATTTTTAATATCGACAAAGTCGATCGGGCTCACCCTAATTAACTATCCTTGACGAGTTTACTAATAATTTTGAAAGTAAAATCTAAACCGACATGATTTTGCACTCTTAGATGAGAGGGGTAGGAGGGGTCCTGATCCCGAAATCCCGGGCTTAAAAACATGAAATCCCGAGGTCCCGAATTTAAAAAAATTTAAATCCCGACATCCCGAAATTCGAAAAAAGAATTCCCGGATCCCGAAAGGATCAATCCCGAAATCCCGAGCTTAAAAACAACCGATCCCGGAGTCCCGATAAAGGTCCTACCCCCCTCTTAGATCTTTAGATACCACAATAGTCGTCCAATCTGTAATTTTAAAGATTGTGCCCTATTCCCGATTCTGACATTTTGACTGAGTGCAGATACACATGGTGGGTAGTGTCTTCATAGCAGGAAACGCTACAAAAACAAATACACCAAACATGATGTCATTAAAATGCTGGACTTTTTCATCGACTACATACTTGTTGAGTTTGGGGAATTGATATTTCAACAGACAGTCGGTATTATCACGGGTCATAATTGTGCATCCCTCCTGGTAATCTTGTTTTTGCACTCATTTGAGGCAGAATTCATAGAAAACCTTCTAATAGATAAAAAGAAAAATATATTGGAAAGTTTTTTTCAATTTACTTTCAGATATATTGATGATGTCCTGTCATTCAATAGCCCACATTTCAGTGAGTTGGATATTCTGCATTTATCATGCTTTACCAGAAACAAAAAAAGGTCAACTGCTAAAAGAGCCCCTTCCTATCGAAATATATATCAATTTGCAATGACAATAATATTATGGTGTAAATTAGATACCGGTGATCGAGCGAACGCCTTCTTGGTTTTAGTAACATTAACGGTCTCAATTTTAATGCATTAGATATGTATTTCGACAATTAATGTCTCTTCAGTGATGTTTGAGGCCAAAATATTTGAATATCTTCAATCAAAAACAAATGTTGAAGAGCGGATCAAAACTAGAAGGACATAAAGTATAGCCAAATCCGGACAAGGAATCAGAGCTTTGCATGGGGGAGATATATTCCTTTATTTAAAATAACTTCCAAAATTTTAACAGCAAATTTTAATCAAACAATATCCGTATTTTCATGCCACTAAATCATTCAAAACCTTGATAATAAAGTGAAATGTCACAATGGGAAATAACATATGGTTGTTCATTTATATAATTGTTATAATAGACATTTATTAAATGTCATATTGTTTTATAGATAATTAGATACAGCTTGACAAATCACTCTTCGTTAGCAGTATGAAAAATTAGACATATTCTGTTGTTCGAACCAAAAAATGCACATCTAATTTCTTTATAAGGTAAGTTAATTTCCAACAATCTTCAGTTAAACATAACTTTTGATAAATTTCCATATTAAAAATGGTTATTTTTTTCTTGTCAAAAATATTAATCGAATCAACGACACATTTTAGGATAAAGCTGCTCGAGAAGCATTACAACTGAGAGCGAGTGTTTGCTTTTATATTTATTAGGGACAAGTTTTCTTCTTTTTTTCTGTCTCTCACAGTTTATTGTGTATTATGTGTACACATCTATTAGATATATATGATAATATATTTTTATTTTCATTTTTGCTTGATACGCCACCTCGTGTGAAGTAAATAAAAGATATGTTTTTATGAACAAGGTATTCAAACGTTTTGTTTTATTTATAGATGTTTTAACATTCTACGGAATATTTGCGATTGTCTTAATTTTGAATATTCAGTAAGGGAAATATACATGGAGAAACATATCAAAGAAAAAATCATTCGGCATCTATCTTTAAATCAACTACAAATAAAAATTAAGACGATAGATCCAATGCATATTATGTGCCACCCCTAGCTATCCGTTCGTTAATGTACATATGCATGTGTATTTGCATACTCATAGTTTTCTAACTATTTCCTAAGTTTTATCAATGACAATTTTAAAAAGTTATCTGTTTTTCAAACTAGTACCGAAATACTGAAAAGTAAAATAACAAAAATTCTGAACTCTCAGGGAAATTCAAAACGGAAAGTCCTTTATAAAATGGCAAAATCGAAAGCTGAAACACATCAAAAGAATGGAAATCAACTGTCATATTCCTGACTTGGTACAGGCATTGCCTTATGTAGAAAATGGTGGATTTAACCTGGTTTTATGGCTACCTTAAGCTCTCACTTGTATGACAGTTGCATAGAATTCCATTATATCAATTCAAACTGGTACCGAAATACTAAGCTACTGGGCTGGTGACACAGCAAAGGCAACGACCTAGTGGTTGGGTTAATAATGGGCTTTTGACACTCCAATTGATGGGTATAAGGGTCAGGATGGGTTCATAGAATAGAGAATTATTGCGCAAAATAGAGAATTATGACAAAAATAAAAAATACAATAATGAAGACCCCCTCTCATCCAAGCTCACCGGCTAGTCGACACAAAATGTATCTTCCGTGATGTTTTAAGGCCAAACATTTGTTATCAATTGAACCTTATACTATCGTTGAAAAATCGAGGTAATTAAAAAAAGACCACTTAGTATAAGTAAACCAGGACAAGAAAAAAAACAAGAACTTTGCATGAAGATAACCTTTTTTCAATTCCACAAAAAACCTATTGAACCCTGCCAAATGTTCATGTGCCCTTCACCATGGGTTACCTCGTTATTGACTGCCCTTTAATGTCAAGGAATCTGTGGTCAATTTTGGTTTTTGAGGAAGGACTCTCATTGTACTGATAACTCATCTAAATTACAACATACTTCTATTGCTAATTATAGTAATACTATAGTAATAAGGTTTTTGTATAGATGTTTATTGGTGCGCATACAGCATTTGAATTAGTAGTCCTTAATTATCAATAATAAATATAAATATATATACGTATACATATACACGTATATTTGCAGACAAAATGACTACTTTCATGCAGTTGATGATGTTCATTTGCCTGATAGTACATACCTCATTTTCACTCCATGCACACGTCATTAGAAAAACTGAAATCGACACTACGAAAACAAGGGCAGATTATGAACAACTCCTATATATCAAAGGGAAAAAGGATTCAGAAGATTGGGAATTGATTTGCAAAATGCATCGAAATAAAAAAGCAGAGCGAAAAATTTGTAAACGAAAAGAGGAAACCAAACTGCAGTCGACTTTTAATGCATTTTATTCCAACCTTCAAACGGAATGTTTCAGGAAAAAATCAGAACATTCCATATTTGTACGTACAAAAATAGCCTTCATACGCACCAGGGTAAGTTTTTCGATTTTTATACCTACTTCGACCACAGTTCCAAATACTACTACAACTGCAATTGCAACAACTTCTATCGTCTCTAAATAAAACTACTATCATTATTACTTCTCCTAAAAAATATCACTATCTTCAAGAAATCCTACCTTTAGGTCTGCAACAACAACTACAACAACAACTGAAACTACTAAAAAGTAAAATCACAAAAATACTGAACTCCGAGGAAAATTCAATCGGAAAGTCCCTAATCACATGGCAAAATCAAATGACAAAACACATCAAACGAATGGACAACAACTGTCATATTCCTGACTTGGTACAGGCATTTTCAAATGTAGAAAATGGTGGATTGAATCTGGTTTTATAATACACCAACAATAACAAGAACAACAACTGCTTCTACTTCAACTACTACTACTATTACTAGAATGAACAACTTCACCTACTACAACAACTACTACTACTACTACTACTACTACTATACCATCACTACTACTACTACTACACCATCAACAAAAACAAAAACAACTGCTTCTACTACTACTACTACTACTATTATTATTGTTATAAATACAACAACATCAACCTCTACCGTCTTGAAAAAACTACAACTACTATTATTACAGCAACCTTTACCATTTAGATAACTGCAACTACTACTACTACCTCTCTTTCTTAAACTACTTACTACTATTACTACTTCTACCTATACTACTATTGCGACGAATACGACAATGCCTATTTTTACTACTATTGCGACGACTACGACAATGCCTACTTTTACTACTATTACTGCTTCTACCTATACTACGATTACGACGACTATGACAATGCCTACTTCTACTACTATAACGACGACTACGATCACCACAACTACTACATCACTTTCTTGATAGCTATTATTTATATATCTACTACAATTACTTCTACTACTACTACTACTGCTATTATTACTTCTATTACAACTACTACTATTACTATTACTTCTATTACTACTGTTACTATCTACTACCCTTACTTCTATTATTACTACTATTATTATTACAACTACTATTGTCACGATTACTATTTCCATCTCTTTTTCTAAACAGCTACTACCACTTCTACTACTACTACTATTATTACTACTTCTACTGTTATTACTACACCGGTGTTGAATATCCATACACCATTCGGCTGTGTCTTAAGGTGTGTGAATATTTAACACCGATGTAAATTTCCGCTCATCCCTGATTACACCCTGATAAATAATATTATTAACATAATATCTATGATGAGTATTTTAAGCATCCGTTGTCAATTAAGAAATTTCTTTTTTCAGGTGTTTGGCCTCGAATGTGATGTATTTAACGACAATTCCATCGTCAAGAAGCTAATTCGTGATAATTCTACAGAACATGCAGATGAAATGTCCATGTCAAAGAACAAGGCTGTTGATGTGTTTACAAATGGAATGCTAAAGGATTTTATTCATATTTGTCCAAATGATCAACAAGAAAAGACTAACAGACCTTTCAAATTATCTGATAAAGCTCAAGCAGTACTTGCAGTATGTAGTTCCTATATCAAAAGCTTGGTTACATTATCTCATGCATGTAAAAATAATATATCTTCTGTGCTTAGACATGTAAGTTTGGTCAATGTTTCAGTGTACCAATATAACAGTTTAACGAACGAGTTGAAAAAAGTGAAAAACAGAATCTGCCCTAAACGAAAACCTAGTATGTATGCAAAGTTTATGATTGTTGTAGAAGTCTTTTTTAGAATTGATACTTTATACCAGTTGTTCATGGTTCTTTCAATCATTTCACTATTCATTGTCCTGTTGGTGTATTCCTGTTTTAAACAATTAAGGAACATTCCAGGTTTGAATAATATGTTCTTGGCTGGTAACTTGATGTGTATGTACATTGCCTGGCTATCAAATAGTGTTAGATTTCTTGATGGCTATCCTTGGTGTTCACTCTCTGGATTGTTCAAACACTTCGGTTTTCTTAATGCAGTATTGTGGATACATATCTGCATCGGTCATATGTTTCGAGTATTTTGGCTTTTCCGACCAAACACTGGTATTTATTTCAAAAGGCAAAGTGTCATTTGGTATGCTTTATATGTAAAAGTGATCACAATCATCTGTATTGTCATCAACATTGCTTTAAGCAAAAACTCTACTGACAGTCTCCAAAAAGTAAACGAAATGGAAATATTTATTTCCGGTTACGGAGGTCATGGTTGTTTTATGTATGATCCAAATATGGTAAAAATATTATACAGGGTGCCTGTCCTAACCATATCAGGCATAAATATATGTTTTCTTGTATTGGTATGGATACGTACCTGGTGGAAACCAATTATACAAACCAATACATCAACAAATAGAAGAATGGTGATTTTCTATGCAATCATGACTGCTGTAATGCTTTTAAAACATTGTGTAGGATATTTTAGCAAGCTCACAGACCAAGTTTTTATCTTTCATATTTTAATGCTTTTAGAATGTACTTATGGCATGATTTTCCTTGTTGTTTTTGTGACGTCAACTGAGATTCGTTGGTTACCCGCTTACTGGAAGCTAACTCATAGCACTCGTCATTACAATGATACACTTTCTAATTCAAACCTGCCCCATTATGAGGTTGATGAAAAATATAAAACCTTGTAAATAAATCCATACAGTGATACACTTGCTGAATCAAACTTGCCCTCTTGTGGTGTTAATGAAAATTATAAACCTTGTAAAGAATCAATACACTGAAACAATCAAACGTGTCCCCCTATGATGTTGATGAAAAATATTAAACCTTGTTAAGAATCAATACACTGAAACACTTGATGAATATAACTTGCCCCCTTGTAACGTTGATGAAAAATATCAAACCTTGTGAGGAATCATTACACTGATACACTTGCTAACTCAAACTTTTTCCAATGTGATGTTGATGAATATTATAAAACCTTGTAAAGAATCAAAACACCGATACACTTGTTGAATCAAAGTTGACCCCTTGTGGTGTTGATGAAAAATATAATACCTTGTGAAGAAGCTGCATAAAATGGTTTTGTTCGTGGTTCGAAAACAGGTGAGTAAAATACTAATATTTTTGTTTTATAAACTTTCACTTACACAAGGCAAAAACACAGGTTTCAATTACAACCGCCCTTTTCATTAGAGCTTAAATTAGAGTACAATGAAAAAGTAGCAAGTAACGTCAAACACTTAAAATGAAATTAAAGACAGAACGCCATTAAAAATGGTTGCAATATCAGCTATACAACTCATATTGATGGCAAATTTCAGTTTGTATGAAACAGATGAATATGCCAGTCAACATAAATCAGGATAATACATAATGTTTATCAATTAAAAAATAGCGGCTCAATATGCATTTTATTATTTTACGTATAAACAGTTCATTTAATTGACTTAATGCTTTGATTTTATCTGCATGCAATATGTATTTATCTATTTATCTGGTAGACCATTTACCGGAGACCGAAATGATTTATGTTTGATGGCCGTACGGACTTTTGAGAGTTTTCAGACGTTTGGGAAAACAAATATAGGGATATGCTACAGTTATAACCTCTTACTATCTGACTATAATGCTAATGTTTACCATTGGAAACTCTTCTTTACAAGACTTCAATGTTGAATGCTGATATCATCAGCTGTCTTCACTTATTTTAACGCAGAATTATATTGCCCGTTTATAAAATTAGAAATCATTAAGAAAATAAAGTTTATTATCCCTCATGCAAAAGTGGCCTTAGATGGATTTGGCTATTATTTTGTGTCCTTTTTTATCATGTAGCTCTTCAACTGTTTCGGTTCTTACACATGCTTGGCTTACACATACTTGTATTCAGCTTGGAGCGTTCCTAATGAAGGAAAATCCTGATTAGCGCTTCGGACGCATGAAATATAAAGTGTTGTTTTCATTTTACAGCACTGGGTCGATACCACTTCTGATGAACTATCAGTTCCCTAGGATATCATCAGTTAAGTAATCTATACTTTGGTACTGATTTATAACAAACCTTTCTTGAATTATCTGTTGTTTAAAATTTAGAAATAATTAAGAAACTAAATGTTCAACTCCCTCAGGCATTAATCATTGCCCACCAGACTACCACACTCATTGCAACTATTTTTACCGTTTGAACCAGCATGTATAAGTCGTGTCATTAAACAGAAATGTGGATATATTTTGTGAATTTAGATGTATAAGTTATGTAAATATTTAGAAATATTGATATACTGTTTGAATCAGCGTGTATAAGTCGTGTAAATAATCAGGATTAATGATTTACTGTGTGAGTCAGACTGAACAAGTTGTGTAATGTATTTAAATAATAATCCACTGTGTGAATCAGTATGTATAAGTCATGTAAATCGTTAGAAATATTGATATACTGTGTGAATCCGTGTGTAGATAATTTTAGATGATGATACATTGCGAGAACCAGTTGTATAGGTCGTCTTATCTCATTCAATTGTTCATCAACTGTGAGAATCAGTATGTATAAGTTGTGTAATTAAACAGAAATATTGGCATACTGTGTGAATCAGTATGTATAATTTGTTGATTTATAACAATAATGATACACTGTGTGAATCAGTATGTATAATTTGTTGATTTATAACAATAATGATACACTGTGTGAATCAGTATGTATAATTTGTTGATTTATAACAATAATGATACACTGTGTGAATCAGTATGTATAATTTGTTGATTTATAACAATAATGATACACTGTGTGAATTAATATCTATAATTTGTTGATTTATAACAAAACCTATTCACACAGTTTGAATCAGTATTTATAAGTCATGTAACTAATTAGAAAAATGTATATACTGTGTGAATCAGTATGTAAAAATTGTGTAACTAATTAGAAAAAGGTATATACTGTGTGAATCAGTATGTATAAATTCTATAATTAATTAGAAAAAATGTAATTACTGTGTGAATCAGTAGGTATAAGTTGTGTTACTAATCAGAAAAATGTATATACTGTGTGAATCAGTATGTATAAATCATGTAACTAATTAGAAAAATGTTTATACTGTGTGAATCAGTATTTATAAATCATGTAACTAATTAGAAAAATGTTATACTGTGTGAATCAGTATTTATAAGTTGTCTTACTAATTAGAAAAATGTATCATGCTGTGTGAAGCAGTATGTAAATTGAAACACATTGATTAAGTATGAAGAAGTCGTTTTGATACACTGTGAGAACTAATATATGTATATCGATAACCGTGTTATACCGATATAGTGAAACCGTAAGGATAAGTCGTGTAATTAATAAGAAGTGCTGGAAATACTGTTTGAATCAATATGTATAAGTCTTGTAATTAATTAGAGATTTTGATTACTAAACAATTTGGAATTTGATTTAATTAAGGAATGACTGTAATATTTTTTCTGTTTATGAAGAAATAACATTAAAAATGTGGTGCACACTGAATAACCCGCGTAGCGGGTTATTTTAAAGTGTGCACCACATTTTTTATGTTATTTCGAATAGGCAGAAAAAATAGTACAGTCATTTCTTATAATTTAATTCTAAATTCCATTTTTAACCTGAGTAAACCATGAAAAAACGTTGATGACGTCACGGTCACATGAAAAAATTATGTCTATGAGCTGATAAACAAAACAACGTCAGCCAATCAGAAGACGCGTCACATCCAAAATTAAATTATTACTTAATATTTGTATCAATGACATATTATTTTATGCCTTTTATGTGACTTAATGACATTTATTTGTATTCCATTCGATAAATTTTATGGAAACTGGGTTACAAAAGTGTTACCCGATAACGTTAAGGCATGGTAAACGTAATTGGGAGATGTTTTTGGGTTTTTATGAAATGTATGCATTTAGAACTCTTTGGACTGCATCTGAATATCCAAATGTGGTTTATGTAGCTTTTACACTTCCAGAGTTACTTTCAATTAAAAATTAAATTTTGTGAACTAGGATTCATGTAAAAAGCAGCGAAAAATATGATTTTTTTTTCATTTTGAATTGCGATTTCATCAAGATCAGAAATATCGCTGTATTACGTATACTTTGCAATAATATTTCCTAAAAGGCCATTCACTCGGATATATTATTTTTATAATATTATAATTTTTGTTATATGTTATTTGTATTTTACCAAGTGACATTTGATATTTACATGACATTTTTATCAGTTTTGTATTTTCACTCAATATAATTTGATTTTTGAAACTCTGTATTTTCCCTCAATGAAATTTAATATCTGCAAATTGTATTTCAACTAATAAATTTGTAATTTTCTTGAAACTTTGTATTTCAATCAAAAACAATTTAAAGTTTGTTTCAAAATTTGTATTTCATTCAATAATTTGTATATATATGTTTTAGACTTTGTATTGCACCCAATAAATTTGATATTTGTTCAAACTTTTTTCCCTCAAGAAATCTGACATTTTTTCAAATGTTGTGCTTCACTTAGTATAATTTGATATTTGTTCAAACTTTTTTCCCTTAAGAAATCTGACATTTTTTCAAATGTTGTGCCTCACTTAGTATAATTTGATATTTGTTTGAAACTCTGTATTTCAGGAAATGAAATTTGATATTTTTTTAACACTTTGCATTTCACACAAGAAATGTGATATTTGTTCTTCATTGTGATTGTATTTCACTCAATGAATTTAACATTTGTTTCTTTGTTTTTCCACTAAAAAATGATATTTGTTTCAAATGGTTTGCTTGACTCTGTATAGTTTG
Organism: Mytilus californianus; assembly: GCF_021869535.1. Classification (NCBI taxonomy): domain Eukaryota; kingdom Metazoa; phylum Mollusca; class Bivalvia; order Mytilida; family Mytilidae; genus Mytilus; species Mytilus californianus. The sequence continues at coordinate 43,790,512 of NW_026262615.1, forward strand.
ACATTTGTTCAAAACTATGTATTTCAGACAGGAAATTTGATATTTTTTCAAAACATTGTATTTGACTGAATGAAATTTGATATTGTTTCAAAACATTGTATTTGACTGAATGAAATTTGATATTTTTTCAAAACATTGTATTTGACTGAATGAAATTTGATATTTTTTCAAAACATTGTATTTGACTGAATGAAATTTGATATTTTTTCAAAACATTGTATTTGACTGAATGAAATTTGATATTTTTCAAAACATTGTATTTGACTGAAACTGATATTATACCTAGCATTGTATTTGACCCAATAGATTTAAGATTTATTTCAAACTTTGTATTTTCCTCAATGAAATTTGTTATTTGTTTGAAACTTTTAATTCTAAAATCTGATTTTGTCTGTTTTTTAAATATTATATTTTACAATGATTTACTTATAAAATTATATATTTGTTTAATATTGCAGTTACTTTCATAGAATTTGATATTTACGAAAACTTGCAACTCTTTCAAAGACATTTGATATTTGTTCAAAACAATTTATTTAGCTCATATATTTGATGTGTTTGAAATTAGTAATGTGTTGCATTACATTTTTTTAATATTTTGTTTATGAATTATACTTATGTTTCTATTTTTGCACGTTTCTTGAATAAAATAAAATTTCCTCGATTTGTTCGTTGTTTTTTTTTTTTTTTTTTTTTTTTTGATAAATTGAATATGTATATTATATGCGTAATAAGCGTGTTTAGTGTCTACATCTAATTTTGCACACAAGATAGCATTTAACATCACTTAATAATAGCTTTTGTCTCTTCTGCGTTAATAATAAGAATGGTGTGTGACATCCCAAAGCATTTTAAATCGTTAAATCGAAGAAAGAACGTAATCATGCTACAAACATAAAGACATAATAAAAAAAAAAATTGAAAATAAATAAATAAAATGAGCTGTGCAGATAAACAAAAAATGAGCTAAATGCTCATCCGAAGAATAAAACTCTTTACGACTGATTTTTACTGTTCGTTCTTATGCTGTTTTGTTACATCACCGCACTTTGCCTGCTTCGAGGGAGTGTTCAGTGCTCACACAGTTGACGTAATTAACGCTTCCTTATTCTATTAGTATTTACAAACCCGTTTCAATCCCGGAGCCTATAGTACAGTGGTTGTATAATACGGCATATTATCTATAAATTACAAATATTGGTTGACAAACATGTAGGGAATGAAGTTGTGTGCATTAAGAATAATTGAAACAAGTTGCTTTCTTTAAAAAAAGAACGTGAACCTAAGACCGCTGACTGGTCACCAAAAGATTGTTCTTGAATTTTTGTTTGCTTTTGAATTGAAATAATTGACTGTGAATAGAAGAAGATAATGATGAAGTTAAACTACCTTTATTAAAAATATGTAATAGTGTGTACATTCTTGCACAAGTCAGTTGAAAGCAATGTTGGATAGGTGTGAATAAAAAAGTGTATATACAGCTACATTTGAATATTTTAAAGCTCGACTATTTCATTTATTACTTCGGACTGTACATCATTTTTTTATAATCCTATTGCAAATCCCAGTTTCTACAAACCGGATGTATAATGCAAATTGTAAATAGAAAGCATACGCACTGATACTCTGGATAGGAAAAACGGTACTATTTATTCTGCCATAGGCGACAATACTAACATTTTCTAAATTTACCACTTTTTATAATAAAAACCCGGATAAAACAGTTATGTGTGGTGTTAGTACTTTATTATTCTGTTTTAAAAATTGAAGCCAAAAAGTATCATGACCAACTTCCAACGGAGCTTGTTAATGTTATCCGTGCCCACCATCATTTTACACCAAATTTATGAAATTTTTGAAGTCTTTTCGAACAATTCTCTAGAAAATATTTCAATAGGTTTCAAAATTTATATTGTAAATATACACACTGCAGTTATTCATAGAAAAATAAAAAAATATATTGTACCCTAACATCCAATCACAGCGCTCCTACGTTGACTTCCTTCACCTGCCTTGGGTACACAAAAGGCCAACCTAATGCTGGGAAAATGATATAGTACCGTTTTCCCTATTCTGTGACATAAAGATATAAAGAATTCTTATGACACCACTAATGCAATACTGGGTTATTGTGAAAACCTTGGCTATAATAAATACTTGTATGTTCCCATTACTTAAAGACACATGGATCATTTAATGTCCCCACCCCTACATGCTGGTTTACCTCTTTCTCTACTTCTTTCAAATAAGGCTTAAGAAACAACCTGTATCCAATCATATCTTATCTTATTTAAAAAGAATAATAAACAGTTTCATGTAAACAGATAAAAATGACAGTTCCATTCAATTTGTATTCATTTTATCCAAAATTTACAACATAAGCACAAAATCAAGATTTTTCATACTAATCTCCATTCCATGCTTTAGTATATGCCATATTGTGGTTCAAAATTTCAGAGCTTGTTATAAAATCCATTATTCTGTCTTGAGATGATGAAAACAAAGATATTAGACACTTTAAACATTAAATATGCAAAATACTCAGCTGTAAAGTTGCCTTTGCTGCCTGTATTAATCTATGAAAAAGCTGACTTATGTCCCTTGGGAATATTAATTTCCAACAGAAGTCCTTTCAAACAGTAGAAAATGAAAAATTATATATGCCTGATATAATTAAAGATAGAAACTACAAAATGAAGCACTATTGAAATATTTGCTGCATGAATTGCCAAGAATGTGACCAATTCTTTACACAGGAGAGTATAAATTCTATCTAAATTTAGCCTCAAGTGGGCCGCTTTTTTTCTTAGATGGACAATTTTAACACTGAAAATACTTCTAGTATGACCAAATATTGCCTTACTCCATAAACAGTACAAACTTAACCAGGCAATATCCCATTTTAATAGATTATGTCTACAGAAATACCCAAGTGATACATTTAGGGAATTACACAGCAAAAAAGGCAAATATTTCAGTTAAAATATTTGTCGCGACTTGAATTCTGGTATTTCCAATTGAATTAATCATAGCGAAAGGTGAAAACAAATATAATAGAACTATAGTTTGGTGCATTTTATACAATATAGTTAATATTGAAATCCTAGAATAAAGTTTTATATCAGTACCCATCAATTTGACTTATTATGAAGACTTAGCACTTTTCTCAACACAGTATTGTTCTCAGTGAAAAAATTCTATTCTTTGTGATAAAAATCAAATGTACTAATCAAAAGCTTCAAAATAGTATACTTTAACTGAAGTCTGATTGATTTTGATTTCCCTTGCTATCTTCAGTATAGGAAAAACGGTACTATTTATTCTGCCATAGGCGACAATACTAACATTTTCTAAATTTACCACTTTTTATAATAAAAACCCGGATAAAACAGTTATGTGTGGTGTTAGTACTTTATTATTCTGTTTTAAAAATTGAAGCCAAATAGTATCATGACCAACTTCCAACGGAGCTTGTTAATGTTATCCATGCCCACCATCATTTTACACCAAATTTATGAAATTTTTAAGTCTTTTCAATATTTCAATAGGTTTCAAAATTTATATTGTAAATATACACACTGCAGTTATTCATAGATAAATAAAAAAATATATTGTACCCAAACATCCAATCACAGCGCTCCTAAGTTGACTTCCTTCACCTGCCTTGGTTACACAAAAGGCCAACCTAATGCGATAGTGTGAGTGTGAACAGTGTCATGTATAATGTGAATGAATCAAGACGTGTAGGATAGCTGACCAACACAATGAATACAATTTTCAAAACCGTAACATAGTACAAATATTAAGATGCTATAAGGTTGAACTAATAAAAGAAGAAAAAAGAAAAAAAAATAATTAACATTATGATAGTAATTAAATTTTATTATCATTATTGTAAAATATTGATTACGTTTTTTGTGAGATGCAAGGATTTAAAATCCTTGTGAATTGAAACCACACAAGTATTTTTTCATTCACGACCGTTTAAAATTTAGATATTTAGCTAACTTTGGGTACGCATCCCTGCACATTGGTGTTCATACGTTACATATAATTTTCATAAATGTAATGACTGATCAAACCTGTGAGACATAATCCACGTATACATTACAATTATTAGGAATAAATTCAGTCTCAGTTTTACCTTAGCAATGAATATTCTCTTAGTCTGGTAGTATCTATAAATAAAATTAGATATTTTTTTACAGAAAAATCCTTTTGCATGTTTGATTATCTTTCTTCTTTCTGACCACTGTGTTTCCGACCTTAGATAAATATTTTTAACAGAAATATCGGTTTCTTAATTTTCTTCATTCTTTCCGACATTTTCTCATGCTATGATTGAAATACTAAATATCAAATGATAAACGTTCAGAAATAATCAGTTTATTCTGGGTCATTGTATATCAATAAACTATTCCCAGGTTTATTAAATACAACACACACAATGCGTAGAGGGACCGTCTCAAAGCATGAATTAAATAATTGCTTTATCATTATATTTGATATTTAATTAACATTCACATTATTAAAAACACATATGTTTTGTCAAAAGGCAAATAGGTTCTAACATTTAAATGATTTTTAGAATGCAACCTAGTCTTTATTGTTTTACTTTCAAATCTACAAATGAACCGTTTGCCGGATTGTTGAAATATACAATGTCACGTTGTAGCCTATCCATAGAGGGGCCGTATCAAAGACATAAATAACTATCTATATAAATGATGGAAATTTTTCGAGAGGTTCCGAGAATCGTGATTTCGAGGATATCGAGTGGCCCATAGACACTTCCAAAACTCGCCAATAGATAAGCGTGAACCCATCAGGGGGTTCACGCAAAAACCTCTCCGATCTATCCAAATTACAAATGCTGAATTAGCTCACACGTATGTTATTTTTTTTTTTTTTTCAGTATACTACACGCTAAAGTGGCGTGCCCAATTGTTGTACGAGACCTCAGGTAATATTTGCAGGATCATGCAATCGTTAGCAAACCTTTCAGCAAAAATAATTCTGTTATCGATGTTCCTGGATTATTTATGTATGAATTATTCAATTTTGGATGTAACATGTCTTCTGATTGACTGAAAGTTTTGTGACCATGACGTTATCAACATTTTTTCATGATCTATTCCTTAAAAATGGAATTTAGAATTAAATTATAAGGACTGACTGTAATATTTTTTTCTTTCTATGCGAAATAACCTCAAAAATGCGATGCACACTTTTAAATAACCCGCAACGCAGGTTATTCAGTGTGCACCACATTTTTGATGTTATTTCTTCATAGGCAGAAAAAATATTACAGTCATTCCTTAAATAGAATTAGATGTGTGTATTCGTTAATGAGACAGCAACCCAATGACACAAATATTCAAAGAATTTTTCAATATATTTATGTGGCTACTTTTCTGTGTGCATAAACAATGTCAAAGACAGTTTACAAATATACCACGAAGTCATCTGCGCGGGAACATATATATATATGGTTTCCTAAGTTTTGATAGAATGTTCCTAATGGAAGAGTCATCGTGCTAACTTGAATCTTTATAATTTTTATACATTTATTTATTTTTCATAACAAATAGAGTTATTCATAATTTTGAATGATGAGTCTTCTTCAAACATGCATTTGAATGTTTGGATTATCTCCCATTACACACTATGTTTCTTGATAATGTTATTATTGTCTCAAGTATAATGTTGTATTATGACAATAACGAATTATTATTATTTAACAACTTTGCTATATATAAGAGTATGGATGGGGTTTACAGAATAGAGACCAGTGGGCATAAAATATAGAATAAAGGGCAAAACAAAATAAAAGAATATGGAATAATAGGGTGCTAAAATATAATGAAAATTATGGACAAAACAATACATAGAATGTAGAAAAATGTCCTAAATACAGAAACGAAGGACCCCCATTCATACCCTCATATATCAAGTTGTAATGACGATAGTACTACCCTGTATTTCAAATCTACGTCATTGATATCATGCCTGATTTTTCTGTGTTAAATATCATGCAAGAAAGAGGATAAAACATAATCTGCCATTAATGTGGAAAAAATGGTCCCAAAACATAGAAAGGAAAATAGGCCAAAAAAAAAAAGGAAAGGGGGCTAAGATATAAAGAATAAAAAAATGGGCCAAATTTCTAGAGAATAGTGAAAATGGCGTAAACGATTTAAGAATAAAGAATAGAAGGACCCTTTATAATTATGTGTTTTGAAAATGAAGCTGGATGTTAAAATCAACAAATTATAAATTGTATCTGGCCAATCAATTTAACAAATAATGCCTTACATTGCCCGCTAATCCAACTGCAAAATACATAAACTAGCATTTAGGCAACCATTTGGACATCGAGATGCATGTTTGAATAATTTGGTATGAACATACGTATGAATAAGATGTTTCTTTTGGCAATGGTCACCTGATACAATTTTCGTGTTTACTTTTTGGAAACCGTTACAGTCCTGTAATTTGATAATTGACATATCAGGTAAACACAGGGGGAGATTAAGGTAGTTGATCGTCTTGACCACTATATTAACTAAGTCAACAATTTAAACAAGTTTTGTTATAGTGTCAAAACTAAAGCGATTCTGTAAACATATCAAAGACTACACAAGTTTGCAGAAGCTATTTGATAACAATATAGACATAAACAGGTTAGGGGAGGGTTAGGCGCCCGCAAACATGTTTAACCCTGCCACTCTCTGTACGTGCCTGTCCCAAGTCAGGAGCGTGTAATTCAGTGGTTGTCATTTGTTTCTATATCATATTTGATTTTCTTTAATGATTCTGTAAATTAATAGGGCCGTTAGTTTTCTCGTTTAAATCGTTTACATTTGTCATTTCGGGGCCTTTAATAGCTTGCTGTGCGGTATGGGTTCTGCTCATTGTTGAAGGCCTTACGGTGATATATAACTGCTGACTTCTATGTCATTTTGTCTCTGGTGGAGAGTTGTCTGACTGGTAATCATAGAAAAACAAAGGATATGGTGTATCCATACATGACACAAAATCAGTACATGCACAGCAAAAACACACAGAAAGCAAAGGAACAGCGCTTTTATTGCTGTTCTTCATCTTAAAATAACAGTGAGACCTTCAAAACGGAGAAAAAAACTCTCACTGTATGCTTGTGATTGACATCATCACCCCCCCCCCCCCCCCCCCCCAAAAAAAAACAGTCATTGCAAGGGTTCTTTTTGCAATCTAAAACAATCGTATCGTATTTGACGATCACATTTAACTAATACATTCCGAGCTCCCAAAATTAGACCCTCTCACAATTTAACGTATTAAATTTCGAAAGGGGAAAAGTCCTGCTGACTATTTTTCATACACCGTTCAACCTTTTGGGATTAAAAAGAAGTGAAAAAAATCTGTAAATACGTTTCAAATTGGCTATATAAAAATTTAATTATAAAAAAGAACAAACTTCAGTACTAATGAACAACCAATTTCATTAGAAATTCCAACAGTTGCGTCAATTGATACTTGTAATGGTTATAATTTAATTCTCAATTGTTTTAATTTTTGTATTGATTGGAAAGATCACTTATAGAATAGTATTTACAAAATTACCGAGGAAAATTCAAAAAGGGGGAAGTCCTTAAAAAAAATAAGCTCTCTCTTTAAATATTTACACATTTGATACATAATTATTGATTAACAGAAATAATCCCATTGAATTCTTTAACTAGCTAGCCTCTATTGGTTGGATATCAAACAAACAATGCATATTTCGGAAACACTTGACTAGTTGAAGTATTGCTGACTATTGTTTGCCAAAGTTTTCCGCATTAATTCCTAATTGCTGCTGAAAATACTGCCAACATATCAGGAAATATTGTTAATATGTTCTAAGTAAAAAGGATATATTTATTGTACTTGCTTGTCTTAAGTTGGGTCTTCTTAGATTTTCGGATTGTTTACACAATTTTTTCAAATAACTACTTAGAAATACAGTACAGTAATAATGTCTACTAGGCAATTCCCCCCAAAAAAATCGAGCAATAAAGGTTAATGTATTTCAAAACTCAAGACGTAACAACAGCCGAAGACGGATCCGTGGTGACTCATCAACTATCTAAAACGCCACCTAGCTGTTCTGATATCTAGAGAAAGACGCAGTGGTTTCTGTGTAAACGCCTTTTTACGACTATGTATCATAATTAGCCGTTCCTTTTCCATGAGCAGTTTGACATTAGACAGTGGTAAAGATAGTAAATACCTTATCTTAGATGTATTACCACTTAGATAGAAAGATTTTGGGTAGTATAAAGCGGTATACGTCATTGAAACAGTAACCCAGAGACAAAAATAACAAAAAAGTAAAATAATAAAAATATCGAACTCCAAGGAAAATTCATAACGGAAATTGCTGTAGCAAATGGCAAAATCAAAAGCTCAAACACATCAAACGAATGGAAAACAACTGTGATATTCCTGACTTGGTACAGGCATTTCCTTATGTAGAAAATGATTGATTAAACCTGGTTTTATAGCTAGCTAAACCTCTCACTTGTATGCCAGTCGCATATACATATAATAGAATTGTCACCGTTTCTATGAATTATTATGATAGCATTTGATTTTTATCGTTGAACGTTAAAAACATTAACTAAATGTTTTCGGGAACGACATTGGCTAAATCTTTTGAATTAATGCTCACTAACAATATATTCATTGTCGATATAAATCTTCAATTCAGAACTGTTTTTAGTCTCTAAACTAATTTCTAATATCTGCCTGCCTTACTTTTTATTAGTCCTTCACGTAGAAGAATTTTGTCGGGAGACCATTGTCAAGGATTTTGCTATTCTATTCAACCCATCTAGTCTTCGTCGCAATTGTTTGTTGTTTTCATTTATACAGCACTGGGTCGATCTCGCTGTTGGTGGACTTTCAGTCCCCGATGGTATCATCAGCTTAGTAGTCAGTACTTCGGTCCTGATATGATTTATAACAAACCTTCGTTAAAATGTTGTTTAAAAATTATAAATTATTAAGAAACTAAGGTTTCAACTCCCTCAGGCAAAGTTGACCTTAAATGAGTTTGGCTAATATTTGTAGTTCAATTTTAGTATATAGCGCTTCAACGTTTTTGTTCTTATACATTTTTCTCTTTCAAATATTCGGCTTTGAGCGTTCCTGATGAAGGTAAATCAAGAGAACTGCTTCGGTCGCATGAAATTTATAAAGTTTATATTTCAATTTTTGAACATTTTTTATCTATAAATGTTTCATTACTGTCGTGTTTATTGGGGTTTCATCGCTTTCATTGCAGTGTGTCTATACTTAGACAGAAATAAGACAGCCAATCACTAATTTTCTTTTAACGATAACCATTTGAAAAGATTCCTCTTCCAAAATTTCCGTAAGTATGGACTTCGATATTTCGAAATACACCTTGAAGATTCGAATGCGTTTTTTCTATTTTCTAACTGCAATAACTTAAACACTATGCAGCAAATTCACAACCACAGCGTGAGTTTAACGCGCCCTGGTTGGTTTACCTACTGAGGATTTGAAGACATGTAAATAAAAAATAAATGTTCATAAATTAAGGAATTTTACAAAAGCCTTAAAGAGACAGAGATATATCTGATGTTGTTTTTTTTTTATCATTTTCAAAATGTACTGTATATTCCAATTTTGCTTCCAGCATAATAAACCTTCACTATCATTTTCTTTTTTTTGGACAATTGTATTGTTATTTGTGCTATACATTACGGAAATGACAAATGTGACATTCTGACGATCTTGGATGTGTCTCCAAAATGTACTATTTATTCCAATTTTGCTTCAATCATAATAAACCTTCACAATTATTATTTTTTATCAGTTTTAGACAATGGTATTGTCATTTGTGGCATACATCCTGGAAATGACACATTCTGACCTGGTTATAAGCTTCTCTATGAAAATCAGGATTTGGGTCATGTCACGTTTCAAAACCAATTAAATACATGTTTTCGATTTAGAAATTTTGTGTATTTTTTTTTTTTTTTGGGGGGGGGGGGGGGGGGGGGGCATTCAAAGCAAATATTTTGTAATATGAAATAATTTATGGAGTACATTGTGAATTCGTAATCTATGTTTTTAAATTATAATTTGAAGAAGTATGTGTTGATGACAGATCCTTTTACTGTAAACCAACTAATTTTCGCGACTTTTGAGAATAGAAAAATAACGCGAATATCAATCGTCGCTAATATGTAAAACTTGGATACTTCCTAATTCAAATACATCAAGAAAATTTGAAAATCGCGAACTTTAAATCGCCGCGAAGTGGACTAGAAAGAGCGAAACGCGAAATAAAGTATCCGCGAAAATAAGTTGGTTTCAGTATCAGATATGTTTCACCATGCATGCAACAATTTGTATGTAAATGTATACTGGTAAATTTCATCTACGGTGATATGGATGGATTTTTAGTTGAATAACAAAATACATGCATAGATATAAGAAGATGTGGTATGAGTACCAATGAGACAACTCTCCATCCAAGCCACAATTTGTAAAAGTAAACCAAAAAGGTCAAAGTACGGCCTTCACCACGAAGCCTTGGCTCACACCAAACAGCAAGCTATAAAGGGCCCCAAAAATAACTAGTGTAAAACCATTCAAACAGGAAAAACAACGGTCTTATCTTTATACACATTTATTCTATTTATTTCAACTATACATTCAATCAAAATAAAAACAGTGAATAGACATTAACAGCATTAGATGAACCGTAATTACTAAGAAGAAGACCACATGAAAGTTAAAATGAAGTACTGAGAACTTTAATACTGTTTAATACATCAAGTTTTACTTGTTAACATTGTCATTTTGGTTGTGGACCATACACACTGGCACTTTCATTTAGGAGCCTGAATTTAAATGTTATGATGTTAAGTACTGGTCCAAAAGTGCAACTTAAAATAGTCGGCCCTGGGTCTGCCTACTGTGTGATATCAAATCTATATTGGATGCTATATCAATCCTCAACCAATATAATTTTCGTAGAAGACTAATTGAAAAAAATAAAGTCTTCTGTTTAAATATATGACAAAGTGATTAATACATAGCAAAATCCAATATATGATAGGACCTAGGTAATATTACGTATATTTTCGACATTTTTTGTCAAGGAAAACGTACATTTTTCAACTCATTTGCCCAAAGGATCATGTTGGCTTTTATTTCTTCTTTTTTCAAAAGAGAGGCGAAAGATACCAAAGGGTTATTCAATTATTTGTACGACAGTGTTTGTGGTTGTCATTCTTTTTGTCCATCTCTTTTTTTTTAATGAATATTTTTATCAGTTTTAGACAATGGTATTGTCATTTGTGCAATACATCCTGGACGTGACACATTCTGACCTGGTTATAAGCTTCTCTTTGCAAATCTGGATTATTGGGTCATGTCATGTTTCAAAACCGCTTTCATATCATCATATCTCTTTTATAGCTGAAATTGGTGACTACAATATTATGGATGAAAAATCTGCTAGTATACGTGGAATAAAATGTACATGAAACCATTAAAGAGCAAGGCCAACCAGGGTCTAAATTGATTTCGCTCTGGGGCCGTTATCGACAAGTTCCTCACTTGGGCTATTCTCAAGATGTTGTTTTCAAATCCAAACTGAATTTTATTAACATTTATAGTATCTTAACTTTATTTGCGTATTTTGATGCTGTAACAACATTATGTTGTATTTGAGCTGCGTCGGATAGAAATCGACCTTATGCAAATTAATATCAATACATCTGTTAACCCATTTCGGGTTGAAAAAATCTCTACGGAACGTCTGTAACTGTTTAAAAAATTGAGTTGTTATAAGAACCCTACAAAACAGACCAAAATTCATCTTTAATTTCGTATTTGAAAGTTCCAAAATCAACAAAAATCTTATAAATGTACATGTATACGTGCACTTGCATAAGGTCGATTTCTATCCGACGCAGCTCATTTCTTAAATTTAGGCTTAATTATAAAAGCCGTATAATTGTTTGAAAAATGAATCATTTAGGCCTGTGCAATATGATTAAAAAGAGCAGATCATGTGTCCACGATTTGCTTACAAGGATCTGAGAACACCCTGTTCTACTTTCTGGTAATTATTACATCAGCCAAAGGCACTTCTGAAGGTGTGTATCCATACAACTAAACCAGAGGATCTCGAAAGGTCTTATAAACAAAAATAAAAATAGAACGGATCGTTGTCAGAGCCTTGTAAGTGTTTGTCGGTTGATCTTTTTCTTTTTCAGCCATGGCGTTGTCAGTTTATTTTCGACTTATGAGATTGAATGTGCCTCTGGTATCTTTAGCTTCTATTTTATTCAATCAAACCAAGGCAATTCCGAGTATTGATCCGATCTAATGAGAAAAGGACATTCTTAACCACAACCATCCTTCGATGCAAAACTTTACCATGTTAATATTGTAACATGTAAACACAATTGTATATCACTCGAATATAATATTAGGATTTATTAACATATAGAAAATTGTTGCAAAATCCTGTTTTAAAGTACATGGTTGAAATTCTTAAATTCTTAAATTAAAGAATCAAGGGAAATTGGCCATTGATCTTTATATATAAATATTTTATATTGAAATGTTGATCCTATAATTGAAGTTACCAGTAAGCAGTACTGAATAAAAATTAAATTTTTAAATTTCCAATTAGAACACATGTATTTTTCTTTTTAAAGAACCACATTCTTACCGAAAGTTTAATTTATCCCTTAATTTCTGATATGGAAAAAACGTAGTAAATCATCTCTATATACATACCATATCAATCCTTATTCGAAAGGAATCACATGTGCAGGCATTACATGAATGAGGGTCTGGATGGGGGTCCTTTATTTCTGTATTCTTTAATTCTTTAGATCATTTTTCTCTATTCTTTATACTTTTTTCCATTCTTCTACATTCTTTATATTTTAGCACCTCATTATTCTTTATTCTTCATTTTTTTTTGGTCCATTTTTCTCTATTCTTTATATTTTTACCGCTTATTCTATATTCTGAAACCCCCATCCACACCCTCATGAATTAATGAATAAAACAAGATGTACAGTCCAAGTATATGTCAATGAAAAAACAATCCAGCGACAAAAATAACAAAACGAAATATTAATCTAGATGGGAAGATACGGTTTTTAACAATGGACATGTGTCTATGAAATATGTCAAGCTATCCCGAATCACAAAAGTTGTGAATATATTTAGCTTGCTGCCAGTAGCTGCAAGTTTGGGTGTGGAAAGTATGTAGACCGAGATAACAGGCGAGAAATTTGGACTGCCACTAAAGAGAGCATGTTGGATAGGGGCAACCATTTTGCCTTTCAACAGGCAACATACGGAGCCATCACAAATGTTTTGCCAGGCTTCTTTAGCTTTCTGAGAACGTGTCTCTCTATACAAGGGGCATCAGATTTAACTCCGACATTCAGACTAAATATGGCTGCGTATTACTTCATCCAGCTCAGCCAAACAGACAGACCTACCAAAATGTCAAACCCTTTACTCGATCAACCTAACTATGAGAAAACGTGGCATAGAAAACAATTAAGTACTAGAAAAGTTTAATTTAAACCACATATTGAAATTTCAATAATGTTTTAAACATGATGTTTTAGGGGTCATTGCCTATAATGTTAAATGCTGCATTTCCAAGCATACATAACTTTGATGTCTCAAGTTGAAATAAAATGGCTGTCATTTCATGTCAAAACAATACCTGAATACGCTGAAAAAAATATAAACATACCTTAAATTACATTTAAGAGCGGATTGGTTCCCGAAAATTAAGAGGTACAAAAACAGGTAATTTAGATATGTGAAACCCTCTAATTTCAATTTCATAATCAAAATTTATAGAAAATAAACTTTCAGCAAATGTTTTAAAATTGTACCAAAAGTCCTTAAGCTTTTATTTGATACCAATTAAAATTACCCATGCATTTTATACATTTTTAAAGTAACACTAACGCGTTACAACTATTTTGTTTAATATACATTCTGCTTCCGGGGATTTCCTCCCCGACTAGCTGGCCCTAATAAGTGGTCCTACACCTATATATTCAATTAAAAGGAGTTTTTAGTGTGTTAATAGCAGGGACGGATCCAGCCATTTTTAAAAGGGGGGTTCCAACCATATGTCCCCACTCAAAAGCATTGATCGTAAAAAAAGGGGGGTTCCAACTCCCGGACCCCCCCCCCCCCCCCTTTGGATCCGCCACTGCATAGAGATGGTAGATTGTGTTATTTGTACAGTATTCACCTATTTTCTTGACCTTCACCCTACGTAAAAAATGTTTAACTCCACCACATGTTGTCGGACTATCTGGGCAATGTATGTGTTGTTACTTGTTTTGTTTTCTTTGTATGTTCGAGTTTTTTTCGGAGGATTTGTGTGTAGGTGGCTGCTGTGGTCTGTTGTACTTTGTGGTATTTATGGCAATTCTTGTCATCCATTTTCAAATGTTATCTGATTTTTTTTCTTTTTTCTTTTTCATTTTTGACTGTGTAAATTATAAAACGAAGTTGTTATACCATTGTTAATTGACATTGCAATTAAGAAACCCTTGATATAATAGATTTGATTCATGTGACATCTTCATTGTTATACCTCATTAGTCGACATTATATAAACAATGGACATGTTCGGAAACACTTCACTAGTAATAGGAATTTCAATGTATTGTTTAGCAAAAGTTTTCCGTAATAAAGAATTAACTGCCCTTTAAAACTTTTACTGTTGGCCTATTAGAAACAGTTTTACAATGATGCAATAAGTACTTTCATACTAAAATGTTCTTAAATGATTAATTTAAACTGAAATTTAAATTTACTCTTAATGTAATTAAACTAAAATTATAACTATTTTTTTTTTTTTTTTTTTTTTTTTTTTTTTTTGGTTTTTTAACCCTCAGATAGGTTTTATAATATCTTATCATTATCTAGAGGTATAGGAAGTCTATAACCTTCCATATTCTAAATTGTCTCACAGTGGTGGCGAA
The DNA here is from genome assembly GCF_021869535.1 of Mytilus californianus. Lineage (NCBI taxonomy): Eukaryota > Metazoa > Mollusca > Bivalvia > Mytilida > Mytilidae > Mytilus > Mytilus californianus. The sequence goes on from NW_026262615.1 coordinate 43,805,559, forward strand.
CCTCTCGGTTTGCTTTTTTACTTCTTTAAATTGGGACTAAGGATTTTTTCAATGTATTGATATTTTCTCGAAATTTCATTAGATTGTTTTTCAAGAACTATCTTTCCGAATATATGGTTCGTTTACAAGTACATTGAAAAAGAAATTTATTTTTCCCGCATTTCGGAGAATATTGGGAGGTTGATAACCATGATAACTGTATGTTTTTGGCGGTTTTTCTGTAGTTGTACAAGTGATTACGGGAACCAATCCGCATTTGTGATTGTGTCAATAACTATTCTTATAGTGATTGAGAGTTTACACGGAAGAATTTGAACCTGAACTTGAACTATGCCAATGAGGCGAAAACGATTTTTAATTTTCTGTGTTTGAAAATCTGTCTAGCCGCAGACGTTCAACACAAAACTTCAGCATTATATTAATAAGTTTTAAATATAATATATTCATATTAATAAGTTTAGAATATAATATATTTATATTAACAAGTTTTAAATATAATATATTTATATTAATAAGTTTAAAATATAATATATTTATATTAATAAGTTTTAAATTTGATACTTGTTTTCGATAAGGTTCGTCATCAATATACCAAGACGTGCTTTGAACTTATTGAATATATTAAATGACGGTTTAGTCGGCCTGCACTGGAAAGTGCATTCATTTTTTGTTGTTATTGAAGTGTAGATTAAACCTACATGTAAGCTTTTTCTTAGGAACAAATCTTTTTCACGCGAAACAAATATCTTTTATTTTTGGATTCATAAGATCATTAATATTATTGAATTTTGGAAGTTTACCCAAATTCACAATCAAATGTAATTTAGTAATATTATCATATAATTTTTTTAATTTTTTTTCAAAATTCAAGATATTCCCTAATTTTTTTCAAACATTATCTTTTAAAAATAAGGTGTTAGTTCCTTATTATTTTGAAGACACCCACAACTTTCTATTTTTAGTCGAAGGCGGTGTTCCGATTTAATTGATTTGGTCATTTCTTGCCTACTTTAAGAGAAGGTCATCTATTTTCATTCATAATTCAAAACCACAAAAATTTTCTTAAACCAACGATTGTTATGAATAAATATTATTTACGTACTTTAAGGTCACTACAAAAAGTCCACTTAAACCGAAGGTCATATAAATTTTCATTCATAAATATAACTATGTTCCGGAAGGGCCGGAAAGATGCACCTTTATAAACAATACATTGGTGAGAGTCAACTTCCGAAAGGACAAAGTTAATAAGGGAATTGACAATATAAACAACGGATACATGTTTTCTGAAATCTGATCTTCAGCAGAATTTTGTATATTGTAATATCCTACCTCCTATATATTTCAGAGAATTCAGTTGGTTGAGCGACATCACGTGCTGACCAAATATATTTAGTACATAGCATTTTCAAATTGTATTTTCCTTGACATTAGGCGGAATTTTAAGCTTCAAATTCCGACAGATTCCAAGGAACTTTTTATATATATAATCTGCTTTATATTTCTCCGTACTTTATATCTACATGCACTTTTTTCCTTTTTTTGTGGTCAGAATATTTGAAATACAAATGAAGATTTGTGTTTAGAGGAGTAATACCACTATTGTTTTCCCCTATTAGTATTTGTTAAGTTTGCATTTTTCAAAACATTGTGCAGAATTTATTTTTGTTTCAAATAACGAAAATCAATACTTGGCATGAGTTCAATTTTATCCTGTCAAGTACTACAGTGAAAATTCCATATAACATGTCATTGTATATAAGAAAATAATCATCACCCGAAGTTTATCAGGTAACTAACTTTTCGTCCCTTTCTCCTAGTAACCATGCCGTCACTTCAAGTTTCCCAAATATTTCATAGGAACACCAAGTAGAAAATAATGGTGCTTTGAGAGTCCCAAGGCTATATGTTTATGAATCAGAAAAAAAAAATATGCAATGAAATGCAGGGTTTTGATTACCTGCAACAGTCAAATTCAAAGGAATATTTGTATATCCTTTTTAACATGAAACCGGATGAGACGTATTATGTTTTGGTGGTATTACACCTAGAGTGGTGCATGCTGTTCCTACGTTTACAACACTTAACAGGTTATATAATGAGATGTTCGAAAGTGACTGTTGATGGTATTTAATGTAATCATCAAATAATTCGCTTTTTTCTCTCATCGATAAAATATCATAAAAATGGAAATAAGAGGTCAAGGGGGACAAACATCAATCCACAATTCAATTCGCAGAAGGGTAACCAGTTCTAAGGGTCGGGTATGGTATGAAAAAAGTATGTTCTCTCTTTCCACTTGTAATACTCATGTTAAGGGCGGTTTACATTTGGATGTATAAATACATAGTAACGTCTGGTCGATAGGGGGACTTTAAATCCAATTCCTCATGTTACGCAAAGTGCAAAGCTCTCTGCACGAAAGCGAAACGTTTTTTGGAGGTCTTTAGATTACAAATATAGGGCAAACTTCTGCCCTTACTCAACTTACACTTTTTCCAGTTGCAGTCGAGTTTCATCTTTGCCAACCAACTCAAACAGAACCACTCCTATATGACAAAGTGTTCTTGTGGTGAATATGGATGAAATATTAATTCAAACCATCAATCTTTCTTTCTATATAAGTGATCCCCAAATGTAAAATCGTCCTAAAAATGGGGGTCCTATGAGGAGGAATAAAGATTATACTCGAGTGAAGTTGGTCGTGAGATGTGAAATCCAAATCCGTGTGGGGAGATTGACAGACTTGCTCCTTTCACATAAAAACCATGACAAAACAAATTCCATTAGTGTTATGAAGATATAAAGATTGGGTAAGGTAGTGATACCTGCCAAGTATGCCAGGAATTATAATAATGATTAACGCCCATTGGCGAATATTACATACATGTTTTAGGGGCCAGCTGAAGCCCGCCTCCGGGTGCGGGATTTTCTCGCTGTGTTAAAGACCCATTGGTGGCCGTCGGCTGTTTTCTGCTGTTTGGTCGGGTTGTTGTCTCTTTGACACATTCCCCATTTCCATTCTCAATTTTATATTCAGGCAGTAAATTTATTTCATATGAATATACCTTGGTTTGAATTAGACCAAAACGCCAAGTGTGATTTCTATCGTGCTAGCTACACTCACATTATTATAAATAAAAGGTGATACTGAGAAAAGATATTCAATACTTATAAAACATTTGCAAAGTATTTCTTCAAGTTATACCTTTCGTTTATCGACAAGATATATTGTATCCCGGGAATTTTTCTTATGAACATCGACATTTTTATCAAGTTTTGCATTCCTTCTGTTGTTGGCGCTGGTGAGAACGTAATGCTTACACGATGTATCAACAGTATACTGTTTTTTAATAGTGTTGTGCTTTTAATCTTCTTACGACTCTCTGTTAACGAAACAACATTTTTTCAAAAATTCCATATAACAGAAACATGTGGCCCAATCTTTTATGAACACCTAATATTGAAAATTGAAGTACTATTTTTGGATTTTATCGCTCTAACTTTACTTTTTTTTTAATATTTATGAATAGATGTGCATATAATTGAATGTTTAATTTTGTTGTTACAATTTTTATTTTCTTTACTTTGCAGCTGAAGATAATTGTGCAATTCAATCTGATACTAGAGTAATATCAAGAACCTTTGCTGTAGAATGTCAAAATGTCAAAATATTACATCTAAGTTGAAGCCATAGAGGTCAGGTTTAAGGTCATTCAAATTTCATTCATAATTTTTTTTTCAAGTGAGGACAGGAAGTAGGTATGTTCGGAAAAAAATCAATTGTCTATTACTTCCGAAATGACAAAGTAAGTACGAGGTCGCCGTGATATTTTCATTGATATTTTTTGTAGGTTTTCTAAAATTGGATGTTCAGCCGAATATGTCAGTTACTACTAAATGAAGAGTACATGTTAAAAATGAGCATGCCAGTCAAACTATATTTGCATTTCGTTATGTCATGCTTATATGATTTAATAAATAAAAAAAATCCATTCGTAGGCGAAGTAAATTGCAAAAACGTGTGGTTATAATGAACATCTTCTACCTTTGACGCTGAAAGTGAGTGGATAGACTAAATTAGATTTGACAAGTGGCTCGTTTACTTTCCAAACACGACGAATCATCTTCGGAAATCCTCACTCGATTCGGTTTGCTAAGCAAGAAAATTAAAAAAAAATTAACCATTAGTTTCTGATAATATTGGTAACTGATAAGCCCAACAAATAATGCTGAAAGTGGGTGGATGGACTCAATTAGATTCGAAAAGTGGCTCTCATACTTTCTACGCAAACGAATCCTCTTCGGAAATGGTTACTTGTTTTCAGTTTGTTTAGAAAGATAATTTTAATAATTCAACCCTTGATTTCTGATCATGGTTTTTAGGGGACGACCATTTGATATTCTGGGGAGGGGGGGCCAGGAGGATTTGTTTTGGATCGGTTATTTATTTTTGTAAACTAAGAGGACAGATTATCTATTTTCTGCACTATTGAAGCAAGATTTTTCATTTTCATTAAAGCAAGGGATCGACTGATTATTTATTTTCACAACTATATTTATAATATTCGAAAACATACAATTTTTAAATTATTTGTTTATTATAAATAATACATGTATAGTCAAGTCATTATGTACCATTTAATCAGAATTAATTATTATCCTCTGCAGAAATGAATCTTATGTATTCCCCAATGCATATAAATGTATTGCATACATACACAGTATTAAAGTTTGGTTGTAACTAAGGCTCTTTTAAAAGTATTGGCAAACATGTTTCGCCGAGCGGAGCGAGGCAAAATTTTTTTTGAAGGGTTTTTGAACCGCTGAAGGCCCAAGAAGCTATAGAAGAAATGATGCAAAATCATGCTTTCTGGGTGTTCCCCAGACCCTTTCTTAAACTGAAAATGCAAGTTCTGTTTTAATAATTTTTTGACAATATTTTGGTCTCAAAGCAAAATCACGTTATAGATTCAGTGTAAGACTTAAGTTTCTAGGGACAACATCAAAAGACAAATATGCATGATAAAGCAAAAATGTAATTCACATAGTTAAGTCTGTGGCTGCTGTGTTTTTTTAAACTCATGATCAAGTTAATAATAAAATTACTAAATTACAAAATGAATGCAACACTAACAGAATACAGAAGGGCAATCAATGAACAAAAGACAAATAAATAAGAAACATTGATCCCGAAAAATCAGGGGCTACGTCTGAGGGAGAACAAAACTTGCTTCTTGCAAGGCACTCACGGTGAACACAATTTGATATGGAGACAATCGTTTGGTTTTGAAATTTCCTACATGAGGCATTTGTCTCAATGTAGTTACGGCCCTGATTTAATAAAAGTGAGGTAAGTGTTCCTGAGACAATTAACCTCAAGTTAAATGAAACCAATTTTCTGACATTTCAAGTATATTTAAATAATATTTATACTTTTATTATTAAAAGATATGGGAAGTGTTTCCCGATTTTTTTTTTTGGAAAAAAGATGAATTTATGAAGAATCTGGTGCCATCTCATACTTTCGATTAGACCTGCTGAGTTATTTATTTTCGATACATTGCAAGTCAGGTAATTTATTTTCAAACTACCACAGAACAAACCATTTATTTTTGTGATTATGAAGGCTGAGTTATTTATTTTCAAAATCCACCTCCCCCCCCCCCCCCCCCCCCCCCCAAGAATATCAAATGGTCGTCCCCTTACCATGTTTACTGTTAAACGCAACAAATAAAACATCTCGATGACTATGATTTTTTTTCTCTCTCTGGGCCCGGTACATTTGTGGTAACTTTCACTGGAAAAAAATAAATTATCTATATTCTTTTTTTTTTTTCATTTTCATTTTGTTTGTATTACATGGTACGTGTCAGCCAAATCACACAGATTCGGCTTTTTTTTTCTTTCAAAACCTGATTGTCGTAAAAAAAGTGTCATATTTTTTTCCAGATGAATGGTCGACCTCTTGCCAGTAATAATCTGGTTAACAAACTGCTTTCCATACAATATTAAACCGAACGACAGCATGGTTAAATAGCGAATACATGGCATATTGAAATTAAACTTCAGTTTCGTTAGCCATGGCTATGGACCAGAAGTACTGTGATTATATCGATCAGCTATGGCATGCGTAAAGGTCCTAATTTATATAACCATAATGACGAAATGTTGGAACAATGAAAAGTTTTAATTTCGTTTCCGAAATGTTGAATTTGTCACAAGGTATATTTAATGGTTGTTCATTGGGTGTATTTGGCTAATTGGTTGCAATGTATACCCCTTTTCCGTTTCATGCATGGAACATGGTGTTTTATCGTCCAAGCAACTGATATGCATGGTAGTGCAGTCAACAGTCAAATGTCATCTGAAGGGAATTTATTATTTAAAGGTGTATGATTTAAGCTAGTTACTCAACATATCATTACTAAACTAATTGTTTTGTAGCCTCCACCCGTGTTCCGAATGACATGCTTTCGGTTTGAGAGAAACAGATGCCGTATGAAGTATTGTCGATATAGATAGAGACCCATTCACCTGATATACAATCTTGCTCATAAGTTTTATAAGGAATAGTAAAATTGGACGTTTCCTCGTAAATTGATATTTTTTTCTTTGGTATGTTTTCGAGAAAAAGCAGCCCTTTGTCATCCATATCAGTTTGTAAGCATGACTGTATATAAATGTGAAGGTTATGTACAGTTCATGGCTAGGAGCTTTTGATTTCGACCTATAAACAAGGATTGGTGAATGTCAGTGGTTCTCGTCGCGTACACTGGCTCCTTCGACCAGTAACACCTGGCCACAATGACCCTGAAAGTGGCATTAAATACCTACAAACAAACAAAACCAAACATTTTAATAATTAAGAAAACGATTGATGCTCGATATTTGATCTAAGATATGATTGTGCCTATTAAAGGACAATTTACACGCGAAAAAAACAAGATGACTATAAACAAATATATATGTGAACTTCCTTGTGAACTGATCTATATGGTAGGAAGTTTTGACTTTGGACGGCGTCTATAATTATCTCAAGTAATAGGTCTCATCAGCTTAAGTGGTATGTAAAGTGTCTGTCACTGTCCTATTATTAGTATCTCATCTGATCATGCCAAAATACACTTAGTTTGATATTACATATTAAATATAATTATTTCTTTAGTCGTTCATTATCGATGCTTTGCATTTGCACCAAAACAAATCTGTCATTTGCGCCACAAACAATATTTCATTTGCGCCATGTGCCTTCAGCCCCTCGAGGATAAATGTGTATTTCATTTATTATAAAACGAAACAAATAACCCGCGTTCGTCAGCCCTTAATGTTAAATCTCGTTACCAAGATGAAATGGAAGAGAGATATTGTTCAGGATAAGTTCCAAAAAAATTGAATAGTAACGTAAATCACAATATCTACATTTCTTATAAGATTTGATATGATTGACAATGAGACAACTATTCACCAGAATGATTGTCAATGAGAAAACTTTCCACCAGAATGATTGCCAATGAGACAACAATCCACCAGAACGATTTTCAATGAGAAAACTTTCCACCAGAATGATTGCCAATGAGACAACAATCCACCAGAACGATTTCCAATGAGACATCTATCCACCAGAATGATTGCCAATGAGACAAGCATCCACCAGAATGATTGTCAATGAGACAACTATCCACCAGAATGATTGCCAATGAGACAAGTATCCACCAGAATGATTGTCAATGAGACAGCTATCCACCAGAATGATTGCCAATGAGACAACTATCCACCAGAATGATTGCCAATGACACAACTATCCACCAGAATGATTGTCAATGAGACAAGTATCCACCAGAAAGATTGCCAATGAGACATCTATCCACCACAATGATTGCGCCAATGATGAAACAACTATCCACCAGAATGATTGCCAATGAGAAAACTATCCACCAGAATAATTGCAAAATGAGACAGCTATCGACCAGAGTTCAAATAACAAATAATCAATGATCTCCCAAACTTAAATATCAACCATACAACCCCGACGGATTTAGTGTAAACAAGTCACGAGCAGTCTTAGAAACGCACCATCTTGTGCAAAGCATAAATATAAGTATTGTCTGAATGTAGTTTCATGTACTAATATCTGAAAATAAGGAGATGTGATATTATAGCCAATGAGCAAACTATCCACCAGCGACCAAAGACGAGGATGTAAATAAGTATTATATATAGGTCTCGACCAAAACCAAAAACGACGACGGGACGAACAACAGGTTACGAAACACCTCACTAAAAATTTAACATTGGGCAACACGAAGCCAACAATAAACCAGGGTGAATTCGGGTTCTCCAAAAGAGTTAGCATATCCTGTTCTACAAGCGGTACCCGTCCTGTTACTCACTGCATTTAAAAATTAGTTGAGAAGTCACATTCAACTATGTTCCAACGAGGGAAAAGGGATTGAACTGTGAAAACGACAAGTTGAATATAATCGTGGTCATCAGTGACACGATCATTAAAATCATGATGTCGACCATAAAAGAGAGAGGAAAGATACCAAAGGGACATCCAAACTCATAAGTTGAAAATAAACTGACCACGCCATGGCAAAAAAAAAGGACCAAAAGACAAACAACAGTATACACCGAAAGTTAAATTTTCGAATGGAAAACTTCCAACTCTACCGTTTGGAATCCTTTGTTCTATAGCTTCCTTGTAAGTAACACAACTTCTTTCGATGAAATCATGATATATAGGAAATGCAAGCTCATGATTATCGTATCAATTCGGAGATACATGAAAGCGTTGCTTTATGTTGCCAAACAGGAATAGAAGTTCACAATAAGAAAGTAGAAATCTACCATTTGTCGTACAGTTTTGTTCTCCGACGACGCCCATTGTCAATGTCTACATTTAATCTAGTCAGGACATTGAGTATATTTAACTATGTATGTGGCATCCATCATTTTAATTGATAAAGAAAATTAAAAGATATATATCTTCCATAACATGGTATCTTCCAAAATCCATCAAATTAGTGATGACAGTATGATGATGATTTTAGAAAGTTGGGTAATGTTAGAGTAGGTCATAAATTTTATCGTACATTTATCGTTGGATACAAAGTCCACTAGTCCGAGATTATTCTGGCGTCCGACGACTTGACTTTTTATGACTAGTTAGTTAGCTTTGGCCCCCGCGAGACCGTCCCGTAGTCTGAGATTGCTCTGATTTTTGGACTGGTTGGCTTTGGCCTATGAGACCTTCACAGTAACGTCCTTGGCTGAATAATATCTTCTTTCATAGTAAAATCATACTACATGTAAGTGTATTGATGATTCAGGAAGCCTTTGTAATACGATGTCCATGTGTTTTAAAGAAAATATAAGTATAAGTTATGTTTCAAGATGAATCGATATATTTAAGCGTTCAGGATGCTTCTGAAGTGAAAGGGAATTTTTAACTTTAAACTCTTTTGACTGGTTAGTTTACCCGCTATATGTACGCGGGTGGTAAAGGGTTATTTTCGTGCACCGTTTTTGTAATTCATAGTTTACGCGTTTCTTATTTTAAGCTAATTAATAATCGTGTTTCGTGTTAATTGATTAAAAAAAACTCAGGTGTATCGTTCATCGTGAAATGGTGATTTTATTTCGTTTTTTCCGTGGACCCCTGGCGAACCTCATTAAACACGAAATTATTTTGTTTTCTCGCATGATGATTTCCTAACAAAAAATCATTAATTTAAAATAATAATTTTTCTTCCTTAATACCTAATGTCCTTAAAACGAAATTAGTTCCATTAAAAGACTAACATCAATAACATTTTAAATTTGATTTATTGTAATATTTCGATCATTAACGTTTTACGGACCCCAAAACTTCTTGAAATTATCCTGATTTAAAAATATTATTAAGTTTTTTTTTAATGTCGCGGTGAGCTAATTGTAAATATCTTACGCTAGCTAATCAAACGTGAAAAGCGAACTATCGAAAACATAGGTTCTTCAAATATTGTACCACAACAAAATTTAAATGAATAAGGATTAACATTTGATATTCTTGGGAAAAAGGGTGGGTTAGGAATATTTTCGGATTGACTATTCATTTTCATCTGTTTAGTTTGTTTCCGCGAATATTTATTTGCACATTTGTATATGATTGATTCCTGCATTTTGTGTTGCAGAATATTCATCTTCATCCTGTCTTATGTGGGTCTCATTGGGGTCTAAGCGTGACGCGGGATTGCCGATTTTTTGTAAGCGTGACACGTGAAAGTCAAATTATTGTGCCGTGAAAACGGGAAATGAAGTCTAGCGGGATACGGGAAATTACAAAAAATGAGAATTGCTTACGTACATAGTGTAAGCGGGATACGGGAATCTGACAAAACAGTAAGCGGGATCCGGTATCAGAACCCCCCAATGAGACCCCCTCTTATGCAATGTTATTCATGTTTAGTATTTACCAGGCCAGGATATTAACTTTCAAAAACCTCCTGTTCCCCCACCCCCCGAAAATCAATTGTCGTGCCCTACGCTTATTAGATAGTTTACAACATAGCTAGAATAGTTTGATTACAACCGTGCGACATTTTTTCACGAACAACACTCTAAGCGTGTTTCGGTACGTATCAATCCTTGGTTTTAACGTTTTGGCTTTTAGCATTCATGATGACGGTAAATCAAGAAAAGCGCTTTGGACGTATAAAATAGATAACGTGTTATTTTCTTTTCGTAACTAGAAAGTAATAATTAAAAGCACTTAAACACAGGGTTGCAGTCTACCCCACCCAGACAGCTACAAGAGACAAACTCCGGCCCTTAACCTGTTCGAACCAGATGAAGGTTATTTTTAGAAGCACGAATCTGTTCTGACTTCTTCAGCTCACAATTGTCTTAGTGTTACTGTCAATATTAACAGAGGGTCTAGATGAGGGGTCATCATTTCTGTATTCTTTACATTTTTATGCCAATTTTCTCTATTCTTTAATTGTTTGGTCCACTATTCTTTATTCTTTATATCTTAGCACCCAATTATTCTCTATTCTGTATTATTTTTTTCTATTCTTTATTTTTTATTTGCCCTTTATTCTGTACTTTTTGCCCATTATTCTCTCTTCAGTACTGTCTTCAATAACAGCTAGCATATCAAAATGTATAAATATGGGCAATTCATTGTTTTTACAGTAGAAAGTTCACCCCTCATTTAGACCCTCTTATTTACAGTTTGAGAAATATATAATTCTATTTTAAAGAACACAGCAAAGTAGATATTTTGAAAAATTCCTATTTTCGTTTTGCAATCTTCAACAACAGCTAGCATATCGAATGCATAAACTGTTTTAAGTAGAAAGTTAATTCCCCATTCAGACCCTCTTATTTACAGTATATGAGAAGTATATAATTAGATATTAAAAGAACATAGCAAAGTAGATAGTTTGACAAGTTCCTATTTACCACTTTTAGATTATATAACGGTAATATAGTACCGAACGGAAACACTCGACAGAACGATGAGCTCACTGCCTCTGATTTCATTAAAACACTTCTCATCTTCTTCAGAATCCATTCTGAAGTGGAACACTTTACTGTACAGTACACATGGATACACGCTGATATAACCAGTGGCAAATCTGTCAAACCAATATACTTTCTCTGTCTCTCACAACTGTAACATAATTTTAATCTCTCTCTCTCTCTCTCTCTCTCTCTCCATGCTGATTTAACCAGCTAACCAATGGCAAAGCTGTCTTGAAAATATTATGCTCTCTCTCTCTCTCTCTCTCTCTCTCTCTCTCTCTCTCTCTCTCTCTCTCTCTCAATCAATCAATCAATCAATCAAGCAAGCAAGCAATCAATCAATCAATCAACATGTTGAAATGTGATTTTTTTTTTTAAGTAAAATATTTCTTAAGAAATGATTTAACTTAATGGTTAAAAGATATTTTAACTATTGATTCGGATATATGAAAAAGTTGTACGCTACTTAATTTTACTGCGTGATCAACAGCAACAAAATGACAATTTAATGCAAATCATATACACCTTTAAAAGTTGTACTTTCCGAGACTCAAGAGGCCAAACCTCCTTGTTTATCCCAACCATTAACAACTATGATAGGAAAATCCGAAAATTTTCAATTGTGTTCGTCTTGTGATAACATTTAAAAAAGACATAAAAGATGTACTTAGATCATATGATAAACAATACATGTATGAAATTTATAAGTGGATTATTAAACAAGTAGTTTGCACGGGTAAGTATAGGTATGGACAAAACTTATAATGGGATAATTGGACTTTAGATACATCCTGGATTGGCGGGATTGCAGATAATGCGTTGTTTGTCTGTGCGGGATGTATAGATACACGGACACGTTCGGTTTGGAATGGATTTATCATGACAATAGCCTGCGTATGTGTTTGGAGAGTGCTCAGCTTTCAGCACATTGAAAATCATTTAAACAAACGTCGCATGAGCGAACTGTTAAAAGACAAACTTTCCTATCCTACTCAACATAAACTCATTTTCTACAAAACGGTGTCGATATCATATTGAGTATACTTGGACTTCAGAATGAACCCTTTCTCTTACAACTTTACTACCTTTGATGTTAAAGTAATCTCTATAAACTCAAATTTCAAAGATTTTGTATTTGGATTTTTTTAAGTTTTAGATACAAATAAAACAACGTCCAAGAAAAAAAACTAAAGTTAACAAACAAAACCGTTCTTGGTCACTCCTAGCTGAGTATAGACAGAAGACCACGAATGTTCTGACATCCGACGAAACTTTGTTCATATTTAATCTACGCCAGGGTATTTGCAAAAGGCTTATTCTTGTTTTAACCATATCCCACAGGGTATACATTCACGACGAAGCTGGACCATTGAGCGCTATATGACATACGTCTGCAAGGCTAGAAAATAATAGAATTATATTTCGAATGTTTCACTTAATCATCCAATCTCAATGATAAAAAAATAACAATTTTAACCTTATGGTGCTAGTCGTGACGTGGCAATGTATTTTAAAAACATCCATCACAACCGAACAACTACCCCACTTCAATTGGCAAGGGTTTACTGCCGAACGGAAGTCAAGGGTTGACCCTATTTCTAAACCCCTGTCAACTCTTTAGGGTAATGGATTGTTGAAAAAATAATTAAAAAATAAAAAAAAATGGAGTGAGAAGATACTTAGCTGGCAATCAGAAACTCGAGGCAAATAAAAAAACACACTACAACCAAAAAGAAAAAGAAACGAAAAAGAAACAACGGTCAACAAAATACCACACGTAAAATCAAAGATTAGGACGCACTTTACCTTCCTAACACCGTGGTTGAACTTACTGCTCGGCCGGATGGATAAGGTAACTTAATTTGCAATTTGTGTAAAAATGTGCAGTTAATATGTTAATAAATATTCGTTCTCAGAAAGCAACTACATATCGTTCTGCTTTTATGGAATAGATAAACAAAATATATCGACTGAAGGATTGGCCACCCGAAAAAATGCCTTTTCAAAACATCTTGAATAAATAGATAATAGACCACAACCATAAAGTCGACAAATTGTTTGTTGATTATTTCATTGAATGTCCGAAAACTCAAGCTGATATCCAGCAATATCCAATTCTGATTCGTTATGAAACAAGAAAACAAGAGCAAGTAGCACATACAACAATCTGTTTATCTTTAACCAAACTAAAGAGTTATTCGAACAAGCACGAACTTAATAGAAACAGACAAAATGAACATTGAATTAAAGTGACAGTGCGATATGAAATTGCGACATTTCCTGTAACTGTTCGTTTAGTCAAATATTACCAGCAAAAATCACGAGACATAATAGACAACAAACAAATTCAATATGATTCAATGATTCAAAATACATTTAAAAAAATAGAAAGGAAATTCAGTCCAACAAAACACTTGATGACCAACTGTTTGTGCATCCGAACTTAGTCCACGAGAATGCGCAGAATTCATCAAACCAGACTTCATAGTAAATAAACTCAATCCGAATAAAATACAGATCGATCCTGTGTCTTAGCTTTTCTTACAAGGATATGACAACACTCCTTTTTACTTTCTGTTCTGGTAATAATTACATCAGTCAATGAAATTTAATCTGACAAAAACAGAGGATCCCGAACGTTCTTTAAACCAGAAAGTAGAATGGAGCGTTTTCTAAGCACTGTAAGCAAAGCTTTGATACACAGAATATGTATGTTAATAAAAGAAAAGCATCTGAAATCGTCCGAAAAGATAGAAATTCAAATTGATGCATATGTACACCAAAAATGCTATACAATCCGTTGGAAACCAGCGAATATTAGTCAAGACATACATCCAAAACCACCGCTATATCGGTCATTATTGGATCTTTATACTATCCACCAATTGCTACTTTAGCCTCTCTTCAATACTACCTTTATTTTGTCCTTAAGGCAAACAATGAAAAAATGGAATCAACAAAACAATGATAAAATATATACTGTGTAAATTAACATATAGACATAATCTACCAAATTTTAACAAATTAAAAAAAAAAGAAAAATATCCAGCACGGAAAGAAAACTAACAGATATTATGTCTGGGAAAAGTACAAAGCACACAGGCGGCAAACCCAATAAGCAGTTTAAAAAGCCGACTGATAGTGCATACACAACATACTAGAATCGACTCTAGAGGAGGGAAATAGAAAACCATTTTGAAAGTATATATGTGAAATCAAATCGCAAAGACAATATTTGAGTAGCGGGCATAAAAAAAAAACGATAGTTTTAACGAAGATCGCAAATCAAAAGACCAGTTCAATTCCGTCTATAAAAAGAGGATATCTCAGAACCACTTCCAAAATCTAGAGATGCCCAGTACTCTAGTATGTAAAACATCATCATACAGAGAAATTGAGTTTATATACTGCTTTTGAACTTTAATGTAAAAATAAGGAAAAGTATGAAATTATCTACCAGAGATCAAAAGGACGAGGGTTTAAACAAGTATAGGTCACCGAAAGGACTTCAACAATGGGTAAAACCCAATAAATTAGAAATGGTGTCCCCTTTCAGCTTCTACCTTGTCATCGCAACTTCTCAAAGATAGTTCATTACATATATATATATTTATATATATATATACGAAACATAAATTTTTTATATCCTGTTATACAAATATACAGGATGTACATGCATCTGAGACAATGTAAAAAAAAAATACTAAAAGTTCAAAATTATATTAAAAACTTCTTTGATTTCCTTCATTAAAGTCACTATAGCATACTCAAACCACAATCAGGAATGCGGGAGAATTAGTCCAGCTTAAAGGACAGTTGTAGGTAATATTGTCAAATTTCATTGAATGACGTGCTTGGCAGAAATGAAAAAAAGGAGCTTTGAGAGGTTTACATCAATGGTACAGCAACAAAACGGCACAAAATACAACATATAGAGATCAGTATATGGTCTTCAAGACTATGTTTCAAATATTAGCGTACAATAACAAATCGGACAACTTTAACGTGGAAAATACAAAAATGAGGAAGCCAATGATGTATAAGACCTAAACGCGTGAAAAGATTTATGTTATGAGATAAGAGTTATGTACATGCCACATGCCAAGACCCTGTAATCCAGTGGTTGTCGGTTGTTGCCGTAGATCATTATTGTTTTCGTTTAACGTTATAACCCATAAGCAGGCCGTATGTTTTCTCTGTTGTATTGTTTCACATTTTTTTTGCTATCCGGTGCATTTTATAGCGGTATCATCAAAACTGTTCTATAGGGTAAACTAAAGTTTCAGTTGGGTTTCCTTTGTCACACATTTCATGCTTCAGCGGCATGTTTCAGTTTCGTATCTGTCACTATAATCCTCATTCATAGTTCAACTCTGTTCACCATCTCTCGAGTCACCATGACCTATGTTGTGCATTGACAACATAAATTTAAGTTTTTAATGTTTTGAAGTTAAGAAACCCGAACCAATCTTACAAGTACATAATTCATTTTATCATACAAATATTTTCTTATATTCTTCGCATAAAACTATATTTGCGGGGGAAATAGTAGGTCCAAGGACACAGTTATCGTCCTTAGGTTTTCCCTAGTGTGAACAGTGTATAACTTGCTTTTTTTTTTTTATATACTTTTCCAATTTATTTCTTGATATTTTATGCATGAAATATTAAGTAAGTGGATGAAATTGCATGTTAAAAAAATTTGGGTGCTGAATCTTTATGTTAAGTAGTGATTTGGTCCAGTTAAAAAAGGTCAAAAATTAGAATGTCGGAAGCTGTCAAACTGAGTTTAAGCCCCCCTTAACACAGAATTGTCAATATTTTGAGTTAGAGCAAATAGAAGTTTCTATAATTTTGATATTATTTGTATCAATAGTAGTACACTACACTGTAAAAATCGTTTTGAGATAGAGCAGGTGCGATTTTTTTAATTTGAATTTATTGTCTAAAAGTAATGCACTACGAAATAACTGTGTTCTCGGGCCAAAAGGGGTTGCATCCCAAAATTTTGGAAGGTTGCCAAAGTCATTTCATTAACCTTATTATTTCAAACAAAGTGTTTTGCGGTTTTTGTACGTGTCAAATGATCAGAGGATATAAATGATTATTCAGACTAAAAATGTGTCACGCCGTTCATTTATCCTGGAATAAATATTGGCTATTAGTATTATGAATATTGACTAAATAAAATATGGGTGTACTAGGATCCAGTTTTAATCATACACGTGTGCATGACATCATCTGGTCCTGTCTGAAAACAAAATAATATAAGGAAACCATCCACTTGTACAATAGATCTTCTGATCAAAGTTAAATGAACTTGAAAGGGAATTTTCTTTTTTGTTTTAAGCCATGAAACCTTGTGACATACACACTCTGATAGGTTGTCGTTTTCTCCTAGTAATTTAAAATTAGTTGTCTTTATTTTTCGATTTCGCGTCTATGGTTTTGTTTCTTGGTGGTTAACTTTTCCTTTAATGCAGTTTTCATTATTTAAATCGGAGATTAAAGTATCTACGTTTGTACGTATTTACATATTTATACGTAAATATATTGAATCAATCTGAAGAACGTCTATGCAGTCTCTTGTAGTTTGTATTTAATATTGGGTCATTTTATTTCTGAAAACACTTGCAATATATCAATTTAGCGAAATCCATCTGAGGTCAACTTTGACTGAATAAATTTAGAAGTGTTGGCGCTTTCCACTTCCTACCTTGATATTGCAAGTTCTGAAAGATAATTAATCAGATCTATATGAAATATAGAAACATGCATCTGAACAACATAAAAAAAAATACTTGAAGACGTCCAAAATTATATTGTCAACTTCTATTTCAGTAACTAGGATACTCAAACGTCAATACAGATCGATGCGGGGGGTATAAGTCCAGCTAAGCGGACAGTGTCTGAATTTGATTGAAAGTCGTGCTTGATAGATGTAGATAAAAGCGCTAGATATGACGTTTACTCTAATGAGACAGCAACTCAACGTCACTAATTCAACATCTGGAGATCAGCATGCTGTCTTCAAGAACAACTTTCACATATTAGCGAACAATAAAAACTCAATCAACTTTCACGTGGGAACAACAAACATGTGGAAGCCAGGAATGTATAAGACCTAAACACATGAACAACTTTATGTTATGAGTTTAGAGTGGTGTACCTGTCCCAAGCCACCAGTACTTGTCGTGTGTTCCCGTATGGCATAGTTATTTTCGTTTAATGTTGTAACCTTCAAGCTGGCCCTTAGTTTTATCTGTTGAGTTGTTTCGCATTTGTAAACCTTTAAATTTTATAGCTTATACTTTATGGGTTTTTGATCGATGTTGAAGGCAGTGCAAAGACCGATAAATCATATCCTTCCCCTTTGGTAGATAGATGTCTGAAAGGCAAACATGCTGTCATGTGTCATGTCTGTGCCTTGTATAGCTGAATATACGGTATTGGTTTTGTTTATTGTTGAAGGCCGCACAGTGTCCTTAGTTGCTTACATCAACGTCATTAGAATTGAGGTGGATAGTTGTTTCATTGGCATCATCACTGTCTGTAACCGAGTACGGCAGAAAGTGATTTTTCCCCCGATTACAGTACTGATTTTTCCCCGATTTTCATTTATAGAGAACATCAAAAGGGTAATTATATATGAATTAAAGAGAATCTGTGTCAATAATTATGCAACCTTCCTTTTCATTCATACATTCTTATCATTTACCTCCCATGTTCAATATTGATTTTGATGACAATCCTAAAAATATAAAATTTTCTGAAGTAAGGAAGTCATGTAAGTGATTTTTTTAATATTATTTAAATATCTTAATGTTATTCCCCCTAATTATAGAATACTTATTCAAATGTGCAACTTAAATAGAATTAGTTCTGGAAGTACTTTTTTATGGAGATTAGGAAAATTCTACAAAAAAAATATTATTTCAATTTCTGATGCGGTGATTTGAGTGTTCACGATCAGTGTACAGATTGTCCCAGAGAAGAAGAAGCTAATTACAGATTTTCCCCGATTTGCTCTTATAGTATCATAAGGAAAAAGGTTCATGTTAAGTTTTATTTTTAACTGTTATAGTCTTATTCCTTTCTTGGAACCATATTTCTTTCCACACACCTCACAAAAATATTCAAGTTTGTGACTTCTTTTGTGGTCATCTAATTGTTCATTTGAAGAATATGTTCGTCCACATTCATTACATACAATCCCTTCGCCCGTTCTGTGAGAGGTTCTCATATGGCGCATTAAATTTGATTTATAAGAAGACTTGTGTGGTCATTCTTGACATATGAACAGTTTTTTCTCTAATCTTTTTGGTGGCACATTTAACAAATGGTTTACATTACCCCTCGGAATCTGAACCTGCTAGAGTCTCATTTCCTTCTTCAAATGTACAGACTTTCAGGTTATTCATGTTCTGAAGATAGGAAATAAGACTACCGGTAATACACATGTTACACTTTTAAAACATATTTTGATCAAACAGCAACGCCTTAAAAGTATTTCATAACCAGATGTTTATCATTCACTCTCTTTTTTTTAATTTTCATGATATACTGGCAATGGTCTTGAATTTTCCAAGTGAACTCAATATAGATAAAGGCAACAGAGAAGTATACCGCTAATTCATATAGTCATAAAGCGGTTAGGCGAAAACAAATCCCGGTCACACACCAAACCCGATGGAAACACATCTTACTAGAAATAGATTTTATTTTTGGATAATTGTAATCTATTAAGTATTCAGCTAAAAAAAACTAAACTGGTATGAAGTGGTTTAAAAGGAGATACATGTTTCAGTGTAAAACGTGTAAGTCGTAATAAAACTTCTGATATATATAAATGTTTTGTTAATGTTTAAAAAAAAATCACAAGCAAACAACAATAAACTTTGTCTTGAAAAAAAAGAAAATATAGTGTTAACCCCTATCTTTTGAAAATGGGGAGTAATTCTTCCCAGATCCTTTACGCCGCGGCTATTGATATAATCTCTATATGTATATTTCACCTTGACAAATAACAGCAAAAGTAAATAAAAACAGTTCATATGATTCATTTTTTATTTACGGTCAACACAAATGTTTTCAATAGTGACCTCACGTTTTTATTCATTCCTAAACTGTTCATGTTAGTATATCAGGGATATTTCATCAAGACTGTTCACTAATATGGTAAAACCTAGTTCAGTATCAGAGTGTGTGTGCATTTGTTTCTTAAAAACGCTTCAGTGATCTTGTTCAGTTATCGCATATACCACTTTACACCCCAGTTCTATTGTTATACTTCATAGTTTCTATTTCTGAAACAAGTGTAAATTGAATAGATCTATTGTTACGAATAACAATGGATTTTGACCACAGCTAGGGTGTGACGAGCGAGGTTTCTGGAAACCCCTGCTTCTACATCCTTAGAATACAGCAAAGTGCTCTCGACCAATGAAATTGTAGGATTTGATGTCTCTTAATTGTGAAGAATGAATGTAAATCATGTTCTTAGTAATGGATTATCCTATTATTTGGGTCTATTTACAGTTCAAAACAAAGAGTTTCTATAAATGGTTTACAACTGCCCCGAAACAAATTTATCAGATTGAAAGGATTTATCACACAGTGATTGAAACTGACTTAAAGTTAAATTGTGAAACAAAAAAATCAAAATAAGTTGAAGTCTACTGGTGCTGTAATACTGGTACCTTTAATGTTATTATGAAAATATTAATAACTTCAAATTACTAAAAAATTAAACAATATCAAAGCAATGCAAAAAAAGAAAGAAAAAAAAAAGTTTTAAAATCAAAAACCACATAAATCTTTAGCTTTCCAAAACTCTGATTACTGAACTAGCGGTTGAGAAGAATAGTTATTTCCAATATTCCAATAAAATGAAAAAAATAGGAATAGTGAAAGGTAGACAAACTGTCCTTTATCATGTCAGAGCCTTGTATAGCTGACTATACGGTATTGGTTTTGTTCATTGTTTAAAGCCGATCAGTGTCCTAAGGTGTTTGCATCAACGTCATTAGAATTGAAGTGGATAGTTGTTTCTTTGGCAATCATACAACATCGCCTTAATTTCATATATAAAAGTATTTTATAACCAGATGTTTATCTTTCACTGTCTATTTTGAATACCCCTGATATACTGGCAAATGGTTGATCTTTCAAAAAACTCTATATAAGATTTTATTTTTGAATGACTGTAATCTATTCAGTCATAAAAAGGACAAACTGGTCTGAAGCGATTTGGAAGGATATACATGTTTCAGTGTAAAACGTGTAAATCATAATAAAAGTTCTGCTTTATAAATGTTTTGTTTAATGTTTGACAACATAACAAGCAAACAACAATAAAATATTGTCTTGAAAAATGAGAAAACATAGTGTTAACCCCTATCTTTTGGAAGTGGAGGGGTAATTCTTCCCATACCTTTTTCGCCCCGGGCTATTGATATTATTTATATGAATATTTCACCTGTACAAGTCACAGGAAAAGTAAATAACACAGTTCATATAATTCATTTTTTGTTACGGTCAACATAAATGTTTTCAATATTGACCCCATATACCTTTCTAAAATTGTCTGTTTATAAATTTTTAATTTGTAAAGAAACTAAGGTTTCAACTCCCTCAGGCAAAGTTGACCTTAGATGAATTTGGCTATTTGTTTTAGGTATTTTTGTCATATAGCTCTTCAACTGTTTCGGTACTTATACATCCCTCGGATTTCCAATGTTTGGCTTTGAGCGTTCCTGATGAAGGTAAATCCAGAAAAGCGCTTCGGACGCATGAAATTCTTAAACGTGTTGTTTTCAATTTGTTAAGCTTCATTTGTCTTGTTCAGTTTTCGCATATGCCACTGTAAGTCTCTTTTAGTAGTTCTACCCTGTCCGGCAACGCTCGTGTCTCCATGACCTTTACAGTGTTTTAACGAATGTGAATTAAGTTTTCAACTTTAATCCATATTCAAGAAAATGAAACCGATCTTACAAGTACATAATTCATTTTATCATACAGATATTTTCCAATATTTTTCGAATAACGCCATTTTTGCTTTGTGGCGGAAGAAAAGGATTGCATTCCAGAAATTTGAAAAGGCTGCAAGAATCATTCCATTAACCTAAGTATTTCAAACAAAAACGTTTTGCACATGTTTTATAATTAGTGGCTATCTATGATTTTTTGGACTAAATTGGGTATTGGGTTTATTGATATTGACTAAATAAAATATGAGTGTACTAGGATCCATTTTTTTAAACCTGCAACTGTACCTGTCATCATATGGTCTTGTCTGAAAATAAATATATATAACGAAACCATCCACTTGTACAATAGATCTTGTGATCAAAGTAAAATGAACTTAACAGGGAATTTTCTTTTGTCTACTACGCCAAAATGCATCGTGACATTCAATCTGTGATAGGTTGTATATTGCATTCGCCTATTTTGTTATTTGTCTTTATTTTAACGTTTATATTACGATTTCATGTCTGTATTTTAGTTGCTTTGTTGTTAACTTTCCCTTTAATGCAGTTTTCAAAAAAAAAACGGAAATCTTGTTAAATATACATCTCTTTGTTAAGACGTAAGGATATTGCATCACTTTGAAGTACGTTTATATGCACTTGGTATAGTTTGTGTTTAATATTGCGTCATCCACATTTCAGAACACTTGGCAATATATAAATGAAAAATGCAATTTTTTGGTTGAGCATGGAACCTTAAAGTCTTGAGATGTTTCAGTTTTAATCGGAAAAAACTCGCACTGCGTGTAGTTTCACGTTTTTATGTAAAACCTAGAGATACTATCTCGTGAAATCCAACTGCAGTTTTGCAGTTGCGGATATCAATAATGGCATTGCGAGTCAGTTCTTCTGATTACACATATCTCCCCCTTTTTATGCTTCAGATAAACTCAACAACCAAACGGTCCAACTATCTTACTTAAAACCTTCCACCCATTTATCAAACACAGACAGTTTTGTTAAGGTATTTTAAACCGTCTTCGGGGGAAATATTGTTTCTTTTGTTCTCAATCATTGCAGTGTAAAAAGACAAACAAGATTTGTGATCAAAATCTAACCGCGGGGCTGTTTTTGGGAAATGACAATCCGTTGCCTTCTTGTTGAATAGTGATAAAAAGAAAAAAGAAATGGTTAATGAGGGGGTTGAGATCTCAAAAAAGTACTTAAACCCCACCAAATGTACATGTGCTTGTCCTACGTTTAGACCCTCGTCAGTAGTTGGCTTTTGGCTTTTAGATTTTGACCTCTTTTTTTTGCAATTTTTAGACTCATAATAACATATTGTATGGACAGTATATTGTTGAAGATTGTATAGTGACTTCTAGATGTCTTTTGGTGATAAGTGTCGTTAGGTTGCTCTCTTATTGACATATGCACGATATCTTCTTTTATGCATATTTATCTTACGTGACTTGTATATACATACATGTATACACGCATGTTTCCTGTATGGTCAAAACATGTCATACGTCTTATAAATGTGACTTACGCGCCAATCTTGTGATCAGTCTTATTGTTTGCATGTGACTGACGATATTTTTTCTTGTACGCCTTTAACAAATAAGCCGGGGGTTTTCGTTGGGGTTTACAGAATGGAAATTCAAAATATTGGGCAGAATTACGGGCTCAAAATAAAGAAAAGAGAAAAAAAGACAAAACAAATAACGATTTGAGAATAATGGGAGCTAAAATATAAAGAATAGAGAATACTGGGCAAAAAATAAAATGAATAGAAGAAAATGACTTAAAAATTGAATACTATAGTACATAAATGAAAGCCCCCTCCATCCAGAACCTCAAATAAGAACTCAAGCAGCACGATAAGTGCTAAAGGACTTATAGGTCAACATATGGTCTTCCACAATAGACAATGCTTAAAGAATATTATATGTCAAACTCTTTATCTAACGAGTCTAGACGATTTCATTATTGTCTAACATCAGCTCTCCTTTTGTGACTTTAACAGATCAGCAACATTATCTTGATAAAATAAAAGAAAAGAAGAATATATATATGTAAACCAACTAAGAAATTTTCTGAAAAGCTACTGCAAGATCCTCAATATCTTCACCCTCCCCCCACCCCCCTAACCATCTTAATCTATTACATATTATTTAAAAGTTTTAACCATAAGAGACTGAATAAAAGGGTCGAAATGATAGGGCGTGATGAAAAGAAAATGGAAGACAGGTCGGGTAGATGGGCGGATCCAGGTTTGAGGTTAGCGGAGCTTTACCGTATAAGAATTGCTGCGATCGGAGGAAGGCAGAAATTTTTGGCAATTTTTTTGCCAATAATGACATTTCTTTCTGATTTTACGTGCCGTCTGAATTCGACCCAGGGTTTGGAAGTAGGAAATGTTTTCCGGCATATGTTCATTGTCTTTATAAAACATCGTTCAATTCGAGTAAGTGAATCTCTTTAAAAAACGAAAACATCTTCAAGTTGATGATTTTATTTTCATTCTTATATATACAAGTACATATTTACAATTTTATATCAAAGTAATAACTCTGAAACACACAAACATATACACATATACAAACACACAACCATACACACATATACACACCTTTTAAATTGATAACTATACAATAACAAATAACAAAATATATAATTCAACAACAAAACAATCAAGGAATGTTTATAAGCACTCGTAACAAATATATGTAGACCTTTTTAAGTTCACTCGAATGTCTCTTAAAATTGCACAAATCTTTGGCGGAATGTCATTTTCATGGCACTTTGCGGCAGTATCAGGAAATAGCACCTCAGAATCAGTCAACTGACGAAATCACGGATGGAGGATCACACCTAAAATAAAATAATAAAATATTACTTTGGCTTCAATTAAAATTTATAATTAACTTGTAAATTTAATTATATAAGATGCATATATCTACATTTTCTTGAAAAGTTGTGAATGATAATGATATATATATATATATATATATATATATATATAATAAATATTCTTCAATTATAAAGTAGGTTTTTAATCTTATGTGACTGTAATGGTAAGATAGTCAGAAAATAAATACTTGATAATTTTGTTTTAATTTTACTCCACTATTGTT
This sequence comes from Mytilus californianus, assembly GCF_021869535.1. Taxonomy (NCBI): domain Eukaryota; kingdom Metazoa; phylum Mollusca; class Bivalvia; order Mytilida; family Mytilidae; genus Mytilus; species Mytilus californianus. The sequence goes on from NW_026262615.1 coordinate 43,830,178, forward strand.
ACAATGGAGTGAGTTTTCTTAAATGTAACTATACTGGTTTTTTGATTGGGTTCTTATTGCTCAGTCTTAAGTTTGCTATGTTGTGATTTGTATACTCTAGTTTGTCTTTTGATCGTTTTTTATTTGGGGGGGGGGGGGGAGGGGGCATGGCATTGTGACTTTGTTTTCGAATTATGGTTTTGAATATCCCTTTGGTATCCTTCGTCTCTCTCTCTCTCTAGAAAGGGACCTCCAAAATTGTTGTAACCCGATGTATTACATCATAAATCATTAAAACATCATGTCCGACGGAAGTCTATTTGAATATTTTTATGCCCCACCTACGATAGTAGAGGGGCATTATGTTTTTCGGTCTGTGTGTCCGTTCGTTCGTCCGTCCGTCCGTTCGTCCGTCTGTCCCGCTATAGGTTAAAGTTTTTGGTCAAGGTAGTTTTTGATGAAGTTGAAGCCCAATCAACTTGAAACTTAGTACACATGTTTCCTATGATATGATATTTCTAATTTTAATGCCAAATTAGAGTTTTGACCCCAATTTCAAGGTCCACTGAACATAGAAAATAATAGTGGGAGGGGCATCCGTGTAATATGGGCACACTATTTTTATCTATGTAATATGATTATTACCATGTGAGTTGCCTTGTGGACTGCTAATGTTCGTGCCTGACAGAACCCTTTTCCACAGACTGCACATTTGAAAGGTTTGTCTTTGGAATGGATATACCTGAAATAGAACATAAAACGATATAATATGACATTACAAGGGATTAAACACGTCCGGTCTTACATGAACATCGCCGATCTGATTGCTCACATTAGTTTCTGCTAGTACAAAAAAAAAATCAGAAGTTTTATATGAGAGCCCGAGTTTCTAAATAACTTGTAACAGTTTCCTACATACTGATGGGGGTAAATCAGTTCCTTAAATTTATAAAAAATGACATGTTGATTGTTGACACCCCTCCCTAACTCTTTTTATATTAACGTGAATCAAAATTACAAAATTACGAAACTAATTGTCCTTAAAAAGCAGTGAAAGTTGTCATCGAATCAAACAAAAGTGAATTTATGTTCCGAGAAACTGATTAATAAAACATACTTGTGATCTCTGAGATGGTCCTGTCTTCTGAACGCTTTTCCACAGATGTCACATGGGAATGGCCTCTCGTCTGTATGAGTTCTCTCGTGGATCAGTAGATTATAAGACTTGGTAAAATGGCGACCACAGTATTTACAGATGTATTCTTTCTTAGCTCTGTAATAAAATTTTACTTCATTATATATATTTCAAGGCACAGTATGAGGGTCTGGATGGAGGGGGAAGGGGGTCTTTCAATTATGTATTTTTTTAAGCATTTTTTCTCTATTTATTATAAATCTTGCTCTTTATTCTCTATTCTTTATAATTTAGCACCCCATTATTCTCTATTTTCTATTTTTTACCTATATTTCTCTATTCTGTAAACCCCATCCAGACCATCCAGTATGCACGATTTGTAGGTTCTATGCATTTCCATTTCAACCAAGAAATAAGTTTTCAAGTTTTAAACAGGAAGAAAGTTTATTCTTTCATTTGAAATTTTTCGAAAAAGGGAAATGAAAAAAAGGAGGAAAATTGGCAAAGAATAGCTAAGCCTGTGACATATTCCCTCCAAAATACAGAAGTTGTGTCTATTAAGCTTTTGTGCATATTTTAAATACTAATCATGTGTGTATATTTCCTTAGCAACAAGTAAAACGTGTGATACTCGTTTAATGTGGTAACGCGTTTCCTTTCATTCAAATTTGTGTTACATTCAATTTTTATGTAATACTTGTGTGTATGAAAAAACAAACATGACTTCCTTAGGTATATATTTTTCATTAATTTAATCTTTAGGCATATTTTTGAACGAAGAATGCAACATAAATGATAGAACAGGTCTGAGGGGGCCAGATGAGCTTCTCAATGTGGGGTCCGATTCAACCACCCAAAACCAACACCATCACTACTCACATTAAATATTATTTTGGACCTCAACCTTTCTTCTTATTTAACACACTCTTAAATACGTTTCGCCAACTATTAAAACAATCACACAATGGAATTTGATATCTGAATACTATATCTTCTCATATTTAAAACATCATTGTATTTGTATAATTGGTATAAACACTTTAATAACGAGTTAGAAACTTTGTCAACGCAATTAAATATGTACAATAAAGTTGTTTTTTTTCTAATGTTGAGATTAGCATATACGATTACTAGTCAAGTTGAGGTTCAATACAAAACTATTACCTTCTTGGTTTTTTTCCTCTGTTTAAATCCATTTTCAGCGGGTATTTGTTGTAATGGAATGGGTACCTCATACGCATTCTGAAATGAAAGAAAAAATCATTACATTAGAATAAAAGTAATGTTTGCAACTTTATACAAAAGCATTTTTAAAACGCCAAATTCTACAAAAAGTATCTAATGAAACGGGTTTTAAAAGTCTCTCGTGGTTAAAAAGAGTAGTGTATTAACTATACGGGTTAAATTTTCACTTCACTTCCGACTACAAAGGGAAGTCACTCTAAATTCAAAATGAAAAGAAAAATTATCCCTGATGTTTGTATGATAGAGAATAATATAGAGTAAAATTTTAAATTTCACAACTTGAAGAATGACAGTTCTTCAGTAGCTATATATGTATATAGATAGATAGATACGTTATGATTCAGGTTAAATTCAAAAGAATTATCTAGTTAACAAACAAAAGTTTCAATTCAAGCTGCTGAGCAACATTACATTACAAAAATGTCCTTACCTTGAAGATTCTAAGATGTACCGCCATGCATGACTGACTACATATGCGTCTCTGGTCTTTTCTGGAGAACTGGCTTCTTCATCGCTGTTTCCATTATGTCCAGTTGCAGCTTCAGCTAAGTGGTGGAAGTCGAATTTTGGTGTTTCAGGTTTTTTATACTCTAAAATTAAAAGAACGATATGAGCAAATTGCATTTTCATATTACCTTTAAGTGGTCAATTTCCTGTTTCTATGAGTGAAAAGGCTTCGAAACATAAAACCAAGTAGCAGTTTCAAGTGATCATGCGCTAACTATTTCGTACTTTCCCGCGCTTTTAAGTAGAAAGACAAAAGCTACTGAAAACACTATTTCTCGGTTATTCGCTGCGTCATTATTTACAATATATGTAATCTTAATAACAATTTACTTCCAGAAAAGTGGTTTTTCAACGAAATGATTGTTAATTGGCTATGTTAAATGCTAGATAAGACAAAAATTCGACCTCATTTTGAATGAAACTTGACATCTCATTCACAAGCTTCCTATGAATAAATTAAAATTCTTTCATGTCCGATGTTTAAGCTTATCTTTTCCGAAAGTATTGTTATCTTTCATCTATTATAGTCATATACGAGGCTATATAGAGGGTAATTTATGTCCTCATTGGCTGTGATTTGACCGCTTTAACCACACTTTAATGAGCGGCAGGCTTCTGTTTACTGCGTTCTACCACATGTTCGTTGTTGTTTTGTAGATTAAAATATTTGAGAATTTTCGTACATTATTTTTTTACTGAAATATCAATAAGTTTTTATTCAGTAACACGAATATAAGGTTTGTAATGGATTTATGAATCAGCCATTGGCAGGTAAAACTATTGTACTTATTCAGACCAGACAGCTGTGTTTGGTCTGTTTATTCTTCTCCTATAAATCATTTCTTTTATAATTCAAGTCTTCAATAAATCATACTGGTATTCATATTACATGAAGAAAGACTTATTCTTTGATTAACATGGGTTTTTGTTTTGTTTTATTTTTCATTTCATTTGGGGGGGGAGGTAGGGGTGGCTGTTCCTCTTTTTTCATTGCTTGACTGAATTTTATGTAATTTTTGTTTGCCATTTTGCTTTCGGTTCGGTTCCTCATCGTTTGTCTTCACTTCTGGCTGGCCAAACGGGTTTACAATGAAGACAAATTTTAAACTCAAACGCTGACTATTTGTAATGTTCTTTGCACATGAGCAGATAATCCCTTTGCTTCGCAATGCTTTCCCCTTCTTTCACAAATTATACTCTGGTAAAAATTAAGTAAGCACGTATCCATAAATTTAATTATAGTAATAAAAATGCATACCTGATGCAAAACTGTCATCTGAAGAAACCTCTGGAGATGAACAACTGTTTGCTCGTGCTGAAAGGTCAAGGATGGGACTACTGTCATGGTAACTTGGCAGGTAATTTCGAATGCTTGTTTTGTTTGGTGTAGAGTATGCCGTCTGGAGCATGAACAAATTGTTATACATCAGACTGTAAGGGTAACAGGATAAAGCATCGCCATAGGTCATCTGTGGATATAGTAGCGAGGACTGCGGACAACATGATTGAGATGGTTTACTGTACACTGGTGACGGACACACTATACCTGGACTTGTCATGATGAACAGTTTATTCTACAAAATAAATTATCAACCTGAAAATTCAAGTTTCAGTGGATATTCGTCTAAAATTATTCGGTGCTTTTGACAAAAACAACATTCATACTTCAACGGTTCTTTGACCATATTTTTGTTGTATACATGATTAACGTTTGATTAATTCTTGTCTTCCTAACGTCCAGTGACAAGTACTTCAAGACGAAAATTTAAAATTCGAAATTATGAGCAGAGCGCACACATGTTTTTCATTTCTCCACTTTAGCAAAATTCATGATTTGCTATCCAGAAAAAGATTTTTGTCGAAAAGTTGGACGAAAAATGTACATTGGCATAATGAAAAAAAAAATTCAATGAAAGTTTCGTGGAAATTAAGTCAGATTTTGAAGGAGTTGTGGAAACAAGATGTCCACACGCCTTCTGTTTATAAGTTAAAAAATTTCGAAGTAAAACCCAAAGATAATTTAGGTTAAAAACTAAAATACAAAATGCATAATGCCACTCGATATTATAAATTTTCTGTGAAAGTTTCATTGAAAATCACAATCTTGTGTAGGAGGAGTAAAGTGCATAAAGTGTACGCACAGACAGACGGACGCGTATACATCGCTCACTTTTTATCGCCGCTACAGTAAGCGAGGGTAAACCAAATAGTAAAAAGAGATGGTTGTGCAAAGCAGGTTGACAAGATTTGGACTTTCGCTAGAAATTTGAACTTTCGTTGGAAAAAGAGGGGAAAGATATCCAATGTACCCTTGCAATAAGACAAAGCGTTCTTTCAACAGTAAATAGCTGTATATATTTGTATATCCCGAATGGCTAAATGGACACCCTCTTTGTGTGTTACCTCCCTGGACGAGGGAGTTGCTGGTTACTACTATAATTATATACACCAGTCGGACCTTGGGAAGAATATTAACATACAAATTTTGATTTTTATTCACATAAAAAAATAGTGAAAATCAATTCAGTTCCTAATTAAGATTTAAATTGATTAAAATGTGATAAGCCTGTGGTATTAAGCTTGGATAAGTATGCTGCCGTATCATCACAATAGGTTTAAGGTTGATAAAAAAAAAATAAACTGTCCTCTTTAAGAACGAAAATAGTCAGATAATTCCTACTCATATATATCAAATTGTAAAAGTTTATTTATGTGATGGTGTTGAAAAGGGAAATTCCAAGTATATCTTATTCCTCGATCACTAATCCTATACATGTAGTATATAAGTATCCGTGTTCATATACTATATAAGTATATCATATTGTTTGTCAATATTTATACCAATCATTTCCGGGATTCAAAGGTGCAAATTGAACAAAAAAAAAATAATTTTGCACGTGAGTTTTTTTTTTAATGGAAGCAGAAAAGCGGTACTTTTAATTGAATAAAGAAAACAAAACAATCCAACCCCTAACCCCCAAGTACAAACATTCATTTTGCACTGGACGATTTCTTAATGGAAGCAGAAAACCGATACCTAAAATTGAAAAAAGAAACATGAAACCGATCCCCGCCCAAACGAAGTGAAAAGAGCTAGAAATCTGAAGTTTGTATCTAAAGACCATATTACAATCTCATTTGAAATATGACCATTGAAATCCGAACAGGAAAATGTTTTTCAGTTTCAAAATAACCATAAGAGTTTTGGTTGCAATTATTTCATAGAAGCTTTTCCATGAATAGACAATTTATCCTACAAACAAGTAACATTACGTACTTTTAAAATAAACAATAAAAGAATTACAAGTGGTGTTGCAGTTATTTCATAGAAGCTTTTCCATGAATAGACAATTTATCCTACAAACAAGTAACATTACGTACTTTTAAAATAAACAATAAAAGAATTACAAGTGGTACAAATAAAGACATACGATTTTTGTTTATTTTTCCAAGAATTTATTGGAACGGGCATTCTTTAACCCAGATTAAAATCTTTGTCGGAAGAGAAGCTTTGTATTGTCTTTGAGATAAAAATTAATGCATGATGGTTAAAATTGTCCTTCAATGCAAAATTTTATAAAACATTTTAAGTTTGCAATATTGTTACAAAATTGTCTCCCACAGCAACGTTCCAAACTGTATGTGAATCTGGGAGGGGTTTACAGAATACAGAATAACGGGCCAAAAGATAAAAAAAAGTATAATGGGATGTTAAAATATAAATAATATAGAAAAATAGGGGGAAAATATAAAGAATAGAGAATAATTGACAAAAAAAAATTAGAAAGAATAGAAAAAATTGACAAAAAAATATAATAAATAGAAAAAATTGACAAAAAAAATATAAAGAATAGACAAAATTGACAAAAAAAATGTAAAGAATAGAAAAAAGTTAAAGAATACAGAAATGAAGGACCCCCTATCCAGACAATCCTGTACTGCATCATGTTTTTGAATACGTAAAATCATTGAAACGTTTTTAGTCAAACTTTCTAGTTGCTTTGCAACAAGAGCCCTGCAGACGACAGAAGCAGAATATAAACAAAGGTTGTTTATATCCTTGGTCTTTTTGTGGATAGTTTGACAACATATCTCGTCTGCTTAATTTTTCTAGTAAAGTATCATGTCCTTTTTCGTGTGCTTTTAGGTCAATGGATCATTTTGATTGAAGTGTATTCTAATTTTCAGCGAAATGATGACGATTTCATAAAACCTCGTTTTTAAAAACAAAAATACACTGCAGGGAACTTTTAAAATTTCATCATACATGTAACTGTTCTGGATTTTTTTTTTAAATTCCAATTATATATGCGAATAAAATACAATTTTAATTGCATCAGAATCCTGGTTGAGAGTAAAATAATGTATATAATAAGACGCACTAAAATATGTATTATTAAGAACTCAAAGGTAGAATTCCATGCTGTCCACGAGATGAAAAATCATTACTTTATTTCCTTATAGACCAAAATGGAGGTTTTTTTTGCGCCCGTCTGCTTTTGGGTTTTTTTTTCGGGTCTGGGGTATTCAAAAATAAACCAAAATTAATATTATTTGAAAATAAAAAGGCAAGTGTTTTTAAGGGGATTTTAAATTGGAATAATATAATGGAAAAGAAAAGATATGGTGCAATTCATGACACAAAATCCTTTCACGCACATGGAAAAACCAGAAGTAAATAAATGGCGTTTTTATTGTTGTGTTTCATCTCAAAGTCATTATAAAGCTTTCATCTGGGAGAAAAAAATCTCACATTGCAAATTCAAGACGCGCTTAGCACTGGTTTGAGCGTAATTATTTGCTAAATGATGACCACGCTACAACTGTGTATTGAAAAACACAGCTGCTGGTGATATTAACAAATTGTAAATTGAATCTGGCAAAGAAATCTAAAAAATACTGTCCTAAGTTGCACCACAATTTCGCTGTACACCAAAGAAACAATTCAAACAAACAAAAATAATAACATTATATACTAATTTGTAGTTAGTAGCATGACCAAAATTTTGAACAGTAATAATTTTAATTAAAAAAAATTGGTGTCAAATTGTTGTTCTAATATATGTTGTTTTTTTCTCTGGTGGGCTAGCGAGGTTTTGAAAATTGAACTTGACGCAAAGCAGAAACAGCCTAATTACGATCCTACGTTGACCTTTTAATCTCATAAATAACTCATGGAATTTCTTAAGTAAAATGAAAATCTTTTCTGGAATTACAGACCGGACAAAATAGTTTGGTCAGACGTCAAGCGTATAATTGTTTCCCCGATTCTTTCCCATTAAAAGTTCATTATCAAATCCCAGTATGGTTATGAGATGTGTGGATGTGGACGGGGTTTTCAAATAGAAAACAATGGGTACAAAATAAAGAGTAGAAAACATAGGCCCAAAAAATAAAAAATAGAGTTTATTGGGATGCTAACATATAAAGAAAGACAGTTTATTGGCAAGCAAATAAAGGAAAGAGAAAAATGGTATTAAAATTACAGAAATAAAGACCCACCATCCAGATCCTCAGATGTGCGATATTTGTCAATAAATTAACACAGCAACCTAGCCACATAAATAATCAAAAGACATCTATCGGACAACATGTATTTTTTTTAAATATTCGACCACCAGTATTTTACTTTTATATTTCTTCCTGTGATTTTTTATTCATAATTTTATATTTTATCGTTAAATTTATTGTTATAAAACTAATTATTATTAGTATTATCATCCGGAAAGTATTAAACTATCTTTCGACCTTTTAACAAGTAAAGGAATAGATCCAATAAATAAATGGCAGATATATTTTGAGAGAAAAAAATGTCCGTATTCGTGACAGCATAGAATGCTTTAACTTTTCTCATAACATTATATGAACTGGTAGCGCCATGTTGTATGAACTTGACATTAGCTACTTCATTCTCTATGAAAATATTCTCTTCAAAATACTGTTCAGGAAAAGAACGAGTGAATCAAATTCGTATATACTTAAAATGTAGAGCTTTTGTATACAAAAGCCTAGAATGAATGAATGAATCGTATACTATACTTTTTCCATATAATAGCCAGGTCATGAAATAAAAAAGTCATCAGTATTTTAACAACTTCCTTTGGGAGCAACAAAGTGCCTCAAATACTAAAATATTTTAAAAAAAATATAAAATTTATAATTTTGTAATGTTTAATTGAATGATAAAATAATTGTATTATTTTTGTTATTTATAAAAACATTTAACCTTTGATCCAACATGGATTTAGACTTTTATTTTCATTGGTTTCAACCCAAAATGAGAACAGTTAACTTGAAAGAAATTAAAACTATACATGAGTCCCAGTGATATTGGTCCAGCAAAAATATGAACAGCAAAAATATTAAAGAAAAAATTGAATCTAAATTTTGTTTTAACTAATTTTTAATTAAAAAAAAATAGATATCCTAACGATTCGGATGAATATCTTTGAAATAAAAATTTAAAAATATGCTCATATAACATAACACTTGAAGATGACTTAATAATGATTACATTTTAATTCCTCTCGCAATTAAATTCATATCATACATATAGTTCAAGTGACTTTGTACAAGTACACATATACTAGTAAATATATATATTGCACCACTTCATTTAAAGTTATATTTCGGATTCTTGTCAAAGGTTACTTTTTAAGTTGATTTAAAATCGAAACAATGTTGTTTATTTTAATAAGAAATATCAAAATAAAATAAATCTACACAAAATATTAACTAAATATTTAACAAATTAAAATATTAAAAAACTTACCGTTAATTATATGTTGACTCTGACAAATTGTAATTTATTATGAGCAGGTATTTCCCTGTGACCGGCTATTATAAATTTTCGAAAGACAAAGACTGTGTATTAAAATAGTGTCAGTGAGTTTTGATTAATATACATAACGCAACTAGTCTCCGCTAGGTGGCGCTATGACGAGGCAATGTAAATACTTGTAAGTGGACACTTACAAAAATTTCGTTTTTACAGGCTGATGTGTCGGCAAACTAAAAAAAGAATGTTGAGATGTAACATAAAACCGGAACAATTAGTAATATGTTTACAAATTATCACACGTAATTTATCTCAATTAAGTAATTCACGAGTTGATTATTGAGTTAACGGATAACGGATTTATAATTAGATGACTATAGCGGACAATACAAGATTGTTTTTGTATACCTATAATCCTTTGTTTACTAAATAAATAATTTTGAAAAAGGTGAAAATAATTCCGTCAAATATTTAGGGGAACTGTAAACATTTTAACAAAGAAATGTCCCTCCCTGTGTTGTTTCAGTTTGTTCGTATTGGCTATATCATCAGAAAAGTCAACACGATAGGACTTTCAGTTTGCGGTGATATCTTAGCTTTTTTGTTTGATATAGACACTGAAGATGTAACACATTGAAATGCATATAGGTTTTAGTATCTTTTACAATATATATATATATATATATATATATATATAATAAACATATTTAATACCTCTTCATGATTTCAACTTTTATTTTGATTAACATCTTTAATTCAGATATGATATTGATTTGGAATTTAACAGAAACTTCGGTTTCATAAAAAAATCAAATCAGTGGCATATTATTATACGGCTTCAATTTTCAATTTCAACCAATTTTTTTTAAGTTACATATAATAATTATTTCAAATATGATATTCATTTTGGAATTCGCGACCCTTGATTAAGATCAGTTGTTGTTTAACTGAAATTTCGATTAAAAAAAAACAACATTCTTATATATCAGTATATAGATATTATACCTCAGTCTCCAATTTCAACTTTTTTAAAAGTTACATCTATATTTCAAATATGATATTCATTTTGGAATTCGTAACCCTTGACTAAGACCAATTGTTGTTTTACTGAAATTTCGATTTCATAACAATGAAAAAGCATTCTTATATAGCAGTGGCATATTATTATATTCTTCAATTTCAACTTTTAAAAAAGTTACATCTATATTTCAAATATGCTATTCATTTTGGAATTCGTAACCCTTAATTAAGGTCAGATGGAGTTTAACTAAAACTCAGTTTCATCACTCACAATTGTAGGTTTTTAAGAAATGTTTTAGAATTTTTTAAAAAATGAGAAATTATTGGGTTAATGTACAGAGGTCATATATAGAGACCTGGTTCTATTAAAATCAAAGATTAGGTCACAGTTGGTAAGACTAAAAAGGCCAAAGTCGTGTTTTTCTTATAAAGTAGAGTGATGGTTTTATCTTGTTTATTATGATCCTGTGTGTTGGTCTTATCATTATTAGGGGATGACTATTTGTTAATATGGGGGTGTGGTGGCAGCATTAAGTTTGCGGATTGACTATTCATTTTCATCTGTTGCTACGCATGCTAACTTTTTTTCACTTTTTGTATATAACTCTTTCCTGCATTTTGTGTTTCAGAACATTTATTTTCAATCTGTCTTATGCAAGGTTATTTATTTTCAGCTCTAACCAGGCCAGGATTTTCATTGTCAAAATCCTCCTGGCTCCCCCTCCCCCTCCCCGAATTTAAAATCAAATGGTCGTCCCCTTATTTTATTGCACCCTCAAAAGTTTAATTTTGTTAGTTTTTATGGACTTTCCATCTTTGAATTTGCCTTGGAGTTCGGTTTCTTTGTTATACTTTTTCCGTATCAATGCTATCTGAGGATTTCTATTGCATGTCGATTGTAACTCTGGTACATGTGAACTAGGATCTAGAACAAATCTAAATGATGAAATATAATAATATGACACGTTCGGAATGGTGTACTTTTTTCATTGTAAAATTATAGAATAAATCTATTGTGTTCATAACAAATGTCTGGTTCTGTATGTTATGTAACAAAGGCTTTGATATAGTTTATGGATATAACACTCATTTTCAGTCTTCTGTGATTTAAATTTGTTCTTTTGTCACGATTATACTTTTTCAGTCTGTCAGCTGATTTCGAGAATAGGTTGCTCTTAGAAAAAAAATTGCATTTTCCCAGTCTTCTTTAAATTGGATAAGATTTCATAATGATAACACCGATAGCTTATTGGTTTAAACATGGAGGTTATTTTGACGGCAGTCTTATACTTCCATGGTTTAAATATCAACTGATTTGATTCGAGCAGAGAATCGTGTTGGAAACCATGATGCATATTTTGAGATTACACATTTCAGAGGATAGGTGGTGGCCATGACTGCTAGCCATGATTGCATAAAGTCCAGTGACAGTTATTTAATTCGAATTAAGCACGAAGTTAATAAGGACCATATTGTTGAAATGGTTCAATAGCGGTCCCTTGTCGGCGAAATTATATAAGTGAATTTTGAATCGCTTTCCCGTCCGATGAAAATGTCGTTACAAAATCTCCAATTAAAATGCCCAAACTTCGGCTGGTAATTTTCAAATCTCCAGTTGTGATTTGACAACTCTGTCAAATGTCTGCTTTTGTCTAATTTAGTTCAGTTTTAAATTTGGCTATTTGTAGTTTATACGAATTCGTAAGGGAAAAACAAGAATACTAGTCAACAAAAGAAACGATACAAGGCCATGTATTTTCCATATATAATGAAATTGGATACACTGTATCTAGGTAAATAATTGCCCAATTGGTCTAATATTTACAGAGTTTTATTTTCTTATCAAAACCATTGATTTAAGGCAAATACGCGAATTTTTTTTGCAATTTTTGTTATTTCAAAAATCGTATTTTCACCCAAAAATTTAAAAATCGATATTAGAACATTAAACTTAAACATGGTCTGCTTAAAATTTTGAATGCCTTTGCAGGTATTTGAATACTTAATTCTCATCTTCGAAATTAAATTTTGTCATCACTTTCCGCAAAATAAATTTGACCCCTGTGTTCAATAACACGGTATTTTCTCACTTTCCAATTTAGTCAGATTCTTATAATCATATGCATTTGCTTTGCAAATGAATGTTTTTTATTGGATAATTTAACATTTTTTTTCTATTAACTATATTTTATGATAAATTGGAGTTCAAACTTGTGTATCGTTACTTTTGTTGACTAGTATATTAAAAGTTCCTGAGCAACCACCACAAGATATAACTTTTATTTTTAAAAAATACGTCCTCTATACGTGTCGCAAGTAGCAAGTTGGCATCATTGTGCCTTTACACATGAGAATCTTAATGGCAGTTAACATTCTCGAAAAAATTTGATTGGTTCATTTCCCACAAATTAGAAAAAAATCAATTTAGAAGATGAAAATAGATTCGATTGTTAAAATTCAGTGCAAATCGATTTGACAATTGTATTGATATTTTTGTGAAATTCAAATATCTGAGAAAAGGCTAGAGTTTATATGTTTTATATTGTCTGGTATATTAATACAATGTACGTTGAAATATTACACTCCGAATTAACGAAAATAGGTGTTACTGTTATTCGTCCTTTTTGTGCGCGGGGGTGGGAGGAGAGGATTTATCTATTTTCTTATTTTCATTGGAAACAAGCTGTTTTTCGCTTCCATATGAATATTTCTTTCAAAGACATTTAGAATCAAACATTTTTTTCTGAAACCGCGAAATGTATGACTTTCTGAAGTAATTGATTATGTGATGACCAGTCTGGGTGAGGACCAGTCTGGGTGAGGACCAGTCTGGGTGATGACACATGTAATATATTTCTCATGTCAACTCGATATTTTGTCACCTTTTAAGGAACAAACTGAAAAGTAACGAAACTGTGGTGAAATTATCAGAATTTCCGTAATTGTTATGATTTTATGGTAGTAGTACCATAAGATTCCTGTAATAAACGGTATACAATGGCGCCCACAGGGTCTCTGGTGTAAATTACCTGATGAATGCTATTGATATTCATGGTAATAAAATTAAATAGGTAAAAGTTAGTTCTAGCACAGAATATTTCAAGGAACCCATTTAGTACAAAACAAGCGGGAAAATTATACAATGAAATATTTTATGTAACGAAAAATATCTTAGTAGAAACTTGGAACGTTTAATGATTAAAAGAAACATAAAATGATCGGACTTTTTTTAATCCTGCGCTAAATAGACATATCATTGTTTTATTCTTATACAATGCAATTGCAACTTTAATCGCCAATTGGTGTTATACGTTGCACTGTTACACTAAGTAGTTATAGGAAGATGTGGTGTGAGTGCCAATGAGACAACTCTCCATCCAAGTTACAATTTATAAAAGTAAACCACTATAGGTCAAGGTACGGCCTTCAACACGGAGCATTGGCTCACACCGAACAGCAAGCTATAAAGGGTCCCAAAAAAATACTAGTGTAAAACCATTCAAACGGAAAAACCAACAGGTCTTAAGGCACGTTTAGATAGAAAGAAAATAAAAGCATGCATTACAAAACAAGTTTATCATAAGAAAATGACCCAATTTTTCCTAAAATGGAGGATTTTTTTTCTCAGAAAATTCTTTTTTTTTCTCTCTCTCTCTTTGCTTTTCCTTACTTTAACTTTGCTTTTTTCTAAGAATATATTATTTTTTAGATTTGGGATCCCTTATTTTTTAATTTTTCTCAGAACATTCTTTTTTTTTTCTCTCTCTTTCTCACTTCGCTTTTCCTTACTTTAACTTTGCTTTTTCAAAGAATATATTATCATCACAACTTTATGGTATTGTAATCTTCTTCCCATTATAAAGCAAACAAGAAATTACATTTCAAAGTCGCCGATAGCTTATTATTTGTTTATTATTCTAATCAATGACCAATTATGTTAAGTAATTAATGCAATAAAAGGGAGATAAATTGAACTCAAATAAACATTTACCAATAGATACGAAATCAGGTGTGCGACAAGGTGTCCGCTTATCAAGTTACATTTTTGCATTATCGCTTTCGTTCAGCAAACATTTTACGGTATATTATTCATTTACATGTAATAGATCTCGCCGAAATCAAATTACGGATTTATTATTAAGTTGTTGTTGTGATAGTCTATACTGATTAGTTAATAAAAGGTTACTAATAGTTAACTAATTGTCTCCCATGCTCTAGATAAGACAGTTGTTTAAGTCTTTTGAAGAAAGTGTTAACGTATTCAAATAATAATTGGATTTTGTTTGTCGAATAAATTAATGTTGTATCAGCTATACAAAATTGTGTTTCAATTAGAAATGAAGAAGAGATGACTTAAAAAGAATGCCGTAGAATAAATTATAATTGTAAAGCGTGAGGTTTTTATTAAACAATAAGTTTCAAGTCACAATTGCTATAAAATTTATCCATTATATAAGTATTAAATTTCAGAAATTCTACCTCAAAAAAGGGAGGTTGTGTGAATACTTAAACACTCTAAATTTAGATTTCGTTCAGCTTTAAAACATGTTAACAGACTGGACGTTTATAATCGAGCGTTGATTCAGTTTGGGAAATTTCCTTTTAGTAAGAGAATATATTTTGTTTGGGACCAACATATACATGTTTTTATCCCTGACTCGATCATCTGATAGGCTGATATGCTTTAAAGCATAAGACGGTGTGAAGTATTTGCATATCTGATTGCTTGGACCAAACATATTAGTAAGTCAATGATTCTTATACTGAGTATTAAAGAGAGGCGAAAGATACCAAATGGACATTCAAACTCATGATCGAAAACAAACTGAAAATGCCATATTGTTGCGTGGCTCAGTTGTTAAGACTTTTGGTTACAGTACTGAAGGAATTTACGTACATACATACATGGGGACAAACTAAAAACGTTCAAGGAAAGCAATATACAACATCGAAAACCAAAGACTAAACAACATGAACAAATCCCATCAAAACTTTGGGTGCGTTTTACCTGGGGGAATAGAAGATACAGTTATATATTGGTTCCATGCAGAAATTACCGAATTTGTATTACAGTCATCGTTTTAAATTAGATTTTCGTCAGTCTATAGACTAAAGAAAAAAAAATCAACAAACTTTTGAATACATTAATTACCTATGTGTCAATAGTTCACGCATTATTCATTAAACTTTGTGTCTCCATGTTATGCATATTGCATGTCACATAAGGCATGTCATCCCTGGACATTTGGCTAGCCAGAATACACAGATTTAGTGGAGTAGAACCGTTAATTAGCTATGGACAAAGAAATTAGACCCCTGGGAGCTTTAACCTGTTTAACGGAACATTTTGTATATTGTATGCAGAATTTATACTGAATAAATATACAAATTTATGTTAATTTTTACAATTTATTGTTAATTTGCCATGAAAAATTGTCTCTGCGGTCTACAGGTGAATTAAAAAGAAATATAATAAATACTCCCCAAAATACATATATTTATATTTTGTCTAATTCATTTTATAAGCTTTAACATTATTTATCTTACCTGGGACTAATTCCAGATTCTATCAAATTGGATTTAAAAATATAATTTAAATGAATTAAATGTGGAGTCAATCGGTATTTCATTGGTATCTTTCCTTTTTTGAATAAAATATCCGTTTGAAGGGTAAAAGGGTTGTCGAACTTACTTTAAAATTTAAATGTTCGAACAAGGTTTTATCCATACACGCAACTGTACTGCAATATAATATTTAACAAACATTGCTATTTGTGATTATTTCAAGTAAAGTCGCACCCGCGTTATTTTTTTTATTGTATTAAAGTTTAAGGTATATGTTCGGTTTTCATTGTAAAGGCTTAGGTATCAGGACATTTTTTTTAAATGTTAATTTTTCTTCGTCCTATTAAAAGAGTAAATAAAACATGAACTCTCTTGGTCTTTTATGTCGAAGATAATAGAGCCGAACTGATTTTTCAAAAAATGATAGGAATTTCTAAAATAGATAAAGCTATTATATATACCATGAGTTAACAGGGTTATAAAACATTTACTTTTTTTTTCATTTATAGAAAATATTTTCTGACATAGTACATAGAAGAATAACAGGAATGTCCAAAGATATTGGACAATACAATAGACCACACCACCTAAACCATATGGTCAAGATCATATAGCCTGAATTTATATACAGACACAAAATGTATTGAGTTTACCAGTTTTATGTGCGAAATCCCCGCTGTCATTTTGTTATAGGGTACACCAGTAAGATTAAAATTGAGAATGGAAATGGGGAATGTGTCAAAGAGACAATAACCCGATCATAGAGCAGACAACAGCCGAAGTGTTTGCTTTCAGTGTTTTATCGAGTTTCGTGAAATCTAAAATGTAGCACTATAAGAGATTATATGTTGCGATATTTTACATCTAAGTACACGGCTGATTCAAGGTACTGCAGTAAAATCAACCCATCTTTCCAAAAAAAAAATATCGGGGAGTTTTTTAAGACAATACACACGTATTTTTAGGTTCTAAAACAATATAATGAAAAACCAACTCTAAAACCGCCCCCTGTTACTTGTATTACCTTATATATACATGTACAATTCATTCAACAATAAAATAGATATATACTTATCATTTGGTTAACCGCATCCCTTTGTACAAAATCATCGCTGACCAGAAAGGAAGCTTTTGAACTTAATTAAATCACATCATTTCCTTTCAATAAACGAAATTTCTTCCGTAAATCTGTTTTTTTTGTAGTACATAGTTTATCATAGAAAAGTTGATTTTTCGAAAATTATTAAATGTATATTATAGATATGAATAAAAAGTGGCAAGTATATGCCAATTTGACAGAAATCCAAAAATATAAGAAAAAAAAAAACAAACCGAAAGACATTTTTTAAAGTTAAACCTATTTATTACTGTAATCAGAGACATTATATGTCTCTGCTGTAATCATCTGAACAGTTGACTTTCAGGACGAATGGACAAATAAATGCACTTCCCATTAGATTTCTTATTCAAAAACAAAATCATTACCGATTATAAAAACATCGATAAAAATAATTATTTAAATAATTATAACGAAGAAAATATTCACCTCAAACTCTGCTTGCATGACTGGGTACTACTGATTGTTGAAATTGGAATGATAAAATTTACATCAAACAGAAGCTTTTTTATAAAACAAAATGTAAAAAGGTTTCTGCCAATTTGTAATATACAACAAATTTTCGTTTTTTTTCCCTTTGTTTTCACCATAAAAAGGTGTGATAATACGATTTTTATTGCCCTTTGAACCTCCTCCACTCCAATTAACGTGACAACTAGGTGTCAAGACCCATGGAATAAACAGGGAATACACACACCTGTCCCTACCTGTACCCAATTTGAGCCAATTCAATTTTTACTTCGAAATAGAAATATCAATAAACTTTTTAACTGTCAAGCATAAATAATTGATTTTCTGACAATTTCTTTTCATTTTTTTACAAATAATTTTAAATGATGATTTCTAAACGACAAACTTTAATATTTATTTACTTGTAAAATTTAAACAACGTGTGTCTTACAGAAAAGAGAATAACGAAAGAAAAATATCAAAAAAATAGTAAAAAAGAAAAGAAAAAAAAAAAAAAAACAACAAAAAAAACCCAGAGATGATAGAGGAAGTCATTTATGATACCAAAATTTAGTAATGAAATTGAATATAAATTCATAGTTATTTGATCGTTTCCGAAAGATTTTTAGTTTTTGTCGAATTGTAAAATTGATAGAGTCCTATCATATAGACAGAATGTCCTTAAAACAAAATGTTGAAACAAAAAAATAATTATAATATAAAGAAGAAGAAAAAGAAAAAAACGGGAAGAAAAGATAAAATGCAACAATAACCTTGTGAAATTTGTTTTCTGAGAAAAACAATAATTGTAAATTATATGAAGATGCACATGACGCTATTCTTCTGCTGCTATTGATAATGGTGATGTTTTTGTTGCTGCTTGCCATGATAGATATAGGAAGATGTGGTTTGAGTGCCAATGAGACAACTCTCCATCCAAGTTACAATTTATAAAAGTAAACCATTATAGGTCAAAGTACGGCCTTCAACACGGAGCATTGGCTCACACCGAACAGCAAGCTATAAAGGGTCCCCAAAAATTACTAGTGTAAAACCATTCAAACGGAAAAACCAACGGTCTAATCTAAATAAAAACGAGAAACGAGAAACAAGTATGAACTACATAAACAGACGACAACTACTGTAATCAGATTCCTGACTTAGGACAGGTGCAAACATTTGATGCCAATTCTGTTGCTGCTGCCTGAAGGTCCACAAAATAACCAGATGAAAATATTTTTCTAACCTATTTGGAAAATTCCATACAGACACATTTAAGAATTTTATCGCCAAAAATCTTCTGTAAATTATCAGATTGATCTACTGTCAAAACGTATGTTTATAAAGAAATAATGAGATGTTACAATATTTTAAGATATATAATAAGTTATTGACTGCAGAGGATACATTTTCCTGGTCAAGACTTGGTTTATAGAAATGATATTCTATAATTCATTTAAAAACATTTTACTGCGCGAAAACGACAGCATTTCCTATAATATTTGTGACTATTTTCCTACCAAATTTGACTTTTTTCCTGTGACGCTTTTCCGTTTACCGGTACAGACACCTTGCCTGAAATCTTTTGACTTATGGATTTAGATTTTCCACTTGTTATCCTCGTTGATATTTTTCTAAGAAAAAGCAAAGGTACGTTTATGAAACTTATTAAATGCTAATCGTTTGTTGACAAACATGTCCTTAATGACATTTTCCTAGAAAAATACCTTAAATTTATCTTTTTTTCCCTCGATCCAAGTCAATTTCGTTTTGATTTGTTTTCTTTTCCTGAGATTGTTTTGTTCGCGTTATCAATTAACCCGAATCATCTAATTAATGTTTTTTATTTATATCACATGCATAACTAGTATAGTTCTATCAACTTGTCCTCACTGGCACTGATTTTACTAGAAACATTCCTTAAAAGTATATTTTCTCCTATCCTAGCCTATTTCCATTTTTTTTTTTAATTTTTCCATGAGCATTGTTTTTTTTCTTGTTATCTGATAAATTGAATCATTCCATTTGTTTTTGTTTATATTAAGTGCATTACTTGTATAGTTCTATCAACTTGTCCTCACTGGCACTGATTTTACTAAAAACATTCCATAAAAGTATGTTTTTCCCTATCCCAAAATTGAGAATGGAAATGGGGAATGTGTCAAAGAGACAACAACCCGACCATAGAGCAGACAACAGCCGAAGGCCAATGGGTCTTCAATGCAGCGAGAAACTCCCGCACCCGGAGGCGTCCTTCAGCTGGCCCCTAAACAAATATGTATACAAGTTCAGTGATAATGGACGTCATACTAAACTCCAAATTATACACAAGAAACTAAAATTAAAAATGATACAAGACTCACAAAGGCCAGAGGCTCCTGACTTGGGACAGGCGCAAAAATGCGGCGGGGTTAAACATGTTTTTTGAGATCTCAACCCTCCCTAGCCTATTTTCCTTTTTTTTTTTAAATTAATTTTCCCATGAGCATTGTTTTTTTTTTTATTTATATCACATGCATAACTAGTATAGTTCTATCAACTTGTCCTCACTGGCACTGATTTTACTAGAAACATTCCTTAAAAGTATATTTTTCCCTATCCTAGCCTATTTCCATTTTTTTTTTAATTTTCCCATGAGCATTGTTTTTTTTTTCTTGTTATCTGATAAATTGAATCATTCCATTTGTTTTTGATTATATTAAGTGCATTACTTGTATAGTTCTATCAACTTGTCCTCACTGGCACTGATTTTACTAGAAAAATTCCTTAAAAGTATATTTTTCCCTATCCTAGCCTATTTTTTTTTTTTTTAATTAATTTTCCCATGAGCATTGTTTTTTTTTCTTTTTATCTGATAAATTGAATCATTTCATTTGTTTTTGATTATATTAAGTGCATTACTTGTAGTTCTTTCAACTTGGTATCGTTTCAAGTAGATTTACAAATAAATTCTTCCGTAAGCCATTGTTTTATTTTATGATAAGTTTCCGATTTGTGTTGCAATGATTATCTTTGAGTGGTAGCAGGTCCGTATTTTTCATATAAAGCAGCTATTTCAATATATTATTTCCTGTTGCTAAAACACATAGGTTTTCAAGGAAATTAAATGTATCGAACAGAAGGATTCTATAACTGTTCTGACAGAGAAAATTAAAATTTATATACTAATATATACTAACATATATACTAGTTTTATAAAGACGAGGTTTCGTTCCATCCCCCCTCCCCCTCCCCCTCCCCCTGGTGAAATGATTTTCGTACACCGCATCTCATGTCAGGATAACCATTTTGCTGACAAAAGGCACCGATTATTCTTCTTTTGTGTGCTTATTTAGAGTAGACATGAACTCATAATTTCTTGGAAAAAGGAAGATTTTTTTTTGTCAGTAGGAAACTAACAAAAAATAGTTTTATTCAATGGAAAAATTAAGGAAAAAATAAAACAAAAATTGAGATTCCTAAATAATTTTATCCTGTTCGTTATAATTGAAAAAAAGGTTAGCTTTTGATTTGAGTAGTTGTCCCAAGAAAAAACCCAGATAATATGAAAGGTCAATGCTTCAAATACCATCTCTGAAATCCTCGAAGAGTAAAGGATAACATCGGTGAGAAAACCAATGTGTATAACCATGAGATCCTTAATGGGTATGGTTGTACTATTTATAATTACGTCATATTTATTTTTGGTTGACAATGCAAAAATATTTTGTTTTTGTAACAAACAAGCTATTGACACATAATGCTAAAACTTTGAAAAAATTTTAAAAAATCGGGGGTTTGAACAACCCATTCTTTGGAATTGTTATTGCATATCAAGAAAAAATTGACGAAACTATTAATTGGACTAAAAACCTTCCTTTTCATGTGGACCCCCGAAAAAACCTTCTTCTTTATATCTGGATGTGGAAGAACGATTTTTTAATCTGGTTGAAATTCCAAAAGCAGATCCATTACTGTCCAGAGTTCCTATTTAGTAAGTGTCGTTGTAGTAAGTAAGTATTTAATAAGTGTCGTTGTATTGTATAATGGGTTTCCAAGTGAACTGTCAATGTCTTATTTTCTTCTGAAGCCCTTTGAAGACTGTATATATTGTTAACTTAAATATAATTCTTGAATTTATCCTATCAAATAATGATAATTATAATTTTAAACCTTAATGTGTGTATTTCCGACCGTTTTCTCGTTTTTTCTCTTCTAGGAGTGACTCATTTCCTAGTAGCTCCACTGTGATCGTAATCCCAGGAGGAGAATAGCAAACGCAGGGGAGATACATATATATTATTGGCAGAAATAACGCGTCGACACATATCTTTCTGTGTTGTACTTGTAGCTAAATCTTGCTGTCATCCCTCAAAGTGAAATATGAGAAATAAATCAATTTAATATCTATCCCTACAGCCTCAAAGTGGAACATGAGAAACAAAAACCAGTATACATTTAACCCTACAAACTTGTGTGAAACCCATCCTGGTGATATTACTGAGATTAGTGTTTTCTTATACTTATTATAAAAATAAGGAGATGTGGTATGTTTGCTAATAAAACAACTATCCACAATAATTCAAATGAAGTGGATGTAAGCAATTATAGGCAACCGTACGGCCTTCAACTTGAAAAAACCCCATACTGTATAATCGGCTATCAAAGGCCCCGACATGAAAAATATGAAACAATTCAATCTGAGACTATACTATAACACACGTAGTTATAGTAGTCTCAGATTGAAAGGGCTAAACGCATCAGATCGAAACAAAGCAGAAAAAAAACATCTAACAAAAACACAGACCGGACGTGGCAGGGAATTTATACATACCTTATACAACATATGGCTTTTTTCTATACTTCATGCTGTTCGAATTTAGTTTCATTATTGTAAATAAGGAATTGAGCTGCATAAAACAGAAAAAGTTAGACTGCATGGTTTCGGGTGAGCAGGTTAAGTTTTCTGAGTTTTAAGAAGCTGCGAGCATTCTTTGATATATATATAATACTGTGATATCGATATGTAGTTCCCAGCTTCAGAAAATAGGAATCAATCATATACCCAAAAAGTGGGATGTGAACTATTCTTGCGTCCGTCGCTTTTAAATTTTTAATTTTCAAAAATCTTCTCCTTGGCCTATGTCCTGCTTTACCCGACCTTTGACTTAGCTAAGTAACCAACATGGACGCTGTAGCTTTCAGTTAAACAGAGTTAAAACGGATAAAATGTTCACTTTCCCTGTAAAAATGAAGGTTATTTTTAGTATAAATGTGTCAAGTCAGTACTGAATTGCAGATAACCATTGTTTTAGTTGATGGTTGACCTGAATTCGGTCCTTTGACTTAAATGAATGTATGAACTCTTCCGTTGTATATTTTCAATGCAAATATTGAGCGCATATATGTGGCATATTACTGATTAATGTGTAGTTGCTATATATATGTTGCGTACAAATTGTAGTGTTGTACAAATTATAATTTGTACAGTATTTTTGTACAGGTTATCAGTATTTTGTGAATCTCTTTGTATAATTAGATAAAATAAGCACAGTGTCTTTGGTTAAGCTTATCACTGTTTTATTTCCACAATTACATGCTACAATCTTGCATAAAGTACTGACACAAAGTTTATATAAAAACACTAAAATATATTTTGTGGACATAAAATTTAGTATAAGTCAAAAAATAAAAATATAATCTTAACCAATCAAGTGTTATTTGTAGTTTTATGACATAGAGGACAGTTCTTAATGTTAGGTTGAAGTATATAAATTTATGAGTAAAACATCGAACTGGATAATTATTGAAGATAAACTTGTATCACCTGGTGAAAGAAGGTGTGTGTCAAAATACTGATAACTTGTACAAAAACCCTGTACAAATTATAATTTGTACAAAATTAGAACTTGTACACAACATATATATATATATACTAATATTTGAATTTTGGTTAAGTGTACTATCGATTTAATTACGGACATAGGGCTTCAGAATTTCATTTTAGAAGCAGTTTTATTGTTTGATTGTTTTCAAGAAAAGCCGGATAAGGCTGGGAATGGAGAAAATACAACTGCATGTGCTTTGCCAGGAGTTTAACTGCATTTTGAAGGCTCAAATGGTAGCAAACTTCGCATTATTACTTTTACCTGATTGTTTTTATTTGGCGAATATCACATGCAAATTACAATAGATAAAACATATTATACGTTTGAGAATCAGTAAGAATTCATATAAAACTTCCCTCGCTTGAAAATTGTAAAAATATACTGAATTTGAAGATGGCGTGTGATCTCGTAACATTGAACCGTACAGCTGGGGCCTGGTTTTCGAAATTATCTTACGACTAAGACATGTCTTACGATAGTCTTAGGACATGTCATAGTCGTCAGATATGTTTTCGAAAGTGTCTCAAGTAACGATATGTCCTTACTTTTACTCGTAAACTTAACACACCTCGCGACTTGACTTATGATGGTCTTATGATTATCATAAAAGTAACCATGCTCTTCTTTTGCCACTGTTTGTTGTTGTGTAGCTCAGTGTGCAAAATATTATAGATTTATTCTTCTCCACTTCGTCAATAAAATTTGAATTTACTGCGACGTAAAAATGGACTCCTTTTCTATATTTATAGCAAAAATATATCCGAGACAAAAAACTGAACTTCTCACTTTTTGCACATGCGCAATATATCTTATGATACTTTCGAAAACCAGGCTCCAGAATAGCATGCAAAAATATAAAAAAAGAATAATATATCGTCTTGCTTGACAGGTCGTATGTTTCCCGATATTTCCCTTTGAGTCGACTTCATAATTTATTTATTTAGCATTTAATCCAGCGATTCATTTCAACAAAAAAATGTACGAGAAAAAATACTCAAAACATGAACATTTCAGTATAACTTAATACGAGCAATTTTTGACGCAAGATTGTTTGTGAAAAGAGCCCAAGTGGCAATTATTTCTAGCAATTTGTGGAACAGGATCTGCTGACACTTCTGGGCACTTGATATCACCCCCCAGTTTTTGATTTGGTTTCGTGTTGCTCAGATTTAAGCTTTTTCTATGTTGTGTTTTTTAGTCTGTTTGTCTTTTGGTCGTTTTTTGCGATGGTGTTGTCAATATGTTGTCGACTTGTGAGTTTGAATATCTCTTGATAAGTTCTAAACTTCGGATGGAACGAGATGATAGTCGCTATATAAATAAGGAGGCGTTGTATAATTTACTAATGAGACAACTATCCATCAAATACCAGAGGCGGATCCAGAAATTTTCATAAGGGGGGCCAACTGACTGCCTAAGAAGGGGCCAGCTCCAGTCATGCTTCAATGATTTCCTATATAATCAACCAAATTTTTCCCACAAAGGGGGTGGGGCGTGCACCCTGCCCCCTTTAAATCCGCCTCTGAATACCAAAGAACGAGGATGTATACAACTATAGGACTCTGTATATATACGGCCTTCAACAATGAGCAAAACTAATACCGTATAGTAAACTATAAAAGGCCCAGGGTGACAGAAATGTTAAACAATCCAAAGAGAAACCCAACGACCAGTTTATACTATAACAATGAACGGAAAACAAATATGGCAGACAGCAACCAAAGACAACCACTGGATTACAATCTGCAAGCTCTTGTTAACGTAAACGGACATTATTCCTTACAAATGTTGGGAGACTAAACATGTTTATGAGAGCTCAACACTATCCATAACCTGTGACAGTGATGTAACAGTAAATTATATGAACAAACTGTAAGCATCAGTTGGGAAAGGCTTTACTCGTGATCTTGAGTTTTGACCGTCTAAAAGATAGAAAGTAATGGTTGGATAAACAAAGTTGCATTGAAAGAGGCAGCATAAGGACCTCTCTTAAATATGCACCGGTTCTCGGATTGGATATCTCTATTTCTCTAATTCTTCGTCATTTTATCCCGTTCTGCACCCATTGTATAAAAAAAATTTAATCAACGTGTGGTTCGTTTGATCTCAGTTCTTCATTGGTTAAAATCCGATTATGACGTCGAATTTTCTCGCTTTCCTCTGAATTTCTTATCGTGACGACACGAGAAAAGGCGACCATGCCTGATGACGTCACATAGAAAGAACACATCAGTCTTTTTGCAGACCATTCAAAAAGAAGGAATAAGTTTGCCTGCATATTGTTTGAAAATCATTACAGAAACAGATTCCATCACCAAATCTCGTGTAATACGATATTTATCCACTCTCGACAGTTAGATTTCAAATATTTAAAATGCTCGTCGAGCCTCGCGTTTTAAATTTAAAAATTTAACTGTCTCGAGTGGATAAATATCGTATCACACTCGATTCAGTGGTAGAATCTATATCTATATACCCCGAACTCCTCATCAGCACACATCCAGGTAGTGCCAGCTAGTATTTTAAAGTAGTTTACCACTGATACTCCTTTTGCTGGATTCAACAAACCAATCTATTACCGGTTATCCCGTAGGCAGATAGAAAAGGACCACGTACCCGATTGCCATTCAACAAACCAATCTATTACCGATTATCCTGTAGGCAGATAAAAAAGGACCACGTACCCGATTGCCATTAAACAAAACAATCTATTACTGACTATCATGTAGGCAGATAAAAAAGGACCACGTACCCGATTGCCATTAAACAAAACAATCTATTACCGATTATCCTGTAGGCAGATAAAAAAGGACCACGTACCCGATTGCCATTAAACAAAACAATCTATTACTGACTATCATGTAGGCAGATAAAAAAGGACCACGTACCCGATTGCCATTAAACAAAACAATCTATTACCGATTATCCTGTAGGCAGATAAAAAAGGACCACGTACCCGATTGCCATTAAACAAAACAATCTATTACTGACTATCCTGTAGGCAGATAGAAAAGGACCACGTACCCGATTGCCATTAAACAAAACAATCTATTACTGAGTATCCCGTAGGCAGATAGAAAAGGACCACGTACCCGATTGCCATTAAACAAACCAATCTATTACTGACTATCCCGTAGGCAGATAGAAAAGGACCACGTACCCGATTGCCATTAAACAAACCAATCTATTACCGATTATCCCGTAGGCAGATAGAAAAGGACCACGTACCCGATTGCCATTAAACAAAACAATCTATTACTGACTATCCCGTAGGCAGATAGAAAAGGACCACGTACCCGATTGCCATTAAACAAAACAATCTATTACCGATTATCCTGTAGGCAGATAAAAAAGGACCACGTACCCGATTGCCATTAAACAAACCAATCTATTACCGATTATCCCGTAGGCAGATAGAAAAGGACCACGTACCCGATTGCCATTCAACAAACCAATCTATTACCAATTATCCTGTAGGCAGATAAAAAAGGACCACGTACCCGATTGCCATTAAACAAAACAATCTATTACCGATTATCCTGTAGGCAGATAAAAAAGGACCACGTACCCGATTGCCATTAAACAAAACAATCTATTACTGACTATCATGTAGGCAGATAGAAAAGGACCACGTACCCGATTGCCATTCAACAAACTTATCTATTACTGACTATCCCGTAGGCAGATAGAAAAGGACCACGTACCCGATTGCCATTAAACAAAACAATCTATTACCGATTATCCTGTAGGCAGATAAAAAAGGACCACGTACCCGATTGCCATTAAACAAAACAATCTATTACTGACTATCATGTAGGCAGATAGAAAAGGACCACGTACCCGATTGCCATTCAACAAACTTATCTATTACTGACTATCCCGTAGGCAGATAGAAAAGGACCACGTACCCGATTGCCATTAAACAAAACAATCTATTACCGATTATCCTGTAGGCAGATAAAAAAAGGACCACGTACCCGATTGCCATTAAACAAAACAATCTATTACTGACTATCCCGTAGGCAGATAGAAAAGGACCACGTACCCGATTGCCATTAAACAAAACAATCATTTACTGATTATCCTGTAGGCAGATAAAAAAGGACCACGTACCCGATTGCCATTAAACAAAACAATCTATTATCGATTATCCTGTAGGCAGATAAAAAAGGACCACGTACCCGATTGCCATTAAACAAAACAATCTATTACTGACTATCCCGTAGGCAGATAGAAAAGGACCACGTACCCGATTGCCATTAAACAAAACAATCTATTACCGATTATCCTGTAGGCAGATAAAAAAGGACCACGTACCCGATTGCCATTAAACAAAACAATCTATTACCGATTATCCTGTAGGCAGATAAAAAAGGACCACGTACCCGATTGCCATTAAACAAAACAATCTATTACCGATTATCCTGTAGGCAGATAGAAAAGGACCACGTACCCGATTGCCATTAAACAAACCAATCTATTACCGATTATCCCGTAGGCAGATAGAAAAGGACTACGTACCCGATTGCCATTCAACAAACCAATCTATTACCGATTATCCCGTAGGCAGATAGAAAAGGACTACGTACCCGATTGCCATTAAACAAAATAATCTATTACCTATTATCCCGTAGGCAGATAGAAAAGGACCACGTACCCGATTGCCATTAAACAATTACTTATGTTATAGTTTACATCAGTGTTTTGTCTGATGTTCCGATTGTCATTGCAATACAATGGATTTTGCAGTCGTGTATATCAGATTTTGACCTGTGTTACCGAGTGCACCTGTAGTACCGATAGCCAGTAATAGGTGAGGGTCTGGATGGGGGTCCTTCAATTCTGAATTCTTTAACTTTCTCAGCCATTTTTCTCTATTCTTTATACATTTTGCTTATTTTTCTCTATTCTTTATACATTTTGCTTATTTTTCTCTATTCTTTATACATTTTGCTAATTTTTCTTTATTCTTTATATTTTAGCACCCCGTTGTTCTCTATTCCTTATTTGTTAGCCCTCTGTCCTGCAGTACATTGGCCTATAATTCTCTATTCTCTAAACCCCATCCAGACCTTCATAAGTATGAACATAACATGTTAGTGTGTCTTAGTTACTAACTCTTTCTGTTAGTCAGGTTAACAAACAAAATGCAACTCATTACGACTGACGCAACATGTATGTCATAAAAGTATGCCATATGCTCTCTCATTTTTGTAGTCATTTGAACAAATTACTTTATTTGACGAATCCAGTAATTTTTGAAAACCATACGGAAATTGTCCATACTGGGGACAATAGAAAATACATGTTTGTCTATAATTATGCCTATATAAGTGGGTTTGTAGACTAAACTTCATTACAGCACTCTGAACAAGTATTTACTCATCCAGAAAAGTCACGGACAGTTCCGTTCCTATCAAAAATAGCCAATCATATCCGAGAGAAATAAATAATAATAATTACTATGAACTTAAGAATACTTTTATGACATGGAGCTAAATTTTGATTATTTTCCTTTTTTCGTACAAAAAAAAAATCGAGTGAAAAAAGGCTACGATGGATTTAATTAACAACGCTTTCGTATTGCTTTTTTTATTCAGATATCAACTCTCAGAGAAATGTTAATGGAAAGTTTCTCCTTTTTCATACACCACCAAAACAAATATTATAATTATTAGCTATATATATTAAAGTGATTGTTTATTCTTATGATCTTATATTGCATTATGTAGTTTTAAAGTATTAAAATAATGTATAAGATATTATTGTAAATGTAAGGATGTGTGTTAGTGGTTTTGTTTTGTTTTGTTTTTTTATGGGTGTTGTTTTTTGTGCTTTTTATCGTTTTTGTTTGTTTGTTCTTTTTGGTGGAAGGTTTGGCTTTTTCATTTCAGAGACATATTATAAATTATATCTCTCTGATTATACTATAGTAATTGCGACATAATTATGTTAACGTTTATCGTACGTGTCCTTTTATTCACAGTGATAAAACAGTTGAATATTATACAATCTGTACATAACATACTAAAAAATATTTGAAAAATGATATTCGAGTTACTAGTAAGCTGTTTTATTTTTTTTTCATATAATGAAAGAATAAGAAGAATAAATCCATCTTAATCTAAGATTAGGAAATACAATTGTGCACAGGATATTTAAAACTAATGTGATAAATACAAAAACATGAATAAATAAAAATAACAAGACCAAAGAAATTCATTTCAGAAAACTAAATTAGTAACAATGACTCAGCTCCCTCGGTATTCCAGGAGCGTGTTGGGTTAGAGGTTGGAGGGAATTGTCCCCACTTTTCAGTCTACTCCTGTGCCACAGTATAGAGGATAACCAAAATTTAGTTAGATTTGTTAGTTGGAATAAATATGTTAAGCGACTTAAAATGTTGAATTTGTATACACAAACATAATTATTTAAAAATATTAAAAAGACGGGTGGTCACCATATATAACCTATATTACTTAAATGACTGAATAATAGCCAACGATAAATCTTACGGAGTGATGGTTCATAAAATTATGATACAGCTACACTACAAAATATAATATATAACTAGTCTAAAAGGGTACATCACCAAAAAATAATTAAATCATGAACAAATTTTAGATATTTCGGATAACTAATATCCTTCATCAGTAAGATGTAAAATGAATCTTATCTTGACATGTGGTAGTCAAACTGAAATAAAAATCTTGAATGCTATACAAATTATCAATAATCAATACGCTGGTAATTTTTTTTCAATATTGATGTTTGGGAGGAGGAATAAATGTCTAAAAACTGTAAGAGTCCAAAACGGAAGCCTGAGTTACTGGAAACAAGTGATGGTAGGGAAAATGAGTGACACATTTTATGTTTTTTTCATTTATGCCCTCTGAGGAAACTGTCATAAGCTTTCTTATCCAAAACCTTTCCCGAGCAAGTCTGTCGGGCCTTGATGTTGTACCCTTTTAGACTTGTAATATAACCTATATTACTTATATATATATATATATATCTACCTGAAATTTATCAACAGTAAATGATTTATACATTTATATTTAAGAAACAGTAAAAGATGATTATGATAAGCAGTGTTTATCTTTTGATAACATTATCATGGTCAAAGTGTCTTAACTCCTGACCACTTGATGGTGTCCAAGTCTCTGTCTAGTATGTATACTGAAGGGGCGATTTACGACTCTTGTATGAAGCTAATTTATTAATAATTGTGTTCAGTGACTTCTTAAAGTAGCTTCAGAAATCCTTACTTTATAAGTTTTAATCTCATTTGGTCATCTTTGTTTATTTACATTTCATTGGCAAGAAGTTGTCATAGATAAAATACGCACGAATCAAATGGAAAGGTTACTGTGCATTGAACGAATTAATGCTTCTACTGTTTCTTTCCGCGCAATAAGAATTCTCGAAGTTATTGTGATCTATCAGATGGTTATCTTTAATTTAAAAGGGGGCCACCAATGCAACATAAGGAGTGGGCCTTGTAAATGGCATGCATTAAACATATATGTACCTATATTATTGCATACGATGCGCATTTCGACAATTAAAGTATCTCCATTGAAGATCGAGGTAAAACTATTTGAAATTCCAAAATTTTATACAAACTTTGAAAAGTGAATAAAACCAAAAAAAAAAAAAAGGAACATTACTTACTTATACTTAGGCCCTTGGCTCCTCCCCAGCTATGGGAAAATAGCCGGATAGATGGGACCGTAAGCCAAGAAAAGCAACCCTAGGAGAAGAAATAACTCCAAATTCAAATCGGTTATATAAGGCTCGTAAGTCTTAATTGGCAGTCAGCTTATCTAGAGGAAGGATACCCCGAGAACAAAATTGCTGGCCCTCCGGGTTGGGAGTTGAGCGCAAGACCAACTATCTCGCCTTGTAAAAAAAAATAGTTACAGAAACATTGAAAATAGGACCATAAATAAAGCAAAACCGGAAAAAAAACCCAGAGCTATGCACGAAGGAGATGCATTTCTTAATTTAAAAATGATTTCTAATTTTTTATTTATAACAGTAAATTTAAATAGAAGTCCGGCTCTCCTAAATCAGCCTCTGTTCATTGCATCTGTCGTGCAATTTTATTGACATGCAAAATGAATATATTTATACGCCGTTTATTCGAAATTAATAGACCTATATATACACAATTATTTCATATCACCTTGGCTTACCAACCATTATACAATTTATAACAAATTAAGTAAAAGAACTTTGACGAGCTGAAGCCAGTTGCAGATTCAAAAGGAAAAAAAAGGGTGGGAGGGGGTAAAGGGCGTACCTTTGACCGAAAACAATATCCCTTTTCGCATATAATCATCGAAAAAAATTAGCTACGTTCGCCAAGGTTATTTTTTACTATTATGGACAATTATGCCCACTTTCCTCGAACACCGGGAAGCGAGCAAATTACTTAAATCTTATCTAAAACATAGGTGCATGAGAACAGGACCCTTGTTTTTTGTTTATTGCTTTCAGCAAAATCCAGGCCGTTGTTTTCTTCTTTTGACTAATTGTTTCCCATCTTGTCATCGGGACCGAAGTTCTATATAGTGTACTATGTAGTGTATGGTTTTGATCATTGTTGAAGGCCGTACGGTAACCTTCTATTTCAGTCTTACATCCCCGTCCTTTAGACTCTGGCGATAATGGTCTCATTATAAGAAATCGAACCACATCTCCTGATATTTTTTATATCCAAGAGGTATTTTTAAAGAATGATCGAAATACCATGGGTGCCCGCGTATGTGTGAGACGAGGGTTGTCATACACTAGAATATATTCAAAATATCCTCAAATTTTTATGCAAGCACTACCTGCAGATTTAAATGACGGTTGACATGCCTTGCAGAACAAATCTATTGTGTTAATTGTTAAGTTTTTCACGTCCTCAATATGCATGAAATAATTGCCGCTGAACGTTAAGCAAACATCAATCAATGAAAAGTCACAGTCATTACACGAACATTTTAAAAGCACTTATCCACTCTTATACAAGCTTCGTTTTCGTTATGTTACTCATGCAGTTACATTGAAATGTTAATCGTCATTTTTGTTACCTGAAAAATGACTCAACATATACGAATTTCATTTTTTAGCACAACTGAAATAAATCCTTGTATAGCATTTTTTTTTAAATTGCCGCAAACAGTCATACAACTATGCCCAAGAATTTGCATCAAAATGATGTTGGATGGAAAATCAGCTTATCACCAACACCACTTAGAAAACACAAAATTTTCAAATAAATTTGTCACTCAAATTATAAGTTTGTTAGTTGATGAATACCACATGTTTAGTTTTCTTGATAATTGGTGGTAATTATTGCATGAATGAATTAATAGTAAATACAAATGTGAATATTTAGTTAATTACAAATGTAAACATGTAATACAAATTAAAAATTATAAGAAGACAAATAAAAATTTCAATTTTTTTAATAATGTATAGGGAATTATAACATCACAAACTTTCCTTCATCATTTTTAATATTTAATTTCCATGAGTAGTTATTAAAATGTTAAAATAATCAAAATTTCAATTAATTTCATTGTTCCTGTTCTGGAATGGTAATATCAGAAACTGGACACATTGTGTATTATCATCTATACTGTTATTACAAACTCAGTTTTTTGTTTTAAACATCTGTTTGTTAAGTATTATTATCTGACCCTTTATCAGCATCAGGTGACAGATTTACAGCTTTAGTTAACCATTTTATAATTGAGAGAAGATATGAAAATTTCACTCTGTAGGGTTTGGATTCAAGACTGCAAACGAAATGCGATCTTTTTTTTAATTCGGTGTTGCTGTTTGTAAGCTGTACTGTCCCGTATTTTTCAGGTGATTCCTTTTATTCTTTTATTGTAGTCCGTTTAACATCTTTATTTGTAGAAAACAAATTCTTAAAAATCCCCTGTTTCATAATTTTTGGTCCCTACTTGACCTACTTGATAAGTAAGGCTCTATATATCTTAATTTTATTTGTTGAAGTGTTAAATACTTGATGGAATAAATATAAATAGTACAACAGTCTTCAAAGAAGTCAAGCGGACTTTATAAAGTATTATCCAAGACAAATAACACAATATTGTATTATAGCCTCTGGTATTATCCGATGATGAAGATGCCTCGAAGAACAGGACTTGCTCATATGTCATCAATGTCACAAGAAGTTATCAAGAAAACTCAGTACGAATTAAGAAAAAGACTCCGAAGTAATAATAAAATGACTAAACACACAAATAGCGCGCCCCCCCCCCAAAAAAAAAACCCCCCCCAAAAAAACAACCAAAACAAACACACACACAAAAAAAAAAAACAAAAAACAAAGAGATACAAAAGACATTTAATTAAAACCACAAGAAGAACCAATCCCGCCCCCAAAACCAAACAAAACATTTTTTTCAATATATTTAAATTAGTTTTCAGAGGAAGAGAAAGTTTAAAAAAAACATGTGCGTATACTCTTATGCATGCCTGACATTAACATGATTAAGTATTAAATTGTATCTTTTAGCTACATGTTATAATGATTTTAAGTGTGAATAAAAGCTGGTGTTTTTGAAGAAAAAAATGGTTCAATAAGGACTGTGCACAGCATCTTTACAGATATCTTCAAATTATATGTATGTTAATTGTTTTTAATTTCAGTAAAACATTATCATCTTCATAAACCTTTCGCTTATTCTATAAATATTACATTGACATTTATCGTATATCTATTTGCATAATAATTCGGACATCTGGAATCTTCTAAGCCCAGAAGGATACAGAAGTTTCCCAGCGGTAGCCACAGTGCATCTCAGATTTCATGTCCATATTTGGAAATCATAGAAGGATGTCACAGGGACCCCTTCGTGTTGTACGGTTGATTATTGTGAATCGATGGTCATTTGGAAAACTTAAACAGGCAAAATGAAAGTTGAGGTAAGTTTTTAAAACATAGAGGTCTAAATCATAAAGAAAATATTGTTTTTCTAAAGTTTAATACATTTTCCACAATAACTCTTCAACGCTGAGGTTTAAAAAGTACCAACTTCCTGTTAAATTGAAAGTCGGCATGAAAATTTTTCCTTGACACAAAATACGTTAAAACTAGTTTTTCACATATAGAAACCTATTTCATTTACAGTATTTTATAGAATTTCATCTGAGGTAAAAGGTAATTGAAGGAAATTATTTGGAAGTTTGAAAATTCTGTGTTATCTTGACCTGTTGACACTCAAATAACACTCCTCCAAAAAGTTTAGTTGCGTTCTGTGGATTACTCCTTTAATTCAGTTGTTACAGCGATGCTTTAAATTACTTTGCTATGGTTTTGGGGTTCGATCCTCAACTGCTTCTATATAAGTTTTGGATGAAAATGTATAATTTAAATGTAAAATTGTTTAATTACCGTTTTTGCCATTTTGGACTGAAAATTATAGCACCACGGACCAGAAATATTGAACCATGCTATGACCTATATGACCATGTCACCATGCTCCCAAATTATAGGACTGTGAGTCCGAGGTGTTGTAAGGGCCTGGGGAGAACACTGGATACTATTCAGTTCAGTTGACATTTGCAACTTGCAATATTCATTTCGCAAATGGGACATACATGTACCTGCCAACCCTCCTTTTTTGATCGGGAGTCTCCCACGCAAACGACAAAATTCCGGAAATCTCCTGCTTGCCGGTCCATTTCCCACCAAGGAGTATAAAATCTCCCGCTTTCAGATATTTTTTCCTGGAATGACCCGCATATGTAGTTCTCTGGCTTTTTCATTACTGACAACAGAAATAAATAAACAATCGACGATCATTTGAAAACTTTGGTCAGTAGTTTTTATGTTTGATTTATAAATAATCAAAATTCATTTCTGCTTTGTCAACTCCAACAAGATAGAGATCTTTGTCTGGACCAATCGACAGTGTAAAAGAGAAGAAAGAGATAACTGCAAATCGATATGTCAAGCAGATTGAATGAAAGATTTTAAAGTTTTACGACCAAGTTCACTGACACTGCAATGAATCTTCATTTTACACGTCATGTTCAATCAACTTTTCGGTTTCTTCTGGTGGTCTTTACAACGTTTGAAAGCATGCTTAGTGTAGGTCTCACAACAAAATCAAAATATGGAATGTTATGAGTTATGAGACTCAGAGGTATTGAAAAAGGCAAAATGAAAAAAACACCTTATATAGATTATAACCATGAATTGAAGAAATAAAGTATAATTACTAACTCTTATAGGTGTTTTGTAGATGAATAAATAAACAGGTCATATATTTAACTTGAAAATGTATTTCATGCAAAATCTCCCCCTCAGCCGTCATAGCTGAGGGGGAGATCTCCCTCTTTGAAGGTTTCAGAGGTTGGCAGGTATGACTGGAATGATTAAAATGAATAGTTACATTTGCCAGTAACTATTTTTATTTAGCATTTAGCGACATGCAATCCCTTAGCCCTTAAACAATGTCAGGCATGATTAAGATAAAATGAAAGTCAGAAATGAAGAGATTTGAGCACATCTTAATTGATTAAGACATCCTAATGCAGATTTAAATGTACTGGGGCTCCTGTGTCTATGTAATCTAAGTAGTTTATCTATGAAATCACTAGCCTATCAACACTGAGGTTGGAGTTTGAACCCTGCACCTGGCAAGTTGTGTTTGGTACTGATCTTGATTGACTAGGATTTCCTGTTTTCCTGCAAAAGGCCAGTGGCACTGCAGCTTTCTCCATCAATAAAAACTAATCACCATGAAAAATGCATAGAGTGCTGAATGCCTATAGGTTTCATTAACCACCAGCAATTCATTAATTTAAATGCTGGGGCCTGTGCACACAGCAACCAAGAATGAAATAAATGAGTGAGAGCAGAGATTTAATTTTAATTAGATTGTAAACTTTTTGTGATATTTTGAATTGTAATGATAATACCATACTATTTTTAAACATTTATATTTATTTATAGATGGCTTCTGCCCAGCTTTTACGTGAGGATGGGAACAAGCATTTTAAGTCAGGTGATATAGACAGCGCTATTTCTTGTTACACACAAGCGTTAGACCTTGGGGACTTGAAGGAAACAGACAAAGCTATCATTTACAAAAACAGAGCAGCTTGTCATCTTAAGAAGGAGAAATTTTCCGATGCGGTCCAAGATGCCACAGCATGTGAGTAGAGAAAGGCTATAGAAATATTTTGAGATTTTAACAATCTGATTAAGATACAGATAATATCCATCATTTTGTCCATGCTTCAATACTTAGGCCAAATAAAAAAATATGTGTGGTTCTTGTTTTCCTACCCTACTTTTTGGGCATAAATATAGCCTACCCTGAAGATTCATTTGTCTTTTTTCAATGAGCCCTGTTAGAGTCAGAATGTCTCTCTCATAGACTCAATGTAAAATAAAAAAATTCCAGACTTAACTACCTGCCCTATTTTTTTGTCTACATGATACAGGAACCATATTATTTTATTTGGCCTAAGGATTTGACACTGCTTTGTCTTGATTCGTGTACTTTCTGCTGCGAAGATCTTTTCAGGACCTTCTTGTTTTGTGGTTATGATACACACCTTTGGAGGCAAACATTTCTATCCTTGAAATAACAATTATTAAGGCAGATAAAGAACAGATCCATGTAAACAAAGCTTATTTGGCTAAAAGTGTGCAAAATGAAGTAGCAAAGTACTTTTGTAAAAGTAAAAAACAAAGTATACCTGTAAATCAATATGTTTCCAATTTGGAGAAGATTTTAGAGAGAAAAAAGGAGGAATATCACTTATTGTATACAACATCAGTTAACTGTGAGGTATTGTATCTATTACTTCAGCTTTAGACATTGTTCCTGATGATCCAAAAGCATTATACAGACGATGTCAGGCTTATGAAAAGCTGAACAAAGCAGAGGAGGCCTACAAAGATGCTGCAGCCCTGATGAAGTCTGATCCTAAAAATACAGCAGTACAGCCTATATTGAAAAGACTGAATCCTATTATTCAGGAGAAGGTAACCTTAAAACATGTAAAATATGCAAAGTTGACAATGAATTTGGCTGTTTTGGTGGCTCCAACATGGGCAAACCCAACTTGCAACCTTGAGGGTGGACCTTGCGATTTATGTTTCATTTAAAAGGACCTGTGTGACCTTTAACATTGTTCAAAACTGTTTTATTTTCTTCGAAAGGACTTGGTGACCTGAGGCAATTTTTATACGCCCGTTTACGGGACGTATTATGGTATACCGTTGACCGTCCGTCCGTCTGTCTGTCCGTCCTTCGTCAACATGTCGGACATTAACTAAAAAACGCTTTTACCAATATGCATGAAACTTTGGTGAATTGTTTATATCTATGGACATGAGCTCCCTTTCGTTTTTTATCAATTTCGGAATTTACCGTTTCCAAATTTTGGAGTTTTATTCATTAAAAAAGGGGGGATTTTCCAGTTTTCGGACAACAACTCAAAAACAATTTCACCAATTTGCAAGAAACTTTGGTGAATTGTTTAATGCTATCGACATGAGCTCCCTTTTGATTTTTATAAATTTTAGACTATACGTTTCTGATTTATGGGGTTTTATTTGTTACAAAAAGGGGATATTCCTGTTTTCGGACAATAACTCAAAAATGCTTTCAGCATATTTTATGAAACTTTGATAAATTGTTTATATCTATTGTTGTAAGCTCCCTTTTGATTTTTATAAATTTTAGATTTTATGTTTCCGAGTTACAAGATTTTATTCATAAAAAAAGGGGTGATTTTCAAGTTTTTGGACAATATCCTTAAAGTGCTTAGAGCAGTTTTCATTAAACTTTGATGACTGATTTATATCTATTAAGATAACCTCCTTTAGTTTTTTTTATAAATTTCTAATATAACATTGAGAAGTTATTGAACTTTATTTGTTTATAGTCTGACAACAGATTTACTAGTATTGCGCAACAGCACAGTGTATTGCACAACAGAAAGAAATCTTTAATTGAATATAAATTCAATTCATTTAACCAATTTCAAGTTCTTTGACTACATTTATTCAGAAACCTATAATATGTCAAATATTTAATTACAATCCAAATTCAGACCTGTATCAAGCTTGAATATTGTGTCAATTTTTGCCCCAACTGTTCAGGGTTGGACCTCTGCGGGCGTATCCAGCTGCGCTCAGCGAAGCAGTTTATTAGATATGACCTTGTGACATGAAGTGGGAGCCCTCTTTTGGTTTTTATGCTCAAAAACATTCTAGATGTTTCTAAACAGTTGATCTTGAACATACCTGATGAAGTTATTCCTCAAACATGCACATGGAAATTTATTTCTTTTTTATAGTCTTTCTTGAAAAAGGCATTTTTTACTTGCACAAAATAAAATATATAGGAAAGACTTACCCATAGCCCAACATGCTATTTTGACAAAGTTAAATTCATAGTCAACAGCCATTATTGAAAGATATAAATCCTATCTACTAAAAATGTTTTTGTAATAAAATTGAGAATGGAAACGGGGAATGTGTCAAAGAGACAACAACCCAACCAATAAGCAGAACACAGCCCAAGGCCACCAATGGGTCTTCAAGACAGCGAGAAAATGATGCACCCCGAGGCAGGCTTCAGCTGGCCCCTAAACAATAATGTATACTAGTGCAGTGAAAATGGACGTTGCACTAAACTCAGAAACATATAAATGAGCCAAAAATTAAAAAAAACATACAAGACTAACATAGGCCAGAGGTTCCTGACTTGGGACAGGCGCAAAAATGCGGGGGGGGGGGGGGGGGGGGGGGGGGGTTAAACATGTTTTGTGAGATCTCAACCCTAACAATCTTTTGAAAAGTATTATCCTGATATAAAGATTAAATTTTTGCAGCAAAAAAGGAATAATCCTACAATTTAACAGACGGTATTTTATAATAAAATTCTATTTTATTGGGAAAGTTAATTTTATAATCCATCAGCCTAAAGGAAAAGTTTCAATCCATTAATCTAGGAAAATATAACACAACCTTAACTTTGTTAGGCAACATTTTTATCCAAATAGTCTATCAGGATAAAGTTGCATTACTATCAGTGCATATCAGCAGAACTATTTCGAGGTCCTGCCCCTGTAGGTCATGGTCCAGTGACTTTCAATTGATTACCAACTTTCAATGCTAAATTTTCTTCTTAAGTTAGTTTGGTAGGAACTACTTACAATAGATATTGATTTTTTCTATAAAGTTGCATTACCATCAGTACATCTCAGTTTGAGGATCATTTTGACACACTGCCCTCTATGTCATGGTTCAGCGACTTTGAATTAATAAGCAATGTTGCTCCCCATCAGATTGTCTTTTTCTGAATTTTCTGCCAATAGGCGAGACATATCTTTGTGTCAACAGTTTATTTTTCATAACTTTTGTGAGTAAAAAATAATATGTGGATCTTCCCTTTTATAAATACGTCAAGAAAATTAGGAAATCACTGCATAATTGGTTAGAAAGGGCTGAACATTTAATAAAATATCTGTGAAAAATTGTGGTTAACAGTAATGCTATTTGCTGTACCTTGTATCTAACCACATTGTAATAAAAAGTAAAATAACAAAAATAACGAAAACAAACAGACATAATAGGTAAAAATGTCAAAAATAGGGGTACAGCAGTCAACATTGTGTCATAATATTAATCACTTTAAAAACAAACAAATATATCAACAAAGAAAAACAAAAATATATACGTGTAAACAACACGTTTGTTGATGATTTTTTGTTTGTGAAATACCATTACATTAGATATAGACTATAGCCATTATTACCTTGTTGCTATTGATTTTGCAGGTCAAGGAACAAAGTAGCACAAGTTCAAAGGTTGCTCAGATGTTTAATTTTACATTTGACCCAAATTGTGAAAAAGAGAAAAGGCTGAATGTAAGTACTGTGGAATATAAATTCCTTAATTGGTTTGCGGAAAATTACAAGTACATAACATTTTGAATAATTTTGTTTTAAAAGATAGCAAGGTGCTAAAAAAAGTAAAAGTTCCTGATTTTTATATGTCAATAGGATTGGTTTATGCCAAATGGACAAAGTAAGTAACCCTTGCACAGAGAATATTCTGAAGAGGATATAGTATTGTTTTAAAAGATAACCAGATGCTAAAAAAGTAAAAAATATATTTTATTTTTATATGTCAAGAGGGTTGGTGGATGCTGTCAGTGCTTGTCAAAGTAAGCAACCCTTGTACAGAGAAAAGTCTGCAGAGGAAATACTTATTTTTTTAAATGTTGAAAAAAATGTATATCCTTCCATCCAAACAGATGTACAAAGCGTGAAAACAATGCAACTAAAAATACATTATTACAGAATGGTATCATAATACAAGTAGTATAATTTTAAGTCACCTAAATGATATGAGAGGTGAAATTAAATACAAAACATATATAAAAAAATCATTTACTCAAGTATTCACTTCTATATAAATGTTTTTCATTTTATGAACCAGGATATTAAATATAGATTATATTTAAACACACATTAATTTGGGGTAGGGGTGCAGTTTCTCATAATTTGGATTTTCCTTCATATGTATTGGTTATTACAATTTTCATCTCACAGACAGGTAATGCTATAATTACCCACCACATCCCTTGGCACCTGTAGTTTAAGTGATTTGAACGTTTCAATCATCTATTAAAAGCTTTTAAATCATGTTATGCTTTTTACAGGCAGCTAATAATTTAGTGGTGTTAGCCAAAGAAGAAGCTGGTGCAAAGTTTATTAGTGAACAGAATGGTGTAGCTAAACTAAAACAGTTATTAGAAGAAAGAGACCCTGACATAATACAGGCATCTCTCAGGACATTGGCTTGTCTGAGCCAGGGTTCAAAAGATAGAGTAAGTTATTAGTTACTTAGCAGCTAAAAAGGTGTATGCTTCTCTGAGTCAAGGCTCTAGTCAGAATATTAATTATATTTACTTTGTAGCTGTGATTATATATTAACTTGTCAGAATCAGGGTCCTAAACATGGGTTAAGTTAATTAACAGCTATGGGGACATTTACATGTCAGAGTCATGGACCATTTTCACCAAAAATCTTAATAGAAAAAATACTAAGTCATGACATTTCAGTATAGCTTACAAACACTTTGAATTGAAAAGAGCCACAGGGTTCTAAAGCAAGGGTTAATTACTTTTCAGCTCTGAAGGCATTAGATTGTCTTGAGTAGAACAGGGGGTAGGTTAATTTGTAGCTCTTAAAACACAAGCGATTTTCTTGCTGTGTTGAAGACCCATTGGTGGCTTCGGTTGTTTTCTGCTATTTGGTCAGGTTGTTGCTTTGATACATTCCCATTTTCCGTTCTTAATTTTATTGTCTCAGGCAAGGTACTCAACAGTAAATAAGTTTAATATTTGACAGCTCTGTGAACTTTAATGCAGGTTTCTAAGCAAAGGGCAAGTTATCTAGAAGCTCTGCATTAGCCATAAGCAAAAAAAGATTTAAATTATTGATCATTTTATTACTTGACAGCATTGTATCAGGCTGACAAGTTTTGGTTAATATTTAAGTTGCAAGTTAATAAGATGTAAACATGTCATGGAAAAAATCTGAAAATATTTCCTTGAAAAACATCTGATAGCATTTGCATGTTCAACTAAATGGGATTAAAGAGGCAATTTTGTAAGATTTGACCTTTGTCATTTATCTTTGTGTTTATTATGGGATGTGCCCTTTGACCTTTGTCTCTATGTACATGATTTATTGAAATTTGGTATTAAATTTTAACTTCAAGCTTATTAACTTAATGCAAAATTGAGGTTATATCATTTAAGGGCTATTCCATTAAAGTATGTGGGAGGGTAGGAAGGGAAGTTTAATTATTGAATGTGGGTCATGGGTCTTTTTCCAGTATGCATCTATTACCATTATGCAAAATTATCTAAAAAATGGTTCTTGGTTGTAGGGATATTTTGAAAGTCCCTTCCTACCCTCCCACATACATTTTAATGGAATAGCCCTAACTTGTCAGGGAAAACAAGTATTTGATTGACAAAAAAATTACCTAGAACATTGATAGTGACTAATTAATTAGAAATAAATGAAATAGCATGATTTTGCACATTGGAAGACATATATATATATATATACTGTCAGATAATTTCATGGGTTGCTTTCATCTGAACCATTCATAAAACAAGATTTCTTTTTTGTCATTTCTATCACACATGAAAGTGATACAGACCAGATACATATCTTTTAACTTTGGAGTAGTTTCCCTTTGTAAAAATTGAAAATTGGTTATTGAATGAATCTTTGGGAAACAGGGTGAATGTAAATTTTGATGACAGGTGCTTAATGCATAGCAGGAAGCACTTACCCTGTTGATCCAGCCTGTCCCCCTGCTTTTGGAGTTCATGCAATTCCATCAGACAGTTTTTGTTTGTTCTCAATCACATTTTTGAGATTAGAAGATTGGTAAACAACTGTTGTCTAAATTCATGTGATTAAGGAATTTTGTCAGACATATAGAGGTATAGGGGGAGGGTTGAGATCTCACAAAACATGTTTAACCCCGCCGCATTTTTGCATCTGTCCCAAGTTAGGAGCCTCTGGCCTTCGTTAGTCTAGTATGTTTTTTTAATTTTAGTTCATTTATATGTTTTGGAGTTTAGTGTGACGTCTATTTTCACTGAACTAGCACACAATTTTATTTAGGGGCCAGCTGAGGACCACCTCCTGGTGCGGGATTTTCTCGCTGCATTGAAGACCCATAGGTGGCCTTCGGCTGTTGTCTGCTCTTTGGTCGGGTTGTTGTCTCTTTAACATATTCCCCATTTCCATTCTCAATTTTACTAAAACATGATCATATTATTTCAGAGCAAACAAATATTTGAACAGATAGAGTTGAAGAGAATTGGTTTCCTTATTGCAGAAAAAAATAACCGTGTTTCAACCTCAGCAACATTTCTGTTAGAGAAACTACTGGTAGCCTTAACTGATCTTGAGCTATACAGAGCTAAGGTGCAGCACTATAAAGATGAAAGGAAGCAGGGGAATCCTTGCATATGGCCAAAATTTGAAATGAGTAAGAAAAACTTTTACAAACTTCTTTACAGAATGTGAAAGCTGCACCCCTTTTTGTGATTGAAATTTTTTTGATAGTGTCCCATTTCAAAA
Source organism: Mytilus californianus (assembly GCF_021869535.1). Lineage (NCBI taxonomy): Eukaryota > Metazoa > Mollusca > Bivalvia > Mytilida > Mytilidae > Mytilus > Mytilus californianus. The sequence goes on from NW_026262615.1 coordinate 43,874,011, forward strand.
CATGGAGTTAAATGGAAGTCTTGTTGTAAAATTATATTCTGCTGGAATCTGTGATCTGTGAATCTTCCCAGTTCTTTCTTTTATAATATTGACTTTTTATTTATAAGAGCTTTTATAGAAGATATTAAGGATATTCGCAAAACTTGCATACAAGAATAGATATTTGATTTGGTCAAGCTTCCCTGAATTAATAAGTAATTAAATGATAAATAAATCATGGTTCACTGAATAATATATTTACTTTTTTCTAATGTGAAGTTTGCAAATCAGTTGTATTTAAGAAGTCCATTTTGTACTTGGTAAGGAAAGTGGTATCAATTAATGACTACTGAAATTATGAATGCAAATTTTTATTTTTGCGAATGTGATTCTGTCACATTTTTTGGCAAAATAAAAAATTGCAATATGTAAACAATTTAATTTAAAGTATATACTTTTAGCTGAGGAGCAACAGAGTCTTACAGACAATGTGTTTACCATGTTAAGTAAGATGATTGAGAATGCCAAAGTTTCAGCATCTGGTCGAGATAACGTTATTGAACTCATCATCAAATATATCACCAGGGAAACAGGACTACACTGGACAAGAAAATTCCTAGATACAGAGGGTAGGTACCAATCAATTATTATGATGAAGATAGTTCATACTTATGACCCAAACAAGATATGTGTGTTTACTGTCACCGGCTTAAAAAATAGTGTCGGTAGGTCAGCAAAACTAAAAAAAAAAAACTAAATTTTTGATTGGTAATTTCAGAAATAGCCCTATCAGGTTCTGTAACAAATCTGGTATAGCATTTATCTATATTTCTGTTAGTGGCCATTTGTCAAAGTTTTTGTCAGTCAGATATGTTTTTACATAATACATGCTGATATTTTCTTGCATAAAACTAACGGTTGAACAAAAAGAATATCACTGTCAAGAACAATACCAGGAAAATATGACTTGCTTAATTTACAGTGAAATAAAAGCTAGGGTTGACAGAAAAAAAATAGGGTCATTAGAGTACTATTAACACACATATTTTTTTTAGGCCTTTGACACTTGTAAAAAATTAAGGCTAAAAAACCTTAGGTTCAAATATCTTATGTGACTTTGGAAAAGTTGCATTTCAATTGTTAAAACATGATATCAAGATACTTTCATAGTTAACTTATTAAATTAATACAACCTTTAAGTGTGAAATTTAAACTTCAACAAAAATTTCCATCTCCAATTTAGGTCTCGGAAGTTTATCAGGTGTATGGTCTTACATATTCGCTTCCATTGCAAAACTTGGACACATCCATGGCTATCTAAGGATTTTGAAGTACACAAAATGTAATATTTTCAAGCTACCAAAGTAATTGGCTACTTGCCTTTTTCTTGCATTCAATAATATTTTGACATAGGCACAGTGTGAGTAGAGTTGCTGACAAAAATTGCGACCTGTTTACTTTTGAAAGACCTGCATATGTTTGTGATGAAAATATAAAAAACTAGGGTGTATTCATTATAATTTGTGGCATGTAGATTTATGATCATTTCGTAGCCATATGTAAACCATGAATATAATTTTAACAATAAACGGGCACAGAATTTGTCAAAACCATAAAATCAAATTCATGTATCAGCGAAAAATACAAATTTTCCACCAATCCCCAATAATCAGTATCTATAAATCCATAATATGTCAATTTGTTTTCTTTAGGATTGGATGGTTTGTTAGCAGTGGCATCAGCCATTAAACAGCATGAGACATGTACCTTAACTATCTCTGATTCCACCAAGATGCATTCCTCTGTTTGTATGTCCAAAATCTATGATGATCTTAGAAGTGATAAGGAGAGAGATTTGTTTAAAGAAAAATGTAGCCAGTTCTTCAAGTAAATATTACAATATCTAGTTCAATATTAAGAAAGAGCTTCCTCGGGATTGCCCAAGGCTATTTAAGGGCAGTGTTCTTCCATTCCTTGAATTTTCAGCCCCACTCTTGATTTTCTAAGCATAAACCTTGAATTTTAAGATAACATGAAATAAGTTTGGATACAAACAAATAATCAGTATAATTTTGAAAGACTATAACAAGATTTCAACCCCCCCCCTCCCTCCCCCCCACCCCAATAAAATTATGATACATGCACACATAATTTAAGAGTATTGCAAAAGGTATAAAGATTAATAAATATTTTTTACTGGCTAAAACTTAAAATGGTTATTTTATAAGCTCCACCCTTGAAAAATTTTGTCTAATGATTATTAGCACTTTCGTTTGTTTCATAAAGTTTCAAAGATGTGGCTTTATCAACTTATATAGAAAAGATTCAGTCAAACCAGCACTAGAGTGCAAAATTTTATTATTGTCATTGTTGAACATGTTGAATATTTGTCAAAAATGTGAGATTCATTGTTGTGGTTTCATGAAATGTTGCTATCAAAATTTAAATTGCACAAATTCTTATTTTTGCAAAATCTATCTTCTCACAATTTTTGCCATAGAAAAACCATTGCAGATATTTATACATTTTACTTATCCTTGTATGAATATCTTTTTCAGAGAACTGTTTAGTGATGACCTATATGAATCTAAAGTTGAGGCCATTAAGGCAGTATCTACTTTATTACAGGTGAGGTTAATTTGATTTCCAGAACATTAAGTTTACTGACCTCAAATTCATGCCAGTTGGCTTTATGATGTTTTTACTAAAATTAGATATGGTCTGTTATGTCAAACTTTTTCCTCCATTGTTGTGATGGTAAAAAAATAAGGCAAAAGGTTTTACTTTTTTTAAATGGCAGACAAACCCCTAAAGGCTGTTCCATTAAAATATACATGGAACTCATGGAAGGCCCTTAAATCTGAATTATGGTTAGGTTTAAAAAAAGAAATTGTATTATGAAAATGTAAGATAATTCTATAATTGCCTCTTTAGGTTGTATCCCATTTTCAAGAGCCTTCTCTGGGTACTATGTATATTTATATATGACTACTATTAAAAAACAACCCTGAATTCATACATATAGACTTGGTAGCCTTTCCTTTATCTGCCTGGTTTTTTAGGACATGGAAAACATCATAACATCTTCCTCCTACATTACTTTCAATCAAAACAGAAAACTTACCTTATATCTAAGATAAAATCAGTTTTGTCCTGTTTTTGTAGCTTTTACAGGTTGTCTGTTTCAAACAGAATTCCCAAGTAGTCTGTGTTCAGAAGTTAGGCTTTAATGTTTAGTTCCCAAGTAAATTACGAATAAAAATGAATTCACATTATATGAATTTTAATTAAGGTTGACTTTGAAAGTTTGGTTGTGCAAAATGTATTGTCATTTAAAGCTATGGTACATTCCTTTACAAGTATTTATAATTAATTCTTGAAATAGTATATATATATATTATTATTTTTTTATTTTTTTTATCAAAAACAATAGACTTGTTTAAAAATCAAAAAAGTTCTCAGAAACGATATATATTTTGATAGTCCTTAAAAAGTACACAAACAAAAGGCCATGGAATAAATTAAAAACAGGATTTCCCAGATGTGGGTGTTCATAAATAGAAAGTATTGTTTTACAAACTTAAGGAACAAAATATACTTCTATTTAATTGTTTTATAGGTTTCATATAGGAAATATTAAGGTACTTGGTTAAAGTATTGAACTATTATTGAAAATGTGTGCATTTTGAGCTTAGTGCAATTTCAGAAATAAATATATTCGTGGATAAAAATCTGTTTGTTTTACCACGCAATGTTTAAGATTTTTGAATAAACTTATCATAGATACCAGGATTGAAATTTTGTATTTGCGCCAGATGCGTGTTTCGTCTACAAAAGACTCATCAGTGACGCTCGAATCAAAAAAAGTTAAAAAGGCCAAATAAAGTATGAATCAAAATATAGATTATTCCCTACAATTATTGAAGGTGCCTCACCAAATACCTTTCATTTCATGTTTTTATAGCAAAAAAAATGTAAGATTAAAAAGGAGAGAAAAGAGTTTGGCAATCAAAGTTATAATGTCAAAGAAAGACAACTCCAAGGCCATTGGAAAAAATAGTCTTTTCAAGGAATTTTTTGTTATGAAAAACTTTAACAAGTTAGAGCCTTTGTGTTTAAAAGTAATTTTTAATGTTTTATAGGTCCATATGAAGTATATATTTTTAAAGTTTATTGTGTCCATATGACATGTATGAAGTATATATTTTTAATGTTTTACAGGGTCCATATGAAGTAGGGAATGTGATACTGAGTTTTGAAGGTGTAACTGATATCATGTTACATTTAGCCAGCAGTAAAAATCCGCTACATCAGGTAAGTAGCCTGTGCATCTGGGTATGCTGTGGCCTGAACTCAGTTTTTTTTAATTAGGTAGGGAATCAATAATCTTTTACATCAAGTATGGACTTATGTATATTTGTGGTATTGGAGAGAAAAAACATCTTGGTAGTAGTAAAAATTCTTTTCATCCAATACAACATATTCTTACGGAGGGTTTTAAATATTTGAAGTTTTATAAAGATATTATTGAGAAATGTAATATAACATATGATGAGGATAATTTTATTTTCTATTTTTCTAATTATTTTTGACGATATGTAAGCAAAGTTTGTTGTGGTTATAAAATAATCTGCATGAATATTTTTGTTTTTTTTGTATGATTTCATTTTACATGATTTTGTTTTCTTCATGTCATCTCAATGGCACAACCAAAGTATACTGAAGAAATTTTATGAGATAGAATTACAACTAGTATCAACTAGGTAATTAAGAAAAGCACACATTGATTAAAATAACCAAAAACCAATGAATTAGGTAAAGAACAATTTTGCAGATCACTATTCCAATAAAACAAATGTTGCAGGGTAGGAATGGAAGCTCTGGAAATCGTGTTGGTCTTTTATTGTTGTATGTCTATTTGATGTTTGCAAAATTGCTCAAGCAAGAAAGTATGTTAGTAAGAGTGGGATTTGGAAGTCACTTCCTCCCCTCCCCCATCTATTTTAATGAAATAGCCCTGAGAGTAATTTATGATTTACTTTCAGCAAGTAGCCGTAGAAGCTATTGTTCATTCTGCTTCAAAGAAGGACAAGTGTACTGGCCTACTGGCGAAGGCTGTACCATTGTTACAACAGTTAATCAAAGAAGCAGACGACCAGGTCAAAGTTCGTGCACTTGTGGTAAGTTTAAGGATCATCTCAAAATATAAGGGGAAAAAATAAGGATTTATGGTATTTTGATTTATGATATCATTTGCAATTGGATTTTTTTCCTTGTGCAAGAAAAAAAATAGATGTGCTATCTAGAAATTTCATAATTTGTATCTATTTCTAACATACGGCTGTCTGATTTATTCTGAAAAAATATATTGTAAATACTCTTTAATAATTTTGATGCAAGGACAATTTGTTATGTGAAGTAATGTTTTTGTTTGCAATGTACATAACAATGAAAACAGGACAACTGATAATCTTTTTCATGTGAAATTTAACTTATATAAGGATTCCAATACTAAAAAAGTGACTACATTTTTTTTCCCAAATTGTAGAAACTATGAAAAACAACCATCATCAAACTTTTTTTTTCTAAATTGAACAAATATATCAGTAGCTGCAGTGGATTAGAAATAAACTTTATTGCATTGGTTTTTGTCGAGCCATAGCGATCCTACATTCCGTCAGCGTGGGCAAAAACTTTAACCACAGAGTGAATATTTGTGGACGCCGATGCCGACGCCGACGGCGTCCACAAATATTCATTCTGTGAAAGTTTTTGAAATTTTATAATAACTTTCTTAAACTATCCTGGATTTCTACCAAACTTGGACAGAAGCTTGTTTATGATCATAAGATAGTATCCAGAAGTAAATTTTGTAAAAATAAAATTCCATTTTTTCTGTATTTTACTTATAAATGGACTTAGTTTTTCTGCCGGGAAATATTACATTCACTCTGTGGTTAAAGTTTTTAAAATTTTAATTACTTTCTTAAACTGTCCTGGGTTTCTACCAAACTTGGACAGAAGTTTGTTTATGATCATAAGATAGTATCCAGAAGTAAATTCTGTAAAAAAAAAAATCCATTTTTTCCTTATTTAATTTTAAATGGACTTAGATTTTCTGCCAGGAAACAACACATTCACTCTGTGGTTAAAGTTTTTAAAATTTTAATAACTTTCTTATACTATTTTGGATTTGTACCAAACTTGGACAGAAGCTTGTTTATGATCAAAAGCTAGTATCTAGAAGGAAATTTTGTAAAAAAATAAATCCATTTTTTTCCATATTTTATTTTTAAATGGACTTAGATTTTCTGCCAGGAAACAACACAAGTTTTTAAAATTTTAATAACTTTCTTATACTATTTTGGATTTGTACCAAACTTGGACAGAAGCTTGTTTATGATCAAATTCTAGTATCTAGAAGGAAATTTTTGTTTTCTTCCAGTTAACATTACATTCAGTCTGCAGTTAAAGTTTTTAAACATTTATTAGATTCATAAACTATCCTGGATTTTTAACAAACTTGGACAGAAGCTTCTAACAATCAAAAGATAGTATCAAGAGGAATATTTTTATTGATTTACTTCCTCATTTTTGTTGAGCCTTCGATTAACAGAAAAAGTAGGCGAGACACTGGGTTCCGCAGAACCCTTACAAATTTTTCTTTCTATTTTTAGGGTTTATGTAAATTAGGATCAGCGGGAGGGTCTGATGCCAGTGATAAACAGCTAGCAGAAGGTTCCACAATGACATTAGCCAAAGTTTGTAGAAAGTAAGTCATTTATGTATAGATCCACTAATCCATATAATATTGATTACTGTAAACTCAGAACTATTTGTGTCGTCTTTTTTTTCTTGATTTACCAAGAAAATCTTAATTCGTGCTGTTTTAAATTTGCAATATATATCCAGGTGCTTTATGGATTTTTCATAAATGATTTGGAAATTGTACTATTGTACATGTGTCATTAATCAGGTGATGAAATCTTTTTTGTCAGTATCTTATTGTCAATGTAGATTTAAAGTTTCTGCTCAAATTTGCTTGCAAAAACATATACATAGCAAACAGAAATTTCAGGTAAAAGGGTTGTTTGGACTCTTGTCAAAGTGTGTGGTATATAAGCAATGAATAACATAATGCTCCATGAGTACTCTAACCAAAGAAATCGAAGAATTTGAATTATAAGTAGCTATAAGAAGGCTCCATGCATACCACACCTATATAGATTTAAAGGTCAATGAACGAAGTAGGAGTAAATGTAAACATCAAACAAACAGTGCAATATTAATTGTTTGGGCTTGTTAAAATGTCTTTTCATTTCTATAATTATGTTGACATTTTAGGTTTTTAGTTAATCCAAGTAAGGACATAGAAATTAGGAGATGGGCAACAGAAGGATTAGCATACCTGACTTTAGATGCTGATATCAAAGAAGAATTGGTTAACGATACCCCAGCATTGAAATCCCTTATAGAAGTCACTACAGTAAGTTTTTAATAATGGTCTACTTCTAAGGCAAATATGTGAAACATAGAAATAAGGAGATGGACAACAGAAAAATTTGCAGACATGACATAAGAAGCCAATATCAAAAGAAGAATTTGTTAATGATACCTGAGCATTAAAATCCCTTAGGGCTATTCCATTAAAATGTATGTGGGAGGGTAGGAAGGGAAGTTTAATTATTGAATGTGGGACATGGGTCTTTTTTCAGTATGCGTCTATTACCATTATGCAAAATAGTCTAAAAATGATTCTTGGTTGTAGCGATATTTTGAAAGTCCCTTCCTACCCTCCCACATTCGTTTTAATGGAATAGCCCTTAGGTTTTTAATAATGGTCTATTTCTAAGGCAAATAAGTTTTTTTTTGTTTTTGTTTTCTTCTTTTTTCCATTTTTTCTTCAATCTTTCTTCTTGTTTCCTTTTCTCTTCTTATTTTCTTCTCCAAATAAGTTTATTGATGAAGTAAGGAACAGTATCTTTCATTTTAAAATAGAATTTATATTTTAATAATGTAACACTTATTTTTTTCAAAAGCTGCTTAAGTATCTCAATACTGATCTTATCTTTGCAAAACTTTGCATTCTGATTGTCATTTTAAGACCAAAGACCAAATAGTTCCTTATTTTTTTGGTTACACCTAAATCTGTCATTATATAAAATGATTTGACCTTTTGTTGAAATGCAGATTTTGACTTGATAATGATTTAGATCAGATTCATTAATTGACCCAGGAGAGATAACTCTATAATAAATATTACCACTCAACCTTGCAAACTTTTTTTCAATCTTTTCAAACAAGAAGTGGACCAGTACAATACCAAATATGAACTTTTATGGTATTTAAATTTAAGTTGATAACAAACAATAAGGATTATTCCTAGCTATAAGCATCATCTGGTTCTGTGGCAAAAAGAAAAGTATGAAGGTATCTATGTAGATAATATAAAAATAAGAAGATTTGGTATGATTGGCAATGAGACAACTCTCCAAAAGAGACCAAATGACACAGAAATTACAAACTATAGGTCACTGTACGGCCTTTTACAATGAGTAAAACCCTACCACATAGTCAGCTATAAAAGGCCACCGAAATGACAAATGTAAAACAATTCAAACAGGAAAACTTAACGGCCTGATTTATGTACAAAATAATAAATGAAGACTCTTTTATGAGCTGTCTATTATGTACCTTTTAGTTAGACAAGAATATACCCATCAACATATTTCTAAGCAGCCACTATGTACTGTGAATTTATTATTATTTGTGTGATACTTATTTAACGGATTTTGTTGGTAAATGTGAACCATGAATTTGAATGTTCAACCAAGTAAATATTTTCTTATCCACGAAAAATTAATACCCACGAAAATCAATGAAACCTCAGTCTATGACTAGGTGAAAAACAGTAATGATGTGTTTTCTATCAACAGTTTCCGGTCTTGGTTTTAAAGTATTTGTATCTTTAAGCCTCATTGTTACAGACTGAATTGATGTGCACTGTATCAGCATTCTAAACAGTTATAGGCCTTTGGAAAAAATTATCCATTCCCAACATTCTTTGTCAATATTACAAAATAATTACTGTGTTCTCTATCATCTCTCTGTTTATTTCAGGCCTCAGACAAAAATGTGTTGTACCCAGCAGCCACTGTATTTGTCAATGTAACGAACAGTTACGATGTTAAGGATGTAGAACCAGAGTTGGTGGAACTCGCCAAGTTTGCCAAACAACATGTACCTGAAAAACATGATTTGGTTGGTGTAATATATTTTAGAAATCATAAATGTCAGAAATGTAGTTTTATATATCTTTTACATGTGGAATGTTGTGATGGAATATTTTATTCTATTTTCAAGGCACATATAAAAATATGAAAATTTTAAAACTAGAAAAAAATTCTACCACTTTTAGAAAACATGACATGTAATAATCTGGGCTAAATTTCACAAAAATCTTACGACTAAAATTAATTGTAAGTATACAGAGTTGTTCTGACATGACTAACAATCAATTTTATTCATAGCATCTTTTCTGATACGAGGGCCTTGTGATAAGTCATATATTGATGGTAATGAGTCACAAACAAGGAAAAAATGATTGCATTGTGGCCATGAGGAATATTTTATAATGGTCATTTAAGTCATTATGGCAACCAAAGGAGAGATGGCCTTATTTTTACCTAAAGATCCCAAGCAGCAAACCTCTATAAAACACATCCTAAATAGAAACACAAGCTCAGAATATCATACCAACTGAGAGATATATACTTCATATGCAAGTGCTGCTACATAAAAATGAGAAGATCACAATGCAAAAATTGAATACACTCTTAACTTTTTGTAAAATGGGCAATGAATATTCTCAAATGACCTGTTTAAAGATGAAAGATTACATGGAGATGTATGTATCTTTGCAAATAGATATTGAATTACTATTTGTGTTTTTCATAGATTTTTTTTCTTAATTGAAAGTATTCATTTATCATTATTTTTTAAAAATTAATTTAAAGATGCAATAATCTCAAAAAATTTTGAAACAGAAACTTGCACTTGTGATATAACATCATTTGTTTTCCAAACATGCCTAAAACAACAAATGCTGGAAGAAAAACAAATTTTAGACATATTTTCAGTTATTATTTTATTATTATTTTCTTTCCCTCGTATTCTTTTGATATTTTCATGAAAATGAATTTTGAGAGCTCAGAGATATTATGTCACTAACTTGTTGTCAATAAAGGTTCTTCGTGTCCTGACAGAGAATTGTATGCAAAAAGTAAAATTACAAAAATACCTAACTCTGAGGAAAATTCTAAACGGAAAGTCTCTAAGTAAATGGCAAATTCAAAAGCTCAAACACATCAAAAGAATGGATAACAACTGTCATATTCCTGACTTGGTACAGGCATTTTCTTATGTAGAAAATGGTGGATTAAACCTGGTTTTATAGCTAACTAAACATTAAGAAATGGAATATAATTGTGTTTCTGTGTATTCAAAATTTTATAAAATCTCATATCATAATATTGAATATATTTTTCAGGATAAACCAGAACATATTAAAGCGAGAGTTCACAAAGTAGCAGAAGCTGGAGTATGTAGTGCTTTAGTAGCTTTGTGTAACACAGATAGTAAGGCTAGCAGAGAATTAATCAGCAGGTAATGAGTTGGTTCCCCTTATAGCCAATATTGACCTTTGTCATATTGGCAAAAAAACAGTGCTGGTTAAGACATATCTGCCTCAGTAGTCTCTTGGTAGTATGCAGGGTCAAACCAAATTGTTATTTGCTGCTTCTCTGATAAGTATGTGGCGTTTAGAAGGGAGAGCAAAGACTGGTTTGCACAGAGTCGTAAACTATAGGGCCTATCATGATCTTCCATATGCTAGGGATGTAGGATAGGGCAATTTTATAAGTTCCAAGAATGAACACACTTTCAATGGATTTTCCATTAGGACAGAGACAAGGATGGGACATTTTTTCAGTTTGAAGTATGACAACACATTCAATGGATTTTCCATAAGCCATGGAGGGGACGGGACAATTTTATCAGATCCAAGTATTATCTCACATTCAATAGACAATGGATTTTCCATTAGCCAGTGTGGAGAATGGGGGATTTTTACCAGTTCCAAGTATAAAAACACATTCAATGAATTTTCCATGTTTGAAAAAGAGATTAAGATGTATGTCTGAAGTTTGATAATTTAGTTAACCTCTAAATCTTATTTGTAGAGTATATTTAGCTATAGCAACAGAAGAAGATCTGAGAGGACTTATTGTACAACAAGGAGCAGCAAAGGTTTGTTTTACATAAAACTATTGTGCCAAAAAATTAATATTGATATTGAAATTGAAAATAAGAATGCTGCGAAGATGCTGTAATCCTTGGGTACAAATGTTTATGAATTTCATGGTGGGAACAAAACCCAGAATTTTGATACACAACAAAATACATATATCTCTTTCATTATTTTCGTGAACTGCCTTGGGGATGTTTTTGTAGTGTGGGTGCCTCAGACACAGGAGGAAATTGGTACAATCAGTGTGTGTCTGTGTATTACAAAGTAGAGTTCAAGTACATATCTTATTCACATGTTCTTGTCGATGATATGCATATACGATTTGTTGCTGGACATTATACATTTGTCCATCTTTCTATTTTTGTTTTCTGCAAAATCAGAAAGTGACCATGAATTCAACAAACAACCAGGAAAATAATTTTCACAAACCTCAAAATTCTAAATGAATAAATAGAAGTACTTGTGCAGAAGAAGCAGTTCCATAATAACATGTACATGGGACCTAGTTAAGCCACTTCAGAATCCTTTCCTATAGTTTGGTGTAAAATACTTTTTTGTACAGTGAAAATGTAAATGATTATCTAAAATTTCCTGTATAGGTGCTAACTTCATTTTTAAAGACCATACAATATATGTTTTGATTGAACAACTCTCACTACCAAAACAAAATTGATAAAATTGAAATGAATGAATTATAAATAGCCAAAAATGATGGAATTTTAAACAGAAAAAAGTAGAGCTACAAATCTTCAACTTCACACATCTTGAACATGGCTAAGTAAATCAGTATTAGTATATTACCATAATATCACAATAATGTCACAGTTAAATACAAATATCATATGAAACAAAGAATTAAAAACAGTGTAAACCTGATTAGTTCCACATGAATTTAAAAAATGTGTTATGTTTCAATATTTATTGTGGTTCATGAATATTTCTGTCTGTTTTGCATTGTATTTTATTTTTTACTATACTTTCAGGCTTTGCTGAAGTTAGCCATAGAGAACAATACAGAGAAAGGACTAATCAAAGCATCACATGCCTTAGCTAAACTTTCTATCACCATGAACCCACAGACAACTTTCCCTGGTCAAAGAGTGAGTATTTCCTTAAATGATCACATGCCTTAGCTAAACTTTCTATCACCATGAACCCACAGACAACTTTCCCTGGTCAAAGAGTGAGTATTTCCTTAAATGATCACATGCCTTAGCTAAACTTTCTATCACCATGAACCCACAGACAACTTTCCCTGTTCAGAGAGTGAGTATTTCCTTAAATGATCACATGCCTTAGCTAAACTATTCATCACCATGAACCCACAGACAACTTTCCCTGTTCAGAGAGTGAGTATTTCCTTAAATGATCACATGCCTGAGCTAAACTATTCATCACCATGAACCCACAGACAACTTTCCCTGTTCAGAGAGTGAGTATTTCCTTAAATGATCACATGCCTTAGCTTAACTATTCATCACCATGAACCCACAGATAACTTTCCCTGTTCAGAGAGTGAGTATTTCCTTAAATGATCAAATGCCTTAGCTAAACTATTCATCACCTTGAACCCACAGACAACTTTCCCTGTTCAGAGAGTGAGTATTTCCTTAAATGATCACATGCCTTAGCTAAACTATTCATCACCATGAACCCACAGACAACTTTCCCTGTTCAGAGAGTGAGTATTTCCTTAAATGATCACATGCCTTAGCTAAACTATTCATCACCTTGAACCCACAGACAACTTTCCCTGTTCAGAGAGTGAGTATTTCCTTAAATGATCACATGCCTTAGCTAAACTATTCATCACCATGAACCCACAGACAACTTTCCCTGTTCAGAGAGTGAGTATTTCCTTAAATGATCACATGCCTTAGCTAAACTATTCATCACCTTGAACCCACAGACAACTTTCCCTGTTCAGAGAGTGAGTATTTCCTTAAATGATCACATGCCTTAGCTAAACTATTCATCACCATGAACCCACAGACAACTTTCCCTGTTCAGAGAGTGAGTATTTCCTTAAATGATCACATGCCTTAGCTAAACTATTCATCACCATGAACCCACAGACAACTTTCCCTGTTCAGAGAGTGAGTATTTCCTTAAATGATCACATGCCTTAGCTAAACTATTCATCACCATGAACCCACAGACAACTTTCCCTGTTCAGAGAGTGAGTATTTCCTTAAATGATCACATGCCTTAGCTAAACTATTCATCACCATGAACCCACAGACAACTTTCCCTGGTCAAAGAGTGAGTATTTCCTTAAATGATCACAAGCCTTAGCTAAACTATTCATCATCATGAACCCACAGACAACTTTCCCTGTTCAGAGAGTGAGTATTTTCTTAAATGATCACATGCCTTAGCTACACTTTCCATCACCATGAACCCACAGACAATTTTTCCTGGTCAAAGAGTGAGTACAAGAGTATTTTGTTAACCAAAACAAAACAACGGAAAAGTCTAAAGCGGAACAGATTTAATTCTGACGAACCTGATTCGTAAAACCTGTCAAATATTATCTTCAATGCGAAGTGCATAAACGCTGTATTAATAACCTATCTTGAAAATTTTATTCTACACTTGCACTATCCTGAACTTATTTCACAAATACTGAAAACCTCTTTTTCACATGTAGTGATAAAAGGGTTGCGTTTTTAGCTCACCTGGCCCGAAGGGCCAATTGAGCTTTTCTCATCACTTGGCGTCCGTCATCCGGCGTCCGTCGTCGTCCGTCGTCTATAGCTTTTTACAAAAATCTTCTCCTCTGAAACCACTGGGCCAAATTTAACCAAACTTGGCCACAATCATCATCAGGGTGTATAGTTTAAAAAATGTGTCCGATGACCCCACCAACCAACCAAGATGGCCGCCATGGCTAAAAATAAAACATAGGGGTAAAATGTAGATTTTGACTTATATCTCTGAAACCAAAGCATTTAGAGTAAATCTGACATGGGATTAAACTGATTATCAGGTCAAGATCTATCTGCCCTGAAATTTTCAGACAAATCTGACAACCTGTTTTTGGGTTGCTGCCCCTGAATTAGTAATTTTAAGGAAATTTTGCAGTTTTTGGTTATTATCTTGAATATTATTATAGATAGAGATAAACTGTAAACAGCAATAATGTTCAGCAAAGTAAGATCTACAAATAAGTTGTCATGACCAAAATTGTCAGTCGACCCCTTTAGGAGTTATTGCCCTTAATAGTCAATTTTTAACAATTTTTTGTAAATTTTTGTAATCTTTTACAAAAATCTTCTTCTCTGAAACTACTGAGACAAATTTAACCATACTTGGCCATAATCATTATTAGGGTATCTAGTTTAAAAAATTTGTCCGATGACCCCGCCTTCCAACCATCATGGCCGACTTGGTTAAAAATAGAACATAGGGGTAAAATACATTTTTTGGTGTATATCTCTGAAACTAAAGCATTTAGAGCAAATCTGACAGGTGGCAAAAATGTTCATCAGATTTAGATTTATCTGCCCTGAAATTTTCAGACGAATCCGACAACCCGTTGTTGGGTTGCTGCCCCTGAGTTAGTAATTTTACAAAAATTTTGCAGTTTTTTGTTATTATCTTAGATATCATTATAATATCTAATATCTAATACTATTAATTATGATTTTAACCTTAATTTACATGATTTCCAAAGCATCAGTAAATACAGGTGAGTGACACAGGCTCTTGAGAGCCTCTAGTTTCTTTCTTTGTCATATTTATTGACCAATTTAATATTTTGTATACTATATTCTGTTGCTCTTGTTGCACACAATGTGTGCCTGAGTGTATTAGTAATAAACCCAATAATAAACCCAAGTTAAACTTACATTATGTACAGTTGCTCTGTTGTTCTTGTGGAAAGAAACTGCTTTTGAAAACTGTTGTATATATGACTTTAGGTCAACTTTTTGTTGTAAGGCTGGAGTTTTACTGTATTACAGACACATGATGTAAAATAATATACATATTTATACAGAAAATAATGTTAAAGCAAATCAATTACAAGCACTGTAGATTTAAAGTTGATTTTTTAAGTAGACTACCGGTAGTTAGTTGGAGTAAAGTTTTCTGAATTTTTTTATACGACCGCAAAAAAATTTTTGTGGTCGTATATTGGTATGACGTTGGCGTCGTCGTCGTCGTCCGAAGACACATTGGTTTTCGCACTCTAACTTTAGTTTAAGTGCATGGATCTCTATGAAATTTTACCACAAGGTTCAATACCACAAAAGGAAGGTTGGGATTAATTTTGGGGGTTATGGTACCAACAGTAAAGGAATAAGGGGCCGAAAAGGGGCCAAAAATAAGCATTTTTGTAACTTCCAGACATAACTTGTGTGTTAGTGTATGGATATCTCTGACATTGTACCACAAGGTTCCATATCACAAAAGGAATGCTGGGATTGATTTTGGGGGCAATTGCCTCAAAATTTTAGGAATTAGGGGCCAAAAAAGGGGCAAAAACAAGCATTTTTCTAGTTTCATGACAATAACTTGTGTTCAAGTGTATGGATCTTTCTGAAATTGTACTACAAGGTTCCATATCACTAAGGGAAAGCTGGAATTGAGTTTGGGGGTAATTGCCGAAACGTTTAGGAATTGGGGGCCAAAAAGGGGCCAAAAATAAGCATTTTTCTAGTTTCCAGACAATAACTTGTGTTCAAGTGTATGGATCTCTCTGAAATTGTACTGCAAGGTACCATACCACAAAGGGAAAGCTGGAATTGATGATGGGGGTAATTGCCTCAATATTTTAGGAATTAGGGGCGAAAAAGGGGCAAAAAACAAGCATTTTTCTAGTTTCAGGACAATAACTTGTGTGTAAGTGTATGGATCTCTCTGAAATTATACTGCAAGGTACCATACCACAAAGGGAAGGCTGGGATTGATGATGGGGGTAATTGCCTCAATATTTTAGGAATTTGGGGCCAAAAAGGGGCCAAAAAACACATTTTTCTAGTTTCCAGACAATAACTTGTGTTCAAGTGTATGGATCTCTCTGAAATTGTACTGCAAGGTACCATACCACAAAGGGAAGGCTGGGATTGAGTTTGGGGGTGATGAATCATAAGGGGGTTCAAAAAATTTGGGGGGGGGATTTTTTTTTTTTCCTTTTTTTTTCTTTTTTTCCTTGTTTTTTCTTTTAAAATTTTCCATTTTAAGTTGGTTATTTCTGATTTATATTTAAAAGCAAATAATAATGATATGGTAGGAGAAACACACCAAACAGGATGTGTAAATTATTATATAATAAGTATTGTGCAATAGCAAGAAATTTTCAATTGCACAGTATTGCACAATAGCAAGAAATCTTCAATTGCACAGTATTGCGCAATAGCAAGAAATCTTCAATTGCACAGTATTGCGCAATAGCAAGAAATATCCAATAGCACAATATTGCGCAATAGCAAGAAATTGTCAATTGTACAGTATTGCGCAATAGCAAGAAATATTTAATTGCACAGTATTGTACAAAAGAAGATACTTCGTATAAATTGCTTATTTCTTGACCAATTTCAATGGGGTTTTATTCTTGAATTCTTGGGGTTTTTTAATATGCTGAATCTAACCGTGTATTTAGTTTTTGGATTTTGGGCCCCGTTTTTAAATTGGTCCACATTGAGGTCAAAAGGGTCCAAAATTAAACTTTGTTTGATTTCATCAAAAATTGAATTATTGGGGTTCTTTGATATGCCGAATCTAACCGTGTATTTAGATTCTTAATTTTTTGGTTCCGTTTTCAAATTGGTCTACATTAAGGTCCAAAGGGTCCAAAATTAAACTTAGTTTGATTTTAACAAAAATTGAATTCTTAGGGTTCGTTGATATGCTGAATCTAAACATGTATTTAGATTTTTGATTATGGGCCCAGTTTTCAAGTTGGTCCAAATCTGGGTCCAAAATTAAACTTTGTTTGATTTCAACAAAAATTAAATATATGGGGTTCTTTGATATGCTGAATCTAACCATGTATTTAGATTTTTGATTTTTGGGCCCCGTTATCAACTTTGTCCACATTGAGGTCAAAAGGGTCCAAAATTAAACTTTGTTTGATTTCATCAAAAATTGAATTCTTGGGGTTCTTTGATATGCTGAATCTAACCATGTATTTAGATTTTGGATATTGGACCATAATAGGTGAATGTCCAATTTAAAATTTTTAAGTTCTTAGACCACATTCATTCTGTGTCAGAAACCTATGCTGTGTCAAATATTTAATCACAATCCAAATGCAAAGCTGTATCAAGCTTGAATGTTGTGTCCATACTTGCCCCAACTGTTCAGGGTTCGACCTCTGCGGTCGTATCAAGCTGCGCCCTGCGGAGCATTTTATTTAACATAATTTATTAATGTTACTGACACATTATTAATTCTTTTCCAGATGTATGAATTAGTGAGACCATTGTTAAGCATTTTACATTTAGAATGTACAGCATTAGAGAATTTTGAAGCATTGTTAGCACTCACAAATTTGTCATCGATTAGTGAATCTGTCAGGTAAAATTACTTTAGTGAATAAGAACAAATGTAACATGTTTAAGGACTCTGTAAATAAGTGACTATGTGGTAAACTTATAGACCAGGATGTTACTGCAAAATTAATACCATAACTTTATTAAACTTCTGATTTTCTCCGTTCTCTTCATGATTGATTGATTTACTGCTGCTATATGCCCAATGTTGAATGTAATATGCATATTGAGGACAATATCTGCTCACTTCAGGAATACTGTGTTATTTAAGATATGACACAAGTGACAAGATTGCTGACTTGGGCCATGCACATGATTTTTTTGTGTGTGCATATTTCTAAGTCATCTACAAGGGGCTAGTTATGGACGTAGAGGGGGTCCTATGGAATGATTTTCTTAACCCTCCTAAAAAAATAGTCATTGAATTAGCTTGTAAGTATTAAAACAAGCTTAGAACGTGGACATATATTTACCTATAGAACATCAAGTAAAGTCTGTTAACTTTTGTATATTTTAGGAAAAGGATTCTTGCAGAGAAAGGATTTTCAAAGATAGAGCATTACATGTTTGAAGAACATGAGTTATTAAAGAGAGCATCCACAGAGTGTATGTGCAATTTGGTCATGAGTGATGAGGTGAGTATTATAACATTCCTCCCTCTTTTTGAATGTCTTACTCAATTCATGATATGTGTGATCTCATTGTTAATGTTTTAACACTGATTGTTCAATGTGTAATTTCTATATCAGAATTGAGAAAGTCAGTGAAATGTTTATAAAAAGAATACTGTAAATGCAAAAAAGTTTGTTTGGATGTATTATTATGATTGTTAGACTATGGACTAAATGTGAGATTAGTTATTGTGATTTCACTTAGATGAAAAAAAAACAAGAATTTACAAGCATTAGAATTTTAAAAAAAAGGTGTTTTTTTTTATGACATTTATTGAAAGAAAGAATAAAATCCTACAATTTGGCCCATGTTGTTGTGACGATGAATGATTATCTTGCCTTATTCAAAAGATTTTTAGAATTATGCTTGATGACGACAAATATATCTTTGTCTTTTTCTCACTGAAATTTTTACAACATCTGTTAATATTCTTTTTGTTGTTTTTTTATCAGGTTGTAAAATTATTTGAAGGAGAGAACGACAGAGTTAAGTTATTGGTATTATATTGTGGTGATGAAGATGACCCATTACTTGTCAGGGCTGCTGCAGGATCCCTAGCTGTCCTGTCACACAGTGAAATAGTGTGTAAAAAAGTACTAGAGGTAAGAGTTATTTTCCTTTTCAGTGACTTTAATAGTAGAATTAAGAGTTATTTCCCTTATTAGTTACTTTTAAAGTAGAGTTAAGAGTTATTTCCCTTATCAGTTACTTTTTTGTAGAGTTAAGAGTTATTTCCCTTATCAGTTACTTTTATATTAGAGTTAAGAGTTATTTCCCTTATCAGTTACTTATATAGTAGAGTTAAGAGTTATTTCCCTTATCAGTTACTTTTATAGCAGAGTTAAGAGTTATTTCCCTTATCAGTTACTTTTATAGTAGAGTTAAGAGTTATTTTCCTTGTCAGTTACTGATAAATGACTGCAGTGGTGAAAATGACCATCAGTAATTATTGAGATAGCTTTTGTATCTGTCAAAAAAATTTTTAGACAGTCAATCTTGTCATTATTACTATATAAAAAAATACATACACATATTTCTATTTTGTTGACTTTAATGATGTTTTTAGTTTTTTGTACTAAGCATAAATCAGGTCGTTGGTTTTATCTTTTCACATGTTATCAAATTGATGCCTTTTGTAGCTTACTTTATGGTATGGGTTTTGGTCATTAGTGACCTATAGTCGTTAAAATCCCTGTCTTTTGGTGTCTGGTGGATATTTGTTAACTTAACAATCATACCACATCTCCTTATTTTCATATTATTATAATGAAGAATTGTTTTTACTTTTGTATGACCTTTACATATGACCAAAACAATGTCTTTGATAAGATTTATGCCACACTTTTTATAATTCAGTTCGGCCTACTAAAGTTTTAAAGAAGAGCAGGACTCTCATTAAGATTTTTTAAAGCAAATGATGGGAGGTCAAAGGTTTGAAGGAAAACATTCACAATTTGGGTGCTCTGAATATGTGTTAAGTTTGTTATTAAGCAATTCTTTTTATTTGCAGGTCAAACCTCATATGGAAATGCTGCAGTCTCTTCTTGTGAATGAGAATGTAGAAATCCAGCATCGAGGATGTTACATCATGGTAAACTTGATTAATTCTAACAAAGAAATAGCTGAAAAATTGTTAGAAGGACAAATGTTAGAAATTCTAATGGCTATATCAATTCTTAATGAACCCGAGCGACAGCGTGCAAAAGAACTTTGTGTACAATGTTTGAAAAAGGCAGAGGAGTACGGAATTATCAAGCCAAATAAGTAATTCAGAGACGATTTTTTGTTTGACAAAAATCATGACATAAACTGTTTCATTTTCAATGTAGACTTATTTAACTTCCTGGTTTGAAAATATGTCTGTTTTAATGATACCTAATTTTTTTGTTTTTAGTTTAGGATGTTACAGAATTAAATGTGTATGGGGCATGGGAGGGCTTTTTTAAAACCCCAACAGCCTATATTATAAAGGTTTCATTAAACTCATAATTCCTACAAAATTCTAAGGCAAACACCCATTATTATTAATTTGAGGGCCTCCCATCCCCTCACCACCCAGCAATCATGAATTTTGGAACAGATTTAGTTCCTTTGATTTGCTATCAGGAGCTATTATAGCATTCTAATTTATGATTTATCTCTTTTGAATTGCCTAAAGTTAGGTTCATCATTCTGGAAATGAGCTTGGTGAGGCCTATCAAAAAAAAAATGGTTGTTCCTTCATTTTGACTCTGCACATATTCATGTAACATGCAGAATCATTGCATGCATTATGTATAGCAAATATGACAAATTTTTGACAAAATATCATACATATCATTTGACATTTTTAATCAGGGCCAACACAACGCACGTTCTACATTGAAATAGGCAGTGAGCCTTAGGGAAATTGAAATGTAGAAAACAGTTTTATTTCATTTTCATATTAAATTCAATCTTCTTTCTATGGGTTCATATGGCTATTACACCCAAGGGAGGTAACTTGGAAGTCTTAAGTATTCAAATGTCTTAAAATAATTGTGAAATAAAAGCTAGAAGTGATTATTTCCGGAGAAAACTTAATATATATAATAACTTCATCTGATTAAATGGGAAATCACATTCACCATTAATCAACATGTTGTTTATAATAAAAAAAATATCCAACTGGTCGGAACCAGTTCAAACTATGGAGAACTGGCCGTTTCAGAATCTTAAGGATCATGGGTAATTTCATTGTTTGTACCCCAAAATGAAAATAACGTCACGTCATGGGTTGAATTTTCATTGTTTATGATGTTTTTAACCAATCACGACATTCTGGTGTACACTTTTGCAAATATTACCCAGAATGCATTAGATTCTGAAATGGCGAATTAGAGATATATTTGAATTTTTATTGTTAGCTAGATTTGTAAAGTTATCTTCATCCCTTATTTTTATTCTCCCATTTCATATTTGAACCTGTTTAAAACAGGTGGTCATATTTGGTGCTTAAGTTCTGTTTTATACTATATACACAGGGTGATAGTGCAATGAGAAAGAAATCACTCAGATTTTAAATGCTAATAGTAGTGGAAAAATCAAATGCTAGAATTAAGTCAGGTGATGTTTATACCTACTGAATATTCATAGAAGCTTAATAATATACAAGGATCATTGTGTAATTTTTTTTTTATCAGGATGTGTTAGTACTTTTGTATACTATAATGTTTTATGTGTGTATTAGTTTATATAGAATCATTAGGGTGATAATGTTATCTATTTGTTTGTTTACTTGTTTGAATGATCTGAAATAATTTTTTTTAATTGACTATTATGGTCAAAAGAAAGTTTTTTTATTACTACTTATTAGATTTTAGTTTCATCAATTACTGTAAATTCAGAAATTATTGTGAGCATTTATTATGGATATTGTCGAACTATAGACTACTTTCAAATTTGTGCACTTTCCGTACCTTTCCCATGTCACAATGTCATAGACACAATGCTTATCTTATTACATCACAGTAAGAACCGATTGTTCAATAATGTCATTCACACCTCATTCATAAAAAACAACTCAAGATTGGTGTATGGACACAAATGCAACATTAATTATAGGGATTTCAGAAAATGGTGATTAACTATTGAAATTAAAAAATGCTAGTTTTTATTTTTGCAAAACTTTATCTTTGTTGTTAAAATCAGTGTTAAGATTCTGCATATTTCTGCATAAACTGTTACCCTGCTTTGACAGTAAAGGATAATGTAATGCATATTTTGTTGCAAACTGTATCCTTGTTTTGACACATAGGGGTTTGATATGTATACTGTGTATTTCTCTGTTACCCTGCTTTGACAGTAAAGGATAATGTAATAGATATTTTGTTGCAAACTGTATCCCTGTTTTGACACAAAGGAGTTTGATATGTATACAGTGTATTTCTGTATTCATGCTATGGCAGGTGTAGAATAGAATGAGTGATGTATTTATATGTGCCAAAATGTGTTTGATAAACAAGAGTATATTTCTTAAAAAATTAAAATTATTAAAACTATTCTGGATTTGTGTTTTATTCTATGAAATTACTTTGTCTTTTCATGTACTATCAGTGTTAAAAAAGTATTTGTTGCCTACAATTTTTTTGCAATATAATTAAAAACTTTGGGTTTTTTCTTTTAAAAAAATAGTGTGAGGTTGCTTCTAGTAGGATTTTAAAGAACTTGGTACCAATAGAAGCAAAATTGTCAAGGTTTATTTGCTTATTTGGTTTGGTGTGAAAAGTTCGCATTTTCTGATGAAATAGCCACAAGAAATATTTTTTTGTTTGGAAATTTGCTATACATTTCAACCAAATCAAATTGTAAAATAATAATAAACATGTTCACATCAGGAGAAAACAAAAACAACTGCAGACAAAAGTAAGACCAAATAAAGAAATATAAAGCCAATTCTTTGTCCTTCAACACATGGTTTGTTAAAATATAACCATTGTATAAAGATGTTCTTGTTTGTCATATGTCCATTGTCCTTGACCTCTTTTTCACAGTTTAGCAACAGATTAAAAAATTGTATAGTTTTTTTTTTGTCTTGGTACTTTCTCCCTTATTACAGTAATATGTTTTGTAATTTGGTATGTTTCTCAGATTTAATAGGCAATATTTTTACTGTGGTGTATGGAATGATCGTTAGGTGATATGTCTGTTTTGCAGGCTGCATTTGTCCATGACCAAATTTTAATTGTTCATTGGTCAGTGTTTAGTTACTGTAGTTTGTTTATTTTCTAATATGCTACAGTCGAACCTCATTGTGTCGAAAACTCGGATGAGTCTTAAGTAATTTCTTGGTCCCTATAAAATTCCTGTTTCGTCAATGCATATTTACCTCTGATGAGTCGAACTTGGTTGATTCAAATACTCTGTTAAGTCAAGTAAACTTTATAGCCCGTCGATGTAAAATTAATGTTAATTGACGCCGATGATTTGAAGTTTGAAATTATGAAATTTTTAAAGATGCACACTTAACAATAATAATTCAAATCTTATGCAACCTAATCATTTTCAAATTAGATTAAAGCTGTGTAAACATACTTGTTTGGATAACAATTAAAAACGAGATGTTTATGGTGACCAGTAATTAACACCTTTGTTGATTGTCCAAGCGGAACTATAGTGTGTTGGACATATTTAACCTGACATAAAAACGAAATGAATTTAAATGACCTAACCGAGATTAAATGAATCGTTAGAACAAAAATCCATTAATTACAATAAATAAAAGGATCAAGACAATTATGATTAATTTATAATAATTAAATGCAAAGCAGACGACCCACTATCATCAGAGATCTTTCTAAACTTGTTTCCATCCACGAGGAATTTCATAATTTATGGTGACTGACCTTTGTAAATATTTGTGTATTGATTTTATTTGTGAATGTTTTGTATCTGTCCTTGTGTGTTTAATTATTAGGAGGGACCAAAAAATATGGAGATTGAATACCAGCCATAAAGTGTCATATAAAAAAGGCATACTGTTTCAAAATATCTAGTTAACACAAATCTCATACTGTATTTCATGGGTTCAAAATTTATGACACACACTCAACATCGGATAAGTGGAATACTTTTGTTCAGTCCCTTCGAATTTGACACAATGAGGTTCAACTGTATAAGCAGTTGGTCAATTATTTGTTGTATGAAATGACTGTAAAGTTTAAATATCTGTTTGGCAGGGTTCATCTGACCTTACAAAGTATTTAGTCGTGTATATATAGATAATGATTGTAAGGTGTCCATGTCTATCTGACAAGTTCATCTGACCTTGACCTCATTTTCATGGTTCAGTGGTCAATGTCAAATTTTCCTGGTTGTCTGTTTTTCTAATGCTACAAGTAGTAAGTCCTGTTTATATAGATAATGATTGTAAGGTGTCCATGTCTGTCTGACAAGTTCATCTGACCTTGACCTCATTTTCTTGGGTCAGTGGTCAATGTCAAGTTTCTGGCAAGATGAGAGCACTAACTATGCAATTTTCCATATAATTAATGTTTCCAAGGGGTATAACTCTTTTAAAAATAGTTGATCGGCACTGATTTTCGAACTTGTCCAAGACATTGCTGATATAAGCCTATGATATAAGTTTCATAAAAATCTGGCAAGAATTGTACATGTGAGAGTGCTAACAAGACCGGACAGATGGATGGAAGCCCAGTATTTCTATGTCCCCCGCAACAACCCGGTCATTAGTTTACTATCTCATTGACCTATACCTAATATCTCCATTATTCAAAAAAATATTTTTTTTGTTTGTATTGATGTGTTGCTGTCTCATGGATATAAATCTGAGCTTTGTATGTAATAATAATAACATAGATTTTGATTGTCATAAGGGTCTGTAGGGGCCTGTGGCAAGGATGAATTTCTGTTTTTATCAACCTTATTTTCCACTGGTGGTCGAAATTTCTAACCGTTCATCCCTTGCAGGACCTACGTATTGCATGAATGGTAAATAGTTTCTCGTCCTAAATATGCATAAAATAGTTGCCACTAGACTTCAAACAAGCAACAATCAATAAATCCAATTGTCATAAAAATTAAAATAACAAAAATGCTAAACTCCAAAGAAAATTTAAAATGGAAATTCTCTTATCAAATGGCAAAATTAAAAACTCAAACACATCAAACGAATAAAAAACAAATTTTATATTCCTGACTTGGTACAGGCATTTACTTATGTAGAAAATGGTGGATTAAACCTGGTTTTACAGCTAGCCAAACCTCTCACTTGTATGACAGTTGCATAAAATTTCATTATATTGACAAAAATGTGTTTAACAAAACAAACGAACATAATAACTTAGCTCTGATCTATAGCATATAATCAAAACTAAAGTACGGATTGCAACTGGATTATTTTAATTCATGGAAAATGAACACATATCATTATTTAAACAAAAAAAAACATCTAAAAGAAAACATACAAAAAGTAGAAATGATAAATAAGTAAAAAAGAACTAAAATATCACTAAATATACACTGTAAACACAGAAATTAATGTGTTCATTTAAAAATGTAAATGTTGATAAACACACAAAATATGTGAGATTAATTTAAAAGTATTTTAGAAAATGCTACATATAAATAATAAAATTTGAATGTAAATTAAGACCTTTAATTAACTGATAAATTCAATCATATTTTTCCCAAGAATTGAAAAAAATGCAAAAATTTCTAAATAAACAACATATAATAGTCAATTGTAAACTGAATATCACCAGAGATAAGGTAACCCTTATCAAACCTTATCACTGAGCCCATTACAATGGCAAAAAAAAAATCAGATCTAACCAAATTTCTATTAAATAAACTGGCTGAGAAATTATTATTACATAAGTACAGTGGCAATAGATCAATGTCATAATGTCATGATGTTAATAGCAAATAAAATGTAGGTTGGTGGTCAACTGTTCACTGGCAGTCCAAGTTCCAACAGTCCCTTAACTACTGCCTTGAAACTGTCACATTAAACTTTTGATTGAGGTATCATTTTAATTATGCAATGTTTCATTTAAAACATTTATGTAAGAAAATACTATGAAATTACAACAATATCAAAAATTGCTATTGTTATGATCATTCCATGAAAAAAATGCATGACATTGTATACCTCTCCAAGAATAATGTCATGACATCTTATACCACTCCAAGAATAAAGTCATGACATCGTATACCACTCCAAGAATAATGTCATGACATTGTATACCACTCCAAGAATAATGTCATGACATCGTATACCACTCCAAGAATAATGTCATGACATTGTATACCACTCCAAGAATAATGTCATGACATTGTATACCACTCCAAGAATAATGTCATGACATTGTATACCACTCCAAGAAAAATGTCATGACATTGTATACCACTCCAAGAATAATATCATGACAATGTATACCACTCCAAGAATAATATCATGACATTTTACATCACTCCAAGAATAATGTCATGACATTTTACACCACTCCAAGAATAGTGTCGTGACAATTTATACCACCCCAAGAATAACGTCATGACATTTTATACCACTTAAAAAATAATGTCATGACATTTTATTACACTTTTTATTACACTCCAAGAATAATGTCATAACATTTTTTGACACTCCAAGAATAATGTCATGACACTTCATTCCACTCAAAAAATTATTTCATGACATATCATTCCCCTAAAAAATAGTCCTGAGAAATGTTGGTTCATACTGAAATATCTGCACATTAAAAGCACAATAAAAAGTAAAATAACAAAAATACCAAACTCCAAGGAAAATTTAAAATGGAAAGCATTCAATACTGTTAGATATACACTTAGTTGGAATTTACCATTGTTAAAAAATTGCTATGTTACAGTTCACACAATGTGATTCAGTTAACAATCACTCATCATAATGAGCAAAACATTACAAATGTCTCTAAATTTAGGCACATATCTTTTTTTAGGGGGAAAGGGGGGGGGCATGTTTTTTCCCTAAGGACAAATAATTATTTTTCAAGAAATTCAGAAAAAAAAAATCATTAAAAAAAAACCTCCCCCAGAAAAAAGAAGAAATTATGAATGGTCACTGTCTTATGAAAAGTTGATAGATGATTATGAAAATATTGTTAATGACAGATTTAATGTAATGGCACATTATTTACCAAGTTGTATAAATTAGTTATCCGTGTGCCAAATTTTTACACGATATTAATTTCTCTTAGCTCATCCCACTTGTATCCCTGTCTTACAACATTTCTAAAAATGAATACGAAATTAATATCTAAGACCTAAAATATATATAAAATAAAATATATTATTCTCAATTACCTCCCCTATCATTGTTGACATTTATATGATCAATATTATGCAATGGATGTTTAGTACATTTATTTCCATATACAGTCAAACCTGCATATAAAGGTCACCGTTGTAACTAGAGAAAACTTGCCTTATTGAAATTTGTTACAAAATTTTGGAAAATATTTTAAATTAAAGAATATATCTTCCTCATACAAAGCTTCCTTGCCCAGCTTTGGCTTTACTTTTTGTATTTTTTGGTTTTAACAGCTCTTTAATTTTTGAATAAATTTTGGATTTTTAAATATTTGGGTCTATTAGCATCTGCTGCAATACAATTGGTGCTGTTTATGTTATTGTAAGTAACCTTTTAATTGATGTTTAAAATGCATATGTATTACCTTACCTACCTACCTAGTCCTTATTATGCCCGGAGGCACATAGGGCAAGGACTAGATCTTTCCACTCATCTCTGTTCTGTGCTTTCTTTTCTATTTCGCCCCAGCTGATTCCATGTTCTTTCATTTCAGCTTCAACTGTTCTTCTCCAAGTTGTTTTGGGGCGTCCTTTCTTTCTTTTCCCCTCAGGTGTCCATCTTAGGGCAACTCTGGTCAAGTCCTCTGCTGGTCTTCTAAGAACATGGCCAATCCATCTCCATCTTTTTTGCGTCAATAAGGTCTCCATGCTGTTGGATCCTGTTGTTTCATATGTATTACTAGCAGGAAATGAAGAGGGTGATCTGACGAGAATTTTTTTCCTTTATAAATCAAGGTGACCTTTATAGCAGGTTTGACTCTTAATCGTAACAATTAATAATGAAATGTTTAAACTATATTACAAGAAAAAATAATACTACATAATTAACATGGTAAACTCTATTAACCAAGTAGAAAATATAATAATTATGTCTCAGGGCAAGAAAATAACACAAGAAGCAAATTTTGCTAGTAAATATATACTTAAATCTTACTATCATACATTTGCTAACCCATTATAATTTGTTTACTTTTACCAAAACTCACATATTATAATGTTGCATGTGAAATGGTAATTTGAAGCTGTACTATAAAGAAAAACTAAGAAACTTTAACACTTCTGAAATGACATTTGTTATCATTTAAATTCCAATAATAGTCAATATTGTTGCTTTTATTCAAACTTGGCATAAAACCAAACTGTTGCTAGTCACTTTTTTTGCAACAAACAAAGGGTAAGAGTCTGAAAGTTTCATCTTGCATGTTTGCCAGTTTGCTAGCATTAATTTCAAGCCTTGTAACTAAACACTGTAAACCAACTAATTTTCGTGAACGATTTAATCAAGTAGAAAAATAACATGAATAAAAATCATCTTGAATACAGTATGTAAATTTAACTTTCAAATCTTTCTTTATTTTACTACATCAAGTACACTTGAAAATATTGAAATTAAATTGCTTAGGGCTTAACTAGAAATAAAGTATATGTGAAAATCAGTTGGTTTACAGTAATTAGATTTTTGTTAAAATCATTGCACTGCAAATATATTTAGTATATATTCAAACAATCAGTAATAACCGAGTAAACTTCAACTTTAAAACAACAAAAATTCATATCTAGATTTTGACTAAGTCCTAAAATGAAAAGACAATTTATTGAGGTACTCCTGCAGTGTTCCTATGATTTTTCATGGCCGTTGCATACCAATCTAACTGGTCGAGAAGTTTGCCTGCACCTTTTTCCATATGGTCATTTTTGGGGGCACCTTCCTCGTCCAGGGCTTTGTGAACTTCTGGAATCCCAAATATATTAGAGACAGATAATGTTCCTATTTCACTGAGCAGTGGTCTCAATGCCATGGCTGCCCTCATTCCTCCATAAATACCTAAAAAAGACAGCAAAAATGAAATAACTTATTATCCCTTTGGCTCTAGATACCTTATGTTGCAAGGGAGATAACTAGGTGTTGTCTGTTGTCAAGGTGTCATTAGCAACAATTTTGTGCAATCACAATCACACAATTTTTGGGATATTGAAAAGGTATTATTTTGAAAATTTTTAAAACTACCCTTAATAACATAAATTGTATAGAACAGGAATAATAATAGAACTGTATTTGAAGAGATGTCACGGTAAATATTGGATTTGAAGAGATGTCACAATAAATATTGGATTTGAAAAGATGTCACAGTAAATATTGGATTTGACAGTGGCAACTCTTTAAACAGTGCACTGTAATGTTATTCTTTAATTGGGAAGTGCAACTGATCACTCTAACCACCCAACACACTACTCCATAAAAATACCTTTACAATAAAGGACAACAAAGATGGCCTGACTTGGTGTATGTCAAAGGACAACAAACATATGGTCTAGTGATGGCCTGACTTGGTGCATGTCAAAGGACAACAAACATATGGTCTAGTGATGGCCTGACTTGGTGCATGTCAAAGGACAACAAACATATGGTCTAGTGATGGCCTGACTTGGTGCATGTCAAAGGACAACAAACATATGGTCTAGTGATGGCCTGACTTGGTGCATGTCAAAGGACAACAAACATATGGTCTTGATGGCCTAACTTGGTGCATGTCAAAGGACAACAAACATATGGTCTAGATGGCCTGACTTGGTGCATGCCAAAGGACAACACACATATGGTCTAGTGATGGCCTGACTTGGTACATGTCAAAGGACAACAAACATATGGTCGTGATGGCCTGACGTGGTGCATGTCAAAGGACAACAAACATATGGTCTAGATGGCCTGACTTGGTGCATGTCAAAGGACAACAAACATATGGTCGTGAATGCCTGACGTGGTGTATGTCAAAGGACAACAAACATATGGTCTAGATGGCCTGACTTGGTGCATGTCAAAGGACAACAAACATATGGTCTAGTGATGGCATGACTTGGTGCATGTCAAAGGACAACAAACATATGGTCTTGATGGCCTGACTTGGTGCATGGCAAAGGACAACAAACATATGGTCTAGATGGCATGACTTCGTGCATGCCAAAGGACAACAAACATATGGTCTAAATGGCCTGACTTGGTGCATGTCAAAGGACAACAAACATATGGTCTAGATGGCCTGACTTGGTGCATGTCAAAGGTCAACAAACATATGGTGTAGATGGCCTGACTTGGTGCATGTCAAAGGACAACAAACATATGGTCTAGATGGCCTGACTTGGTGCATTTCAAAGGACAACAAACATATGGTCTAGATAGCCTGACGTGGTGCATGTCAAAGGACAATAAACATATGGTCTAGATGGCCTGACTTGGTCCATGCCAAAGGACAACAAACATATGGTCTAGATGGCCTGACGTGGTGCATGTCAAAGGACAACAAACATATGGTCTAGATGGCCTGACTTGGTGCATGTCAAAGGACAACAAACATATGGTCTAGATGGCCTGACTTGGTGCATATCAAAGGACGACAAACATATGGTCGTGATGGCCTGACGTGGTGCATATCAAAGGACAACAAACATATGGTCTAGATGGCCTGACTTGGTGCATGTCAAAAAGGTGTGGTGGGGTTAAACCAGTTTATGGGAGCACAAACCTCCCACTTTTCTTATCTAGACCATATGTTATAAAAGCAACTAAACATGCTGAAGGATGAACGCAAATTTTTGGAAGATTTGAAATATATAAACTCCAAGTGATGTACTATATTTGGCATGAAGGGCTGCATTGATTTGCATTTTTATTTTTACAGTAAATAAGAATAAATAAAGTTTCTGCATAGAAAAGTTATTTTAATTGATCAAAGTAGAGTCATATTGATTATTACATTTAACTAATAGTCTTACATTTATCAGTAAGAATTATAGATTCTGTCACTGTATCAAGTGTGTTATGATATTTCTCCAATCGAGACAGTAAAATTTAGAATTTAAAGAGCGAGGCTTGCCGAGAATTTTAAATATCTAAAATTTAACTGTTAAAAGTGGCGAAATATTGACTATTTTGTATTACACAAGATATAATGGTGGAATCTGTTTCTCTTATGATCTTTAGACAATCTCTAAACAAAGTTTATTTTTCCTTTTTAAAGATTTGCAGAAAGTTGCATTTTTTATATGTGACGTCATTAGGCATGGTCGCCTTTTTTCATGATGTCATAATTGAAAATTCAGAAGAAATGAAGAAAATTTGAAGTCATAATTGACAATGATTGAATTTCAACTAATCATTTGCTGAGAACAACATTTTTCTACAGATGAAAAATATTATTCTCACACCGATTGAGAAATTGTGAAAAATTAGCATGAAAATTAGAGAAAAGCAAAGGTGCGTCTTTATATGATAAAGCTGATTCTATTGGATATGAAACAAATAAAATACCACATACAATGTAGCATATGTTTAAGTTATTGAAAAACAAATATTCAAATTATATACCTATTGAAAGCACAAAATACTTATTTTGAAGATGTACATATAAAGTAAACCATTTACTCATAAATTCAGTCTGGGGCCTTGTTGGACGAGTGGTCTAAGTAGTTCAACAACAGTATCACTAGCCAGTCAACACTGAGGTTGTGAGTTCGGCTCCTGCACGGTGCAGGTACACTCCACTCCAATCTTAATTGTCTAGGACTGTCAGTTTTCCTACCTAAGGTTGTGGTTCTCTCCCAGCACTTCGGCTTCCTCTACCAATAAAAACTGACCGCCACGAAATAGCACAATAGTGTTGAAAGTGGCATTAAACGCCAATCAATCAAATTCAGTCATCAATGGGAGATAACCCCTATCAGCATGTTTAGAATAAAATTAGTTTTTTAACAAAGATTATAGTGATAAATTGTTTTTTCAGAAAGTAATAACAAAACCAGAAAAAGCCTGGATAACCTTTAATGAAATGTCAGAAGTTTTAAGCAGCCTTACTATGGCCCTTTACCTGAAATTTATAGGCACCAATCATAAGCCTGTAAGGTGAAATGTGATTTCTAGTCCACGAAATTGAACAAACACAGTGTACACATACCTGGAGAATAGCACACTATTGCACTGGGTTTATATGAAAAAATTGATCCAGGAAAATGATCTAGCATGTTAGACAATGCTGGTGGTATGGAATGGTTGTATTCCCCAGATACAACAATGAAAGCGTCAGCTGCCTTGACTTTGTTCTCAGCATCCAGAAGCCACTGAGGACATCCCTTTCTTTCTGGTCCATAGAAATGTACTGGCTTATGCAGCATGGGGAATTTCATCTCTAATGGATCTGAAATAAGTAAAAAACATGTGTTTAAACTTCTGAAGATATATGCAGGTGCAGTATCAAGGATGTACTTAGGTGAAATTAAAAAAATCTAGAATCTAAAATTGATACTATTACTCAGAAGAGCATTAGTTAAGGAACAAAATAAGCTAAAAATATTGATAGGTTATGGCGCTCCTTTTCGAGATTTTTAATTTAAAAAAATGGGGGGAAAAGGCTGACTCAGACTTTTACCTTATATTTGCATTGGTATTATTTGGGTCTCAAATCGAAAGAAAGGAAATCTAGAATCTACTTAAATTTTGGTATTTGACCTTTTATGAGCTATTGAGGTCTTATATGAAAAGAAAAATGGGTGTTATGGGGCAAAGTATTTTACTCTGTATCATAAGGAAAACTAGAGGCTCTAAAGAGCCTGTGTCGCTCACCTTGGTCTATGTGAATATTAAACAAAGGACGCAGATGGATTCATGACAAAATTGTGTTTTGGTGATGGTGATGTGTTTGTACATCTTAATTTACTGAACATTTTTCCTGCTTACAATTATCTCTATCTATAATTAACTTGGCCCAGTAGTTTCAGAGGAGAAGATTTTTGTAAAAGATTACTAAGATTTACGAAAAAATGGTTAAAAATTGACTATAAAGGGCAATAACTCCTAAAGGGGTCAACTGACAATTTCGGTCATGTTGACTTATTTGTAGATCTTACTTTGCCGACATTTATTGTTTTTTACAGTTTATCTCTATCTATAATAATATTCAAGATAATAACCAAAAACAGCAAAATTACCTTAAAATTACCAATTCAGGGGCAGCAACCCAACAACGGGTTGTCCGATTCATCTGAAAATTTCAGGGCAGATAGATCTTGACCTGATAAACAATTTTACCCCATGTCAGATTTGCTTTAAATGCTTTGGTTTTTGAGTTAAAAGCCAAAAACTGAATTTTACCCCCATGTTCTATTTTTAGCCGTGGCGGCCATCTTGGTTGGTTGACCAGGTCACGCCACACATTTTTAAAACTAGATAACCAAATGATGATTGTGGCCAAGTTTGGTTTAATTTGGCCCAGTTGTTTCAGAGGAGAAGATTTTTGTAAAAGATTACTAAGATTTACGAAAAATTGTTAAAAATTGACTATAAAGGGCAATAACTCCTAAAGGGGTCAACTGACCATTTCAGTCATGTTGACTTATTTGTTAATCTTACTTTGCTGAACATTATTGCTGTTTACAGTTTATCTCTATCTATAATAATATTCAAGATAATAACAAAAAACAGCAAAATTTCCTTAAAATTACCAATTCAGGGGCAGCAACCCAACAACAGGTTGTTCGATTCATCTGAAAATTTCAGGGCAGATAGATCTTGACCTGATGAACAATTTTACCCCATGTCAGATTTGCTCTTAATGCTTTGGTTTTTGAGTTATAAGCCAAAAACTGCATTTTACCCCTATGTTTTATTTTTAGCTGTGGCGGCCATCTTGGTTGGTTGGCCGGGTCACGCCACACATTTTTTAAACTAGATACCCCAATGATGATTGTGGCCAAGTTTGGTTTAATTTGGCCCAGTTGTTTCAGAGGAGAAGATTTTTGTAAAAGATTACTAAGATTTACGAAAAATGGTTAAAAATTGACTATAAAGGGCAATTACTCCTAAAGGGGTCAACTAACCATTTCGGTTATATTGACTTATTTGTAAATCTTACTTTGCTGAACATTATTGCTGTTTACAGTTTATCTCTATCTATAATAATATTCAAGATAATAACCAAAAACAGCAAAATCTCCTTAAAATTACCAATTCAGGGGCAGCAACCCAATAACCGGTTGTCCGATTCATCTGAAAATTTCAGGGCAGATAGATCTTGACCTGATGAACAATTTTACCCCACGTCAGATTTGCTCTTAATGCTTTGGTTTTTGAGTTATAATTCAAAAACTGCATTTTACCCCTATGTTCTATTTTTAGCAATGGCGACCATCTTGGTAGGTTGGCGGGGTCATCGGACACATTTTTAAAACTAGATACTTGAATGATGATTGTGTTTAAGTTTGGGTGCATTTGGCCCAGTAGTTTCAGAGAAGAAGATTTTTGTAAAAGTTTACGGACGACGGACGCAGGACGACGGACGCAGGACAACGGACGACGGACGCAAAGTGATGAGAAAAGCTCACTTGACCTTTCAGGTCAGGTGAGCTAAAAACTAAGGAGTTTGAACTTCTGACAAAATTTTTTAAACATGACCTAAGTACATCCTTAAGGCATCATATAAAAGAATGTATTTTAGGTCAAATTTCAGGGACTAAGGTTGTTTAATTTTTTGCATTTTTCATTCATGTTTACCTATGCTGTGTTATCCTCTGTTTTCATACAACAGAGGCATATTTAGGTGTGGGAGGGCATTTATGGACCTTAATAGTCTTATCCAAGATCACTCAAGTGAATGAACAAATGAATGATTTCATTCTCATAAACTAGTTCATTGCTACAGAGAAAATAACAGTTCATATATAATACATATATTTGATTTGCATGTGTGAAAATATAAAACCAGGTGGACAGACTTTCACCGATATGTATCGTATAAATCTACACAACTTTTCTAGTTCAAAAACATTTTCAGATGAGAATACGCGATTAAATTTAATAATGTTAGAATTTTTTACACAGTAATGTGTTAAATTTAGGTTAATTTTTCCGTTTAGGGTAATTAGGCTCCTTCAATGTCCTTGTCAATGCATCTTAGGATTTTTTGGTGTTTTTTAGAAATCTTTTTTATGCCCCGTTGTAAATTTTGATTTTTTTCTCTATTAAATTATTCACATCTTCATACTTTTAATGAGAGAATACAATTTGGTGCAGACACTTTCTATAGCTAAATACAATATTGTGACTTCTAGATTTCCAAGGTTGGCAAAAAATTGGGAGGTTAATATTTGACTCAGTTCAATACTTAAGTTGATTAACTTGACTGAAATTATTAAAGGTTAATTAAAGGCAATCAAAAATTTACCTGTGTGTTTGTTCTGTTTCACACAACATTGTATTTACAGAAAGACAACACTAGTGTACTTTTACTCATTGGAAAATCTACATGCCTGAATAAAAGTATGCTTACAATGGCTGGTGATTGAAAATTTAGATAACTTGTATTATGAATTATGATATATTTATTGAACTTTTTGTTTTATAGTTTTAAATTTATAGTTGCAGTGGTGGCCATATCTTAAAGAGCGTATTAGGCGGATCAACCATAATTCTTTAAAT
Organism: Mytilus californianus; assembly: GCF_021869535.1. Taxonomy (NCBI): domain Eukaryota; kingdom Metazoa; phylum Mollusca; class Bivalvia; order Mytilida; family Mytilidae; genus Mytilus; species Mytilus californianus. The sequence goes on from NW_026262615.1 coordinate 43,909,760, forward strand.
GGTTATCTTTTAACCAAAGTTTGCCAGCATTTTGTCTCTGATCTACAATTTTTAATTATTTTATTGAATTTTTTGTCAGATTTTCTATTTTTGTATAGATTACAACAGATAATAAATGCCAAGTGATACCAAAAAATCTTGCTAGCCCTTTGTCCAGGTGAGCTAAAGAGAAAGAAGCAAAAATCTAAAAGCATTATATAAGAATGCGTCTAAATGTTCAGAGAAAATTATAAATTATATATATGGCATTGGCTATCTATTTTGCCGGCTCTGATTAAAATATCTTAATTAAAGCTGGCAAAATTGCATATTTCTATAGCAATGGCTATTTTGCTAGTGCAGGCAATATAGTGATTTTGTTATTTTGCCAGTTCTTCATTTTAGTTGTGTTCTTTGTAAAGAGAGAATTTTAATATTTACTTTGAAAAGTTCTACAAAAATATGCATTGCCAATTAACATAAAAGAAACAAATTGTTAAATGAGATAACTGAGCAACAATATCTGAGATACAAAATTATAAGTATAATCGTTTAAAAACATTTATGTGTCCAAGTGAAAATAAGACTGTGTAAAAGGAAATACACAAATATTGAGCATCTAATTGTTACAAAGTAATGAAATCATATCAAATCATGTAGTTGAAAATACTACTAAAATCAGTCACAGTCTAATACTACATGTATGCATTATGTCATAACATTTTGTTTAACAGATACAGTACCAAAACATTCTTATGCAGCATAAGAATAAAATCTCAGATCTTTTTTCTGTATGTTGTAAAAAAATAAAAAATAAATATCTCATTGCATATAAATATTATAAAACATTATATAATCTAACAAAATCAATCACATAGCTTCAAAATCAAAAATGTTTAAATTAAATTTGCTTTTAAAATAATAGTCAGTTCTTTAATATTGCATATATATAAGCTAGTATAATAGTCCCAGATATAGGTAAACAAAATCCTTTTTTATTGTCAAAACTGGTTTCCACTTGCCTATATATACTGCTGTAAAAATTGTAAAAACTGGAAAGTGTAAGTTATACATACCAAACATTTCAACCTCATAATTTCTTTTTTCAAGCTGTTTCTTCATAAATCTTGCAACTCGTAATCCAACTCGATTTTCTCTGACTGTTCCCAGAAACAATATAGCCTTTAACTTGCTAGATGCTTTTGATGAAGCCATTCTGTTCAGTTCCTGCAGATAAGCTCTGTACATACCAATATGAAAAAAAGAAGGGTTGATTTTACTTAAATTGTATTTACAATTCGATATTTATACATGCATTGCTATTTAGCTGAATAATACAGTTAAAATTCAGAAAAATTTAAAATACAACAAAGCGGTTCTACTATAGAAACATTCCACCTTTTAATCTTGAAGTTGAGGCAACTTAGGGAACTTGTTCTACATAATGACCAGTTTAGTTATTTCCCTTTATTTTATGTCGAACTAAATATTGACCTTCTACAATTATTTCCCTTTATTTCAGACCAACATGTTGTAGACTCACTGAGAAAAAGATCAAGTAATTGACACATTTATAGACTAGCATTAGGGATTAGAATGTTGCAGTTTTGAAATATACATTTTGTGATATGCACCAAGACTCAAGAACTGAAAAACAAAAATCAATATGAGACATTAATCCCTCATTAACTTGAAGAAGTAAAACAGCAGTGCATTCATCCAAAAATCTGAATAATTAGTAATGTTAAGGTAGATAGGGTGTCTTCCTCCATCTTGGATTTTGTAATACCTGAAAACAATCGGTCTAGATCTTTAATAGAATGTGCAAATTTTGAGAGTAGTAGGTAATTCATGTGTAAGAATTGTCATTTCAATATAGAAAATGACATGTTTTATCATATTTATGGTTGTATTTTACAAAAAAACAGAAAACTTTTGTTTGATTTAATTTTTTCCAACTTTGCCACATAAGGGGAGGCAACTCAAATGTAAGGGCAGATAATTCAGATAAAGGTACTTTTACAATAGAATGTGTTAGGAATTTACCTATTTTATTATGTAGCAAGAAAACGGGTCCGGTGACCCCATTTTTTCTTTTTCTTATCTGAAAGCATACTATTAAAACTATCTTCTCATATTTTATCTCAAAATTCTATGGTGTAGTTTTCGTTTTATGGCAGAAAATTGGGTTTTCCATGCATAATCTATACAAAATCTGTTAATTTTGAACAACCTGTAGCGTGAAAATAAGCCCCGTGACCCATTCTTTTTATCATTTTTTTTTAAAAAGCATGATATAAACTACATTTTGGCAAATTATTAAAAAATTCTATGGATTATAATTTAGACACCCCATCTACCTTAAGACCATACATAGACTGTATGCTAAATATTTTCAGAAATATAAAGTTTCATATTAACATATCAGTATTATCATGATTATATTATATTTAATCGCAGGGGTAGAAATAAGAGGTCTACTACTGGGCGCCGGCACTGGCTAGAAGTTCCTTTATAATGTAAGTTCTAAATGGGAGAAATATTATGATATATTATTATTACCACTGGAACAAATATTAACGTGAGGGTACCCAAGTTGCACCTATTTTAACAGTTTTTTTCACCGTTTCCATTTTGTGTTTATTTTGTAGATGTATCCTCATTTCATATATAGTTCCACCAATTTAATTTTGAATCTATATTGAATCATAGAAAAATAGTTTTGAACTGACCTCCAAATGATTCATGATTCTGTAATGAGGAGTACCCAAATTTCATCCATTATTTAAAATTCACATTCGTAAAAATTGAATAACTGTCTGGTGTTTTGTTTTACTTCTCCAAACAATTTGACAAACGTCCATAATTACTGTTCATTTTTTTTTAAAGAAATGGATGCTTGTAACATATTTTAATTGCTCATTTTTAAAAGTTCTGTAGATTTTACTTTTTCAAGTAAATACAACTTCTGATATATATTGTGAAAATATGTTTAGTTATATTGAAAGACGGGCATAATGTCAAAATGGGAGAAATATTATGATATATTATTATTACCACTGGAACAAATATTAACGTGAGGGTACCCAAGTTGCACCTATTTTGACAGTTTTTTTCACCGTTTCTATTTTGTGTTTATTTTGTAGATGTATCCTCATTTCATATATAGTTCCACCAATTTAATTTTGAATCTATATTGAATCATAGAAAAATAGTTTTGAACTGACCTTCAAATGATTCATGATTCTGTAATAAGGAGTACCCAAATTTCATCCATTATTAAATTCACATTCGTAAAAATTGAATAACTGGTGTTTTGTTTTACTTCTCCAAACAATTTGACAAACATCCATAATTACTATTCATTTTTTTTAAAGAAATGGATGCTTGTAACATATTTTATTTGCTCATTTTCAAAAGTTCCGTAGATAATTTACTTTTTCAAGTAAATACCACGTCTGTTGATATATATTGTGAACGTTGAAATATGTTAAGTTATGTTGAAAGACGGGCATAATGTCAAATTAAATGAATATAAATGGTTTTGTGTCTTGGGAAACTTGTCAGATTTCCGCTGCTGTTTTTACTAAATGGATGCAATTTGGGTACTCAGTGCAATTTGGGTACTGTGACATTACAATAATATTTGTTCTTGACAGAATAATACTGCCTTAGGCTTAAATTAAAATATTGTTTGTTTGCAGTTTACCGACCGACCTTCGAAAATCCGCCCGACTGAGAACATTTTATTGGTTTTAATTTGAAGAAATTATTTTTAATATTTCTATTGACTCAATCCAGAATTTCAGGTCATTTCCGGAATTGATTTCAAGTGTAGGTGAATTACATGTTTGAAGTATGGTTTTTCTTCCCTTCCTGTCAAGCTTTCATCGCACCCTTTAATGGTGAAGCACATGGAGATTGTTTACAGGTATTCACGAAGTCATGGAGGAGTACTTTATTCTGTCGTCTTCTGTCAATTTTAAGACAAATAATACACAGAAAAGTTTCATAGTAAACTGTTTATACTGATTCAGGCAGAATTGCACACGGAATAATGTCTTCGATGATATCATTGACGATGATGCAGCAGATATTCATAAAACCGACACGATAACCGTTTCTGTCTCAAACAAATCGGATACAGAATCTTTTGAGACTGACTTAATGGAACCAATATCAGTGGTTCAACAATTCAACAGCAGCCTAAAGTATGCCATATTTTCTTTAAATCGTCGTGCCAAGACGACAAAGATGAAACCACTCATTCGTGACTTCATGGATACCTGTAAACATGCCTGTACGGTGGAAGGACGCATTTGAAATGTTAAATCAATAAGAAGGCACCCAAACTACACAAAGATGTAGAGAAAATGAATGGTTGGCTTGAGAAATAAATATATTCTCTCTGTATCAAATCTATCTTCGATTGCAATGAGTATGCTCCTGTAGGATAAGGGGGGCTGTCCAACTCATTGCAATTATTCTCTCTCTTACAATAATAAATATACCCAAACTGTGTGGCCTGTGTGAATTGAATTGAAACGAAACATGTCCTTAGCTAGGAGCTATGCTGCCAATTTTTTTATGCAGTCAAAACCTTTCAGTACAGACCATTTACTTTTAATGCGGTGCTATGGATTTCACCCCAAAGCAAGTCTTAAGATTTTTGTTTGTTTTAATTAAAGCCTGGCATCAACATATCCTTCCAAATATAACCTTTATAACAGTCAGATGTCTAATATATTTTTTTCTAAGTTCTCTTTTTTTTTCAATTGAGGAAGATTCAATGGTTGATTTTTTTTAAAACACTCCTAAATTGTCTTTTGAATCTTTAACATCTACATTTTTCTGATGCAAATACTCTACTCATGAAAACATTCTAGTAAAAATGCATAAATATCAGTGAATATGTTTCTTTACAACAATTCTAGTCATTTCTTGTTTATAAGTGTTCCAGTATTTCATAATACCATAATTTTATGTCATAAATTGTATAATGACACTATGTCAAGTTTCAGTTTTGGTTAAAAAGGTGTTTACCTGAAAATGCCTGTTCATTTCATGTTGGTTTTCAGTGTTTGTTGTTTTAAAATGTTTTTTCTTCACAAGAAACTTGGTTTGTGTTAAACTGTTTGATTAAACTTTATTCTGGCTGATAAAATAAAATATTTTTCCTACCTACCGACCCTGCAGTCTGAAGGTACAGTCGGAAAACTGCAAACAAACATATTTTTAAGGTTGGCCTTACTGGTTGAGAACCATATAAACAACATTAAAGACAACAACACCCATCAATTACCGCATGGTGATTAATTTATTGTGGTTGACATGTTTCGCCAACAAGGTGGCGTCTTCAGGACAATATTATACATGAAATCAAACAGTGAAGTACAAATTTTGCGGTTGTGTGGTTCGCCGAACAATAGAGGTTGTTATGACGACGTTATGGATATAAATAGAAAGTGAAAGTGAAAGTAAAATAAGAATCTAGTATAGTTAAAAGAGAAAGTTAGTCAATAAAGTTATTAACGATGTGGTTATCGGCTATTCTTGCACGTCTGTGTAGTGGTCCTCATAGAAGTTTCTAGTGGTAATATTGTAGAAATGATGGAAGTAGCTCATAAAATGTCAGTTCATTTCCAAATTGGACAACACCCCATTGGCCATCCTGTACCAATTAAATTGAGAACCAGTTAATACCATCAGAAATTCATAGTTTTTTCTCAAATAATTTTATACAGGAACTCTTTGGAAAAATATAATTTTACCATACATACATAGGGTTAACAAAAGATAGGCTGTTAGTTTTCCTGTTTGAATTGTTTTACATTTGTGATTTCAGGGCCTTTTATAGCTGACTATACGGTATGGGCTTTGCTCATGGTGAAGGCCGCACAATGACCTATAGCTATTAATTTCTGTGTCATTTGGTCTCTTATGGAGAGTTGTCTCATTGGCAATCATACCACATCTTCTTTTTTATATTAACACTAAACACTCCAACCTTAATTTCTCTTATAAACAACAACAACAACAAAAAACAGCTTACTACTAAATGGCAATTTTTGCAGGGAATATCATAGGTACTATGATCAGCTAGTTTTTGTCACTTTTGAATCTTCTTTTTCAGAATGGGAACTTTTTTTCACTGGAAATCAACGACTTACACTGCATTGATAGACATATAAGTTCGACTTTAAAGCAAGGTTAAATACTTGTTTGTCTTTAAACGGTAAATATTCGAAAATCAAGGATGTCTTAAATCAATGATATCATGTCCCCACACACGTATCTTCATGTTCATTAAAAAAAATTATGTTGAATATAATATACATGTTTGACATGCTGCAAGATAGAAAATAGTTTAGAAAACTTTGCTAACAAAAAATTAAGATTAAATGGTAAATGGTATTTAAATGGTGACACAATGGTATTTCAGTCATAAACACTCTATTTCTTTTCGGTATAGGAGTAAAAATGTAAGAATATTCATTACGTTGGCTGGTTAAAATAAGATTTAAAGAGAACACTAAAACAGTTTGATTAAAACATTTTAATGTTCAACAATAAAAGTTGTGGGGCTAAACATTTAAAACCTTATAGTAAAACTTTAGTTATCCCCCTTTTTCTTTGACAAGATACATGTGATGTTGAAAAATGGCACTTGACTTCCAACATGCTTAACAGTAAAGGGAATTCCCACATTACTGGTCACCCTTGTATCTATTTTTATATAAAATAATACCTACCGGTAGATACAGTTATAGAGATTGAGATTATAAAAACTTATGGTACTATACATAGTTAATTAATCTTGAACCTTAAACATTTGCTGATTTTAAATTAGACTGAATTTGTATTCTTTGTTTTGAGTATTCTTTGTTATTCCACTATTAGAATTTATGAGGGGTGGGGGAGGTGATCCTGATATTGGTGATAGATGCCTAGATGATTTACAGCTTTACAAGATTCATGGCAATTTAAACCATGTAATTTTTGTAGACATTTTTGTCTGTTGATGCAGTTAGTATGTTTACCTGTAGTTATATTTTTTTTGTCATTTGGTTTCGATCTCAATGATGTCATCCAACATCTCCTTTTAAGAATGTAGAAGAATCTAGAGCTTTTTCTCTATCCATAGCATGTATAATAAACTGCTGCGTTAAATCTAAAATTTAAAAAAATCGAAAGGGAGCTCATGTCAATAGATATAAACAATTCACCACAATTTCTTGCAAGTTGGTGAAAGCATTATTGAGTTATTGTCAGAAAACTGGAAATTCACTTTTTTTTTAATGAATAAAACCCTGTAAATCTGGAACGTAAAATCTAAAATTTATAAAAAACAAAAGGGAGCTCACGTCAATAGAAATAAACAATTCACTAAAGTTTTATGCAAATTGGTTAAAGCGTTTTTTCAGTTAATGTCCGACATGTTGACGACGGACAGACAGACGGACGGACAGATGGACAGTGGTATACCATAATAGGTCCTGTAAACGGGCGTATAAAAATATGCTAACTTAATGCAATTGAAATATGACAACACTTCTTTTAATTTAGGTTTCATTTTATTTCATTACAGGTAAAATGTTGTCAAAAAGAATTGTGGCATGTTTGTATCGAGGTATATCCCAGAGAGCTGAAAGTAATGTCTCAAGATATTGTTGCCATAGAAACACATGTGTGAGGTCATTGTCAAATATTGTCAGTTCAGATGAGGATACAAAAAACAGTACTTTGAAAAATTCAGGTCTGTATTGTAATTCAGATTAATGAAATTTTGTAAGAATTTAAAACTTGATGCACTCCATTTAAATGTTGAATGAAATATATACTTACAGAGATACAATTATCATGATTATAAATTTTGTCAAATAGATAATATAAATGTATACAATGGATAGATAAAAGCAGAAATTTTTTTTTTTACACTTTAGATAGTATTTTCTCAAAATGAATACTGTAAACAGGTAAACATGGTAAATTCAAAAACTATTGCATGCATTTATCATGTTTATTATGCGAATTTTTAAAAATGAACAAAAATGCAAGATTAATAATGTTAATTATTGCGATTTCATCAAAATCTCCATACAGATATATGTATCAGACATTTGATTGTGAATTCTTATATTTGTGATACCTACCCAATCGCATTATTCACATCAATAAAAACCTCACAATAATTTCTGAATTTACAGTATTTTAAATGATGTGTTAAGTGCCATGATTGCTGTGAACCTTCCCTTCAGTGACATAACACTTTAAGGTGGTATCAAACACCTTGACTAAAATTGATTTGGCTCGTTTAATTTTCATAAAATTTTGACAAAATATTCACTTTGATCCTTTGACAAAAATATAAAAATTTTAAAAAACTTGAACCACACACTTTATCGGAAAAATTTCATTGGATATATAGCAGTTTGACAAACACTAATTTTGATCATTGAGAAGCTTAATATTTCCTTAACAATAGAACCTGATTAAAATGTTCAGCTGATTTTTACAGATTTATCTCCCTGTAGTGTTATGTACCACCCCAATGTGGTCACACAAATCAGTTTTCAGCAGAATTTGATTTTATTTAAATGTGATAAGTGGAATTAGAATCAAATGAACATAAAAGCATAACGACAATGTCACACTGCATAATCTTAGTTTTGACATGTTCAGTTTAAGGGCTGTTCCATAAAAACATACATGGGACCCAGGGTAGGCACTTTCAAATCTCAGCGATGGATGGGTGTCATATATGTTTTGCATAGTGGAAATGTAAGTGAAATTTTAAATTGCCTCTATAGGTGGTTACCCCATTTTTAAAGTGCCTTCCCTGGGTACAATGTATGTTTTAATGGAACAGCCCTAATTTATTTTTATATATCTTTTCTCTTAACTGACAAGATTTAGACAGCAATAACAAAGCTTTTGACTCATTGTAATTTTATATCGATAAAACGGAAATGTTCACAGCATTAACATATATAAAATTCACTCAATATGTCTTTAGTGAAATAAATTAAAATAAATTTCATTGAACATATTGAAGATGCAAAATATAACTGAAGCACAAAAAGATCATGAATATTGAATGAAGATTAAACAAAAAAATATAACTTGTAGTGAACATATGATTTCCAAAGACTTTTATTATAAAAATGTTACTCTCCTGAAATAGGTACACAGGATAGCAAAAATGGATAGTGACGACTTCTTTTTTTTTTTTTAAAGGCGGAAAAATAAAATGTTCTAGCAAACAGACAACATATAAAGGTGAAAAGAAGTTTTTAATTGTAATATAAGAGTGAAGTAAATCTAGTTTGAACATGGATGAGCAATACCATTTCTGTCAGGGGCAGATCTAGGGCTAGAAATTTGTTTTTTTTTAAATACATTTTTTTCTGAATTTCTGCTGCACATTTTTTAACCTTTAATGTTGATGTGCCTCTCCATCCTCCTTTTTGATGGTCCTGGATCTGTCACTATCTGTATACTTCAATCACAGTTAATACACCATTTAAAGTCATTACCTCTAGAAGGTAAAACATATACTTAAGGTGGTACATAACACTACAGGGAGATAACTCTGTAAAAATCAGCTGAACATTTTAATCAGGCTCTATTGTCTAGTAAATATTAAGCTTCTCAATGATCAAAATAGTGTATGTCAAACTGCTATATATCCAATGAAATATTTCTGATAAAGTGTGTGGTTCAAGTTTTTTCGAAATTTTGATATTTTTGTCAAAGGGTCAAAGTAAATATTTTGTCAAAATTTTAATGAAAATTAAACAAGCCAAAAGTCTAGGTGTTTGGTACCACCTTAAACAGTTTTTCCTTTTATTTTCCAGTGAGAAAATTTTTTTAATCCAGTTGTTCTAACTTGAAAATTTACTTTTTCAGAAAATAAAAATGGTAAAGTTGGTGTATTTACTGTACCACAAAATAAATCTGGTTTGACAAGAGACATTAAGAAACCAGGTCAAAATTTAATTAATCCCAATGACAACAGAGACGAAGTGACTACAAGCCAAACTATAAGTCAAATTAGTGATACAGAAAATTTAATTACAGATCAATTGACGCAAACTGAAATTGAAGGCTTTGACCTTTCAGGGTCAACAAGTTATCTAGAACATCAAGGTCAACATGGTCTGACCATCAGTACAAGTGAATTTTCAATATCTACTGAGGATGGTGGTCAGAGGAATTATATTTCTGGGTCAACAAGTTATCAAGAACATCAAAATCAAAGTGGTCTGACAATCAGTACAAGTGAATATTCAATATCTACTGAGGATGGAGGTCAGAGGAATGATATAGATCAGGGAAATAAAATAATTTCAGTTCAGGACCATCATTCTATGCACGAAGATTTGGACATTGCAAGTATTCCTAGTGGACAAAAGAAAGTGTTTGAACCCATTTATCATTTAGCCCCCCTTGTGAAAGAATCAAAGGTGTTGTCAAATCTTGTCATGCTTGGTGTCAGCCTAGCAGAAATAGAGAAACAAGGGGCTGCAGATATGATGGTTCAACTGAATTATGAAAATGATGTGCAGCCATTTTTACTTTTCTTAAAAGGAATAGGTGTGGCTGATGAAGACCTCTGTAGGGTCATTACAAAAAATCCTTTCTTGTTTAAAGAGGAAGTAACAGATTTACAGGTATGCTTAAAAGAAAAGACTGGATGTTAATTTCTAGATGTTTTTTTGGTTTCTATGTCATTGAGTTGACAATGGTTGACATATATTACCTTAATCTTGTTAATGATTCATCAGAAGGAAGTGACTATGAGGGTCTGGATGGGGGTCCTCCAGTTCTTTATTCTTTAATAATTTTAAGGCCATTTTTCTCTATACATTTTACTAAGGTCGGTGGTTTTCTCTGGGGCACGCCAGCTTCCTCCACCAAAAAAAACAGACTGCCACGAAATAGCACAACAGTGCTGAAAGTGGCATTAAACACCAATCAATCAATCAATCAATCTATACATTTTGCCTGTTATTCTCTATGCTTTATATTTTAGCACCCCGTTATTCTTTAATTTTTTAGCCCTTTATTCTGTACATTTTACCCATTATTCTCTATTCTGTAAATCCCATCCAGACCCTCGACTATTATGGCCATATGAAAATAAGGAGGTGTTGTATGATTGCCAGTGAGACAACTCTCCACCAGAGTTTAAACGAAGTAGATATAAGCAATTGCAGGTCACCTGACATGTCTGAAAACAATCAGAATAAATAATTTGTAAAAAAAAAAGATGCAACATTTGCAGATATTTTTACTGGTCTTCCTTTATAAATATGCATTTCTTTACACATAATTTAAAAGAAGTGTATGGGAGGTAATCAAAACATTGTGTTTAGATGACCTCCCTTACACTGCTTTTAAATTGTCTTTTAAAAGTAATTGTCCATTAACCATTTCTTTATACATAATTTAAAAGCAGTGTAAGGGAGGTAATTCAAATGATGTGTTTAAACTACCTCCCTTACACTGCTTTAAATTATGTTTTGTACTAAAGTTATTGTCCATTAACCAGGACACCCTTGTTTTTGCCCTTTTTTTGCCCCTGATTCCTAAACAGTTTGAGCCATAACCCCCCAAAGCAAATCCTAACCATCCCCTTGTTGTATGGAAACTTGTGGTATAATTTCAGAGAGATCCATACACCGTTCCACAAGTTATTGTCTGGAAACTAGAAAAATGCTTATTTGGGCCCCTTTTTGGCCCCTAATTCCTAAACTGTTAGGACCATAACCCCCAAAATCAATCCCAAATTTCCTTTTGTGGTTATAAACCTTGTGTTTAAATTTCATAGATTTCTATTTAATTATACTAAAGTTATTGTCCGGAAACAACTGTCTTCGGATGACGACAACGTAATACCAATATATGGCTGCAAAATTTCGTCGCTTTGCCTTTTTCGGCCGCAAAAGGTCGTATAAAAATCCAAACCGTATAGTCGGCTTTAAAAGGCCTTGATGTGATCATGATGATTAATGTGAGACAATTCAAATGAGAAAACTAATGGTCTAATTTATATAGGAAAAAGACAAAATGACAGATTTGCTATGATAACACCACAAAATTTACTCACAGACAAAACTGTGCACCTGGAAAAGTTGTAGGGCATGGCAGGAACTGAATGAATAAAATTTGAATCCATTAACGAAGGTATATCTATATTCCAGGCACATTCAGTATTAGCAGTATATTTGGGTTCTGAAGGTTTTTTCAATTTGTAACTTTAGTTAGTTGCTAATTTTTTGCCGTTTGGTCATGTTGTTCATATTGTTCTTAATATCAGCCATGAAATTGTTTTTGCCGTTGTTAAAATAATTAGACCTGTTATTTTTTAATCCTATACGCTTTTTGAAGAAAAAAATTTACTAACTGATCTCTTACATGTCTTAAGCAGTTTTGCAGTCATCCCATGCACCCAAAGAGTATGTTCCATTTTTAATTATGACATCTGCAATTTTGCTCTTGTAAAAAGAATCATAATAGAGCAGATTGATAGCTAGCATGTTTACCGGTAAGAGGGATAACAACCTGATTTATCTAAAAATAAGGAGATGTGGTATGATTGCCAATGAGACAACTCTCCACCAAAGTTCAAATGAAGTGGATGTAAGCAATTATAAGCAACCATAGGGCCTTCATTTATAATGAGAAAAACCCATACCGTATTAGTCGGCTATAAAAGACCCCGACATGAAAAATATGAAACAATTCAACTGAGAAAAATAAAGGCCTAATTTATAGCAAAACAATTAAAGAAAAACAAATTTGACAGTCATGAACCAACGACAACCTGTCATGAATACAATATAAAAATGAAGAGATGGGATATTATGACCAATGTGACAGCTATCAATAAAGACCAAAGGACAAAGAGGGGAACACTTACAGGTCACAGTACTATCTTCAACAATGAGCAAAAACCAATACTTAAAGTAAGCTGTAAAAGGCTCATAATGAAAAAATGTCCAAAGTGCTGTGTGCAGAAAAAAACATGTGAAAAATCATAAAATGTGAAATAGTTCAAAAGAGAAAACCAGTGGCCTGAGTTAATGGGGTACCAAACACTTTGACTAAAATAGATTTGGCTTGTTTAATTTTCATAAAATTTGAACAAAATATTTACTTTGAGTTTGACCTGTTGACAAAAATATAAAAATTTGAAGAAATTTGACAAAAATATAAAAATTGAAAGAAATTTCAACCACACAATCTACAGGAATAATTTCATTGGATATATAGCAGATTGACAAACACTAGTTTTGATCATTGGGAAACTTGTTTTCTATTTACTGTGTGTTAAAAAAGTTCAGCTGATTTTTAAAGAGTTAACTCCCTTAGGTGTTCTGTACCCCCTTAAGCTTATAATTTGAAACAAAGAAAAACAAATTGCAGACAGCAAACAGCAACTAACTTACATCATAAACTTACTCAATTTTCTTTTATCCAGGTCAGAATAAATTACCTTCGTTCAAAGAAATTTTCTAAAGAGAGTATCTCCTCTATAGTGACAAGAAATGCAAAGGCTTTATCACTGACAGTAGAACAGCTTGACAGCCAACTAGGATTCTATCAGAAACAGTTTAAGCTTTCAGGTAGGAATAAATTCTTATTGCTTTTTGTCAACCAATGATAGGTCTTTGCATAGGTAAAGTATGGGAAAAATTGCTTTCAGCAACCAATCAGATTGATTCTTACTTCATCAATTCTACTTTCAATTGAAGTTTTTGTGGGTATAGGTAAAAAACAGCATTTTAAATGTTCAACAAAATGTATATTTTTATAGGCTTATGTTATACCACTTATTCTTGTTTCAATATTAAATGCAGACTTTAAAATCATATATTTGTGAAATTAAAATGTTTTCTTAATCCACAAAAATTGTTACACACAAAAATGAATGAAACTGTGTATGTAATCTGTATGTATGTTTTTTTTTAGGCAGTGAGGTGCGCCGTTCAATGACTAAATGTCCAAAGTTGATTACACAGAAAAGATTCAGAGTACAGGTACAGTATTAATTATGAAGAAAGGGGTGGGGGACATATATATCAATGAGACAGCAACCCAACGATAAAAACAACCAAATGACGTCAAAAGATACAACAGATAGGTGTTTTTACATTTTTTTCAAACTCTTAATTGTCCTGAGTCTATAAAACCTGAAAACTTGTAAATGATTTAAACAAAATTCTACATGAAAATTTCAGATTTTTTTTTAAACCATGATGTTTCAATTTTAATTCTGATTTGTCGGATCGGCTATTTCTGATTTCTAATTTCAGATGCGTAAAATTGTCTTATAGTTGTTTCCACATGAATTGTAATTCGCCATTTCAGAATCTAAATCATTCTAGGTAGTATTTTTAAAAGCTTATACCAAAACAATGAAAATTCAACCAATGTTGTATTTTTGTGAGAACGAACAATTAAATTACCCAATGTTCTTCAGATTCTGAAATGGTAAATGGTGAAAAAAGAATTAAACCACTTCCCCATGTTGCCAGATTAAACCATTAGATTCATTTATTGCCCCCCTCCTGCACAATCATTGCGGGTGACATAGAAATACCATTCTTCTGGTCTTGTTAGCGCTCTAATGCGTACAGTTCTGCCAAATTTAATGAAACTTATATCATAGGTTTATATCAGTAATGTCTCTCGGACTAGTTAGAAAATCAGTGCTGATGAATTATTTTTTAAAGATTTATGCCCCTTGGAAATATCAATTATAAGGAAAATTGCATTGTAAGTGCTTTCATGTGTACAATTCTTGCCAAATTGTTATGAAACTTATAGCATAGGTTTAAATAAGAAATGTATTAGACAAGTTTGAAAATCAGTGGCAATCAATTATTTTTAAAAGAGTTATGCCCTTGGAAACATTGATAATATGGAATATTGAATTGTAACAGCTCTCATGTGTATATCAAAGGTTTATCATGTTTATATCAGTAATGTCTCATACAATTTTTAAAATCAGTGCCCATCAACTATTTTTTTAAAAATTATGTCCCTTGGAAATATCAATTGTATGGAAAATTGCATTGTTAGAGCTTTAAAACTTTAATTTCTCTAAGATATTTTTAAAAAGAACCAGTTATAGTCCTCTAACAGATGAAATATATGCAGCGCAGGGGACAAGGGAACTTTTGTTCTTTTTTTTTCATGGTGAAATTGATCTGCAATCAATTTCCTAATCTCTTCATTTTCTTACCTTATAAGATAGTAGATTTATTTTGCATGTTGATCTTTGTTTCTAACTTTATTTTACAGGCAATCAAGGAGGACTTATTAGATATATTTGGCTTCACTCAGAGCGAAGTCAAAAAGATGTTTATGTTAAGTCCTAATATTCTTCTTACACGTAAGTTTAACAAACAGTGGTGGATATTAATGTATCATTTATATAACTCACAAAGCACTGGTATTTGGAAAATGAGGGAATTGCTATTAACCAAGTTTTTATGCCCCACCTACGATAGTAGAAGGGGCATTATGTTTTCTGGTCTGTGCGTCTGTTCTTTCGTCCGTTCTTCCATCCGTCCGTCTGTTCCGCTTCAGGTTAAAGTTTTTGGTCAAGGTAGTTTTTGATGAAGTTGAAGTCCAATCAACTTGAAACTTAGTACACATGTTCCCTATGATATGATCTTTCTAATTTTAATGCCAAATTAGTTTTGACCCCAATTTCATGGTCCACTGAACCAGGCATGGGGCGAATTACATTGCAATGTAATGCATTATATTACAATTACTTTGACCAAACCATGCATTATATTACAATTACAATTACATGCATTTATCAAAGTAATGCATTATATTACAATTACTTTTGCAAAGTAATGCCTTGAATTACACATTACATTTGAAAATTTTATTAAGTGAATAGAAAAATTAAACATTTTGAAAAACAACTAGAAGTCACAAAAGATTCTAGCATATGCAGTAACTGTTCCATGAATTGAATATACGTATACATTTAAAAAGTCTATTTAACTCGACTTTTACAATTTTAATTATTATCACTTAATGTTGACTTTACTTTTATAAATATACTTTTTGTTGTTTTTTTTTTAATTTTAAACGAAATATTTAATTACTGTGAATTAGACCTTAATTAATGAACAATTGTCTAAATGGTGAAAATATTGATTGTAAAACAAACTAATTAGTGTTTTATAACAAAGTTTAATTATCTTTTATTTAAGCAAGACAAGCTATTCTTTGATCTTATGACAACAATACAGTTATGCTTTTCAAATATCAATCTGTTTATGCAGGAAAATGTATGAAATAAGATGAAATAAAGAATATATTCTAATGATTAACATATTCTTAGTTAATCAAGAAATCTTAAATTTGGTTTAGTTAAAACTCCAACAATATGTTAAAGATGTACTATGTGAAAGTAATGACATGTAATGCCATGTAATGCATGAAATTACACAACTGTTTGCTACAGTAATGCATTTTATTACAATTACATGAAATGCACAAATTGCTGCATTACACATTACATGCAATTACTTGGAAAAATGTAATGCATTACCATGCATTACAATTACAAATTTGCATTACCCCATGCCTGCACTGAACATAGAAAATGATAGTGTGAGTGGGGTATCCGTGTACTATGGACACATTCTTGTTTGTGGATACTTTTTGTTTGGTACTTTTTTTTGTGTTGAACCCTTTATAGCTGACTTTCCGGTGATTTGTATATAAAACAGGGTTAGGTTTAGGCATCTTACTTTTCTTCTTAAAAAAAAAAGAGAAAGAAAGTTCTGTAAAGACAAGTTTTACATTATAATATTGCTTTATTGCTTAAAGGGGCATTAGCTACAAGATATGAAAAAAATTAAAATATGATTTAGTTTGGTTCAATCATTAATAAAAGTGAAATAATGAAATAATAATTCGGTTTTAGCTGCCATTTTGGTTCAATTTTGTCAAAATAAGCAAAGAAACATCGCTGATGAATTATTCACTTGCAAGTGAATAATTCCACCTCATTGAATCCGTATTCATGTGACCTTCAGTTTAACCCATTAGCTAGAAATTGGTTACACATGTTATAGTTGTGTTCAGCCATTAAAAGGAAAAGAATGTCAACATTGAAAGTGAAACAAAGGTGAACCATTTCGTTGACTGATTCGATCCACAAAAAATCATTCTTATACAGGTAAAAAACTTATTTTTTGACCTATAACATGAAATCAAACAGACATAGAAAAATCCAATTGCTTGAGGTGGCTATCTATTTATATTTATGTTTATGTTTATATCGGGTTATGTGACCGTCGGCAGTCTTCGGAGGTCATCTCGATAGTTAATTAGATGGCGTCTAGACTAAAATACACACGAAATTCTGATAAAAATTATCGAGTACATGCATTGTTAACTGTTTATTTCAGACTTATTGTAATTTGGATATACGTTTAAGTATGTGATAAATCAAATAGGAGAATTTGAGTCAAATCGGTGAACATGATTTTTACAGCTAATGCCCCTTTAATGTGCAGTGACAAATATAAAATTGAGAATGGAAATGGGGAATGTGTCAAAGAGACAACAACATGACCATAGAGCAGACAACAGCCGAAGGCCACCAATGTGCCTTCAATGCAGCGAGAAACTCCCGCAGCCAGAGGCTTCCTTTAGCTGGCCCCTAAACAAATATGTATACTAGTTCAGTGATAATGGACGTCATACTAAACTCCAAATTATACACAAGAAACTAAAATTAAAAATGATACAAGACTAACAAAGGCCAGAGGCTCCTGACTTGGGACATGCGCAAAAATGCGGCGGGGTTAAACATGTTTTTTGAGATCTCAACCCTCCCCCTACACCTCTAGCCAATGTAGAAAATACAAATGCACAACAGTACGCACAGTAAAACTCAGTTTAAGAGAAGTCCAAGTTTGATGTCGGAATAGGAAACAAAAGAAAATAAACAAAATGACAATAATACATAAATAACAACAGACTACTAGCAGTTACTGACATGCCAGCTCCAGACCTCAATTAAACTGATTGAAAGATTATGTCTTCATCATATGAATATCAGGCACAATCCCTCCTGTTAGGGGTTTAGTATTATACCATCATAAAATATATGAGAAGAACATAACCCGTGTCATGCCAACAACTGGCTTTAGAATAAATATGTTTAATTCCGATGCAAAGACCCTATAAGTGAATCAATATAATTATAACATGTATAATCAGGTCGATAGATTACTGATAAAGCATTGTCTTTTCAGAAATAAAACAACTTAGGGAATGGGGGTTATGGTTTTTGTCTTGACTTCCAGACAAAGGGATTATAATCTGGCTGCAACAAACTATTTGTATAAATCTTTATATTTAAGAAGGAAGAAGACCTGGATGCTTCATACCTTGTATACAGATACCTTATGTTATGCAGTTTCTGTCTGTCATATGTCCATTGCTCTTGAACTCCTTTGCATGGTTAAGTGAGTAAGTGACTACTTGAAAAAAACTACAATTGTTTTGTCTTGAGTTTTCATGGTCAAGTCCGTATCTCAGATACTATAACCAATAGGTCAACTATATTTGGTGTATGGAATGATTGTAAGGTGTACATGTCCAACTGGCATGTTTCATCTGACCTTGATCTCAATTTCATGGTTCATTTGACAATTTTTAGTTTTTGTAGTTTGGTATATTTCTTGGATACTATATGCAATAGGACCACTATATTTGATGTATGGAATGATAGTAAGGTGCACATGTCCGACTGAGAGGTTTCATCGGACTTTGGCCTCATTGGTCAGTGTTACATTTTCATGGTTTTGTCAGTGTAGCAGATACTATATGCAATAGGACAATCATATTTGGTGTATGGAATGATTGTAAGGCGTACATGTCTATCCAGCAGGGTTCATATGACCTTGATCTCATTTTCATGGTTCCTTGGTCAATGTTAAGATTTTGGTGTTTGATCTGTTTCTTTGGTATTATTAGCGATTGGTCCACTATATTTGGTGAATGGAATGATTGTAAGGTGTACATGCCTGTCTGGCATGGTTCATCTGACCATGACCTCATTTTCATGGATCATTGATAATGTTCATTAAGTTTATGTGATATTGGTAGTAAAACTTATACTCTAATTTGCCAAGCTCAAACGAATAAATTATTTAACACATAAAACATAACATAAATAGGATAAGTGTGCCTACAGGTGTAACAGCCTTTAATATTAATGACATTCAATATTCTTCAAACTAAAGTCCTTCACTATAAATTCAGGCAAGCACTACCAATCCAATCATATAATAGTATACACAATCAAAATCTATCTACAAAAGAGGAAAAATACATATTAATATGATTTAATACGATACATTTATATACCCACATTAACAATAATCAACTCAAAAATTTTTGGTGGGTAAACATGATAACGAACTGCTGCTACGTAAACTATAGGCAAGCTTCGATTAACTTAAATTTCTCAAACGAACCCCTTTACTTGGCAAATGTAATACTCAATCATGCTTTTCACAAATCTCATGAGCTGCATATACCCGTAAAAGCCGCATTGCGGGTATATGCCATCCAATCATAACTAACATAAACATAAACCATGTGCTTAGTATTAACACAAACACATGTTTATAGTAAACAATCACTTGACCGTTACTACATCATGTGACCAATAACTTTAATAAATATATTTAAATGTTACAGGCTTTCAACATAAATTCAATCATAAGTAAATCAGGCGAGACATTTTAGCGTGTGCATTCTTGTTTACTTAAATTAAATTCTGATTTCCAAATTAAAAATAGTTTGATCAGGGAGAAGATAAAAAAAAATTTTAATTGAGATTTTTTGCCATCAAATTTAATGTTAAGTTCTTGATTAAACTTAATCCTAAATAATTTGATACTAGCATGGTATGAAAAATATTTTCAGATTGAAAAAAAACAAAAAAACCCACTCCTTAAATGGTTTTTCCATTGGTGGTATTAATAATGAAGAATTGTCTTTTCAGATATAAAACAACTAAGCGGTAATTTTGATTACTTACACAATGTTATGGAGCTATCACACAAAGACGTTCTAATGTGGCCACAGATATTCCAAACCTACACAGATAGACTGAAACGTAGGCATCAATTCTTAGCAAGTGTTGGAAGAGATCAGTATGATCCTAAAAAGGAGAATTTTGTCTCGTTACATGACCTTGTTTCTGGTACCGATAAGTATTTCAGTGAAAACGTAGCCAAGTCAACATTAGAATTACATGATAATTTTATTAAAACTTTATGAAATGATTGCGTCAATTTTATTAAAACTTTATGAAATGTTTGTGTCAATTTTATTCAAACTTTATGAATTGTTTGTGTCATTTTGAAATTCTTGCAACAGAAATAGTCTGTATGACTTTAGACACATATGGATGAGCCACAATTTTTTTTTTTTAAATCACAGATTTGCACCCCTCCCTGTCCTGTACTGTGAAAAATTGAATGTAATTAAACGGATCACCTGCAATTTCTCCTTTTTGCTTTTATGTTTCTACTCAGATCAATACAATAGGAAGCTAATTGTGTGGGCAAATAAATGTCATCTAAAAACAAAGGGCATTTCATATGCCTCATTTAGAATTTTGTGGTGAAATTATGCCTCCAAAGTAACAAAATGATTCAGGCCCTCCCCGTAATTCATCTCTCTTAACTCCTTAATGTAGCCATCATCAAGCAGCAGAATATAATGACTGAATTATTGGGTTAGCTTGTTTATATACAGACACTTTATATCCTTG
This sequence comes from Mytilus californianus, assembly GCF_021869535.1. Lineage (NCBI taxonomy): Eukaryota > Metazoa > Mollusca > Bivalvia > Mytilida > Mytilidae > Mytilus > Mytilus californianus. The sequence continues at coordinate 43,930,575 of NW_026262615.1, forward strand.
CATGGCAGTCTCTGACTTTGACAAATATTTTACATCTCTTTTCAATGCCTATTTTTATACGCCCGTTTACGGGACTTATTATGGTATACCGTTGTCCGTCTGTCCATCCGTCCATCCGTCTGTCCGTCTGTCCGTCCGTCGTCAACATGTCGGACATTAACTCATAAACGCTTTAACCAATTTACATAAAACTTTGGTGAATTGTTTATATCTATTGAGTGAGCTCCCTTTTGTTTTTTATTAATTTTAGATTTTACGTTTCCTAGTAATTGGGTTTTATTCATTAAAAAAAGGGGGATTTTCCATTTTTTGGACAATAACTCAAGAATGCTTTCACCAACTTGCAAGAAATTGTGGTGTATTGTTTATATCTATTGACATGAGCTCCCTTTCGATTTTTATATATTTTAGATTCTACGTTTCCGAGTTACAGGGTTTTATTCATAAAAAAAAGGGGATTTTCCAGTTTTCGGACAAAAAATCAAAAATACTTTCAGCAGTTCTTATGAAACTTTGGTGAATTGTTTATATCTATTGATGTAAGCTGCGTTTAGAATTTTATAAATTTTACATCTTACATTTCTGAGTTATGGGGTTTTATTCATTAAAAAAGGGGGGGATTTTCCAGTTTTCGGACAATAACTCAAAAATGCTGTCAGCAATTCTCATGAAACTTTGGTGAATTGTTTATATCTATTGATGTAAGCTCCCTTTACATTTTCATAAATTTCTTATATGACATTGAGAATTGATTGAACTTTAATTGTTTATAGTCTGACAACAGATTTACTAAATATTGCGCAACAGCACAGTGTATTGCACAACAGCAAGAAATCTTTAATTGAATATAAATTCAATTCATATAACCAATTTCAAGTTCTTTGACTACATTTAATACAATCCAAATTCAGACCTGTATCAAGCTTGGAATATTGTGTCCATTTTTTTTCCATCTAATTTGATTGAGGATGAAAATTTATTTCCTCCAAACACATCTAATGTGCAGTTGTGAAATTCAGTCTTTATCTGTATAATAGATGATACACAGCAACAAGGAACAACCACTGAATTACAGGTTCCTGACTTGGGACAGGCACATACAGAATGTGGCCGGGTTAATCTAGTTTGTTGGCGCCAAACCCTCCCCTAACCTGGGACAGTGATGTAACAGTACAACATAAGAACAAACTTTGAAAAAAGTTGAAAAGGGCTTAACTCGCCAGATCAAAACAAAAAAAAAAACATCTAAAAAAACACATCCTAGGCGTGGCATTGTATTAATGCATCCCCACAACAAAAAAGACACTAAGTACAGATCTGAGAGTAATTGCAGTTTAATACTGACAGCTATTTTAAAGCCAATAACAACTAATAAACTAGATATGGACAATTTAACCCTATGTATGATGATCTATCTTTTATTTTTATTCTGAAAGTCTACACTTGCATGACTGATCGACCTGCTAAAAGGTTTCAACTTTCCAGTTTTAGTTGTCAACAACTTGTTATTGCCAGTGGTCACCTAGTTCAACTTCCAGGTATTGATTAAATATTTGACAATAATAAAAAATTAAACTGTAGTAGTACAAACCATGTTTTCAATTATAAAGCAAGTGAGAAGGAAATGAAGTCCAACTACTGTTTTTTGTCTTGCCTGCAACGAAAGTTGCAGTATGCGAGACATAGGTATTACTATCCAGCGACGGCGGTAGCAACTATGTTTGGTACATGGGTTCCTTGCAATGCCTACATTTCCGTCAGACAGGGTTCACTTGACCTGGACTCATTTCATGGATCAGTGATCAATGATAGTTACATGATAAGCACCATTTCTCAGATACTGTAAGAAGTAGGTCAACTATATGTGGTGTATGGAATGATTGTAAGGGGTACATGTAGTCTGGCAGGTTTCATCTGACCTTGACCTCATTTTCATGGTTCATTGGTCAATGTTAAGTTTTTCAAGTACTATAAACAAAAGGTCAGCTATATTTGATGTATTGAATGAATGTAATGTGTACATGTCGGTCTTGCCAGTATCAGATCTGACCTTGACCTCATTTTCATGGTTCATTGGTCAATGTAAGGTTTTTGTGTTCTGGTTGATTTTTCAAATACTAATAGCAATAGGTCAGCTGTTTGATGTCTGGAACAATTGTAAGGTGTACATGTCTGTCTGGCAGGTATTATATGACCTAGATATCATTTTCATGGTTCATTGGTCAATGATAAGTTTTGTAATTTTGTCAGTTTATCAGATACTATAAGCAACAGGTCAACTATATGTGATGTATGGAACGATTGTAAGGTGTACACACTTCTGTCTGGCCTGTTTTATCTGACCATGACTTCATTATCATACAATATTGATAATGTTAAGTTTATGTGATAATGTAGTAAAACCTTCATGTTACAGACTGTCAACATAATTTCAATGATAAGAAAACAGGCGAGATTTTTCAGTGTGTGCACTCTTGTTGTGAATATCTAAAATTCACCCTTTCCAACTATTAGTACAAAAAAAATAAAATGCTCCACTGGGCGCAGCTTGATACGACCGCAGAGGTCGAACCCTGAACAGTTGGGGCAAGTATGGACACAACATTCAAGCTTGATACAGCTCTGAATTTGGATTGTGATTAAATATTTGACACAGCATAGGTTTCTGACACAGAATGAATGTGGTCTAAGAACTTAAAAATTTTTAATTTACCTATTATGGTCCAATATCCAAAATCTAAATACATGGTTAGATGCAGCACATCAAAGAATCCAAAGAATTCAATTTTTGATGAAATCAAACAAAGTTTAATTTTGGACCCCAATTTGGACCCACTTGAAAACTGGGCCCAAAATCAACAATCTAAATACATGTTTAGATTCAGCATATCAAAGAACTCCAAGAATTCAATTTTTGTTAAAATCAAACTAAGTTTAATTTTGGACCCTTTGGACCTTAATGTAGACCAATTTGAAAACTGGACCCAAAATTCAAAATCTAAATACACGGTTAGATTTGGCATAACAAATAAATAAAAGTGGTCAAAGATTTTACAAATCTAATGCGCCATACTGTGCAATTAAAGATAACTTCTTGAAATTTGAAAAAAAAATAATATTTGAAGAATAATTCTTTTTAATTTCTGAAATCTGAAATGAGAAAAAATTGACCCCCCACAATTTCTTTTTACCCCCCCCCCCCCCCCCCCCCCTTTTCCCCTAAAAAATTCTTTCCCTCAAGATATGGTCATAATCGCAATTCAAATTTCCAATTACCCATTTAAATTTACCATAGTGCTAACTTAATCTTTTTTATAATAGAATTTAAAATATGGTGTCAAATCTTTCATATGGATTTTTTTGTAAAAAAAAAAAAATGCAACATTTGCAGATATTTTTACTGGTCTTCCTTTATAAATATGCATTTCTTTAAACATAATTTAAAAGCAGTGTAGGGGCCTCGGTGGCCGAAGTAGTTACTACTGTAATCACTAGCCAGTCAACACTGAGGTTGTGAGTTCGAACCCCACTCATGGGGGTGCACTTGACTCCAATCTTAATTGACTAGGATTGTCAGTTTTCCTATCGAAGGTCGGTGGTTTTCTCCGGGCACTCCGGCTTCCTCCACCAATAAAAACTGGCCGCCACGAAAAAGCCCAAAAGTGGTGCTTAAAAGTGGCGTTAAAACACCAAAAATCAAAATCAAATTAAAAACAGTGTAAGGGAATTAATCAAAATGTTGTATTTGGATTACCTCCCTTACACTGTTTTTAAATTGTCTTAATTGTTCATTAACCATTACTTTACACATAATTTAAAAGCAGTGTAAGGGAGGTAATTCAAATATTGTATTTGATTTATCTCCCTTACACTGCTTTAAATTATGTTTTGTACTAAAGTATTTGTCCATTAACCAGGACAACCTTGTTTTTCCCCCTTTTTTGCCCCTAATTCCTAAACGGTTTGAGCCATAACCCACCCAAAACAAATCCTAACCATCCCTTTGTGGTATGGAAACTTGTGGTATAATTTCAGAGAGATCCATACACCGTTCCACAAGTTATTGTCTGGAAACTAGAAAATGCTTATTTTTGGCCCCTAATTCCTTAACTGTTGGTACCATAACCCCCAAAATCAATCCCAACCTTCCTTTAGTGGTATTGAACCTTATGGTAAAATTTCATAGAGATCCATTCACTTAAACTAAAGTTAGAGTGCGAAAACCAATGTGTCTTCAGACGACATCGACGCCAACGTCATACCAATATACGACCCCAAAATTTGTTTGCGGTCATATAAAAAACTGTAGCTCAAAAACTAGGAGGAGACAGCTGGAAAAACCATGATCTCTTTATGCAGCTGGCACCAAAAAATGACTAAGTCCAAATACCCGACATTTTGAGAATATTTGAAAAAAATCAAAATCCTGTGAACATGCACACCTATATCATGTGTAGAAACATCCTACAAAATATTTCTGTAGCTAAAAAACTGTAATGGAGGAGACAGCTGGACAAACCATGTATCCATATACAGACTGACGAACGGACAAAATTAATATGCCCCTCGACATTTTGTGGCGGGGCATAAAAAATCATGCATGTAAGACTTTAATAGAGTTGATTTTCTTTGTGTTGGTGGTTCTCTCCACCTTCCTCCACCAATAAATACTGACCACCACAAAATAGCCAAGAGTTGAAAGTGGCATTAAACACCAAAAATCAATCTAATCTTTCCTTTTCCATTCATGACATCTGACTGCATCATATTGTTTCTCCTATAATTAAATTGTGACACATTGTTAGATATGTCTTGCTTGTGTGCAATTTAGATAGTATATGTTTTCAAATTTTAAAACTTATTCAAAGTCAACGAACCATGAATAAGGAGGTGGGGCCAAATAATCTCCATGGAAATGAGATGTGCCAATACTAATACAACAGCATACCAAAAATCATGGTCTTACCTAAAGTCATTCCTCTTAAACTGACCTTATCACAAATGTTAACCATTGTTGACACAAGTCACACCAGAAACAAGATGCCTAAGTCTCGTCTCAATTACTTTGTTGCGGGGAGACAAAAAACGACTAACGTACAAAGACATTTTTTTATATATATAATTGTGGCATACACATATCACATGATGCCATATAATATAACAAGTGACATAATACAATGGAAGGATGAAGGCCTTGATTCACACAGCATCATTCTACTGATTCATACTTCTCTAAAAGGCAAATATACAATAAACTTAAAACATATCTGTGGAAGAAGGTTCCATCATTGTAATGCGAATTTTTTTTTTTTTGGTAGAATTGTCTGATTTTTCTTGTTTGGTCCCCTTTACTGAAAATCCTGGATCCGCTAGTGATACAAAGTTTAAAAAGTGGAATTATTCTCATCACAAATGAATGTTATTCTTATTCATTTTTTTTATCCAAGGATAAATTTATTACCCAAGCAACCTACACCCAATTAGAATAAAATGTTATAATTTGACAGCAGTTAGCATTTTAGGTATTTCACAAATGTATCCACAATTTAATTGGTAGACAAAATATGAACTGGTTCCCGGTCTAAAATATCACTGATGTAGGAATGTGCTGTGATCACTTAAGGAATCTCTTCATCAACAAAACCCTGAATTTAGTATCACAATATCTATACAATATAACAAATAGCAACCAAAATAAACATATTTACAATCTGTCCATATAAAAAAAAAAAAACTTCTGGACTGTCTCAAAGATGAAATCATATCAATAAAACTGATGATGTTTTGAGAAAGTTATTTCTAAGTCATTTGTATTGAAGAATGAAAGTGATAAGTTTTTTATTCCTAAGAAACAAAAAGAAACAATAAATTATAATATTTGCAAATAGCAAGGAAACAGAAATGGTTGGGTCAATAAAATACAAACTTTTGATCATTTATCAAATTCTAAATTTGTAGACTAAAAAGAGGAGAAAATCCTAATTATAACCAAGAAAAATAATATGAATAATTCATTGAGACAGTACCCAATATCAAACTACTGTTTTGAAGTCTTAAGGACTATTGCTAATTTAATCAACATGAAAATAATGTCATTCCATTGACCAACTATATCTGATGTTTATAACGATGTAAACCAATCACAAAGTACTTATGAATGCTTTTGAAAATAACTCCTAGAATGCCTTTAAAAATAACTCCCAGAATGCTTTTTAAAATAACTCCCAGAATGCTTTAAAAATAACTCCTAGAATGCATTTAGTCAATTCTGTAACTGAATAGAAATTTGAAAATTGCAACAAGAAGAAAACACGTTCACTTTGGTAGTTGTACAAGGTCCAAAAAAATATTAGTGTTCCTGCCTTTTGGCAGAAAAAGTAGGGTAGGTAAAATGATTTAATATTTCTAGATATTTTACAGACTATATTAGGAAATGTGGTGAATTTAAATTGTGCTTTACCAAAAATGTGTGGGGCTTTTAACGATGCTTAATCAGAAATGTTAACTAAATGTACTAGGGTAGGCATGACAAATTTAAGATAAGTAGGGAGGCAGGAAACACAACTACATGTATAATTGTTTTTGGCCTGATATGGATTTTCACAACATGTGCTCAATTTCTGATTTTGTACCCTATCTCAATATCTAGGTACAGAAAAAGAAGGAACACTGAAAAATTTCATTGTACATAAAACTAATAATTGTATATAAAATTGAAAAAAAAGACAAAAAAATATTCACACAAAAAAACCCTAGATATTGTAAAATCATCCTGTGTTCATTAAGATATCCAACTTGAGGTTTGGTTTGAATATATTTCACTTTAAACTGTGGGATATAAAACTTCTATTACAAAAGCTACATTTTTATACTGTATTGTAACATTGGCAAGAATGTGGTCATTTATACATTTTATTTGTACAACAAGAGTGCACACGCTGAAATGTCTCGCCTTCTTTACTAACCATTTATATTATGTGGATAGTCCTAAATGAAAGCTTTACTACAACTATTACATAAACTTAACATGATCCAAGAAAATGAAGTCAAGGTCATATAAACCAAACGAGAAATACATGTACACCTTACAATTATTCAATACACTAAATATAGTTGACCTATTGCTTATAGTTTCTAAGAAACTGAGACTTAACCAAGAAAACTAAACATTGACCAATGAATCGTGAAAATGAGGTCAAGGTCAGATGAACCATGCAAGGTAGACATGAACAGCTTACAATCCTTCCATACAACAAATATAGCTGACCTATTGCTTATAGTTTAAGAAAAACAGACTGAAACACATAAACTTAACACTGAGCAATGAACCGTGAAAATGAGGTCAAGGTCAACTAAAACCTGCGAGACTGACATGTACATCATAGAATATTTCCATACACCAAATATAGTTGACTTATTGCATATAGTATAAGAAAAAAGACCAAAACTCAAAAACTTAACTTTGACCACTGAACCATGAAAATGAGGTCAAAGTCAGATGACACCTGCCAGTTGGACATGTACACCTTACAATCATTCCATACACCAAATATAGAAGACCTATTGCATAAAGTATAAGAAAAACGGACCAAAACACAAAAACTAAACTATAACCACTGAACCATGAAAATGAGGTCAAGGTCAGATGACACCTGCCAGCTAGACATGTACACCTTACAATCATTCCATACACCAAATATAGTAGACCTATTGCATACAGTATAAGAAAAACAGACCAAAACACAAAAACTTAACTATAACCACTGAACCATGAAAATGAGGTCAAGGTCAGATGACACCTGCCAGTTGGACATGTACACCTTACAGTCCTTCCATACACCGAATATACTAGACCTATTGCTTATAGTATCTGAGATATGGACTTGACCACCAAAACTTAACCTTGTTCACTGATCCATGAAATGAGGTCGAGGTCAAGTGAAAACTGTCTGACAGGCATGAGGACCTTGCAAGGTACGCACATACCAAATATAGTTATCCTATTACTTATAATAAGAGAGAATTTAACATTTCAAAAAATCTTCTTTTTTTTCAAGTAGTCACTGAACCATGAAAATGAGGTCAAGGACATTGGACATGTGACTGACGGAAACTTTGTAACATGAGGCATCCATATACAAAGTATGAAGCATCCAGGTCTTCCACCTTCTTAAATATAAAGCTTTTAAGAAGTTAGCTAACGCCGCCGCCGTAGGATCACTATCCCTATGTCGAGCTTTCTGCGACAAAAGTCGCAGGCTCGACAAAAACTATGAATGATAAAGTAAGCACTTCTTGGTAATTCTGGAAAATGACAAATTTTCATAAAAAAACAATGAACATAAATAGTGACATAATTAACAAACAATTTGAACACAATGAATAAAATGTGAGTATTTCAAATCTGTAAAAAGATGAGACAATGACACTATATAACATTTTGTTCACTTTAACTCTGGATATATAAAATTAGTATAAATATGTCCATTTTTAATGACTTCATTTGACATTTGAACTATTGATGTCATAATACAAAGGATTTTGCTACGTGGCATCAGACATTTTCTCTTGTCATGTCAAAATAAGGTGTGTGTATACAATCATATCTGCATATTTCAAAGTTCCAAAATGTTTATGTTTATATTTAAATGTTCAAGTTCAAACAAATTCAATATTTCTTTGTGAAATCCACAGATAATTGGTGGCAATATGAAAAAGTTTAAATGTACAAAAATGTGGTTTAAAAATGATCACATCCAGAAACCATACACAAAATTTATCAAATATCATACATTGTACAAAAATATACAAACATTTGGATGGAATTTTACATTGCATTACACAACAAGTACATGTATTGATAACTTAAATGGGAGTGAGTATGTTCAACTAAAGACATCACCACTGCTGCCATTTATTAAATGGCAAAACTCAATTTAAACTTAGGAAACACAAAAATGTATTGTGCTATTGGCAGATCTTTCAGTCTCTGTTAAATTTATTCACTTCATTCTCAACAGGAACATTTTGTCCCCCATGTGATGCATTGCTAAAATCAACTATTTCTAAAAGAGTTGTGCCCCTTGTAAATATTAATTTTATGGAAAATTGCATTGTAAGTGCTTTCAAGCCTACATTTCTTTAAGGTATTAATAAAACATTTTAAAGAACAAACAAACAATTATTTTTTCAGTTATTATAGGCAAATGATAACTTCCTGTCAACCATTTTGTGCAAAACTGTTTAGCAACATTAGGAAATGATCTAACAATTGGCCCGAGAACACAGTTATTTTGTAGTGCTCTTCTTTTAGACAATAAATTCAAATTAAAAAAATCACACTTGCTCAATCTCAAAAAGATTTTTACAGTGTAGTGTACTACTATTGGGACAAATATTATCAAAATTATAGAAAATTCTACCAGCTCTAACTCAAAATATGAACAATTCTATTTTAAGGGGGTCTAAAATTCAGTTTGACAGCTTCAGACATACTATTTTTTTACTTTTTTAACTGGACCCAATCACTGCTCAACATAAAAAAAAAAAAAATCAGAGCCCAATTTTTTTAAACATGTAATTTCATCCCCATACTTTATATTTCAAGCATAAAATACAAGAAATGAATTGAGAAAGTGTATGAAAAAAATTTGCAAGTTATATACAGTCCACACTAGGGACTACAAAAATCAAAGGATGATAACTGTGTCTTCCGACCAATTTAATGTGATAACTACTTGCTGTTCAGAATCTAATTAGTTATAAAGATGACAATTTCAACAAGCTGATGGTGAGATATTATTTACAATTATTTATAAAGAAACTACCTCCAATAGATTCTGAATATCAAATTTATAAAAATCAATAACAAATTGATATATTAACCTATATAATGCTGTTTTTTCACAATGATCCACAGTCTGATGAAAGACAACAAAAACAAATAGCAACAACTTATGAAAATTACTATGGGCTGTTCCAGAATTAGATGCATGGGAGGGGATGGGAGGGGCATAGGAGGGGAAGAATGCGGGAGGCACTTTATTCAGAGCCCAACCACTCATATATAGAATTTTATTTTATTTATAATTTGTACATATTTCCCATGCCCCCCACCACAATCATTTTCGGAACAGCCCTAAAATGTCAAAGGATATCATAAATTTAAAGGTACATTATACTCTAGTTTCAAAATGATTTTTAAGTACAAAAATGTATATTATTATTCATTCCACCAAAAAACTACTATACATGAACACATATTTATAACATTTTGAAGATGCTGAATGCAAAATCTCTGTAATAGCTGTACTGCTGACTAATATATGAACACAGGTTTGCTTCTATGACTAGACTTGGCCAAAAAAAATGCATTTTGTTCAAAAAAAAAAAACTGACCAGAAATGGATTTGAACACAATATTTACAAAAAAAGGCAATATAAATTTACCATACAACAACTGCTTCTGCTCAATTTTTGTTGCTTTAACATTTATATTATTATGGTATAAAACTGTTTTACAAAAAATATCTTTCTATGGAAACATTGTTAAATCTTTGATAATTCAGAAAACACCCATGTGGTGTTAACTGACTGTTAATGTAAATAAAAGGCAATTCAAGTCTTCTGTTCTTGGTAAAATACCATACATTTTGCTTTTTTGGGTACCATGCTCATCAACTCAAATATCTTGAACAAGTGGAAATGGTTTAGCTTATGCTTGAATGTCAGAGTTTGAATAATGTACTTGGATGCGACCAATTCAAAAACCCCAGCAGCAGAAGTTTGATCAGTTCAAGATTCAATCCTACTTTCTTGATTGTTTGACAGTGTTTGATGCCCCTTTCAGTGACTGCCATATCATGGCAACCATTGTTTTTTTGGTGGAGGGAGCCAGGAAATTGAAGAGAACCACTGACATCAAAAGGAAAACTGACAATTCTTGTTTATCAAAATTAGCATTGAACACACCTCACCATCCCTACTTTCTTGAAAATAATGCAAAAATTGAGGATTTGATTTCTTTTTTTAATACCAGCACAGATGACGGTTATGACCGTGAAAAGTGGACGTTTCCAGATTACGCTTTTATTTGTCTGTAGTTTGTTAGGAAGGCATGTAGAGAAACTGTGTGTAAGGTGTAAACGTGGCAATGCATGTTGCAAATGTACTGGTAAGTAACTGACTGATTTTAACCAACATCCCCATAGGACTTCATATGGAACGATATGAAACTTTTACAAAATCGCTACAAAAATTATCATAGCATAAACAGTAACCGAGGCAATATAAATACAAATATATCATTACCAATACTGATACATATTTTGGCTAATATTTGATTCTAACAACAATTAAATAACATCTCTTGCATTGATATTGTGCAACAACTTATTACAATAAAGAACATAAAAATATTTTCACATATCAACTTGCTAAGTACCTTTTCAAATAAACAATTAAGAATTCAACTTCGCTAATGATCTCTTGAAGAGTATTTTAGCATCTGGGTTATATTAACTTATATCTTTTAACTGTAATTCTATCAGAAATTAATTTTACAGAGGTCCTATTCAAATACAATTCTTATAACTGATGTTCTCTGTTTCAGCAAAATATGCTATTTCAAAATGAAAATTTTAACTATAATAGTGAATTTTATTTTAGATAAATAAATATTGGTAGGATTATTTGTGTTTTTTGTTGGTAAAAGGGATGTATTGGAGATAAGGTCCGACTTAAATAGTGATTGTTGAAGAAAGGCAATAAAGCAGCTTGGATACGAACTATATTTGGGGAGAGTTGGGTTACTCTAAACAAACTATTATTGGTTAAGGCCAAAGCCGAAATGAGAGAGACAATGACATTCCTGTTTTGAAGCACTATTTTTGAACTAGTCCATTTCACTCTCAAAGCAATTTTACATTACAATAACTCATATCAAAACCAATGAAATTCTACAATTTCTGCATTTTTTATAAAGATGTTCGACTCTTATAAAAGTGAATGAGGTGGGATGGGAGACAGAATATTCTGCACTCTTTAAAAAATGAACAAAAATGCTTGCAAAAATTTTTACTCGGTCTCCTTCAAAACAAACAATGATAAAAAATATTAGAAACAACTACATTATTATATCTATTAATTTTGTCACAAATAATTCTGTTGGGTGAACAGTTTGAGAATAAGGGATATATATGTCAACTCTCAGAGGAATTTTTTTTCGTTCTAGGATAAGGAATAGCATTTATTAAGTCTATTAAAAACAGGGGGGGGGGGGGGGGGGGGTATTATGAACCAGTACACAATAATCAAACCAAAGTTGCACTATAACTAAAATATCATCTTACTCATACTTTGCGATATTCATCAAAGCAGTAAAAAAAAATTATAAAAGTATCATGACTTGCTGCATAATTTACATTTGTTTTTTTCGGTATTAAAATTTTTAGTTAATTTGATCTTCACAAGAGAAAGGCACCCACCAAAAAGTAACTTTGTACACAATTTGACAAAGTAACATAAATAAACTGCAAAAAACAAAACATCATTTTCACTTTAACAATTATTTAACCCAAATATATACACAAGCACTTAAGAAAGAATAGGATCTGAAAGTCCTGTATATCACACTGCAGACTCCGTATCAAGCATTGATGATAAGACAGTTGGCTCACAAGGAACAAGATCTCCTGCTTCAGAACTCTTGTGGCGATATTTCAACTTCCTGTTCCACTGATCTCGTTCACTGAACTGCTTGTCAGATTCACCATCACCTGAATGTTTGACTTCACTATGCTTGTCTTTTGGATGTTTGTAGTGTCTTTGGTCATAATCCAAATCCATCCTTTCTACTGAGGACATAGAATTAAAAATATCTCTCACCTGAATAAATAAAAAATATATATTTTGTAAATACTGAAATCTCTAGGGTTTTATAAAAACTTTTCAGTAGTTTATCCGAATTTTTGTAGAATTAGAGTTTCAATGACATCATATTGCCAATTTATATTTATTATAAGTTTCCTAAATCCTGAAGACCCTCAAAAAGTTTTGTATATAAATAAGAAGATGTAGTATGAGTGCCAATGAGACAACTCTCCATCCAAGTCACAATGTATAAAAAGTTAACAATTATAGGTCAAAGTACAGCCTTCAACACAGAGCCTTGGCTCACACCCAACAGCAAGCTATAAAGGGCCCCAAAATGACTAGTGTAAAACAATTCAAACAGGAAAACCAACGGTCTAATCTATATAAAAATGAGAAACACCTATATGAACAAGACCAACGAACGACAACCACTGAACAACAGGCTCCTATATGTTCATAATATAAAGAAACCTTTTAGTATGCTTTTGTCTCCACATATTGATTCAGGAGGTAAAGAAACCTTTTGCATCCAGAAAAACGTGAAAATAAACATTCCAAATATGTGAAACTTGGATGTTTTTTTTTTTTTTTTTTATCAATACATCAACAAAGTTTCAAAATCAATGTCAAATCAGCTAGAATAGGCAAAACACAAAAAATAATATCTAATGAAAATAAGTTGGTTAAAAGTAAATAAAACCTACTGTGATGGTTCCTGTGTCCTCTTTGTCTCTTATATACATTAGTATCCATACAGAGAAAAATAATATAGCACCTAAACACTTCAGACCAGCTGAAACACCTGTAAACAAACAGAGGATAAAAGATAAAACTTAAAATCAGAACACAGCATTTTCATGTTTAATGTGCTATATTTCCTTATAAATACACATGTTCAAGGGTCCGGAAATGGTCATATATGCCAGTCATGTCCTAAGATGAAACTATTTGTCCTAAACGAGAAATTGGGATTTAGGACAAATTTTATTTTTTTAAAGAAGTAATTTCGGTCATTTCATTGACTCAATGTTTGAAATCGGATTCCTTATTCGCCATTTTGCACTGTCTTGTGTAAGTTGTAATCACTTGTTTTTGTTTATAATCCCTTTCCTGTAATAAAACTGCCACTCCAGTAGTTTGATAATTCTGAGGGCCCTACTAATATCTATATCAATGCCTCCGGGAAACATTGGCTTATGATCGCTAATCACTTTTTACCTGTGGTTTTAATATTCACACCTGACAGTGATCACAAGCTCAGAATAATATCTTAACAAAAATTGAAATTCCCTGACACGTGTATTCATTATTTAATTACTTTTCAGCAAAGACAATCATCAAATCTGATTTAAAAATTAAACCTAAATTTACGGAGAAAAAGTATTTTTTTTCATGTGCTTTATTTACTATATAATACGCATGCGTGAAATTGTCTTCAGCAAATTTAATATTTAATCATAAAATGCAAATGTAATGCCAAATTAAACGAGTGCAACTATTGTCTGTTACATTCAAACACTTTTAAAGGTAATAAAATAAAAAAAAGCCGGTGATTTCCTGTCAATTTGATAAACAAAACAAATCCTGGAAATGAATCCGGAATTATTCGTATTTTAACTTTATCGCATCTTCCGGTTTTAACTTTTGTCAAATCGAAAGAAACGTAAGCAATGTCTGAGAGATTTACCATTTTGAGTCATTAAAATCATTTCAATTTTAAACTATTGACTTCCCTTAACTGTTCTTCATGGTAATGGTAAGACATTTACTTAGTAAATGCGATGAAACAGCAATACAAGTTCGTTGATGCTATGAATCTAGTTAAGTTGACATCAACAATTTGGAAAGGGGCACCAACTTTTCAATCATCTCAAAATGACCGAAATTGTGTGGAAAAATTTCCGGATCCTTGCACATGTTATATATCATGTTCATTGACAATGATCCACTTATAAGACCGTTTAAATTTCAAAATTTTTCGTATCAATATTGTTTTAGTATCATTATTAATGGGCAAAGTGGAAGATTAATTTTTTTTAAGAATTGATAAATATCAGAATAGATGGGATAATATGGTGGAGTCTGACTTAATGAAATACTGTGAGTTTAATGTTCCAATAATATTGACCGCAAATGACTACCTACAATTTTAATCAAAACATTAATCTGACTGGTCAAAACCAGTTTTAATGCAGTTTTAAGAAATAGAGAAATGATTGATCTCCCTTACTTAGTCTGCTTCTCTAATTATCATTTAATTATTAGATCAATCATTTTTTTCTTCTGATCGATTTTCTTAGTTATTGAGGACTAAAATGATTGATCTCCCTTACTTAGTCTGCTTCTCTAATTATCATTTAATTATTAGATCAATCATTTTTTCTTCTGATCGATTTTCTTACTGTTATTGAGGATTTTGTCCTCATATTAAACTTATATCATTACATCTTCATCTAGTGCTTTTTTTTTTTTTTTTACATTTTAAGATTATATATAATTACATACCAACATATTTATATCTAAACTGTACAATATCATACAACAGACATGAACCATGATTTCCGCACTTGGTATTCCAAACCAGACACGAGGTATCTATTGTATTACCAAACATGATAGGAGCTGGAATATAGGCTGAAATAGAAATAACAACATTTAACTTCTAATCCCAAACAAAACATGCGGCCTCTTCAACTTATTCATTTGTATATATTAGGCCGTTAGTTTTCTTGTTTGAATTGTTTCCGTTCTCAGAAGAACATGGTTAGAAAATATAAATAATAACACCATTACAAACACAATTCCATTTTAATATTCTTGTCATGGTTAAACCACAAAAATTTTTTTGCGGTCGTATAAAAATGATGTAGTTCAGTGTTCTGTTGTTCCTTTGTTTTCCTCTTATTGTTGATGCGTTTCCCTCGTCGTTTAAACTCTGATGGATAATTGTCTCATTGGCAATCATTCCACAACTCCTTATTTTTAAAATGAGGTTTCTATTGTATTACCAAACATAATAAGAGCTGAAATATAGACTGAAACAGAAAAAAATAAAATTTAAGGCTTGCCATAGGGTACAACTACTTTTCAATTTTTGGTAACACTTATAAAATTTCTTTATTGCACAAATTGCTGTTTAACAAATTACTTGATGTACAGCATTCAACCTTGTATCCCGGCTATGTGAATTAGTAAATATCTAGTTACCTTTTAAAAAAAAAAGCTACCTGATTTATGTATAAAAACAAAACTTAAATCTGTTTAAAACTTACCAAACAGTCTCAATATCACAAACTGTAAGCCCAAAGCGAAACTCTTCTCTTCTTCATGAACAGACCTAAAAAGTAAATATATTAAGGCAAAGGCATACAGTACCATGCACACATCAGTGTCAATACACATTAGTGTCAACTTTTCAAACTATGAGGGGTCAGAGGGGATTTTTTGTCATTGTTTTATACTATTTCATCTTTCTTTTGGAAGTAAAACAATTATTTCTTTAAAATCTTATGACCAGCATTCATAACAATATAACTATAGATCAATAACAAAATGCCTATATTTTGGACCCTCAATATGGATTAAACACACAATGTTTTGAAAAACACTTGTCAATTTTTGCACACCTAACAACTGCTTATAATTATGGTTAAATAATGATGAAAAGAGGGGGGGGAGTTAACAAGATATTTTATATGAAGAGGTAGATTTGATTTCCACCTCAGATAGAGTCTTCTGTGTAGATTTGGTGAAAATGTTAAGAGTGCTTCACTGAAAGTAAATGTTATATGTTTAATTTATTCAAAAGCTTTTTCATTTACTGTGGATTCATTTATTTTTGTGGGTATCAATTTTCCTGGATTGAGGAAAATTAGCATTTTCTTGGATATTTGATTTCGTGGTTATGCCAATATCTGCATACAAAGCCTATAGAAAGTTTTAATTCCTCGAACATTTGAATTCATGGTTCACCTGTACCCACGAAACCCACGAAAATTGGTATCCAACGAATAATAATGAATCCACAGTATTATTCACAGAAATACATATGTAGTTCAATTGAAATTTACTGCTTTTAACTTTTTTATAAATCATTTAAAATGACGGAGTGTGTCACCCTCATGCATATCTCTGATTCTTTTTCTGGTTTGGCTTTACTTTGTTTTTTGCAGCTCTTAAAAAATTGTATTATGTTTTGGATTTTCAAATATTTTGACCTCGAGCACAACTGAAAGATCAATTGTAGAATTGCAAATCTGGTGCAGTACAATAGGTACTGTCAATGTTATTTTGTCAGTTCTGGTTGATTTAATGCTTGACATAATGTATAGAAAATTAGTTTTGATGATGAAAATAAATACTTGATATCTATTTAATACAAGTTTCTTTGGGTTGCAATCTCAATGATGTAAACCCAAACCTCTTTTTTATGTTTTTTAAACATTATTCAATGCTAACTGCACTATATTAAGTTTGTTTGTCTGATTGATGTAGCTAAATGCCCCTACCTTAACTATGCCATAGTGGCCAATTTTTATTGGTGGAGGACCCAGACAGAACCACAGATTATACACAGGCTATCTACAATAACTTATTCAAGGGTAGATAACTCTTACCTCAAGGTCACCATTAACAAAGGCATCTGTGTACCAGCCACAGTGAAGGTCACAACCACAAGTAGAAAGAGGAATGGATAAAGATTATGACATGTTGATTTACATGGACCATTGGTTGCCACGGGTGACACAATGACCTCTGGGGATATGGGATTATCCATGATACAGGTACAGCCACTGAAATTCTGAAAAATAGGAAAGTTTAAAATGCTAAAATCAAATATTATTCTTTTTGTAAATTGAGTAAACTACATCAGTAATATAGATTTTGCTGCTTTCAATAGCATCCTTTAATACCCGAGAGGGCATTTAGATGTTTTTTCTAAGATGGTACAAATACATTTTTACCCAATCATCATATAACTTCATAATTTCTATGGCTATAACAAGGTCAACTGACTTGAAAACCATATTTTTTTTTTCGCTTAACAAGTTTTAACTTAAATTCATCCCAGTTTTTAAGTTTAGATATGGTCCATAGAATACATTAATTGCTTCTATTGACATGATCCTTACAACGAGCATTTATTTGCTTCTATCAATTTCTGGTCTAGCACTCTTGCAGATTTTTTGTATAGAAAAGTAATTAAATTGAGAAGTGTCCATGGGAAACAGATGATTGCATATAATGTTATACAGGGCCATAACTCCAGAACGGTAAAAGTGACGCCACCAAAATTCGAACTTGATTAGTTTTTTGTGGAAGTAAGCATTGTGTATAAGTTTCATAATATTGTTGAGGCAAACAAAAGTTAGAGAACAGAAACCAATTTCAGGACGTACGTACGGATGGATGGATGCATACTTGCACATACAGCTAAGGGTAACACTTAATATCCCCTCTGGTGATGGCGAGGGCATAAAAAAAGTAACATAATTTTTTACTGGGACAGCAAGAATTATTCACATTCAATAGAATACTTATTATTGGTAAAGATATATAAATGTTCCCATTAAGAGCCCTACCATGAGTTTTTCCTCTGGTGTAATGTAGCTGTAGAACCTTGTACATCCAGCATGACAGGGAGAGAAGTATGTAATGCCATTGATACCACAAATAGGTTGTGATTCTCTCTGGGAACAATCACAGTTCATGTTACATGTAGATGTCAGGTTCGCTTCAGCATTATCTAGGTCAAAACCATAATCATCGAAATCAGTACTGAAAAAATACAAATATATTATTTTTTTTAATTAATACATTTTAAAAAGTGTCAATATTCTTTTATATAGTAGTTTCTATTCCACTTAGAGGCATTTATTTAAAACACTAGAGGCTCTTTAATAGAAGTACAAATTGCTCACCATATGAAATATGTCATTTTGAAAAATGTGATTTTTGAAGTTTTTGCAATTTTTTTTTAAGAGTATTAGGCCAATAAATAATCTTTTTCTTCAATGCCAGAATCAAATTATCTATTAAATGTACTTGAAAAAAAATCAGGATAAGAATAATTTACAGAATCTTTGCAGGCTTCTCCTTCCCAAATCAATTATCTCCTTGCTAGTATGTAGTCATCACGATTTCATTACTGTCATTTTTAATTATGTAACAATTATTCCAGGTCGCTGCTATTCAATTATCAACAAATCATATATCCGACTAAGACTGACTATGATCCATGCATTCAAAAGATGTTTTTAATTGAAATGAATCATTGCTTTTGCAACGTTGTACAGATGGCATTACGAAATACTTATTGCACATTCTTATGACTGAAAATATGCACTAATCTATTATTGATTTTTCAAGTAGATTAAATTTGATCTTTATTCAAAATTTGCATCCATTAATTTTGTTAAGTGTAAAAAGTCATTTTGTATGTGTACTCTAAGGAATAGATATTTAATTAATTTTGAGACATAGAACTACATCAGTAGTATCAGGGGTTATAACTGAAACATGAAATTCTATATGAATGTATCGGTTTTTTAACAAGGCTTGCGTCCTGTATTTTCATGTACAAGATGTATGTGTCATCATAATTATATGTATTACCTGACTAATGTATAAAGCTAAAAGATAATTCCATCCTTGAACCTATTTCTCTTATGATCAAATCTCTTTGTGTTAAATAGAAAATTTCGACTTTGGCATGCTTCCGGCTGCATCAAACATCACATTTTTGTAAGCTTTTGGATACACTTCAGAATGATATCAAATTTCAAAAATTGTTTTTGAAGTGAAAAATGTGAGTGTTTTGAATGTAATGGAAGAAATCACATATCTCTTTTGCAACAGAAGAAAAGTAGTCGGTTAAGACCTTCGAAAGTCATCATTAATCTAATGAATAGCCAATGGAAATGCAGCAATTTCGTACCCTATTACAAGAGAGGCCAACGTTAACCAAATTGCAAAATGTAACACATTTTCCCTACCAATAATCGTATCACACTCTGTTCAGGCAGATATCCGAAATATCTATTCATGCAGAAAACAGTTAACAGGCCACAACCATAACAGGATTAAAATAGATTATTGACCATTTCTTCTTTTGATACTTCTATTTATATTTTCCTTCACAGTATTCATTTTATTGTAGATAAACTTTAGTTTATTTGTGAAATACATCATATGACTGTATATTAAATTTAGTTATGAGCATATCAATTTACATTTTCAAGTGTTTAAACATCAAGATGATTACAATAACCATTAAAATATATACCTGTTAACATAAGCATGATATGGAAATGTAGCCCCGGCCATCTTGACATTTTCACAACCGAGCACCATAAACAAAACAAAACCGGACAGAGCCAGAGCATCGAGCACCAATGCCAACTTTATAGCACCTAAAAATACACAAACAAATTTGTTAAACAAAATACTGTAAACAACCAATGCCAACTTTATAGCACCTAAAAACACACAATAAAATAAATTTGTTAAACAAAATACTGTATTTTCGTATTAACCACTTTCTGGCCGAGCTCAGAGCAATTTATCTTTATTATTTTAATTTTCTAGAGATCTTTATAAAAGGGAAGACTCAATTTTTACATCTCTATAGGCAAAAGTTGCAAAATTAAATCTCTCAAAATAAAGACACATTACAGATGTTTGTTTCTTACACTTTCAACCCCTATAATATAATCCTCAATTTTTTTTAACGCAAATGCACAACTGGGCGCTCGGTCATAAAACTTTACTCAGTACTCGGAGTACAAAATTTGTGCTCGAAACACCAAATCCATGATTTTGATTGGCTGATTTCCGAGTCTGAGTACGAAAATCGTCCTCGAAAGTTTTATGACCGCAAGGCCAGGTGCCACTGGTGGAGAAGAAATTTTTTTCCTCTGTATAGCACACAAATTTTCCCCTTGTTTTTGATACGTTTCCTGTGTTGTGTTGTAATTTGAGCATTTTTATCTAAATTCTTATGACCATGGTCTTGAGGGTCTTCCTTTGACATTGTTGGTTTATGATTACCTTATAGTAATTTCTGGACTTAAACTGAAAATTTAGAAATTTTAATATTTTCATGATTGAGGTTTTTGCGATGAAAAAATTAAATGGAAAAGTTTTGCACTAACTAAAACTCATAGTTTAAATTTTGATAGCAGTACTGTATTTATGAGGGCCTCATGGAAGATTAGTAATTGTAACTAACTGTGTTTACCCCCTTTAAATAAAGAATTTATTATTATTTTTATTATTATTTGTTTGTAAATTGATAAAACAACTAAAATATCAAGATCATGAAATAATTGCTGAATATACAATAGTATTCTATTCTAATTTCCAGTAATAAACCTACTTTTGATTGACCTTAATCTAAACAACTGTGTTATCTTGTTCTGATATCAATTTATTGACAAACTAAACAACTGAGGTTAACTTATCCTTTGTTTGTCTGTCATGTCTCTAATTATCAAACTGATGTCCAGACAAGATCAAATTTAACATGTTTAAGTACCACTTAGAAACAATGATGTGGCTTAAGTAAGATCAATAGATCAAATAGTAAAGATTCTGTCTGTATGCGTCATAGCTATATGTCTTTTTCTTCTTAAAACAAGAATGTGTCCATAGTATACGGATGCCCCACTCACACTATTTTTCTATGTTCAGTGGACGGTGAAATTGGAGTAAAAACTCTAATTTGGCATTAAAACTAGAAAGATCATATCATGGGGAACATGTGTACTAAGTTTTAAGTTGATTGGACTTCAACTTCATTAAAAACTACCTTGACCAAAAACTTTTAACCTGAATTGGGACAGAAGGATGAACGGACAAACAAACGGACTCACAGACCAAAAAACATTAAGACTTTTCATTTTGGAACCTGTGTCAGAAATTATTTTTGTAGGTCTGTGTACTTTACTTATTCTGTAATTAGGTCTAAAGTAGGTCATGTCAACCTTGCTAAACAACTCATAATTATTCACAAAGACACTGAAAAACTGTTTGAATTTACCAGTAACTCACACTATACATGCTATAGACCAACTTTTGATTGACCTTGAAAGAAAACAAATGAACAAATGTATTATCTTGTTCTGATTCAATTTATCTACTAAATAAACAATTGAGGTTAACTTATCCTAAATGTTTGTCTGAAATTATCACACTTAACTGTGCAAAATTTTCACAAAGTTTATTTTCACTGATTTCTCAATCCAGATGAAAAAAAAAAAGAATTCTCACACTTAATTTGATCTTTAAATGGAGATAGGAATCATACACAAGAAAACATGAAAATAAAACCTGGCTGTTTGGCCTTTGAAATAGCATAATTTTTTAAATCTACATATTTACAGTATTACAATACCGTGACCTACCTTTAGGATGAAGCTGGAATCTTTTCAAAATAAAACCTCCAACCAGTATACCAACTACAGCACCAGGTATGCCAATACCACCTGAAAATATAATATGCGAACAGGAATTAAATTGCAGACTCTTATTAAAATAACACCAATCCATTCAATTATTTAACAAAAATTTACTTTAAATTGAGAAATTTTTGCAAGGTTTTTAATACATTGTATTTGTACGAAAACTGCAATGGGATAGGTTGGTCAACAGAGTTCGTGAAAAGTGGTAGTCCCAAGGTTTTGAGCACCAAATAGAAATAATAATGAGACTTTTGAGGACCAGCAGATTTTCTTCAAGGACCACCGGGCTAAAAAAGATTTTGAGAAATCTGTGCCAAACCTGCTTTTTAAGTAAGATAGCATTGTTTCATGCCAATATTTTTTGAAATTGAAATAATTGATCTCACATTTTTATCTGCTATTCAAAATATTTGAACTTACATTCATACCATCATACACTTTTTTTTAATTTTGACTTACTACTACTACTAGATTGAAACCATTGAATAAATTCTCAAAGTTAATCATAATCAATATTTCACAATTTCCCATGACTTGATAAAGGAGTAGGCCCATTAAGACCCCTTTCTGGCCCCAAAATATAGCACTTTTACAAATATGTTAAAAATGTAAACTTTTTGTAGCTATTTGATAGAAAGTAGAAGGGCTGTTTTTGACAATACAATACACATGCATCAGGTACTAGCATCATTCACTCACAGATTCATGCAAAATTACTGAAATTTTCACAATTTTAGCATTTGCGCTAATTTTTTGACGGAGTTATGCTATAATCATGGGAGTGGTCGCACTTGTGTTCAGTCTTAATATTTAAATATATGTTGTATTTGATGATAATACATAACATAAAATTATAAAGGTTGAGACTGAACAAGAATGTGGCCACTTACATTTTTGACAAAAACCATCTGAAAAGTGACATTTTATGGCATATATTTGATAGATTTTTCATATCTAAGCTTGAATTTTTGTGTCTTTAATCAGTTAAAATATTTTCTAAATAAACTCATTGATATAGACACGCAAGTGTTTAAAAAATGTCACAAATCTTTCTTTATATGTACTTCAAATTTTAGGCCAAAATTAGCCCTTACCAGACCTTCTCCTTTGATAATTTTTACAGTGACATTAGAGTCGCAAATCCCTCTTGTAAAATTAACTTAATTAAGAAAGTTGACAAAAAGGGATATAAAGAGAAAAATTCTCATTCTGATGCAACACTAGATTGTAATTTCGTTTTGATTAGAAAATGGCCCAAATTTCAGTCCAGCAACTCTACAACTGTTGGTCTCAAATTGTGAATGTAAGGCCACACCAATTTGATGTCTAGAATCGGGCAAAAGCTCCAAAAATACTTTAAAATCAAACAGGGCGAGTGAGCGAAATTTTTTTTTTTTATTATTTTTGTCTTGAGAATGATTTTTTTTTAGGCGAGTGCTCTATAAGTGAAGCTAGCGGTATATATTTTTTTTTAATTGTGCGATTTAGAATTTATACAATTTATGTACATGTTGCAATTGGGTTACTTCATAGAAAAACGAGAAGCAACAGATGCTCAAAAGCATATAATTTGATTTATTGGTGCCTGTACCATACCACTTTCTTGTCTCACTGTGGTTTAGTTGGTTATTTTCTTTAAGTAAGCTTTGTCTGAGTGAATTTTCATTTAAATCCATATACATGTATATATTTAGGAAGCATAGCAGATGCAGTTTTACAAAAGGAATTATGTTAGTTAAGTAAATGACAAATGTTGAATAAAATTATAATATAAATGTATCCCCAAAAAAATGCCCCTGAGATATATTTGATTGAAGTTGTTTTCATTATATGGCAATGATTGTTTATTGGCTGCGTGACATCCAGTTGGAACTATTTATCCATATTTAGAATCTAAATAATGAGTGAGGTGAATATTTTTTCCTTGTACTAAAACAACAGTCATATAGCTATACATGTAGATCCCAATGTATTAAAATATTCCCTTTAAATACCTGTCATCCCATTCCCATGCATTATTCTGACTGAGCTCCTAAAAGCTGCAATGCATTTAAAACTTTTTAGCTTGACTAGAAGTGGTTGAACCAATTACACACCCCTAATTATTATGAGCATGCCAATCACAGTACCATTACCTTAGTCTTGTTGGAACTCTTTAACTTCCCCCTAACAAAAGAAGAGTTCTGCTTGCATGCCAAAAGATCAACAAGGGGAAATGGGGGTTCATCAAAATCAAATACCTCTGTAATTTTAAAAAAGTTCATAGGAATTTACAATTCACTTCATCCAAGATAGATAGGTCTATGCCTGTTGAAACAAGGATCGGGGATGACCATGGTTCTAACAAAAATTGATTTGTTTGTGGTCATCTAATGAAAGAGTTTTAATTTTTGCATCCTAGAACAGGTCTTCAAAGGTGAAACGAGAAGCATTTTGGATAACTGGGTGTTCAAAAACTGCTAGCTTGTCCACGACAATGAGCTGACACAATGCATTTTGGCATTCCAATTTTTGACCTTTTATTTACAAATCGATTTATCACACATGCGTTTTAAATGATCGGAGCATTATATGCAACATAAAGCATCCATGTGAAAGAAAATTTCAAGGAGAAACTAATTTTGGAGCGGCATGCGGACCAAAAATTTGCGGATGCAGTAATTATCTTTTTTATTATTGAAAAGTCAATTTCTCCAAAACAGGAGCGGGAAAATCCAAAGAACTAGGAATCAAATTGGTGTGGCCTAAACACAGATATTAGAGACTGATTTTAACTAAATAATTTATTGGCGTTTCCTTTTCAGTTGGATTTGAATGTAGATAACAATATAGTAAAAAGCCATTGTTCCAATAACACATTGCCAGTAAACTCAATTTGCCACAATCAAATTGCCAATTGTTTTTACAAATCTTCAAATACAATACTGCTATCTCTAAATGGTACTACTGTGCAAAACATAAAGAAATTATTCTTCAAGAGATGTCATGTAAGATGAGGTAAGAATTGGGGGCAGATTGGATCCATAATTAATAGTCTTTCAAATTCCCTCCATTTTGCAAATTGAAATGATGAATATACTTCAATATAAAAAGATATCATTTTTGTTTAAAACAATATTTATGTTTCATGGATTTTACAGAATTAAAAGTGCAATAGTACTTTAGCCAAGTAAGACATTTGATTTGGATTCATTTTATATATATATATATATTTACATTAAAATTATAATCTCTGACAAAGCATTAACATTTTTTTTTTAAATGTCTTTTTGTCCTTCATAAATGTCAACCTGTTATGACACAGTTCTGTGACAAAATTATTGACTTTCATGATGTTATGATTGCTGCTTGTCATAACTGGCATTTCTCAAATAACATTCCTATATTAACTATTTGATAAGCTGGACATAAAACAAAACACCTCAACTTTCTCTTGTACTTAATTACCTCATGAAAAGATTTCATAAGTTCCATTATGTGTAATTGTTAAAAGGTCATATGCTAATGTTTTCCATCATGCAAACATTTGTTTATTTTCTAAGAGCTCTATGAAAGATACAAAATGTAGTTCCAATTAGAAAGATTTCGCAATTGAAAACTGTTGATTTCATGATAAAATAATAAGCAAAAATTATAAAAAGCACAAATAGGAAGAACCATTGTGTATGTTCAACTGAAATAATTCTTTGGAAATAATTCTTTGGAATTATTCAACAACAGTAAAAACAGTGCAAAGCATGTTTTCTTCCAAAGAAATAAATAGATAAAAGAGTCTTAACTAGAATAAGATGATGGTGTGACTTTATGTAATGATTTGCCAATAACACAGATGACGTAAACAAACAAAATTATAAAGAAGACAAATAGTGCAACTGTACTATTTAGGCATCAGATCTAAAGATGAATATTTTTGAACACATCAAAAATGTCAAAAAGGATAAGCAATTTATAAATCAGTTCTTTGTTTCATATTATATAATAAATAAATATCTACTAATGTGTTTGACCTTTAACAGGTTTGTATGACCTTTAGGTTTCCCCACTAGATGTCAAACTTAAAAGAACATCTGTCGAGCAATGACAGACAATTGATACTTGTTCATCTTACCATTAGAATGATTGGTGAAACATCCCACTAAAAATGTGCTGATCTTTAACCTCAGTATAAACTTTCAATGGTATTTTTTAAAAGGTTTTCTCTAATTCTTCGTCAATTTATCCCTTTCTGCACCAATTGTATAAAAAAATTTAATCAACGTGTGGTTCGTTTGATCTCAGTTCTTCATTGGTTAAAATCCGATTATGACGTCGAATTTTCTTGCTTTCCTCTGAATTTCCTATTGTGACGGCATGAAAAAAGACGACCATGCCTGATGACGTCACATAGAAAGATCACAATAAATTTGCCTGCGTATTGTTTGAAAATCATTAGAGAAACAGATTCCACTACCAAATCTCGTGTAATACGATATTTATCCACTCTCGACAGTTAAATTTTACATATTTAACTGTCTCGAGTGGATAAATATCGTATCACACTCGATGCAGTGGTAGAATCTAAATATATATATAGATTGTATCACTGCATCAGCTGAAGGACGCCTCCGGGTGCGGGAATTTCTCGCTGCATTGAAGACCTGTTGGTGACCTTCTGCTGTTGTCTGTTCTATGGTCGGGTTTTTGTCTCTTTGACACATTCCCCATTTCCATTCTCAATTTTATGATACAATATTTATCTACTCAAGACCGTTAAATTTTCAAATTTAAAACACGAGGTTTGCCGAGATTCGAATTTGTCAGAGTTGAGAAATATTGTATTGCACTAGAATTGGTGGTGGAATCTGTCTCTCTAATGGTTTTTAGACAATATGCAGACAATCCTAATCCTTCTTTTCAAATGATCTGCAAAAAGATGTGTTCTTTCCATGTGATGTCATCAGGCATGGTCGCCTTTTTCATGACATCACAATAGGAAATTCAGAGGAAAGCAAGAACATTTGACGTCATAATCGAATTTTGACCAATGAAGAACTGAGATCAAACGAACGACATGTTGATTAAATAAAAATAACAAGAAATGATTGTAACAGGATGCTGTTACGAAGTCTCCCAAATGAAGCTCCCATAATTTGTAATTCCCAGGGTCGCCTGACATTGGGCAAAGTCCAGTGAAAATTGGTTTGGTCCAGTAATGTTATATGCATTAGTGATGCCTGGGGACTAACCCTGTATATCATTCAAATCATCTTGGCATGACAAACCAGAATATATATGGTTTAGGGGTGGGGCTCTCGACCATTTACAAGATATTAGAACTTTCTCAAATGGCAGGGGGTCGGGATGACCCCTGGGGACTAACCCTGTATATCATTCAAACCATCTTAGCATGACAAACCAGAATATATATGGTTTAGGGGTGGGGATCTTGACCACTTACAAGATATTAGAACTTTCTTAAATGGCATGGGGTGGGGGTGACCCCTGGGGACTAACCCTGTATTTCATTTCATGTGCTTTATCATGACAAACCAGAATATATATGGTTTAGGGGTGCGGATCTTGACCACTTACAAGATATTAGAACTTTCTTAAATGGCATAGGGTGGGGGTGACCCCTGGGGACTAACCCTGTATTTCATTTGATTTGCTTTATCATGACAAACCAGAATATAAATGGTTTAGGGGTGGGGATCTTGACCACTTACAAGATATCAGAACTTTCTTAAATGGCATAGGGTGGGGGTGACCCCTGGGGACTAACCCTGTATTTCATTTGATTTGCTTTATCATGACAAACCAGAATATAAATGGTTTAGGGGTGGGGATCTTGACCACTTACAAGATATCAGAACTTTCTTTAATGGCATGGGGTGGGAGTGACCCCTGGGGACTAACCCTGTATTTCATTTCATGTGCTTTATCATGACAAACCAGAATATATATGGTTTAGGGGTGGGGATCTCGACCATTTACAAGATATTAGAACTAACTCAAATGGCAGGGGGTCGGGATGACCCCTGGGGACTAACCCTGTATATCATTCAAACCATCTTAGCATGACAAACCAGAATATATATGGTTTAGGGGTGGGGATCTTGACCACTTACAAGGTATTAGAACTTTCTTAAATGACAGGGGGTGGGGATGACCCCTGGGGACTAACCCTGTATTTCATTTAATGGGTTTTATCATTTAGAACATTTTCAATTAAAAAGATTGTGTCTATCACAAACGGTTTTCAATTTATAATCATTTGAAAATTTAAAAAAAATAAAATCCCATAGGGTTCTATAGTAAAACCCTCTTTTCTTTTTGCCCCTCAAAGTACCCCTTTATAAACCCCATTGCACAAACAAAACCCTGATTGCACCACTAGACATGTTCAAATTTTAAAGAGGAAGAAGAAGAAGAAGAAGAAGAAGAAGAAGAAGAAGAAGAAGAAGAAGAACAATAAGTCTTCCCAAACTTCGTTTGGGAGACTTAATAAACAGGTCAGGAAAAGGATAAATCAGCTAAGAATTAGAGAAACAAATTTATATGATTTTGTTCAATCAAATTCAGCATTTTAAACATTGTCAGCGTATAATTTCCCTTTTTAGCAATGGTTTTTGCTGGACATCATGTCTTTCATGTACAGCTTTTATGCAATTCTCCCATGTTGAAATTTTGAAAAGAAAACCATACCACAGGCATAATATAATGAGCAGCAGTGAATCATCCTTAATACAGGAAACAGTGAGATAATATCAGTTGTGATGACAAAAAACAAAGATTTCTTTTCTAAATCATTGTAAATAGTTAATCAAATCAAATTGATAGTTACCAATAAATTTAATATTTTTGGTATACAAGTTAACGGTATTAAAAGAGAAAACAATTCATAACTGAAAACGCTATAATTCTCCCATGTTTCCTCAACCACTAATTTGACCTGCCATGTGACCTCCCAGACAGAACCAATGTTATTCATTACTTGCAAGTACTTTTACTTAAAACAGGCAGAGAACTAATGCAATGAGAATAATCAGACAACATCTAATGTATTGTGAAGAATCCCATTGAGCAGTAAGTGACAGCCTAAGATCCTGATCTGTACATACTAATAACTTGATGGTTTATATCCATTTAATTGTCAAAATACAAGCTAATGCTTCTTTGATTGGCACTAAGAATATAGGAATACGTCAGATACAGAGGGAATATGCTGAGGTGCAAGATATTAATAAATTTGTTCCTAATGCAGAATTGGTGCATACAGGCATTGTTAAATGATGTCAGGGTATCTCGGTCAGTTCATGCATACTCAAGTATTGGCAAGGACAGAATTATATATTTTATATGCAGTCAAACCTGCTATAAAGGTCAACTCTATAAGAAGATACAGAGAGAGTATGCTGACATGCATGATATTCATAAATTTGTTCTTCTTGTAGAATTAGTGCACAGGCATTGTTAAATGATGTCAGGGTATCTTGGTCAGTTCTTGCATAATCAAGTATTGTCAAGGACAGAATTGTATATTTTATCTACAGTAAAATCTGCTATAAAGGTCAACTCTATTAAGGAGATACGGAGAGAATATTCTGAGGTGCATGATATTAATAAATTTGTTCATACTGCAGAATTAGTGCACAGACATTATTTTATGGTGTCAGGGTGTCTTGCACACTTCACAAATACTTAAGTATTGTCAAGGACAGAGTTATACATTTAATATATGCAGTCAAACCTCCAGATAAAGGTTGCCTCTATAAAGTGAAAACATGTCTTCGTGTTAGCCTGACTAAACTGTTAGGTCATCCTTGTCATATTCCTATACCTATGTATTTTTAACCTTATCCTAATTGTTATAAAGTCAGTGTTTTCTTGGGTGAACTTATGTACAGGTTGGACTGTATCTTATTTGTTTTTATGTTCTTAGGTCTTCAACTTGTCAAGACTATTCTGATATATGTAGATCTTCAACAATAAACGTAAATAAGAGACTCTGACCTCTAACCTTACAGCAAGATTAAGATGTGCAGACTACAAAAATCCTCAAAATTGTGTCAATCAATTTCAGTCAAAAGGAAATGCACTTATTGAAAGTTTTGAGATTATCTTTAATTGTCGGGCATTTGGTCAGACATTATACAAGTCTGACCTCACACTTTCCAGGCATGACAACAAAAGTAAGATGTTCAGACATGTAAATTCTCCAAAAGTATGTCAAACATTCCATCAGAATAGCTGCTATTCGATCCATAGGACAATCTAACTGACTTAAAATACAATTATTGGTAATTTGCGGATTATTTCTGTCAGATATTTGGTCAGGCATTTTTGTTGGTCTATTTGATCTGCTGAAATGTCAGATGGTCAGACAGATTTCGAGATTCTGTGTTGTTCCTTAGTACTGCCTTGAGGTGTACTTTTAGAAATTGGTTAATAACAAGTAATGAGTATATGATGGTCAATCAAGCAACACATGCAGATATAACCAATAAATTACAAACACATATAAAACTGAAACAACAGACTTCCTACAAATTCTGTCATTCATTGCCAGCCAAAGTAAATTCAATCATATTCAACATTATTTACATGCATTGTTTTAATTTGAATCGATTTTAGGTGTTTAATATCACTTTCAGAACTATTGGCTATTTCATGGTTACCAGTTCTTATTGGTGGAGAAAGCTTGAGTCCCAAGAGAGCACCACTGACCTTCATCAGGAAAACTGACAATCCTAGTCAATTAAGATTGGATTAAATAAACCAAGCACTTGACTCAAAAATCAAAGCTTTTATTCATTTTTTTTCTTTGGTAAGTCACAGTAACACAGACAGTAAAACATGTTAAAGCACTTCGTATATTTAGATAAATCTTTTATCCTTATGACATGTCTGAAGTAAGCATTTTTCAATTTTCAACCCTCAAGTTTCTTTCTTTTCTAAACTTATTTCCACATTATCAAAAAAATCAAATTAAAAAAAAAAATGGATGAAAAAAAGATTGAACAATAATTTCAAAGAAATAGTTCCCATAGATAAGTTCTACATGTTCTAACTCCAATTAATATCAAGTAAAACAAACATTAGCAAAGCCATAAAAAGATGTAACAAAGACATTTTCTAAGATATCAGCAATTAAAATGTCTCCTTACACTGAAAGTTTATAGGCTGTGGAAATATGTGCTCTTTTAGTAATACATTGTAATCAATAAACTTGTACATAAACTAATTGACAACTTCAATGAGAAAGCAAGCCTAAAAGTTTAACAAAAAAATATCAATTCATAAAGGTCACAATAAAGCATTTGATAATAGGCTCAGCTTCTAACAATATGGCAAGCAAACTGGAAATGGAAATATTCTTTATAAAGCACAAAAATGTCAGTATTCACCTCTGAAGCAAACAAAACCTTTAAATAGACTTATTAAGAAGGGATATAGTTACGATACTGTTGACAGGTCATTAAAGATTGCATATTTTGGCGTTAATATTGATTCACTTATAGGGTCTTTGCATCGGCACTAAACACATTTTTTTTAAAAACCAGTTGTTGGCATGACACGGGTTATGTTCTTCTCATATATGTTATGATGGTATGATACTAAACCCCTAAAGGGAAGGATTGTGCCTGATATTCATATGATGAAGACATAATCTTTCAATCAGTTTAATTGAAGTCTGGAGCTGGCATTTCAGTTAACTGCTAGTAGTCTGTTGTTATTTATGTATTGTTGTCATTTTGTTTATTTTCTTTGGTTACATCTTCTGACATCAGACTCGGACTTCTCTTGAACTGAATTTTAATGTGCGCATTGTTATGCGTTTACTTTTCTACATTGGCTAGAGGTATAGGGGGAGGGTTGAGATCTCATAAACATGTTTAACCCCGCCGCATTTTTGCGCCTGTCCCAAGTCAGGAGCCTCTAGCCTTTGTTAGTCTTGTATTATTTTTAATTTTAGTTTCTTGTGTACAATTTGGAGTTTAGTATGGCGTTCATTATCACTGAACTAGTATATATATTTGTTTAGGGGCCAGCTGAAGGACGCCTCCGGGTGCGGGAATTTCTTGCTGCATTGAAGACCTGTTGGTGACCTTCTGCTGTTGTCTTTTCTATGGTCGGGTTGTTGTCTCTTTGACACATTCCCCATTTCCATTCTCAATTTTATGCATTACCCCCAGTCTATCTATTTTTTAAAGGTTTGAATTTAAGGATTTAAATTTTTTTTAAAAAGGACATACTTATTGAAACATTTCTTTTTTTTTCCTCCTTCAAAGCAAAAAATAAAAAAAGTATAATAAATTTATCCAATAACATATATGTTTTTCTCATTGTTGAAGGCCGTACGGTTGCCTATAATTGCTTACATCCACTTCATTTGAACTTGGGTGGATAGTTGTCACATTGGCATTCATACCACATCTCTTAATTTTTATATAGAAAAATTTTACTGATAGATTGGTGATATATAATCATCCTTATATTTTGGCCATTTTACTCATTTAGCAGTTAGTTGTAGAAAGTAGCTTCCACATACGATCATTTAATTTCAAATTTGTCTGATACAAAATGCCCCAAGAGACTTAAATTTCTTAGAGAATTCTAATTAGCCCTTGGACTATGAGTTACAATGCGGAAGTATTAAATAAAAATTTCAAAGTGTACAAGGATCCAAGCGATTCCTAAAAGCTAAGAGTATTAATATAAACAGCTATGAAAATATAGCAAGAATTAACACTCATAAAACCAAGTATTATGAATGTCAAAGTATTGGAAAAAAAGTCAATAACTTGGAGCCATAATGGAAATGATTTCCGTGTAATTCACAGGACAATATAATATAGTTGGTAAGATGTTTGATTCCATACTTTTACTTAAGGAACGGAAATTGAATTACTTTGTCGTCTAAGGTCAATATAAACTATTGCTCAATATACTGGATGGAGACAAATTATCGTAAACGGAATGAATCGGCAGATGGCTGACATCAACGTTTGATGTATTCACTACAACTGATGAGGATTTTTCAACACATACTTATGCATTATACTGTAAATTTAGAAATTGGTGCATGCATTTATGAGGGTCTGGATAAGTCTCAGAAAAGAGATTAATGGGTAAAAAGTGCAGAATTAAGGACAAAAAATAAACAGAAAATAGAAAATAGGCCAAAAAAAATTAAGAATAGAGAATAAAAGGGTTCTGAAATATAAATAATAGAGAATAAGGGTAAAAATATATAAAGAATAGAGAAAATTGGTTTAAAAAGTTAAAGAATGAAGAAATGAAGAACCCCCCCCCTCCCCCCCAAATCCAGACCCTCATTCCTTATTGTGTCTGTTAAACAATGGACAAAAATGGGAGATTCATTATTGAAACTTTAGGAAATGCTGCTTACAAAATTTTAAATAAAAGTTTTGAAACTTTGCAAGTCTAATATGATCACAATTTTCACAACATTGCAAAAATTTCTGAATTTACAGTATCTAGACAAGTAATAGTCCACTCACAATTTTATCCCTTACTTTGTAAAGCATGGAACACAAATACTTATCTCAGACTGAAGATCTCAACTGACCTGAAATTCAAGACTAAGCAAAAGAAACATGTCCAATCAAAAATTTTACTCAAGATGATAAATTTTTTTTGTATCTCTTGACCATGAAGATTTGAAGTTATTGATGTCTAAAAAAAATGACTATCCAGACTATGGCTACAGCAGAATTGAGTATCTCTTTATGATCCCATGTGACTTTCAGATGCAGATCCAGGGTTTTGAAAAAGGGGTCCCCAAACTAGGCAACGTTAAGAGTTTGACATGATAATAGTCTATGCATTTAACACACATCTTTGTATATGTTAGATCCATTAGGGGTGGGGGTCAGGCCCCATCCCCTTCTTAAATCTGCCTCTGACTTTCGTCTCAGACAGGACTTTAAGAAGATACTGAATTCATATTTTCTGTAATCTATTCCAAATTATTCTTCACCACTTAATATTATCCCATACACATGTATAATCATTATTACACAATTAAACACAGTATTTTCCCGGAGGGGGTTCTACGTTATGAAAGGATATTGTAACATACTAATGATGGACTTCTATCAACAAGTTCCACGAACACGATTTCAAATTTCCATTTCATTTCGCCACTTGTAAAGACAATATATTTAATTCAATGACAATCCCCCCATCTGGGAGAACCATAATCATCTATTGACAACTAATACCCATCTCTCTAGGGGTCTATTGCACACAAAATTCCATCAATATATATAGGCAAGGGAGTGTAATTAAATTGTATGGAAAACTCTATATGATTGAGTAGAAATTTTCCGATGATGTTTACAAAATCTGTCATTAAACAGAACAGTGTACCTGTTCATAAAGGAGGGTTTCAGTGGGGGGTCCTCCATTTCTTAAATCTTTAAATTTTTAGGCCATTATTCTATATCCTTTAAATGTTGCCCTATTTTTCTCTATTCTTTATGTTTTTTTTGGCATTTACTCTGGACTTTTTGCCCATTATTTTCTATCCTGTACACCCCTTCCAGGGCCTCACAAGAGGCCCTGATAAAGGATGAAGACAAAATCAAACAAACAATATATCTAACTTTGCTTTTGGGCAGATTAGAATATAAAATTCATTTTTAAAACTAATCACCATAAAGTTCAGGCAGTATTCTCCATTCATCAATATTTTATCAAGTAAAGCTATTTTGTTGTTTAAATTTGGTTGAAAATGAAACCGAACATTCCTATATGAAAACGAACATAATCAAACGTATTAAAAAGCTGTAATTCCAGAACTTTGTTTTTTTAAACAAAAAACTATTTTTTTTATTGATTTTGAACAAGAAATCAACTGACATTGTCAAAAATACAATTTTTTGACAAACATATATATCATGTGTCATGAAGCCAAACAAACCTTTCAATGGTCAACTGACTGTCAAAAATAAGATAAATATTGTGGCCTAAGAAATGATAATTACTGTTTCCTCTAGACCAAATACCCTCAGTATAGAAGATTGTAAAGGTTTAAACAGAT
Organism: Mytilus californianus; assembly: GCF_021869535.1. Lineage (NCBI taxonomy): Eukaryota > Metazoa > Mollusca > Bivalvia > Mytilida > Mytilidae > Mytilus > Mytilus californianus. The sequence goes on from NW_026262615.1 coordinate 43,965,957, forward strand.
GTTTGGTATGCACAAGCATGACTGGTTCAGAAATCTGAGAATCTTTTTTCCCTAGTGGTCCTTTAAGAAAATCAGCTGGTCCTCACTATTATTTCTATTGCAAAATATCAAAATTGTGTCTGTATTTTGGAAAATGTTGGTGATCAGGACCTTCAGACCACCACTTTTCGAGAAGAACTCTGCAGGTTTGAATACTAAAGAATATACAATGTCTGTCTATTCCAGAGTTCTCTTTCTCGCTCACTTTGCCTGGTGTGCTGAGCCTTGGATTTGGGAAATACTAATCCACCAACCTTAAACAAATGCTACCTGTATATTTTGTTTGCCCCTGCCACAGCAGAGGGGGGCAATAAGTGTTACACTTGTCATTCTGTATGTCCCAAAATTAGTTTCCGTTCTCTAACTTTAATTTGCTTCCACCAAATGATATGAAACTTATATACAATGCTTATTACTACAAAACACAGGAAGAATTTGAATTTGGGGGCGTCACTTTTAACATTCTTGAGTTATGTCCCTTTATAACATTATATGCAAGTGGGGCATCTATCTGTATCCTATGGACACATTCTCCATTTATTTAATATCTACTGAATTTGATTCCCCGTTATAAAATATAGTATCTGACATACCCTGACCTATAACTTTTAAGTCATTTAAATTTGGTCTCTGGTGGGAAGTTGTCTCATTGGCGATCATACCACATCTTCTTATTTTTATATAAACTCTAAACTGCTGGGAAATATTAATTTAAGTTGACCTTTGACTTACCTGTGAAAAGATTTGCCATTGATTTAGATGTACCAAACTGTGTCTCTAAATATTTTGGAAGAAAGACGACAAATCCACTGACTATAGCAATCTCACAACAAATACCAAGACTGGTCAACATGTATATCTTATTCTTCAATAAGTTCAACATTGAACGAGGAATGTCTGAAAATAAAAATAAAATTCTATAGGTTTAGCACTGAACAAACATGTACATTAAAAAAAATATAAGTAAGTTCATCTATAGAATCAGCGTTGAACTGCTGTAAAATCCAAAAAATTTGGTGTGCATTTCTTTTTGTATTTTTGTAAAAACATTAAATATTTCAATTACAGGAAATCATTCACACAAATAATGCTATAAAAAATCTAAATAATTGATTTAATTTTTGTGAAACCTATCTTGTCTTGATAATAAAAAACATATAAAAAATATCTTAATTTGTTGTATTGAGCAGACTTGTCTGAAAATTAAACTAAATAATCTGTAGGTTCTTTTTTTAACAAGGAAGTTAAGAAGTTAAAAGGACTTTTTCTGCAGGCTCAGCACAGAACAAGGAAAGTCTGAAATATTATCCGATTTGAATCTCTCCTGCAACAATAGTTGGGGAAGTTACAATAGCCACAACAATTATGTGCTTTGTTCAAGCTTGTGATTAGGCAACAAAGGCAAGCCATACCTCTGTGTTATTTTATCAATTAAGGAAGTTCGCTACTCTGTTTCAAAAAAAACAAGCTTTTTAAAAGACTGTTATACATTGAAAGTATATGAATAAATGAACTAAAAAAGCAGAAAAAATGAAGGGTCAGTGTGCTTGTTATTTTATATATACGCCACTGAAAATTTGGCGGGAACTGATTCTATCTAAATTTTTCATATATTTAACATTGTCAACTTTTTTCTTTCAAAAAGTATGAAAAAATAATAAGGATGTTATAAGATTTTCAAAAATGGCTTTTAAACTATATGTGATAAAATTATGAAAAGGAAAGTAGGGTTTTGTCATTTTAGCCAATTTAGGGCCTTTTATAGCTTGCTATGCGGAATGGGTTTTTCTCATTGTTGAAAGCCGTACGGTTCTTAACTTCTATTTCATTTTGTCTCCAGTGGAGAATTGTCTCATTGGCAATCATACCCCATCTTCTTATTCTTATAATGTATAAACACATTTAATGTTTGCTGTAATTCTAAGAATAAAAATTAATGTTAAAAAAATAGAGTAATTGTGAATTTTGTCAATACTCTTGGCAAGCCCGCTAAGAAATTTCATTACAATAACAGTTAAAGAAGCTTTTATAAATCAATTTTAAATATATTTTCCCTCTTAAACATCTTAATAAACTGTTGACACAGAGATAATTGTCTAGCCTGTCCGCAGTAAATTCAGAAAAAAACATTCTGATGGACAGCAACATTACTATTTAATCAAAGTTGTAAAAAAATGTGTCAGTTAATGTAGAGCAGATAAAAAACATTTGTTAATATAATAATATAATAAACTGTTAACACAGAGATATGTCCCGCCTTTTTGTTATTTGATAATGCAAATGTTGATAATAAAATAGCAATACTTTATTTAACATGTAATTAGTTATGCAAATATTCAATGTCAATGAACCATGACTGAAGGTGCATGGCTGAACAATCTCCATGGAAATTAGATGAACCAATGCTAATACAACTGCATATCAAATACCATTGACTTATCATAGGTCGTTCCCTTTAAACAAACCTAAACACAAACATTAACTTGTAAACTATGTAAAAGTTTCAAAGTCAATTTCAATGAACCATGATGAAGGGGTGGGGTTATATAATCTCCATGCAAATGAGACTCACAAATGCCAATGCATTCGCATACAAAATATCATTGACTTATCTAATATATAACAAACTAATACATGTAAACTAAGCAAAAGTTTCAAAGTCAATAGACCATGACTGAGGGGTAAGGACCAAATATTCTCCACGGAAATGAGATGTGCTAATACTTATACAACTAAATACCAATTATCATTAGCCTACCACTAATGGTTCCCCTTAAACTGACCTAATCACAAACTAATACATGTAAACTAGGTATAAGTTTCAAAGTCAATAGACCATGACTGAGGGGACGTGGCCCAATAATCTCCATGGAAATTAGATATGCCAATGTTTATACAACTGCATACAAAATATCATTGACCTACCGCTAGAAGTTCCCCATAAACTGACCTAATCACAAACTTATAAATGTAAACTAATTATATATATATATAAGCAAAAAATTATTCAGTCAATAGACCATGACTGAGGGGACGTGGCCCAATAATCTTCATGGAAATGAGATATGACAATGTTTATACAACTGCATACCAAATATCATTGACCTACCACTAGAAGTTCCCCATAAACTGACCTAATAACAAACTAATACATATTAACTAAGCAAAAGTTTCAAAGTTAATAGACAATGACTGAGGAGGCAGGGTCAAATAATCTCCATGGAAATGAGATGTGCCAATGATAATACAACTGCATACCACTAGTGGTTCACCATAAACTAGACCTAATCACAAACTAATACATTGCTGCCACCACAACCGGAAACAGCATACCTATGTCTCGCTTTTTGACTCTGTCAAGGCGAGACAAAAACTGAAAGAAAACAATACATAAAAAAATAAACTTACTTACGTACTTTGCATATAATTGTGCATCCCTTTAGTAGATTAAACCACTTTCATAAGCAACATTATAATAATAACAACAGCAACAAAATTGCTAATTAATTCAAAGTTGCTGGACCAACTATATATATAGCTAGTGGGTAGGCATGGTAGGGCCTTGAAATGGTTGACAAACTGAGATATACAGACTGCAATGTAACTTTATAGAAAATATTGACTATTGTAAGTCAGTTCCTATCAAACTAACTTAATCATAAAACTTAACATTGAAACTTGTTAATAGAGTAAATTGACTGATAGTCACTGGACCATGACCTAGGGCAGGGCCTTGAAATCGTCAAACTGATATGTACTGATAGTAATGCAGCTTTATAGAAAATATCATTGACATATCACAAGTAGTTCATATTAAACTAACTTGAGCAGAAAACTTATCAATGAAAATTGCTAATTAATTCAAAGTCACTGGACCATGACTTAGTGGGCAGGGCCCCGAAAAAGTCGTCATACTGATATGTACTGATGGTAATGCAACTTCATACAAAATATCAATGATCTATTACAAGTAGTTCCTATCTATCTAACTTAAGCAGAAAACTGAACAATTGTTGACGCTGGAGCGGGAGTCGCCGGAAAAGCAATCCCTATGTCTCGCTTTCCTCGACTTTTGTCGCAGGCGAGATAAAAATCAAAATTCATATCCAATTAGCATCAGTAATTAGCCATGATTTAATTTCCTCAAAATTATTAATGCAGGAAATCTGATAAAAAAAAATGATAAAAAAAGGAGATTTATAGTAATTGGTATTTCATGTATTTTCCTTGTATTAAAATACTACCTTCCAAAAAGTACCTTCTTAATCAGGACATAGGAAATAAAAGGAAATAACAAAATTCAAAGAGTTATTGGAATTAAATAAAATGCTCCGCTGGGGCACAGCTTGATACGACCACAGAGGTCGAACCCTGAACAGTTGGGGCAAGTATGGACACAACATTCAAGCTTGATACAGCACTGAATTTGGATTGTAATTAAATATTTGACACAGCATAGGTTTCTGACACATTTTACCTATTCAAACCATATCATTATTATTTGCTTTTATATATAAATCAGAAATAACCAATTTAAAATGGAAAATTTTAAAGAAAAAAACGAAAAAAAAAATCCCCCCACCAAATTTTTTGAACCCCCTTATGATTCATCACCCCCAAACTCAATCCCAGCCTTCCCTTTGTGGTATGGTACCTTGCAGTACAATTTCAGAGAGATCCATACACTTGAACACAAGATATTGTCTGGAAACTAGAAAAATGCTTTTTTTTGGCCCCTTTATGGCCCCTAATTCCTAAAATTTTGAGGCAATTACCCCCAAAATCAATCCCAGCCTTCCCTTTGTGGTATGGTACATTGTACCTTGCAGTACAATTTCAGAGAGATCCATACACTTGAACACAAGTTATTGTCTGGAAACTAGAAAAATGCTTATTTTTGGCCCCTTATTCCTAAACGTTTTGGGCAATTACCCCCAAACTCAATTCCAGCTTTTCCTTTGTGATATGGAACCTTGCAGTACAATTTCATAAAGATCCATACACTTACACACAAGTTATTGTCATGAAACTAGAAAACTGCTTGTTTTTTGCCCCTTTTTGCCCCCTAATTCCTAAATTTTGGAGGCCATTACCCCCAAAATCAATCCCAGCATTCCCTTTGTGATATGAAACCTTGTGGTACAATGTCAGAGAGATCCATACACTTACACACAAGTTATTGTCATGAAACTAGAAAAATGCTTGTTTTTTCCCCCTTTTTGGCCCTAATTCCTAAAATTTGGAGGCAATTACCCCCAAAATCATTCCCAGCATTCCCTTTGTGATATGGAACCTTGTGGTACAATGTCAGAGAGATCCATACACTAACACACAAGTTATGTCGGGAAGTTACAAAAATGCTTATTTTTGGCCCCTTTTTTGCCCCTAATTCCTTAACTGTTGGTACCATAACCCCCAAAATCAATCCCCACCTTTCTTTTGTGGTATAGAACCTTATGGTAAAATTTGATAGAGATCCATTCACTTAAACTAAAGTAAGAGTGCGAAAACCATTGTGTCTTCGGACAACGACGACGACGCCAGCGTCATACCAATATATAAATACGAACGCAAAATTTTTTTGCGGTCGTATAAAAATTGTTAATGTGTGATATTAAAGCAAAAACTCCTACAAAATGTATTAAAATTGTTGGTGCATTTACATTGAACATACAAAAAGAATGTACAAAACTGTAGTTGAACAAATATGAATTTTTAAGTCCAGGTGTCTAATAAAATTTTCAATTAACATGATTAGAGAATCAATACCATAACAATATGACTGTTGTAATTACCAGCGTATAAGTACAACTTTAATAACATAAGTTCAGTTAACTCAGGATATATTGGGAAAAGCTTCAGAAATAGAAAATCACTAATATAATTCCAGTAGCATGTAAATGTATATCTTATAATATATATTGTGCTTTTTTCTGCTGTTTGGTTGGGTTTGTTTTCTCTTTGACACATTCCCCGTTTCCATTCTCAATTCTATGTACAATATATATATATACATGTATCATCATATCAAGTTTTTTATTATTTCCACACATAACCAGTCATGGTGATGGAATGAGTAACAGAGTAGGCAAAAATTCTAGAAGATTCTCGGTGGCCACCCCTTCAGCAGGCAATATGCCTCCAGTGGCGGATCCAGAAATTTTCATAAGTGGGGGCCCACTAACTGCCTAAGAGGGGGCCCGCTCCAGTCATGCTTCAGTGATTCCCTAGATATAATCAACCAAATTTTTTCCCCAAAAGAGGGGGGGCAAGTCCCCTGAAAAACCCTCTAAATCCGCCTCTGGCCTCTTTTCTTTCATCATGAAATTTGCACATATTACATGTATACATCCCTTACAAAGCTAGTAAACTGAATGTGTTATTTTAAATGTTTTTGTCCTGAATATGCATGCTTTTGCCACTGCACATTAAACACTTCATCCCCATATCAAAGACTGCAACTTACTATACAGACTTAAAGACCAAACAGCCTATTGTTGATGCGCATCAACTAACGCAACTTGGTAGTGACATAAAAGCTCTATGAAGTTGTTTCTAGCCATGAAAAAAACCGTCTAATTATAACGTCCTATTTCGCGTTTTTCACGGACTCCAACATGGTGTACGCTTAAGGGCATACGATACAGTACAGATCCCTCGTTGATTTTTTCTTGAAATTTTGGTAGAAGGTCAATTTTGATGTGTACTTTTGAAATATGCAAAGAAAAATATACCTTCATGATTTACTTTTTGAGATAATTTGGTTTGAAATTTGCATATTTGAAGGGAAAACTCTGAAATTTCATAAATAAGGACTTTTAAGGAAAGTACCAATACTTTTGAACGAGCAGTCATAATTTAACCGGGTTTTTTGTAAAATGTTCCTTAGATCCATGGCATCAGCATGCTGTAACAAGATAACGGTTGGAATGAATAATTATATCCTGAATTCTTTTAATACAAGTGAAATAAAGAAGTCGAAAATATTTTTGCGTCTACACAGAAGTGCAGAAAAAATTCTATCGTTGATTTTTTCTTAAAATTTTGGCGGAACATTCTTGAAACAGAACTTGATAGATTGCAAAAGAAAAAACTGGGGGTCCATGTGCTTGTTTTTTCAATAAAAGCAATAAACCTTAGTTTTTAATGGCAAACGGGACGTTTGCCAATAAGGCGCCAAACTACGTTGAAATAAGTTTTATTCGCAACAACGTCGTGAAATCTTTCCCGCCGTTCACTACTACGTTGTCAATTTCAGTGCTAGAGCCAAGTTTTTTTTTGAAAGCAATGATATTAATCATGAAAATTAATAAAGCTGGTTACTCGTAAAATAGCATAGAATATTTGCCAAACCTTTATGAATTGTTACGAAACTTGGATAGAAAAAGTATTCTAGTAAATAACTTTTAGAAAAGAAATGTTCGGAAACAAAACAGATACATCTAATAAAAAATTTAATTTGCATCTCTGTCCGATATTAGTCATACAATTCATGTAGACAACACAGCTTTAGCATAGTTTTAATTATTCAAGAGCCCCGACATGACAAAATGTGCAACAACTATAAAGTAAGGGGGATAATATAAAAATAAGGGCATTTGGTATGATTGCAAAAGAGACAACTATCAACCATAGTTCAAATGACGAAGATAAACGCTATTAAAGGTCACCCTGCAGCCTTCAACACAAAAAAAAAAGAAAAAAGAAAAAGCCACACCGTATAGTCAGCTTTAAAAAGCCCCGACATGAAAATGTGAAATAATTCAAACAAGAAAACTAACGACCTACTCTATAGGCATTACATGAACACAAAATCATACCCACATTAAATCGGGTTAGCTTAGATTAGTCCATTACCTGATTACAGTGTAGTATAACATTTCATAGGAAGTACAGCAGTCGATATTAGAGCATGAAATTTAATGATTCTGTATCAATAAATAAGTTACCTAAGCTTGTCTTCAGGGTATTTTTTTATTACGGTACATATAATCATTGAATTACTTGTCTATATTATACCTTCAATCTAGGAGTGAGTGCAACCACATTGTTTGTCCGGTCTAACAAATATTTTGTTTCCTATCTGAGAAATTACATTACAAAAAGACTTCGTATTTGTTCAGTAACTTAACATCAATGAGTTGCAACTCTGGTCTGTCAAATACCTAATTCCTGTGTGCCGATTTTACTCTCTCAATATGACATATGGGGATATGCTTAGCACATCAACGGGTGCGTTTTTGTTTTTGGTCTATAATACGGGGCTTATAACTGTGTCATTTTAACTGACAGTTTCTTCATACACATATATATATTCCACTGGGTTAAATTCTAAAAAATGCCGTTAAACTCTTTAATGTATCTTTCCAAAGTCAGGAACAGTATGGTGCGCTGTCATTATTTATTACGTTTTTGTCATTTTGTTGATAGTCTCTGTTTATCCGTACAATTCTAATTACGATTTAGAGTTTGCCAAATGGTAAAGTTACTATATACATTACTTATTGTTTTTATTTGTGTTTTTGGGTTTCTCTCTCATCGACATCTTATGTTTTACATATCTCGTATTCATTTCCTATATGAAACAACAGACATACAAACTAAGAATGTGGATTTGATTTTTTTTCCCGATTCGAAGTTAATATTGTTGACTTCCTTATTAATGAATAAATATAACAATTCTCGTGATTTGGCCGATTTTCATTGCAGGTACTTTTTTCAAATTCGCGCAATCGGGATTATGACGTCAGTGGATTTTCCGCAAATGTGAATACATCTGAAGCGACGTCTCCAAATGTAATCGTTCTTATTAGAAACATCGCGAAATTACAACGTTCTGATTACCAACGTCGCGAAAACAACACGAAAAGTTTTGAAAACGTAATTATCTGCCCCTGCTACTGTATCGTATGCCCTTAAAACTGCGTCTTCCAAGAAAAGTGGAATTAAGCGTCGTACTGATACCTAGTGGAAATTAAACACAAATGGACACAAAAGATACTACACTATCTGTAACCTCCGTTCTAATAAAAATAATAATAAAAATATTTATTACATTGGTTGCAATGAATTACATTGATTTCCCAGTGAAATAAAAACCGATAATTTCACATGTGAAATAAACGTGGTTATTTCACTCCTCTGACGTCATACAACAATAGGCGTTGTCAAGACGTCGATAACGTCGGATCAAAACAAATTGTGAATGCGTAGAAAAAGATATAGTTCCTTACATTTTCTACTTTAATTTCATAAAAAAAGACATTTGCCAATGTAATAAAAAGAATAACTAATCAAAGAATTCAAATATCGAAAAATATTCAACTCGTGACCGAGCAACACTGATAATTAACTCATGCGCTACGCGCATTCGTGAATTAATGTGTTGTTCGGTCACTCGTTGAATATTTTTCTCTATTTGAATTCTTCCATTAGTTATTCTATAAAAATTTTGAACTCGGTTTTTTTGCATTTGCGCCGATCTGCATTTCACTTTTTTTCTTTCACTTGCGCCGATTGTGTACAGGTAAATTATAGGTGAAAGTTATTTTTTTATTTATCATATAAACCTCTTCCGTTAGCCACTTGTACATATGTTATGAATTGTCAATTATAACATGTATATAACTGTTGTCCCCTGCTCACAAAGGGGAGGTGGGAGTAGAATGTCGAGCAGGATAAGTCAATTTAAAAGATATTTGTGCACTCTGTTTACATCTACTAATATCACGGAGTAAAATCTATTTACAGCATTTCAAAGCACCACAATAAAATCCATAAAAATGTAATACTAGTACAATGAATTATTATCTTGCCGAGAATTTATATGCCATACATATGATATATTCCTTTCTTGTCATTTTATCTTTTCTATACTTGTTGCACTTGCCAATAACGAAGTCCATCTTTTCATTCTCGTGCCAAAACGAAGTTCTCGAACAATATGACCAAAATTATCTCAAACATAAGGGAACACTATTTATATCCATATATTACCATGCAATATACATTCTAGGTTTACTACATGTACATGTATTTATTCGTATAGCAAATAAAGTATCGGGGCTAGTGATAAAAAAAATAAAATAGGCGCTAATGAAATTCAAAGAATCAAATCGGCGCAAATTAAAGATCGATTTTTTTTTTAATTGGCGCAAATCTCGTACGCCCGTGTAACTTTACACTGGTAAATTTATATGACTTACGCTTAGAATTTTAACTTAATATGTGATTTTCAAAACTGAGTTTTCAGAAGGTTAGGCCGATAAACAATACTTTCTAGAAGTTTCTATATATTGGCAACGTATGCATGTTGAGATTAACTTATTTCTTTAAGACTCTCGTAAAATAATGGTGATCTTGCAATGAAGTTAAATTTTATCTATACTGCTTAATTGACAAAATCTTATAGTAAAAATAAAAATGATAAAGGTTCATTGTCTTTTGTCATTTGTTTCATTTCAAATTGTCTCAAGGAGAAATGATAAAGATTTCGCCTGATCTCACAGAAGCTTAAGGCAAAAAATATAAGAAATTTATATACTCAGTGAATGTGAATTAAAATAAAAATTTACGGTTTTTAAAACTAAACTTGTTGTAAATTTAACTTATGACAAAAACAATTGCTTCAAGAATAAGATCCAACATAAAATTTCTCACTTTCAAAAAGCTACAATGACTGGAAAGATTGAAAACAAGTTTCGGCCGGCAATCTATACATACAACCTTGTCTTTGATTTAATTTCCAAAACGAGCTATTTAGATTCATAATATTTCATCCTGTTTTGAGAAATACTTTATAGTTTTCAACGGAAAATTATTTCTTAAATTCTAAATCATTTTTTGAATTAAAAACTTATTTGTATTATATATTTACTGTCTCGTTTATTCAAAACACGTGAGGTAGTAATAACGGGGATCGTATTTTATGATAGGTTAAATGGATGTAAAACTTTAATTCATATATTATACTTATAATTTTAATTTTCTTATATTTTAAATTTGCAGAAATAATTAATCCACAAACTAGATGGAATAATTTGTATACGCTCGTCTTAGTCGGGACACATAATGGTATAAAGAAGTCCGTCCGTGCTAATGTCTGTCCGTCTGTCAACAGTAGCGAAAGAGTGCGCTAGGGCGAAGTTCTGAAATTGACGCGACAAAAAAACCCACACATCTAGTCTAATATAGTCAAATAGTCTGTAAGTTAGCCAGTGTCATCTTTCATTTCTCTTTTTATTTTCAATGAATTTGCTAATGAGAGGGAGAGGACAAAAACAGACTTTCCTTTCTTAAGCGTCGTAAAAGGTTATTTCGAACAATTTTTCATTCCGACGGATGGTGTTTCTGAAGGTTAATTTTGTGCGGCAACAACATCATGAGATCTGATACTGATACATACATGTGATCTCTTGTATTACCGGATAATAAAGTAGGTGAATATAGTTGTTATTCTTGATTCTTGAAAATTAAAATGTGGGTTTCAAACGTCCAATTTGCAATTTTTTTCACACAGTGCGCCAGCAAGGTAAACTTGTACTATGACGTCAGATTCAATGTTCTGAAGAAAGACAACTCTTTTCTTCAAAACGAACGAGAAAAAAACATGAAAATTAATAATAACTTTTTTGAAAGGTCGGTGACATATACATTTTTTTGCTTTATTTTGAAGAGTACACATGGCACTTTCCTTCTTGAAATTTTTATGAAAAAATCACTGGTAGATATTTTTTAATACTTGAAACATTTTTCATTCTTGCGTTTTATTTTTGGCGGGAATGAAATAAATCATTTTTTTAAAGATCAAAACAATAAAAGTCTTAAACTCTTGAACCTGTATTTGATAGACACAAATCCACTGTTTATCATGAAACAAGAATTATGCTTGTAGGTTTGATATAATGGGATTTTTTGAGAGTTTAAATAACAAGCAAATATTTTGTTAATATTCGGGAAAACACGAAACTGAGGTTGCTATAGTGACAAAACTAAGTCGGTGACCCCCAATTTTTTTTATCATATTTTGTTCCTTAAATCATGAAATACCTTCACACAAAATTTTAAGGAAAAATCACTGGTAGAACTGTATAGGCTGTTTGGTCTTTAAATAACCGAATTTACAGTATTGGTTTTCTCATTGTTGATTCAACAATGTTGAATGCCGTACAGTGACCTATATTGGCTTATATCCACTATTTAAACTCTGATAGATAGTTGTCTCATTGGCAATCATACCACATCTCCTTATTTTTATATTGACACTTAATTTGACATAAAATTTTAATGTCCTAAGTTAGTCCTGCTGTCCAAAGGGGAAATAATTCATTCAATGTAACCTACCTCTGATAGTTTTACCATACTCCTCCCCATGTTTAGAAGTCCTATCATCCTGATTCAACAATTCTTCTTTAGTTTTCACTTCCAAGATTTTTCTTTTCTCCTCAACCAAAATTCGTGGAAATGACAGAAAAGGAAAGGCAAGAACAAACAGCAGAATTCCACAGATAATGAATCCACTCCACCAAGCACCTATCCACTGCGGATCTGATGGACGAATGTTGACAATATAACTGAACACGTCGACGTAGTACTGTAGTAACAGAGCTCCTAAGGCATAGCCTAATACTGGACCTAATACTCCAGATGCATATATAAAAGCTGCAAAATACAACAATCAGATTAATACATGATCAGGGCCTTATTTAGGATTTCTGAGAAGGAAAAGTGACTTCTCCGTCCAGAAGAGATTAGGGAGCAATGGTAATTTTTCTGGAGAAGTTACTGGGTTTAAATATTTGTTATTTTTGCCTTTTAAAAAAAACCATTAGAAAATGTGAATTACATCATCATCATGCATGTATTCATGGTATTGTACTAAGCTACAGTGTAATAATCAAGTACTTAAGTACAGTGATGACATCAAGGGAGTATGCTCCTAAATTATAGTAATGACTTCTGCAATGCTTGCAAATACTTTAAAGAGCTTTTGTCATGAAGGTTGATAAAAAGCATTTACCTCATAAAATTAATTTCTTGGAATGTTCTTAATCTGATATGGGCATAAAGATGATATAAATGTATTATTTTGAATCTATTGTATCTCTAAAGACTAACGGTAAGAGGCAAGACTTCCAATTGAACCCCCCTAACATTTTGTAGCTGTGTATTTTGCTTATTCCTTTCAAACAGGTCGGGGGAGGGGGGAATCTTTGTAATGTTTGCTCAATATCTCTTTATATCCACAGTCATGTAATAAAGTTAATGGTGTCCACATGACAATGCATGAGAAAATTTCAGTTAATGCATGGTATCTCACAAATGATACATATTTGTACTTGATAACTACATGAACTATTGGCTCTGTCATAGCTTTTATCAAATATAGGTTTTTCCATGCATGATTTTATTGTTTGCTATTTAAATGTCGGAATTATTGGAAAAATAGTGCTTAAATGAAGTGTTGCCAATTAAAATAATAACAATAATGTAAAGCCACATTGCATACACAGAGCTTTCTGGTACATGTACATTATATGTCTTATAAGTTACATTTTATTTTTCATACTGTTCTTTTTTCTCTAGCTCATATACATCACACCTCCTAGAAGAGGGGTGAAAGATACCAAAGGGTACATTCAAACTCATAAGTCGAAAATAAACTGACAACGCCATGGCTAAAAAAGGAAAAGACCAACAGACAAACAATAGTACACAAAACACAACATAAGACTGAGCAACACAAACCACACCAAAAACTGGGGGTGATCTCAGGTGCTCCTGTTAGAAAGGAGGAGATAATTTTATAGAGTAATATGCTGGTTCCCTGTCTTACCTAGATATGCTGGTGCCTTATCTTTAGGAACATGATTGTCAACATAAGTTGTTCCAAGAGTCAACACTGGTGTTCCTCCAGTCCCTATCAACACCTGAGCAGATATCAGAATCAACACGTAAACCCAGTTCCCTGAAGTCTCGCCGATACACTTCTCTTTATATTGTCCATTACTCAAGTCATCAACCACTTTACAAATATTTTCTTCCGTTTCATTGGATGAAATTCCGCGGTGAACTGTATACTTTTTGGCAATGATATGTGGCAATGCAAAAAGGAATGCCCCAAGTGACATTAGGAAAATTCCGTAACTGATCCATTTTGGAATGTGACGTCTTCCACCTAAATAACTAATAAAAATAACAGTCACTAGAGAACCAAATTCGTAAGATGCAACAATTAAGCCAGATATGGAACTGCCAATTTCGAATCGTTTTTCTATAGTTGTTATCACACTGTTAAAGTAGCCTGTTGACATAGTTCCTGTTGTCACCATCAAAAGACACATACACGTAACAAACGTTTTTATATTGGCGCAGGTCTGAAGTCCATTTGGTCGACATTTTCCTATCCCACAAGGCTTATCTTCTTCTATTTCGTCAACGACCTCAATATCAACTTGAAGACATGATTTGACATATTCATCTTTTTCTGTTTTGCCTCTCAAGAACTGACTTTGACTTCCGACAGAAAAATCACTGACTGAAGACTGCTGGCCGACACTAATACCACCAGGGGTTTCAACATTTTCACTTATGATATGAATCGACGAATTTTCCAACTCCTTTAAGTCTGGTCTCGCAGCCATTACGACCTCCAAGCTTCTACAAAATCAGGACTTTAAGCAATTCTGTGTCATTGTGTGTTGACAATCACCTTTATACAAACGACTCTTCTCCTTGTTTGTTTGCATAAGGACCTTCATAATGTTCTGTAAAAACAGAAAGAAGTGGATATTATATAACTTAAGCTATCATGATGAAGTTTTCTGATAATCAACTGTTATTTATTCTACAATAAAAATTATTCCATTCTTGTACACCGACTTCTAAATCAATAATAAGTATATATATATCTCAGTCAGTAACAAATTCTATAAGCAATGAAATTGTTTTGTTTATGTAATCAATTCATCTAACTCATAACAACCACAAAGTTTTACAGAAATTACAGAAATTACAGAAATTTACAGAAATTATACAAATTCAATTAGACTAAAACTAGTCTTTAGCAAAATTGCTTCATGTTCAACCTTCGTTACATTACGTAATACAAATGCTTATTTGCACTGATGATAAAATAATGAAAATACCCTCTCAGACAAATTCAATATTTATGACTAATTTTCTTGGAAAAACATAACAGAATTTTAAATTGAACTGTCCAATCACATAAAAATTACACTCCTCAGCATCCCAAATGTGTAAAGGCAATAAAAAAAAATATTTAATGATTGTATCCTGTTTTTCCAACTCTTTATCAGTGATTAAATAATTTGATTTCCCCAAGTCAATTATTTCTTAAAGAGGTTTCTAAGCCATGTTAGCTTAAGCCACTTTCATATTTATCTTGTCAATGGGAAAACTGTCTACATTTTGATAATGAAAATAAAAGAAGGTGTCTGAGGACACAATGCCCCCACTCAAGCTTGCTTGATTTTTAACATCAAATTCCAAATACGAAAAAATTTGTTTTTGTTTTTGTTTTGAAATACAAATTTAATTATCATGATTATCGTTTAATGAATATTTGTTTTTCGTACAAATCAAAATTGTTTCATGTATACATACATGACAGATTAGTAGACCAAAGAGAGACACCAAAATGATAAGTGATGAACACAATCATTTGAATATAATACCCCATGCTCAAAATCAAGAATTCTACTCTAAATTCATAATTATAATATTTCCATTGATGGAAAGTAGCACTGGTTCACTGCAATGACTCTACTAATGAGTCAACTGAAAGTAGTTTCTAATCCCTGTTGATTTAAAAAGAATATTTGGTTTTCCAATTGGTCTTTTGCTTTTTAACATTCATGCAATCAAACTCAATATAAAGCTGGAAATGTTTGTAAATTTAAGTAACAAATATTGTTTTCTATTTACTTCTCATCATTGCTCTGCACTGCAGCAAACCAGTATTTTAACCAGTATAATTCCAAACAAGGGAGATAACTTGTATTCAATCATTTGTCAATTGTAATTTTTATATCAGATTCAGGCTTTCCAAAGTGTTTTTTTCTAGAAAGTCCTATAAGGAGATGATAATTACATGAGAATATACATATTTTATTCACATAGGAATTTATGAATATTGAATAAAGGGTATCTGGCCTTGCTGTCACAAAAATTTGGAGTAGGATTATAACACACAGACTTGGAAAATATAATTCAACAAATCAAAAAGCTGGATTTGGTGTTTCAAGCACACATTTGTACTCTGAAAACTGAGTTAAGTTTTATGACCAAGGTCCTTGATCTATAGGATAAAACAAAGTAAGTGAAACTCTGCAACTGACATGTGCGAACAAAATAAATTAAATTAAGGTTAATAATCTGTCTCAGTAAATGACTATCTGACATGAAACATGAACTACCATTTGACTTTAATTTCCATGTCTCTTTCAAAGAAGTCTTCAAATGATGCTTTGTCGTGTTTGTTAACCTTACGCTATCAATTGGAAGCTGAATCAGGATACTAATAATATTACTATTTAGTCCTTTATGCCATTCTTGTAGATATGTTTGAAAGAAATGAATATGTTTATGCAGATTTAAATTCAAACCTATAAGGTGTTATTATATAAATAACATACATGTATAGCTGAGAGGGTGATAGAGCAGATTGTTACCCCGCGAAAACAATGTCAACTGAGGCGAAGCCAAGGTTGACAATGTCTTTTCAAGGGATCACCCTCGCAGATATGTGTTATTTAATTTATTATACTGAATGTTCTGTTTATATTACTGTCTATTAAATTTCAAAATTCAAAGTAATAAACTATGACATCTTGTACATGACAATCATCCTATTTATTTAGGCGCACGCTTGAGCAAGCGTCTCCATGAAGGGTAATAGAGTATTAGCCATGGGATAGAGTAAATTGTCTCCCTCGTATTAACCAATTAAAATCTGGCATTTTGACATGATTTAATATATATACGGTATATATTGTTTGTGTTGTATTTAGACCCCTTTACCAAGAAATTTGTTTGCATGCACAGGTATAAAAATTGTGGTTTTTATCCAATGCAATCATAGGTTTGAACGTTGTTTTCAATTTAGACTTGTTTATATTTTTTTGTTTGGGCTTGTATTATATTTGCCTTCGGGTTTATATGATCCGTTCATCCTATTTCGACTCTTCAAAATTCAAGAGTCTATCCTAAATTGAGGTAAATTATAAGGTCTTCCAAATACCGTTTCTATTCCTAACATCACTGAAGAGACATTAATTGTCGAAATCGGGATATGGTGTACTAATTTTTGCACCTTTTGTTTGCGGTATACCATCTTTTCCGCAAGTTCATTGTTTTCTGTTTGATATTAAATTAATATTTACGATCCATTTTGTTAAATCTGGTGATCATTTTATTTGGCAATCGTCAATGGCAGTCAGCAGGGATTAAGAACATCCGTTGTTCGACCTGCTAGTCAAATGCTTTTTGTTAAAATATACTTTGTCACTTTTTTGGTCTTTTGGAAAATGTTGTTTGTGCTGTATTTAGACCCCTTTACCAAGAAATTTGTTATGCGTGCACATGTATAAAAATTGCGGTTTTTATCCAACACAATTATAGGTTTGAACGTTGTTTTCAATTTAGACTTGTTTAAAACTTATCATGCTTATATTGTATACATATGGATGCATTTACTGTAGATTCATTATTATTCGTGGAATATCGATTTTCGTTGGTATCTATATATATATATAGAAAAACCACAAATCTACATATTCAAGGAAATACAAATTTAATATAGGTTTATATGCACATTTTGGCAAAACCCTGAAATCAAATATCAACCAAACTTCAATTTTTCCTCAATCCTCGAAAATTGGTATCCATGAAAATGAATGAATTCACAGTTGGCCATAATACAAATATTCTTAGGTTTGCTTATAATTTTCTTCATCTTACATACATGTATAAACTCTTAATTCTTTTTACTTTATTTGCATTTTTTGTCATTATCAATAAAACAAAAGTTCATTTCTAAACTTTATAAACACATTTCTCTACAAAAAAAACCCAATCAACATCTGTAGACAAAGAGATGAAGTCTGTAATTTGAAGATTATTTATGGTATGTAAATACTGTGGAATAAGTGTGGATTCATTTATTTTCGTGGGCAACCAAAATAAATTATATAAGTGGATTGAGGAAAACTTGCATTTTCATCACATGGATATTTGATTTTGTGGTTTTGCCAAAGTCAGTATGAATATAAGCCTGTGTAAACTTTGTATATTGTATAGTTGGACATTAAAATTTGTGGTTCACCAGTGTAACAATGAAATCCATGAAAATTGATATCCCACAAATATTAATGATCCACACTAAATAGCACTAAGTTAACATGAAAACATGCAAAACTCTAAAAGTCATAGGACACTGACTGAAGAGGAGGGGGCGGGAGGGGGTAACGGTATACAACTGCATACCAAATATTATTAGGTTAATACTATTACTCAGATTTCCTGTAAATGGACCAAATCAGAAATTTTAACAATTGATGCCGCTGAAAACAGCACACCTAAAATAAAAATAAGAAGATATGGTACGATACTTAATGAGACAACTCTCCACCATAGACCAAAACAATGTAGAAGTAAGCAACAATAGGTCACCATACAGCCCTCAACAATGAGCAAGTCTTGCTTCTGCAACTTGACTGTAGGCTAGATAAAGATATACTCATATAAAACAAAAACAATTGCCTGTTCACTCTTGATATTTTTTTTTATTACTTGGACAATCAAGAATCCTGAAATTATTTTGTAAAATTACATGTGTAAGATAGTTTGTTCTATTCCTCCTAAAACCTACTGATATAATAAGACACATACCTTAAACATGCACCAGGGAGGTTATACTAATATACCAGTAACTTTCTTGCGTAGATGAAGTTCTATCCACAAATAATCATTTTTATATTTTAACACCTTGTCATAAGACATTACCAATTAACAGTTATAAGTTAAAACAGAAAACATGTTGAACCAGACATCCTCTTTTAATAAATTAAATCAATATATATATATATATACTACCATGGCATTGGGTGTGATATAATATTTCTAAAACCATTAAGTAATATTTCCAAATTTAAAATACAAGGCTTAACAACTTATTTCATGCATCATCATCAGTTCAGTACCAGAACAAATTAACAATACATACATATGTACATACAATACTAAAGGAGATCCAGTAATAGGAGACATCCAGGATGAAAGCCCGAAAATTTGGACTACCACCTGCATTGGAAAATGAAGGTACATTGGGCTATTATGGAGCTACATATATAACAAGCATTCTGAGAGTATTGCATGGCAATACATAGTCCCCTACCGATTAAAAATTAATTGTACTGGAACAAAATGCTTACTTGATCTATAACTTGTCATGGTGTAAACTATTTAACAAATATCAAGTCAATATCTTCAAGCATGACGAAAAAAAGTGCGGAAAACTGATAATTTAAGTGAATTTTCCAAGTCCAAGGACCATAACTCTGCAAAAAATCATCAAACCAAAACAAAATTCAAACTTGGTCTGTAACTTGTCATGATAAAACTATATACCAATTATCAAATCAATATCTTCAAGCATGATGGAAAAAAGTGTGGAAAACTGATTATTTGAGTGAATTTTCTAAGTCCAAGGACTATAACTCTGCACAAAATCATCAGACCGGAACAAAATTCAAACTGGATTTGTAACTTGTCATGATAAAACAATGTACCAATTATTAAATCAATATCTTCAAGAACGACGAAGAAAAGATCGGAAAACTGAATATTTGAGTGAATTTTCCAAGTCCAAGGACCATAACTCTGCACAAACTTATCAGACCGGAAAAAAATTCGAACTTGATCTGTAACTTGTCATGATAAAACAATAAACCAAATATCAAATCAATATCTTCAAGCGTGAAGAAAAAAAGTGTGGAAAACTGATTTGCCGGACTGACAGAAAAACAGACAGACGAAGTGCAAACCTAAATTCCCCTTCGACTTCGTCGGTAGGGGACTAATAATAAAAGCATGGACTTCATCGCGTGTTAATTTACGTTTTTTGATTGAGTTAAGATATTTTATAGTGTGTTATTCTATGTTGTGATGTTATACTATTGTTTCAAATAAGGGAGAAGGTTTGGTACCATTATAACGTTTAATCCCGCTGCAAATGTTTGCACCTGTCCTAAGTCAGGAATCTGATTACAGTTGTCGTCTGTTTATGTAGTTCATACGTGTTTCTCGTTTTTATATAGATTAGACCGTTGGTTTTTCCGTTTGAATGGTTTTACACTAGTAATTTTTAGGGGCCCTTTATAGCTTGCTGTTCCGTGTGAGCCAATGCTCCGTGTTGAAGGCCGTACCTTGACCTAGAATGGTTTACTTTTATAAATTGTAACTTGGATGGAGAGTTGTCTCATTGGCACTCATACCACATCTTCCTATATCTACTTAGTAACAATTATATACCCCCCCCCCCCTCCTTTTTCCATAATCCTGGATCTGCACCTGCTACAGGCAAATGAAATTTAAGGTCCAATAGTTCAAAAACATTTAACTGAAAGAACTCATTTTCATAACATGTACACTCCTCATCATATAAGATTCTGAAAATCCTGCCAACTAAGACTCTTCAATAAAACTATCAGGTTACTTTAACTATTGTTCTTACACATCTATTATTAGACATGCACTGTCATGAGGATCTGGATGGGGGGTCCTTCAATTCTGTATAATTTAATTTCTTAAGCCCTTCTTCTCCGTTCTTCATAAATTTTGGCCATTATTCTCTATTTCTTTATATTTAAT
This sequence comes from Mytilus californianus, assembly GCF_021869535.1. Lineage (NCBI taxonomy): Eukaryota > Metazoa > Mollusca > Bivalvia > Mytilida > Mytilidae > Mytilus > Mytilus californianus. Next base: position 43,986,885 of record NW_026262615.1, read on the forward strand.
TATCACCCTATTATTCTATATTCTTTATTTTTTTTTGCCCCCTTTTTCAGTAATATTGGTCTATTATTCTCTATTCTGTAAACCCCACCCAGATCCCCAGTCATATGATCCATACAGTTGATTATAATTAGATAGCCTGTGGAATAATATACAAATCATGCATAGCATAAAAATAGATTTGGCTTTAGTTTATAAGTAATTTCCTCTATGAAAATTACCCGACATCAAGAAGAGTGCAACGGATTAATATTATAGCTTAGACTGCATGTTTTTTATAGGATATTCTTTGTTGACTCACTATCCTTGTTTCCTACATCAAATCTATTAATTTGTCATACTTAGTTAAATAACTAGATTAAAACATTCTTACTATCTGACAGCATTTATGTGAATCCATTCATTTATCAACTAATTACATGTAGTATAAACAAACATGTCAGCTACCTTAGGCACTCTATATTGTGTAAACAATAATTTGTCAATTTCCAAAAATGACAAGTACAATTAGCATGATTAGAGTATAAAAATTAATGAAATTGGAGATATCAAAATATATACTGGAAGGCCCCAAGCAATACATGTATCTGAAGATTTTATGCCTATATTCAAGTTGAGAGCATAATTTGCAAAGTTATTGCTGAACCAGTCCTGGTACAGTAGAACACTGCTTTACCAACTGGGCTCATGGAGTTATCCACTAGCAAAGTTAATGGAAAGAGGTTACAGATCAAGGGATGAACTGCTACACGTATCGGCCAGTTCAACTATGTTCATTCACTTATAAATGTGCAAATAATTCAGCAATATCAGAACATTACCCCAGATATTGGACACATATGCCAAGAAATACATTAGAACATGTATACACTAATCCATATCCTTGACCTCCTGTTAAAAACACCTTGGATCTGTGCCTAACAATAAATAATTAATTAACTATCCCTACAAAATACAGCAGCCACTTGATAGATGTAAAGCTTTAATTTAGATACCTGTACACAACAATTAATAGGATAACCTTGGCTGAAGGTAATTAATTCCTGATTTTCAAATAAATCTCCTGGGATATATATATATATCTGCTTCAAAATCGCTGATTTTATACAGGAAATTTCATCTAATTTAGATTGATGTTATCAGGAAATAAACAAAATGTTTGATAAACTTGCTAGTTGCTTCATTATAAACAACAAAATGTTTAAGATATATAGTCAATTTTTTACATACTGACAATACTGTACTATCCAATAAACTATTTTGTACAAAACAATTGTCCTTTTTTAACAGTTGCTTTATAGCCTGTATATCATTTATTGTTGATACCTTATATTTAGAAGCAATATAAGTATGCAACACTAGGCAAACTCTTGGCATCATTCCCTAGGATATATATGCTTTTTGAAACACTTAATAAGTAAAATAAAATAAAAACACCACCTTTAAACCTTCAGAACCTCAGACCATTTATAAAACAATGAATACATCCTTGTCAATACCTTAGAAGCAGACAATCTGTAAACAATAAATGTGACACTAGGCAAAATATTGGCATCATTCCTCACATTTATTATGCTACATGTACATGTATCTGAAAAACCAGTAAAATTGAAAACATCATCTTTATCCCTTTTAATAACCTCAACATTATACAACAATGAATAACATCACTAAAACAAAACATATGAACTATAAAGAATCCCTACCTTGCATGTGCTTGAGTTTTATCTTGTTTTTTACTGATAATGACGAACAAAGAAAAATATTATGATTATAAATCTGACAGTTGTTAACATATTTCCTTGTAAAATTTATACATATACATTTTCCAATTATTTTTAACATCTATATATGTTAATATATATATTAGTGTACTCTTTTATCTTTTAATTGATCTAATTGATCACTGATGACAGGAAACATGTAAACTTGTACATATATATATGCTGAGGGCAAAGTGTTGAATCTTCTTATTCAGTGTTCCTGCCTGCCCTAAATAGAAGTGCGGCCTGCCCTTGGTGCCCTTACCCCCCGCCCTTCTGCCCTCCAAAGCAAAAGAATGCACCCCTCTGCCTTTTCAAAAAATAAAATTTCCAAATTTCATGCCTACCCGCTTCCGGTAAAATTGTTACCTGATTGTGTAACACTAATTAACTGACAATGGGATTAAGATAAATACCTAATGCTTTGGCAGTTTTATCACTTCTGTTAATGATTGTTTACTGCTAATTATTGGATTTAAGATAATTGAACAAATACTAGATATTTAATACAGAATGAAAATGTCCACATGTTATCCATTTGTAATGTTTATGTACAGCATGTACACCTGAAAAACTTTATTTCAGGAGGCATAAAATAAAAAAAAAAATCTGAAACAATTTAAAAGGCATACACAGTTTTGACTAAATTGGCAAATGGGGTAGAACATTAAATATTCACTAGTCTTTTTGGGGCCCTTTATAGCTTGCTGATCGGTGTGAACCAAGGCTCCGTGTTGAAGGACAGTGGATGTACTTTGACCTACATGTATAATTGTTTACTTTTCACACATTCATCATTGTGACGTCTTGAATGGATAGTTGGCTCATTGGCACTCATACCACATCTTCCTATTTATACTTTCATTCATTGGTGAAAGTAAACTTCTCGTTTCTCGTTTTTTATATAGATTAGACCGTTGATTTTCCTGTTTGAATTGTTTAACACTTGTCATGTTGGGGCCCTTTATAGCTTGCTGTTTGGTGTGAGCTAAGGCTCTGTGTTGAAGGCCGTACTTTGACCTATAATTGTTTACTTTTTAAGCATTGTGGCTTGGATGGAGAGTTGTCTCATTGGCACTTATACCACATCTTCTTATTTCTACTCATCATCAGTCATAGAAATACATACATTTGTACATGTATAAATCTAGTTGCCAAAACTACTCTACACTATCATAATCTCAGCTTGTAAATTGGGATATTGGAGGTGGTCAACTTGACTGGCTGACTAACGGAAAACTGATTTTGCTGTGAGATTGACAGTTACATGTATTAAAGGCCGGAAGCACCAGGACATACAACAACTCTAGAAAGGACATATATTCCTGACATGTAAACACTGTAATTTAATAATCTTAATTTCAGCTTAATTTACCATACAAGATCCAGTGTTCTCCCCAGTATTTTCGTATAGCGCTGCACACCAATTGTGCTTTGAAAACAGCACTGTTCCCTTAAAATAATAGCACCACATTTATAAAACAGACCATTATAACATCTATGTAGATACCACCATGGTAAATAAACTGCTTCGCTGAGGGCAGCTGGATACGCCCGCAGAGGTCCAACCCTGAACAGTTGGGGCAAAAATGGACACAATATTCAAGCTTGATACAGGTCTGAATTTGGATTGTAATTAAATATTTGACATATTATTGGTTTCTGAATAAATGTAGTCAAAGAACTTGAAATTGGTTATATGAATTGAATTTATATTCAATTAAAGACTTCTTGCTGTTGTGTAATACACTATACTGTTGCGCAATACTTAGTAAATCTGTTGTCAGACTATAAACAAATAAATTTATAAAATTCTAAAGGGAGCTTCCATCAATAGATATAATCAATTTATCAAAGTTTTATAAGAATTGCTGAAAGCATTTTTGAGTTATTGTCTAAAAACTGGAAAATCCCCCTTTTTTTAGGAATAAAACCCTGTAACTTGGAAACGTAAAATCTAAAATTTATAAAAATCAAAAAGGGAGCTCATGTCAATAGATATAAACAATTAACCAAAACTTCTTGCAAGTTGGTGAAAGCATTCTTGAGTTATTGTCCAAAAACTGGAAAATGCCCCTTTTTTTTATGAATAAAACCCCACAACTCGCAAACGTAAAATCTAAAATTTATAAAAAACGAAAGGGAGCTCAGGTCAATAGATATAAACAATTCACCAAAGTTTTATGCAAATTGGTAAAAGCGTTTTTGAGTTAATGTCTGACATGTTGACGACGGACGGACAGACAACGGTATACCATAATACATCCCATAAACGAGCGTATAAAAATATATGGTGCTGTTAGACCTTGAAGAGAACACTGAGATGTATACATGTATGTATGTACAGAAATCTGTCTAAAATCATGAACCTAATATCAGTTCTTTCCACTTTTTATATATATCTTGATGGTTCTTTTTTTAATTCTTTTACAAATAACATGTCTTGTCTTTTACAATTAAGAAGCACTGGTCCAAGACCACAATTAATGACCCCACTTTTCGTTGTTCACGAATGTATAGTTCCCTTTAATTAAAGTGTATTTTTTCTTAATTTTTTTTCTTTGCCTTTCTCATTGATTTCTTAGTTTTTATGGGGTGGAAGTGAAAGAAGAGAGGTAAAATAAATTTTTGGATGTTGTATTTAAACTGATTTTGATATGGAAAGAGTGATTAGGCCAAGTGCAAAAAGGTAATATTTACAGTTTTCGGAACATCTCTTGACTTGTCGATAGGGGTATGGCTGTGTAGTGGCTAAATTTGTAAGAGTCATTGGTTCAATCTTTCTGAATTTTGGATATATTTTTGGACTAGTACTTTACATTACACACACAAAAGATTTGACAAAAATGCAAGGTGCAATTTTTTTAATGAGACAAAACGTTACAAAGAACTAATAGAGGAATTAATTGTGGTCTGTGGCCCACTGTGAGAATTTAATCCCAACCAAAATGTACAAAGTATTCAATCTTTACCATTTTCACTCATATAACAATATATAAATAAACTGTTGACACAGAGATATATATATGTCTTAACTGTATGTAATTTTGATAGTTAAAATTGAATGCAAATATTAAAATTAAAATTACAATACTTTAACATGTATTAACTATGCCCAACATTCATTCAATAAACCATGACTGAGGGGCTGCAAGGACTAAATAATCTCAATGGATATGAGATCTACAAATACTAATACAACTCACTGTGCACATACCACATATCAGTGAATTACCATTAGTGGTTTCCCTTATCCATGTTATCACAAACTTCAACAAGTAAACATTAAGTAAGAGTTTCAAACACAATATACCATGTCTCAGGGGTCACATAAAAATGAAATGTGCCAATGATTGAATGAATAATATCATGGACCTGCCACCAGTAGCTGCCTTTAAAACTGACTGAATCATAAACTAATACACGTTGATGCTGATGCCTTCTCAGCAGAAAACAGTAAGCCTAAGTCTTGCCTTCGTGACTTTGTCAAGGTGAGACATAAAGCAATTCATTATTAGTTTTCTTATTTAATTCTCAGATTTTATGTACCATCAAAGAAAATCAATGCTATTTACATCAAGCTTATAAATAGTGTGGAATTATAAGACTAGCAAAATAAACACATTTTCTATTAACTCAGATATTAAAACTACTTTAAAATATTCTAAATATCCAAACTTACAACCATACATATGAACTAGTTATGAACTAATAAAGTATCACACTTATTATCAACTGCATGCATGTGATCTTGTTTTATCTACTAGTCTCCCTGATAAAGTAAACAAAGAACAAATTATAAACGTAATATTACACAACTAGAGTTCCTCAACCTTGAATGGTCTATCATCGTGATATAATGTTCGCTACAAATGTTCTCAGTAGTATATATACATTCTAAATCCACCTTAAATTTCAAATATCATGTGTATATATATATATGTACAAATGTTTTTAGAATTTGTTGAACTGCATCTTAATAGAAGATAAAAAAAATGACAAACACTGTATGTATAACATGTATAATGTTGGATTCAATTCAAAAAGATGTATTAATGTATAGAATGCACCTAAATAGTGTCATAAAAAAAATTCTTTTTCGCTTTAATATTGTGATTTAAAAAAATGTCCAGAAAGTTTTAAAAAATGTTTAAAATTCATATGTCTTGCCATTTGATGTTAATATTTTCCTTTTAATCATAATGATAAAATATAAGTAAAGTATAGTTGGTCACCAGTGAGCCAGTAGAAATGACAGAATCTAATTGAATTGTAGTATAGATAACAAACAGAAGTCCAGGTTTAGGTATAAAACCACTAATTCATAGCCCCATTGCTTTCTATGTTAAATTCTGCAATTTCAAGCATTAATGGCTAAGTTTGTCTTAAGTTCAAATAAAGTGGCAGTTATTTCAGGTCAAAACTGTATCTTATCCTGACTTGTGCTGAAAAAATCAACATACCTTTAATTGCATTTTAGAGCGTACTGGTTCCCGGAAGTTTGATAGTACAAAAACAGGAACTTCTGATATGAACAACAGGCCAAATGAGCCCTCCTATTAAAATTTCATATACTTCTTTATTATTCATATACAACTTTCAACAAGGGTTCTACAGTGATCCCAAGTCCCCAAGCTTTCATTTGATACTAAAATAAAATGCTTCGCTGGGGCGCAGCTTCATACGACCGCAGAGGTCGAACCCTGAACAGTTGGGGCAAGTATGGACACAACATTCAAGCTTGATACAGCTCTGAATTTGGATTGTTATTAAATATTTGACACAGCATAGGTTTCTGACACAGAAAGAATGTGGTCTAAGAACTTGAATTTTTTTAATTTACCTATTATGGTCCAATGTCCAAAATCAAAATACATGGTTAGATTCAGCATATCAAAGAACCCCATATATTCAATTTTTGTTAAAATCAAACAAAGTTTAATTTTGGACCCCAACTTGGACAAACTTGAAAACTGGGCCCATAATCAAAAATCTAAACACATGTTTAGATTCAGCATATCAAAGAACCCCAAGAATTCAATTTTTGCTAAAATCAAACTAAGTTTAATTTTGGACCCTTTGGACCTTAATGTAGACCAATTTAAAAAACGGGACTTAATATTAAAAATCTAAATACACGGTTAGATTTGGAATATCAAAGAACACCAATATTTCAATTTTAGATGAAATCAAACAAAGTTTCATTTTGGACCCTTTTGACCTCAATATGAACCAATTTGATAGCAGGGCCCACAAATAAAAAATCTAAATTCATGGTTAGATTCAGCATATCAAAGAACCCCATATATTCAATTTTTGTTGAAATAAAAAAAAGTTTAATTTTGGACCCCAACTTGGACCAACTTGAAAACTGGGCCCATAATCAAAAATCTAAACACATGTTTAGATTCAGCATATCAAAGAACCCCAAGAATTCAAGTTTTGTTAAAATCAAACTAAGTTTAATTTTGGACCCTTTGGACCTCAATGAAGACCAATTTAAAAAACAGAACCCAAATTAAAAATCTAAAAACACGGTTAGATTTGGCATATCAAAGAACCCCAATAATTCAATTTTCGATGAAATCAAACAAAGTTTAATTTTGGACCCTTTTGACCTCAATATGAACCAATTTGATAGCGGGGCCTACAAATAAAAAATCTAAATACATCGTTAGATTCAGCATATCAAAGAACCTCATATATTCAATTTTTGTTGAAATCAAACAAAGTTTAATTTAGGACCCCAATTTGGACCAAATTGAAAACTGGGCCCATAATCAAAAATCTAAATACATGTTTAGATTCAGCATATCAAAGAACCCCATATATTCAATTTTTGTTGAAATCAAACAAAGTTTAAATACTGGACCCTATCTTGGACCAACTTGAAAACTGGGCCCATAATCAAAAATCTAAACACAAGTTTAGATTCAGCAAATCAAAGAACCCCAAGAATTAAATTTTTGTCAAAATCAAACTGAGTTTATTTTTGAACCCTTTGGACCTCAATGTAGACCAATTTAAAAAACAGGACCCAAAATTAAAAACCTAAATACACGGTTAGATTTAGAATATCAAAGAACCCCAATAATTCAATTTTAGATGAAATCAAACAAAGTTTAATTTTGGACCCTTTTGACCTCAATATGAACCAATTAGATAACGGGGTCCACAAATAAAAAATCTAAATACATGGTTAGATTCAGCATATCAAAGAACCCCATATATTCAATTTTTGTTGAAATCAAACAAAGTTTAATTTTGGACCCCAATTTGGACCAACTTGAAAACTGGGCCAAAAATCAAAAATCTAAATACATGTTTAGATTCAGCATATCAAAGAACCTCATATATTCAATTTTTGCTAAAATCAAAAAAAGTTTAATTTTGGACCCTTTGGACATTAATGTAGACCAATTTGAAAACTGGACCCAAAATTAAAAATCTAAATACACTGTTAGATTCGGCATAACAAATAAATAAATGTGATCAAAGATTTTACAAATCTAATGCGCCATACTGTGCAATTAAAGATTACTTCTTGAAATTTTTCAATATTTGAAATTTGAAAAAAAAATAATATTTGAAGAATAATTCTTTTTAATTTCTGAAATCTGAAATGAGAAAAAATTGGCCCCCCACAATTTCTTTTTATCCCCCCCCCTTTTTTCCCCCAAAAAAATTCTTTCCCTCAAGATATGGTCATAATCTCAATTCAAATTTCCAATGGAGTTGGCAACCATAATTACCCATTTAAATTTACCATAGTGCTAACTCTATCTATTTTATAATAGAATTAATAAAAATATAGTGTCAAATCTTTCATATGGATTTTTTTGTAAAAAAAAAAGATGAAAACATTTTCAGATATTTTTACTGGTCTTCCTTTATAAATATGCATTTCTTTAAACATAATTTAAAAGCAGTGTAAGGGAAGTAACCAAAACGTTGTATTTGGATTACCTCCCTTACACTGTTTTAGATTATCTTTATTGTTCATTAACCATTACTTTATACATAATTTAAAAGCAGTGTAAGGGAGATAATTTCAATGATGTATTTGATTTATCTTCCTTACACTGCTTTAAATTATGTTTTGTACTAAAGTATTTGTCCATTAACCAGGACAACCTTGTTTTTCCCCCTTTTTTGCCCGTAATTCCTAAACGGTTTGAGCCATAACCCCCCAAAGCAAATCCTAACCATCCCTTTGTGGTATGGAAACTTGTAGTATAATTTCAGAGAGATCCATACACCGTTCCACAGTTATTGTCTGGAAACTAGAAAATGCTCATTTTTGGCCCCTAATTCCTTAACTGTTGGTACCAAAACCCCCAAAATCAATCCCAACCTTCCTTTTGTGGTATTTAACCTTATGGTCAAATTTCAAAAAGATCCATTCACTTAAACTAAAGTTAGAGTGCGAAAACCAATATGTATTCGGACGACGACGCCGCCGGACGAAGACGACGCCAACGTCATACCAATATACCACCACAAAATTTTTTTGCGGTCGTATAACTACCCAAATATTCCCACTATTGACAAAGATACAGCTATGCGTAGGAACTATTTTGTTTAAAATATATACTACTTTCTTGTATGTTCTTTCAGACCGGGCCTGAATTAGTGGTTCTATACCTTTAACGTTACATAATTCAAATAAAGACATGTTTGATATTTTGCAATTTATCATAACATTGACATTTGTAATCATTATTATGCAAGGTCAAATTTATGTAACATCATTTAATACTGACTTCTGTACATGTACTTGTGAAACTTACATGTACATGCATATGACAGACTTAAGAGACTTGTCAAACATTTCATTTCAAGTAAAATATTAATTGTGTTTAAATTTGATAGCCTGACTAATGCCCAATTCAAAATGAATAACACCTTATTACTTAGTTGTGTCTGTAGTCACTAGTGCATTTCTTGATTAACCTTCTTCAGGAAAACTTATTTGAAGCAAAAAATTTGAAAGCCAAGGACTAATTAGTGAGGTTTGGATGGAGGGTCCTTCATTTCTCTAATCTTAAATTTTTAAAGCCATTTTTCTCTATTCTTTATACATTTTGCCCATTATTTTCTACCCCGGTATTCTTTATATTTTATCACCTCATTATTCTCTATTCTTTATTTTTTTTGTCAATTTTTCTCTATTCTTTTTATTTTTTGTCCATTATTCTCTATTCTGTAAACCCACATCCACACCCTCATAAGTACACCAAAACTTGAGAAGCTATATGAACAAAGAAAATCCCAAAAGATGTATGAATTATAGAACTGAACTGCTTGGAAGGTCTTATTATTTGGCTCTAAAATCAAACTTCTGCGCATGGCTTAAACTGATATTCACATACAATATTTTGCCTACATATTTCATATGTTATTACTTATTTTTTCAAAAAAATATTATGAAGACATTTATGTTGGATTTTAACAAACCAGGAGGTGTTGAATCAGAATTGTTTGAGATATTTTGTAAATTTGGTCATACTCTATCTAAAATCTGGGAATATTTACATGTATGTAGATAATAGTTCCAGCTAAATTAGATGATAATTGTGTGATACATGTACATGTAAATCCAATTTCTCTTTTATCTGAAATGTCCTTTATTTGTTGTTTAGGGAAAGATCACAAATTATCAGGGAGGGAAGAGCTGGGAAATTTGTAAATTGCAGTCCAAATTATTATTTATTATTTGGACTACATGGACTAGGAAATTTGATGAGGGTTAGTACATGTACATGTCTATACAATAAATAATTCCAACTTAAATTTCTAAGTGGCCATATCATTTATCTTCACCATGTTCACATAAAACATATATTCAACATAAAAAGACTTGGCAAATACTTGAATAAACTTGGAAAATTAACAATATATCACTCTTTCATTATGTCAAACTTTAATTTCTGCTCATTGTCCTGGCATTTCTGCAGCTAGGCAAACACAACAAAAATTGAAAAAGTACTAGAAAGAGCACTCCGCTTCATTTACCAGGATTACAATAGCACATACATGTATGAAGACTTACTTTTGAAATCAAAAATGCCATCACTTAAAGTAAGACGCCTAAGAACCATGGCAATAGATGTATTTAGAACAGTCAATAATGGAAATCCAGTATACCTCCATGATCAAATAAACATTAAACATTATTTGTTTAGGGGCCAGCTGAAGGATGCCTCCGGGTGCGGGAGTTTCTCGCTTCATTGAAGACCCATTGGTGGCCTTCGGCTGTTGTCTGCTCTATGGTCGGGTTGTTGTCTCTTTGACACATTCCCCATTTCCATTCTCAATTTTAAAGAAACAAAATATTCTTTAAGATATCAAAACTTAGCGGAAATACCTGCTGTAAGAACTACAAGGTATGGCTTAAAGTCCTTCAGATATTCTGCTGCCAAACCACTTTAGAAATGAAACATCTGTAACCCTATTCAAGAGTCTAATGAACTCATGGAATGGCAACTCATGCCATTGCAATGCATGTGCTTAGTATTTATTTTTATGTTTTATGTTACAGCTTTGAAACATAATAGTGCTGCTTTTTTGTGTTTATTTGCTGAGCTTTTTTATTTTTTATGTTGCTTTTAGCTTAGTGCTCATGCATGTATAAAATATATAGTTTTAAAAGTAGTTCAGCCTAAATGTGCATGAAATGTATGTTCTATGTCTTTTATGTTTTAATATTAGTATTGTAAAATTGAGAATTGAAATGGGGAATATGTCAAAGAGACAACAACCCGACCAAAGAGCAGACAACAGCCAAAGGCCACCAATGGGTCTTCAACGCAGCGAGAAAATCCTACACCCGGAGGTGGTCCTCAGCTGGACCCTCAATAAAATTATGTACTAGTTCAGTGAAAATGGACGTCACACTAAACTCCAAAACATATAAATGAACTAATATTAAAAAACATAAAAGACTAACAAAGGCCAGAGGCTCCTGACTTGGGACAGGCGCAAAAATGCGGCGGGGTTAAACATGTTTTGTGAGATCTCAACCCTCCCCCTATACCTCGAGCCAATGTAGAATAAAGAAACACATAGCAATAGGCACAGTAAAACTCAGTTTAAAAGAAGTCCGAGTCCGATGTCAGAAAAGGTAATAAAAGAAACTAAGCAAAATGACAATGATACATAAATTAACAAAGGACTACTAGCAGTTACTGACATGCCAGCTCCAGACATCAATTAAACTGATTGAAAGATTATGTCTTCATCATATGAAAATCAAGTACAATCCCTCCCGTTAGGGGTTTAGTATCATACCATCATAAAATATTGTATGATTATTGTGTAAATGTATGTATTTGTCAATTATAAAAGCTCAAAGAGCTTAAATTTATTTGTTAAGTGACATGCCGACTATGAATAAAGCTTTGAATTGAATTGTTCACTCAAGGGCCAGAATATTAATTTCCATGTCTGCTCATCCAAAAAATATTTTAAACATTTTTGGGCCATAATATTTATTCATACATGTATATGTGCAAGGATTTGTATACAAAACCTTGATATGTGTGATAAGGCAAGTGTATTTATTTCTAAATTAATAGAGGGAATACTATCTATTTCCAAAATCTGTCAAGTTGCCAACACTCCATCCCCTGAGAAACAAATGATCGTCCCCTCAATTTGCTCAAATCCATTTTCAATTATTCACTTTACCGTTTACGGTCAAAATAATGATATATTTATTACTGATATATTAACCAAGGATTTATATTGTAAGATATGACTATGTAAATCCTTGTATTAACACTGCATGGTGCCTCAATATTTAATGACCCACAAAACGTGCATTTTTCAAACTGAAACGTAAATTTAAATACCCGATTCGCTCGAATGCTCACAAATCAAAACATCCAGCAAACTGACAAGTTAGGCACAATCTCTGAACACTTTGCGCAATTTAAAATTGTGATTACTAAATCAGTTATAAGATAAATAGTTTTCTTACCTGTTGGTAATGACTGAAGCTGTGATAGTATTGTCTTGGGAATGCAACAGATTTATTCTTTCATCGTCATCGATAACATGCACACTTGACTTTTCATGACGTCTAATGAGATTTCTATCGCTGTATCTGATTGGATCGGTGTTATGTCATGTGATGGATATTTTGCGCTAGAGGTAGATTCGGTCCATGAGTAGCTCGGCCTGTACGCATGATTGTAAGCAATTCAAATAAAAAAAATCTCAGTAGAGATCTCTGCTATGGACTCTATATATACTCAGAGAATCCTTATGCAAAAGAAAAATAAGACTGCATAAAGCAGGGATGGATCCAGCCATTTTTAGAAGGGGTGGGGGTGGGTGTTCCAATCATATGTCCCCGGCCATTCAAAAGCATTGATCGTCAAAAATAAAGGGGGTCCACCCCGGATCCGTCACTGTAAAGTGAGATTAACCTAATTGATGCAAAGTCTTCTGACCGTTAGTATCCTTTTTATTTCAGTTTAATTTCAATTTTAATTTTGATATTGAAATAACTTACAAGATAAGAGTTGATAATCCCATTTGCAATCGGTGACATAATGAGGTTATTATAAGGAATAAAATTTCAGAATTTACTATTTTTACAACTTATCATAATACTGGAATAGAATCAACTTCCAAGCAATGACTAAATCTCATAAATTCGGCAGCCAATCAAAACTAAAAAATAAAGTAGCCGAGTTTACAAATTTAACTGGCTATACAAGTATTTTAAATTTCAAGTCTCTTTATGTACTTGATCAAGTATTTGTAAAGTTTCTTTTATTCAAATCCTTGATCTGATGCCGGAATATTTATTTATTCAATATTTCTCCAATACCGATGATATCGACTAGTATATCATACATCTCTGAAAGTGATAAGTTTTCCCTTAAAACTTGATAAGCAATAATTAGCTCCGGTTTGAAGAACGCACACTCTCCACGTGTATATATGAGCCGGCAGTACAACATGAACAATGCCACCTTGTTACACTCTACTGAAATTCAGATTAACTCAATGTCTAAATAAGGCTACAGCTCGCAGGAATCCGTCGATTGATGGTGGTTGTTGGTTTTTAACATTCTACAACCTGCTAATTTAAAGCCGTGTATTGCGCACTCTGTACTATAGAAATTTACTCCAAATCTTCTAACTTTCGTCTAGATTTCATCTTTGTTCTATTCTGCTGTTCATTAAGTGGTTCTAAATAGGGCGTTGGCGGACGATCTCCAGTAGGTCTGTAGTATTAATTTGGAGGAAATACATATAGTGTAAACTCTCGGATCATCGATGTCAAATGCCTCAGAATACTTGGTTATATCATCTTTGTATTATAAACGTATTGCAATGCATTTCTTGTTTGGTATATACGGACTGTCTATTACTTTCGTACTTTTTTTTACTTTTTTCTTATGATATTTCGTCAGATGTCTTTTTGTATTGCGTATATTGCTCCCTAGTTGATTTAACTTTTTGTCTGTTGGTGGTTCTACCTGCTTCCTGTGTCATGTCTAGTGCGGCTGTTTGGGTCGCCGAGTCTACCATTGCAAGGCTGTTGTGGCGGTTTCTGATGAGTTTAAAACAGCAGTTGTCCATTTTTCATTCCACTCTTTTCCCTTTGGAGGGTGAAGGTTTCTTCTTTTTTATGGCTTTATTGGGTTGTGTCTCTTTCTTTGCAGCGGGTTCCTCAACATCATTCCATGTGAGTTTGACTAATACATTGCTGAAATTAACTTTGAGATCCCAAGTCAATTTCTTCCCTTCCAACTCTATGCGTCAGTTATCATATGTCAACTGGAAGTTCCATTGTTGCGGTATTGTAGAACTGTGGTCACGGAGCGACGTTCACTGCATGCTGTCAGATTAAATTACAATGTTGATGGATTTTGATTCCACTCGAGTTATTTTAAAGCAACTACATTGGCATTATATATGTATATATATGTTTAGTAAGATTTACTAAATTCTACTACTGCGGAAAACACAACGCGAAGTATATAAATACAATGATTGCATTTACATTTTAACTGAACTTGTGACTTTTGAATTACTATTCATTTTTATTTCATTTAACTATGTTTACTTTAGTGTTGTACATTTGAAACTAAATTGTTGAGTTTTGTTTGATCTATTTCTCGATCTGCTCAGTCAAAATCTGATATCAGGTATCCCGATTATCGAGTAGGGACGAAGTTCTAGCCAATTCAAGTCCACGACCCCTCCTATTAAAATAAGTTTAGATTCAGAGCTATTTCTATTTTTTTTTTAAATTTTATCATTAAAATGAACACCAATGCTTCTTATTGTCGCATGTTTATTTTCTCTTTTTTGAATTATTCAGGAGTTCACTTTAAGTATATCATTGGTATCCAAGAATTATTTGAAAATAATTTAATTTTGGATGCAACACGTCTTCTAATAGGCTGAAAGTTTTTGGTCCATCAGCTCATAGACATAATTTTGTCAGGTGACTGTGACGTCATCAACGTTTTTTTCATGATTTACTCCTTAAAAATGGAATTGAGAATTGAATTATAAGGAATGACTGTAATATTTTTTCTGTCTATTCGAAATAACCTGAAAAATGTGGTGCGCACTTTTAAATAACCCGCTATGCCGGTTACTCAGTGTGCACCACATTTTTAAAGTTATTTTTTCATCATACCTGTCAACTGTCACAATTTGTGGGGGATTTCCCCCATGAAAGCTCCCAAATGGAAATTTTGAAAGAGCAATTTTGTCCACAAATTATAAAAAAAACAATCTATCTACCATGGCTATAGGTTTGTGAAAGTATGAAGAAGCAAAAAACCAACATTAAAATAAATTTGAAGGCTCCTTTAAAGGTTTTGTTGGACAATGAGAGCCATCTTCTACATAAAACCCTCACAAGCATTTGGAAATGTTGGCAGGTATGCTTCATAAACAGAACAAAATATTACAGTCATCCCTTAATTAAATGTTAACAATGAAAGTCTTTAAAGTATGACAATTAAGACCACTGATGTAAATATTATCACTGCAAATATTGAGAACAATTTTACTTCGTTTTTGTTTTTTTTAGCGTTGTTTAAAATGTTTAACCATAAATAATGTCTAGACAAATAATGTCTAGACAAATATTGTCCGATGTAGTTGTATCCCCTATACCACCTTTTCTTCTTAAAAGTAACATGTGCCAGGGCGCTTCCGTTTTAATTAATATATTTTTTGAAAATATATATTCAAACATCCTGGGATTTTCATTATACAGGTTATTTCAATATTTTGGGAGAGCCAACAGTATATAAATAACACATAGCTGAGAGGGTGATAGAGCAGATTGTTACCCCGAGAAAACATTATCACCCTCGTATAGCCAATCAAAAAATGGCATTTTAACGTGAAGTATAAGGTACCAGTCTTGTATTACAACTCCAGTTTCCGGTGCATGTCAAAACATGGAGGTAAATAAAATAGTCCATTTTTTTCAGAATTTTTTCCTGGACTCAATTTTTTCTGTTTGATTAAAAGTTTATGCTGAATTCAAACATATATAGAGATTTAAAAAAAAACTTGCATCTTTTTGGGGATATCAATCCAAGAAAGTGGAAGGATATCATGTTTACTGGAAGTGGTGCGGCCTAGTAAAAACAGCAAACAGAAAGTAGAAAAAAATTGTTTTGACAACAGGGTTACATAACTTTTTATTCTTCGTGGCATGACCCACTTTTTTTTCGATTAAATCACAATTTCACATTAATACATACATGATATGAAAATGAAATTTTTTTTCTATGTAGCATTTTTTATTTTTTTATTTTCAAAGATGAGCTGTTTTGCATGTAAGCCTATGGAGCAGTCAATTACAAGACTGCAACCTGCATAGGGTAATTTTTTCATATGTTCACTGCAAGGAAGTAGCTCATGTGGACTTTTGTGTGCCCAGAATGACAAAACATCATGATTTAAGGACTTTTTAAGAAAAAAAAATCATGGGGTATCAAGTTACAATGAAAAAACTTAAATTATGTAATAATTATGATTTTTTATACAAGACACCATTCAAAAGTATAAATAGATATAAAGCACATCAGTTTGAGGTAAATTGAGATTCTGGTAGTATTACATACATGATTTTTAATTAAAAAGAACATAGAAAGATTTTTTCCTCTATAAAATCTTCTTCTTGTGATGGAAATTCTAGTTGCGCAGTTTCATTGAAAATCAGTGTAAAGTTGAAGGGACAGTTACATACAAAAGTAACTTTTTTCTTTAGGGTTATTATTTTTATGGCTCAATAGTTGACATATAGGTAGAATATGTATAAAATGAACTTTTGGTGAAAAGATTTTCACAAAATGTTCACTTTACAAGAGTCTATGACTTCTTTTCCTGTCTGCGGCACTGTATGGTTAATTGAAAATTCAATATTTGGGTTAAAAATTTGTTTAAAAAGTAGAATTTTTCTAAAACTATCCATCATGACAAGGATTTTTGTGATTAGGTGTGACAAGTAATCAATATTCTTACCAAAAACACTAACTTGAGTATTCATTTTGTTTTTTCTTGAATTTTATTGCAAAGTTTATATGCATTGGGGTGTCAAGTACAGTCTAAAAACCATCATATAGTAGGCATGTATAAAGACATGTATAGTCAAAAAAGAGAAAGGTATGGTCGTTCTTGTCTTTAGATAGTTGAATTGCAACAAATTCTTCAATATGAAAAAGTTTTGGGTAGTTTTTCAATTTGACTTAAACAAGAGGCCCACTTGGGTAGATTTCATGGAAAAAAGGGGGAGGGGTAAACTATTGAATGTGGTTCAATCAAATAGAAGGAAAAAAATAAAAATAATAGATAAGAATTCTCTTCTAGCTTTACAGTATCCAAATAATAAGAAAACATTCATAAAGATAGAGTAGAATGAGATTTACAGATCATTTGATAGGCATGACTTATTTCCAAATTTTGCCTTTTTTCAGAAAGTGGTACTCCTTTAATAGTGGGATTATATTTATTAATACAACAAAACAATTCTTTTAATGGCATTTTTTATGTTCAAATATGGCTACTTAATGAAACTAAGTAAATGATTTATTTTTTTAAGACATGTCATTATAGTTATAGGTACCAGTCTTGTATTACAACTCCAGTTTCCGGTGCATGTCAAAACATGGAGGTAAATAAAATAGTCCATTTTTTTCAGAATTTTTTCCTGGACTCAATTTTTTCTGTTTGATTAAAAGTTTATGCTGAATTCAAACATATATAGAGATTTAAAAAAAAACTTGCATCTTTTTGGGGATATCAATCCAAGAAAGTGGAAGGATATCATGTTTACTGGAAGTGGTGCGGCCTAGTAAAAACAGCAAACAGAAAGTAGAAAAAAATTGTTTTGACAACAGGGTTACATAACTTTTTATTCTTCGTGGCATGACCCACTTTTTTTTCGATTAAATCACAATTTCACATTAATACATACATGATATGAAAATGAAATTTTTTTTCTATGTAGCATTTTTTATTTTTTTATTTTCAAAGATGAGCTGTTTTGCATGTAAGCCTATGGAGCAGTCAATTACAAGACTGCAACCTGCATAGGGTAATTTTTTCATATGTTCACTGCAAGGAAGTAGCTCATGTGGACTTTTGTGTGCCCAGAATGACAAAACATCATGATTTAAGGACTTTTTAAGAAAAAAAAATCATGGGGTATCAAGTTACAATGAAAAAACTTAAATTATGTAATAATTATGATTTTTTATACAAGACACCATTCAAAAGTATAAATAGATATAAAGCACATCAGTTTGAGGTAAATTGAGATTCTGGTAGTATTACATACATGATTTTTAATTAAAAAGAACATAGAAAGATTTTTTCCTCTATAAAATCTTCTTCTTGTGATGGAAATTCTAGTTGCGCAGTTTCATTGAAAATCAGTGTAAAGTTGAAGGGACAGTTACATACAAAAGTAACTTTTTTCTTTAGGGTTATTATTTTTATGGCTCAATAGTTGACATATAGGTAGAATATGTATAAAATGAACTTTTGGTGAAAAGATTTTCACAAAATGTTCACTTTACAAGAGTCTATGACTTCTTTTCCTGTCTGCGGCACTGTATGGTTAATTGAAAATTCAATATTTGGGTTAAAAATTTGTTTAAAAAGTAGAATTTTTCTAAAACTATCCATCATGACAAGGATTTTTGTGATTAGGTGTGACAAGTAATCAATATTCTTACCAAAAACACTAACTTGAGTATTCATTTTGTTTTTTCTTGAATTTTATTGCAAAGTTTATATGCATTGGGGTGTCAAGTACAGTCTAAAAACCATCATATAGTAGGCATGTATAAAGACATGTATAGTCAAAAAAGAGAAAGGTATGGTCGTTCTTGTCTTTAGATAGTTGAATTGCAACAAATTCTTCAATATGAAAAAGTTTTGGGTAGTTTTTCAATTTGACTTAAACAAGAGGCCCACTTGGGTAGATTTCATGGAAAAAAGGGGGAGGGGTAAACTATTGAATGTGGTTCAATCAAATAGAAGGAAAAAAATAAAAATAATAGATAAGAATTCTCTTCTAGCTTTACAGTATCCAAATAATAAGAAAACATTCATAAAGATAGAGTAGAATGAGATTTACAGATCATTTGATAGGCATGACTTATTTCCAAATTTTGCCTTTTTTCAGAAAGTGGTACTCCTTTAATAGTGGGATTATATTTATTAATACAACAAAACAATTCTTTTAATGGCATTTTTTATGTTCAAATATGGCTACTTAATGAAACTAAGTAAATGATTTATTTTTTTAAGACATGTCATTATAGTTATAGGTACCAGTCTTGTATTACAACTCCAGTTTCCGGTGCATGTCAAAACATGGAGGTAAATAAAATAGTCCATTTTTTTCAGAATTTTTTCCTGGACTCAATTTTTTCTGTTTGATTAAAAGTTTATGCTGAATTCAAACATATATAGAGATTTAAAAAAAAACTTGCATCTTTTTGGGGATATCAATCCAAGAAAGTGGAAGGATATCATGTTTACTGGAAGTGGTGCGGCCTAGTAAAAACAGCAAACAGAAAGTAGAAAAAAATTGTTTTGACAACAGGGTTACATAACTTTTTATTCTTCGTGGCATGACCCACTTTTTTTTCGATTAAATCACAATTTCACATTAATACATACATGATATGAAAATGAAATTTTTTTTCTATGTAGCATTTTTTATTTTTTTATTTTCAAAGATGAGCTGTTTTGCATGTAAGCCTATGGAGCAGTCAATTACAAGACTGCAACCTGCATAGGGTAATTTTTTCATATGTTCACTGCAAGGAAGTAGCTCATGTGGACTTTTGTGTGCCCAGAATGACAAAACATCATGATTTAAGGACTTTTTAAGAAAAAAAAATCATGGGGTATCAAGTTACAATGAAAAAACTTAAATTATGTAATAATTATGATTTTTTATACAAGACACCATTCAAAAGTATAAATAGATATAAAGCACATCAGTTTGAGGTAAATTGAGATTCTGGTAGTATTACATACATGATTTTTAATTAAAAAGAACATAGAAAGATTTTTTCCTCTATAAAATCTTCTTCTTGTGATGGAAATTCTAGTTGCGCAGTTTCATTGAAAATCAGTGTAAAGTTGAAGGGACAGTTACATACAAAAGTAACTTTTTTCTTTAGGGTTATTATTTTTATGGCTCAATAGTTGACATATAGGTAGAATATGTATAAAATGAACTTTTGGTGAAAAGATTTTCACAAAATGTTCACTTTACAAGAGTCTATGACTTCTTTTCCTGTCTGCGGCACTGTATGGTTAATTGAAAATTCAATATTTGGGTTAAAAATTTGTTTAAAAAGTAGAATTTTTCTAAAACTATCCATCATGACAAGGATTTTTGTGATTAGGTGTGACAAGTAATCAATATTCTTACCAAAAACACTAACTTGAGTATTCATTTTGTTTTTTCTTGAATTTTATTGCAAAGTTTATATGCATTGGGGTGTCAAGTACAGTCTAAAAACCATCATATAGTAGGCATGTATAAAGACATGTATAGTCAAAAAAGAGAAAGGTATGGTCGTTCTTGTCTTTAGATAGTTGAATTGCAACAAATTCTTCAATATGAAAAAGTTTTGGGTAGTTTTTCAATTTGACTTAAACAAGAGGCCCACTTGGGTAGATTTCATGGAAAAAAGGGGGAGGGGTAAACTATTGAATGTGGTTCAATCAAATAGAAGGAAAAAAATAAAAATAATAGATAAGAATTCTCTTCTAGCTTTACAGTATCCAAATAATAAGAAAACATTCATAAAGATAGAGTAGAATGAGATTTACAGATCATTTGATAGGCATGACTTATTTCCAAATTTTGCCTTTTTTCAGAAAGTGGTACTCCTTTAATAGTGGGATTATATTTATTAATACAACAAAACAATTCTTTTAATGGCATTTTTTATGTTCAAATATGGCTACTTAATGAAACTAAGTAAATGATTTATTTTTTTAAGACATGTCATTATAGTTATAGGTACCAGTCTTGTATTACAACTCCAGTTTCCGGTGCATGTCAAAACATGGAGGTAAATAAAATAGTCCATTTTTTTCAGAATTTTTTCCTGGACTCAATTTTTTCTGTTTGATTAAAAGTTTATGCTGAATTCAAACATATATAGAGATTTAAAAAAAAACTTGCATCTTTTTGGGGATATCAATCCAAGAAAGTGGAAGGATATCATGTTTACTGGAAGTGGTGCGGCCTAGTAAAAACAGCAAACAGAAAGTAGAAAAAAATTGTTTTGACAACAGGGTTACATAACTTTTTATTCTTCGTGGCATGACCCACTTTTTTTTCGATTAAATCACAATTTCACATTAATACATACATGATATGAAAATGAAATTTTTTTTCTATGTAGCATTTTTTATTTTTTTATTTTCAAAGATGAGCTGTTTTGCATGTAAGCCTATGGAGCAGTCAATTACAAGACTGCAACCTGCATAGGGTAATTTTTTCATATGTTCACTGCAAGGAAGTAGCTCATGTGGACTTTTGTGTGCCCAGAATGACAAAACATCATGATTTAAGGACTTTTTAAGAAAAAAAAATCATGGGGTATCAAGTTACAATGAAAAAACTTAAATTATGTAATAATTATGATTTTTTATACAAGACACCATTCAAAAGTATAAATAGATATAAAGCACATCAGTTTGAGGTAAATTGAGATTCTGGTAGTATTACATACATGATTTTTAATTAAAAAGAACATAGAAAGATTTTTTCCTCTATAAAATCTTCTTCTTGTGATGGAAATTCTAGTTGCGCAGTTTCATTGAAAATCAGTGTAAAGTTGAAGGGACAGTTACATACAAAAGTAACTTTTTTCTTTAGGGTTATTATTTTTATGGCTCAATAGTTGACATATAGGTAGAATATGTATAAAATGAACTTTTGGTGAAAAGATTTTCACAAAATGTTCACTTTACAAGAGTCTATGACTTCTTTTCCTGTCTGCGGCACTGTATGGTTAATTGAAAATTCAATATTTGGGTTAAAAATTTGTTTAAAAAGTAGAATTTTTCTAAAACTATCCATCATGACAAGGATTTTTGTGATTAGGTGTGACAAGTAATCAATATTCTTACCAAAAACACTAACTTGAGTATTCATTTTGTTTTTTCTTGAATTTTATTGCAAAGTTTATATGCATTGGGGTGTCAAGTACAGTCTAAAAACCATCATATAGTAGGCATGTATAAAGACATGTATAGTCAAAAAAGAGAAAGGTATGGTCGTTCTTGTCTTTAGATAGTTGAATTGCAACAAATTCTTCAATATGAAAAAGTTTTGGGTAGTTTTTCAATTTGACTTAAACAAGAGGCCCACTTGGGTAGATTTCATGGAAAAAAGGGGGAGGGGTAAACTATTGAATGTGGTTCAATCAAATAGAAGGAAAAAAATAAAAATAATAGATAAGAATTCTCTTCTAGCTTTACAGTATCCAAATAATAAGAAAACATTCATAAAGATAGAGTAGAATGAGATTTACAGATCATTTGATAGGCATGACTTATTTCCAAATTTTGCCTTTTTTCAGAAAGTGGTACTCCTTTAATAGTGGGATTATATTTATTAATACAACAAAACAATTCTTTTAATGGCATTTTTTATGTTCAAATATGGCTACTTAATGAAACTAAGTAAATGATTTATTTTTTTAAGACATGTCATTATAGTTATAGGTACCAGTCTTGTATTACAACTCCAGTTTCCGGTGCATGTCAAAACATGGAGGTAAATAAAATAGTCCATTTTTTTCAGAATTTTTTCCTGGACTCAATTTTTTCTGTTTGATTAAAAGTTTATGCTGAATTCAAACATATATAGAGATTTAAAAAAAAACTTGCATCTTTTTGGGGATATCAATCCAAGAAAGTGGAAGGATATCATGTTTACTGGAAGTGGTGCGGCCTAGTAAAAACAGCAAACAGAAAGTAGAAAAAAATTGTTTTGACAACAGGGTTACATAACTTTTTATTCTTCGTGGCATGACCCACTTTTTTTTCGATTAAATCACAATTTCACATTAATACATACATGATATGAAAATGAAATTTTTTTTCTATGTAGCATTTTTTATTTTTTTATTTTCAAAGATGAGCTGTTTTGCATGTAAGCCTATGGAGCAGTCAATTACAAGACTGCAACCTGCATAGGGTAATTTTTTCATATGTTCACTGCAAGGAAGTAGCTCATGTGGACTTTTGTGTGCCCAGAATGACAAAACATCATGATTTAAGGACTTTTTAAGAAAAAAAAATCATGGGGTATCAAGTTACAATGAAAAAACTTAAATTATGTAATAATTATGATTTTTTATACAAGACACCATTCAAAAGTATAAATAGATATAAAGCACATCAGTTTGAGGTAAATTGAGATTCTGGTAGTATTACATACATGATTTTTAATTAAAAAGAACATAGAAAGATTTTTTCCTCTATAAAATCTTCTTCTTGTGATGGAAATTCTAGTTGCGCAGTTTCATTGAAAATCAGTGTAAAGTTGAAGGGACAGTTACATACAAAAGTAACTTTTTTCTTTAGGGTTATTATTTTTATGGCTCAATAGTTGACATATAGGTAGAATATGTATAAAATGAACTTTTGGTGAAAAGATTTTCACAAAATGTTCACTTTACAAGAG
Source organism: Mytilus californianus (assembly GCF_021869535.1). NCBI lineage: Eukaryota > Metazoa > Mollusca > Bivalvia > Mytilida > Mytilidae > Mytilus > Mytilus californianus. The sequence goes on from NW_026262615.1 coordinate 44,010,864, forward strand.
TCTATGACTTCTTTTCCTGTCTGCGGCACTGTATGGTTAATTGAAAATTCAATATTTGGGTTAAAAATTTGTTTAAAAAGTAGAATTTTTCTAAAACTATCCATCATGACAAGGATTTTTGTGATTAGGTGTGACAAGTAATCAATATTCTTACCAAAAACACTAACTTGAGTATTCATTTTGTTTTTTCTTGAATTTTATTGCAAAGTTTATATGCATTGGGGTGTCAAGTACAGTCTAAAAACCATCATATAGTAGGCATGTATAAAGACATGTATAGTCAAAAAAGAGAAAGGTATGGTCGTTCTTGTCTTTAGATAGTTGAATTGCAACAAATTCTTCAATATGAAAAAGTTTTGGGTAGTTTTTCAATTTGACTTAAACAAGAGGCCCACTTGGGTAGATTTCATGGAAAAAAGGGGGAGGGGTAAACTATTGAATGTGGTTCAATCAAATAGAAGGAAAAAAATAAAAATAATAGATAAGAATTCTCTTCTAGCTTTACAGTATCCAAATGATAAGAAAACATTCATAAAGATAGAGTAGAATGAGATTTACAGATCATTTGATAGGCATGACTTATTTCCAAATTTTGCCTTTTTTCAGAAAGTGGTACTCCTTTAATAGTGGGATTATATTTATTAATACAACAAAACAATTCTTTTAATGGCATTTTTTATGTTCAAATATGGCTACTTAATGAAACTAAGTAAATGATTTATTTTTTTAAGACATGTCATTATAGTTATAGGTACCAGTCTTGTATTACAACTCCAGTTTCCGGTGCATGTCAAAACATGGAGGTAAATAAAATAGTCCATTTTTTTCAGAATTTTTTCCTGGACTCAATTTTTTCTGTTTGATTAAAAGTTTATGCTGAATTCAAACATATATAGAGATTTAAAAAAAAACTTGCATCTTTTTGGGGATATCAATCCAAGAAAGTGGAAGGATATCATGTTTACTGGAAGTGGTGCGGCCTAGTAAAAACAGCAAACAGAAAGTAGAAAAAAATTGTTTTGACAACAGGGTTACATAACTTTTTATTCTTCGTGGCATGACCCACTTTTTTTTCGATTAAATCACAATTTCACATTAATACATACATGATATGAAAATGAAATTTTTTTTCTATGTAGCATTTTTTATTTTTTTATTTTCAAAGATGAGCTGTTTTGCATGTAAGCCTATGGAGCAGTCAATTACAAGACTGCAACCTGCATAGGGTAATTTTTTCATATGTTCACTGCAAGGAAGTAGCTCATGTGGACTTTTGTGTGCCCAGAATGACAAAACATCATGATTTAAGGACTTTTTAAGAAAAAAAAATCATGGGGTATCAAGTTACAATGAAAAAACTTAAATTATGTAATAATTATGATTTTTTATACAAGACACCATTCAAAAGTATAAATAGATATAAAGCACATCAGTTTGAGGTAAATTGAGATTCTGGTAGTATTACATACATGATTTTTAATTAAAAAGAACATAGAAAGATTTTTTCCTCTATAAAATCTTCTTCTTGTGATGGAAATTCTAGTTGCGCAGTTTCATTGAAAATCAGTGTAAAGTTGAAGGGACAGTTACATACAAAAGTAACTTTTTTCTTTAGGGTTATTATTTTTATGGCTCAATAGTTGACATATAGGTAGAATATGTATAAAATGAACTTTTGGTGAAAAGATTTTCACAAAATGTTCACTTTACAAGAGTCTATGACTTCTTTTCCTGTCTGCGGCACTGTATGGTTAATTGAAAATTCAATATTTGGGTTAAAAATTTGTTTAAAAAGTAGAATTTTTCTAAAACTATCCATCATGACAAGGATTTTTGTGATTAGGTGTGACAAGTAATCAATATTCTTACCAAAAACACTAACTTGAGTATTCATTTTGTTTTTTCTTGAATTTTATTGCAAAGTTTATATGCATTGGGGTGTCAAGTACAGTCTAAAAACCATCATATAGTAGGCATGTATAAAGACATGTATAGTCAAAAAAGAGAAAGGTATGGTCGTTCTTGTCTTTAGATAGTTGAATTGCAACAAATTCTTCAATATGAAAAAGTTTTGGGTAGTTTTTCAATTTGACTTAAACAAGAGGCCCACTTGGGTAGATTTCATGGAAAAAAGGGGGAGGGGTAAACTATTGAATGTGGTTCAATCAAATAGAAGGAAAAAAATAAAAATAATAGATAAGAATTCTCTTCTAGCTTTACAGTATCCAAATAATAAGAAAACATTCATAAAGATAGAGTAGAATGAGATTTACAGATCATTTGATAGGCATGACTTATTTCCAAATTTTGCCTTTTTTCAGAAAGTGGTACTCCTTTAATAGTGGGATTATATTTATTAATACAACAAAACAATTCTTTTAATGGCATTTTTTATGTTCAAATATGGCTACTTAATGAAACTAAGTAAATGATTTATTTTTTTAAGACATGTCATTATAGTTATAGGTACCAGTCTTGTATTACAACTCCAGTTTCCGGTGCATGTCAAAACATGGAGGTAAATAAAATAGTCCATTTTTTTCAGAATTTTTTCCTGGACTCAATTTTTTCTGTTTGATTAAAAGTTTATGCTGAATTCAAACATATATAGAGATTTAAAAAAAAACTTGCATCTTTTTGGGGATATCAATCCAAGAAAGTGGAAGGATATCATGTTTACTGGAAGTGGTGCGGCCTAGTAAAAACAGCAAACAGAAAGTAGAAAAAAATTGTTTTGACAACAGGGTTACATAACTTTTTATTCTTCGTGGCATGACCCACTTTTTTTTCGATTAAATCACAATTTCACATTAATACATACATGATATGAAAATGAAATTTTTTTTCTATGTAGCATTTTTTATTTTTTTATTTTCAAAGATGAGCTGTTTTGCATGTAAGCCTATGGAGCAGTCAATTACAAGACTGCAACCTGCATAGGGTAATTTTTTCATATGTTCACTGCAAGGAAGTAGCTCATGTGGACTTTTGTGTGCCCAGAATGACAAAACATCATGATTTAAGGACTTTTTAAGAAAAAAAAATCATGGGGTATCAAGTTACAATGAAAAAACTTAAATTATGTAATAATTATGATTTTTTATACAAGACACCATTCAAAAGTATAAATAGATATAAAGCACATCAGTTTGAGGTAAATTGAGATTCTGGTAGTATTACATACATGATTTTTAATTAAAAAGAACATAGAAAGATTTTTTCCTCTATAAAATCTTCTTCTTGTGATGGAAATTCTAGTTGCGCAGTTTCATTGAAAATCAGTGTAAAGTTGAAGGGACAGTTACATACAAAAGTAACTTTTTTCTTTAGGGTTATTATTTTTATGGCTCAATAGTTGACATATAGGTAGAATATGTATAAAATGAACTTTTGGTGAAAAGATTTTCACAAAATGTTCACTTTACAAGAGTCTATGACTTCTTTTCCTGTCTGCGGCACTGTATGGTTAATTGAAAATTCAATATTTGGGTTAAAAATTTGTTTAAAAAGTAGAATTTTTCTAAAACTATCCATCATGACAAGGATTTTTGTGATTAGGTGTGACAAGTAATCAATATTCTTACCAAAAACACTAACTTGAGTATTCATTTTGTTTTTTCTTGAATTTTATTGCAAAGTTTATATGCATTGGGGTGTCAAGTACAGTCTAAAAACCATCATATAGTAGGCATGTATAAAGACATGTATAGTCAAAAAAGAGAAAGGTATGGTCGTTCTTGTCTTTAGATAGTTGAATTGCAACAAATTCTTCAATATGAAAAAGTTTTGGGTAGTTTTTCAATTTGACTTAAACAAGAGGCCCACTTGGGTAGATTTCATGGAAAAAAGGGGGAGGGGTAAACTATTGAATGTGGTTCAATCAAATAGAAGGAAAAAAATAAAAATAATAGATAAGAATTCTCTTCTAGCTTTACAGTATCCAAATAATAAGAAAACATTCATAAAGATAGAGTAGAATGAGATTTACAGATCATTTGATAGGCATGACTTATTTCCAAATTTTGCCTTTTTTCAGAAAGTGGTACTCCTTTAATAGTGGGATTATATTTATTAATACAACAAAACAATTCTTTTAATGGCATTTTTTATGTTCAAATATGGCTACTTAATGAAACTAAGTAAATGATTTATTTTTTTAAGACATGTCATTATAGTTATAGGTACCAGTCTTGTATTACAACTCCAGTTTCCGGTGCATGTCAAAACATGGAGGTAAATAAAATAGTCCATTTTTTTCAGAATTTTTTCCTGGACTCAATTTTTTCTGTTTGATTAAAAGTTTATGCTGAATTCAAACATATATAGAGATTTAAAAAAAAACTTGCATCTTTTTGGGGATATCAATCCAAGAAAGTGGAAGGATATCATGTTTACTGGAAGTGGTGCGGCCTAGTAAAAACAGCAAACAGAAAGTAGAAAAAAATTGTTTTGACAACAGGGTTACATAACTTTTTATTCTTCGTGGCATGACCCACTTTTTTTTCGATTAAATCACAATTTCACATTAATACATACATGATATGAAAATGAAATTTTTTTTCTATGTAGCATTTTTTATTTTTTTATTTTCAAAGATGAGCTGTTTTGCATGTAAGCCTATGGAGCAGTCAATTACAAGACTGCAACCTGCATAGGGTAATTTTTTCATATGTTCACTGCAAGGAAGTAGCTCATGTGGACTTTTGTGTGCCCAGAATGACAAAACATCATGATTTAAGGACTTTTTAAGAAAAAAAAATCATGGGGTATCAAGTTACAATGAAAAAACTTAAATTATGTAATAATTATGATTTTTTATACAAGACACCATTCAAAAGTATAAATAGATATAAAGCACATCAGTTTGAGGTAAATTGAGATTCTGGTAGTATTACATACATGATTTTTAATTAAAAAGAACATAGAAAGATTTTTTCCTCTATAAAATCTTCTTCTTGTGATGGAAATTCTAGTTGCGCAGTTTCATTGAAAATCAGTGTAAAGTTGAAGGGACAGTTACATACAAAAGTAACTTTTTTCTTTAGGGTTATTATTTTTATGGCTCAATAGTTGACATATAGGTAGAATATGTATAAAATGAACTTTTGGTGAAAAGATTTTCACAAAATGTTCACTTTACAAGAGTCTATGACTTCTTTTCCTGTCTGCGGCACTGTATGGTTAATTGAAAATTCAATATTTGGGTTAAAAATTTGTTTAAAAAGTAGAATTTTTCTAAAACTATCCATCATGACAAGGATTTTTGTGATTAGGTGTGACAAGTAATCAATATTCTTACCAAAAACACTAACTTGAGTATTCATTTTGTTTTTTCTTGAATTTTATTGCAAAGTTTATATGCATTGGGGTGTCAAGTACAGTCTAAAAACCATCATATAGTAGGCATGTATAAAGACATGTATAGTCAAAAAAGAGAAAGGTATGGTCGTTCTTGTCTTTAGATAGTTGAATTGCAACAAATTCTTCAATATGAAAAAGTTTTGGGTAGTTTTTCAATTTGACTTAAACAAGAGGCCCACTTGGGTAGATTTCATGGAAAAAAGGGGGAGGGGTAAACTATTGAATGTGGTTCAATCAAATAGAAGGAAAAAAATAAAAATAATAGATAAGAATTCTCTTCTAGCTTTACAGTATCCAAATAATAAGAAAACATTCATAAAGATAGAGTAGAATGAGATTTACAGATCATTTGATAGGCATGACTTATTTCCAAATTTTGCCTTTTTTCAGAAAGTGGTACTCCTTTAATAGTGGGATTATATTTATTAATACAACAAAACAATTCTTTTAATGGCATTTTTTATGTTCAAATATGGCTACTTAATGAAACTAAGTAAATGATTTATTTTTTTAAGACATGTCATTATAGTTATAGGTACCAGTCTTGTATTACAACTCCAGTTTCCGGTGCATGTCAAAACATGGAGGTAAATAAAATAGTCCATTTTTTTCAGAATTTTTTCCTGGACTCAATTTTTTCTGTTTGATTAAAAGTTTATGCTGAATTCAAACATATATAGAGATTTAAAAAAAAACTTGCATCTTTTTGGGGATATCAATCCAAGAAAGTGGAAGGATATCATGTTTACTGGAAGTGGTGCGGCCTAGTAAAAACAGCAAACAGAAAGTAGAAAAAAATTGTTTTGACAACAGGGTTACATAACTTTTTATTCTTCGTGGCATGACCCACTTTTTTTTCGATTAAATCACAATTTCACATTAATACATACATGATATGAAAATGAAATTTTTTTTCTATGTAGCATTTTTTATTTTTTTATTTTCAAAGATGAGCTGTTTTGCATGTAAGCCTATGGAGCAGTCAATTACAAGACTGCAACCTGCATAGGGTAATTTTTTCATATGTTCACTGCAAGGAAGTAGCTCATGTGGACTTTTGTGTGCCCAGAATGACAAAACATCATGATTTAAGGACTTTTTAAGAAAAAAAAATCATGGGGTATCAAGTTACAATGAAAAAACTTAAATTATGTAATAATTATGATTTTTTATACAAGACACCATTCAAAAGTATAAATAGATATAAAGCACATCAGTTTGAGGTAAATTGAGATTCTGGTAGTATTACATACATGATTTTTAATTAAAAAGAACATAGAAAGATTTTTTCCTCTATAAAATCTTCTTCTTGTGATGGAAATTCTAGTTGCGCAGTTTCATTGAAAATCAGTGTAAAGTTGAAGGGACAGTTACATACAAAAGTAACTTTTTTCTTTAGGGTTATTATTTTTATGGCTCAATAGTTGACATATAGGTAGAATATGTATAAAATGAACTTTTGGTGAAAAGATTTTCACAAAATGTTCACTTTACAAGAGTCTATGACTTCTTTTCCTGTCTGCGGCACTGTATGGTTAATTGAAAATTCAATATTTGGGTTAAAAATTTGTTTAAAAAGTAGAATTTTTCTAAAACTATCCATCATGACAAGGATTTTTGTGATTAGGTGTGACAAGTAATCAATATTCTTACCAAAAACACTAACTTGAGTATTCATTTTGTTTTTTCTTGAATTTTATTGCAAAGTTTATATGCATTGGGGTGTCAAGTACAGTCTAAAAACCATCATATAGTAGGCATGTATAAAGACATGTATAGTCAAAAAAGAGAAAGGTATGGTCGTTCTTGTCTTTAGATAGTTGAATTGCAACAAATTCTTCAATATGAAAAAGTTTTGGGTAGTTTTTCAATTTGACTTAAACAAGAGGCCCACTTGGGTAGATTTCATGGAAAAAAGGGGGAGGGGTAAACTATTGAATGTGGTTCAATCAAATAGAAGGAAAAAAATAAAAATAATAGATAAGAATTCTCTTCTAGCTTTACAGTATCCAAATAATAAGAAAACATTCATAAAGATAGAGTAGAATGAGATTTACAGATCATTTGATAGGCATGACTTATTTCCAAATTTTGCCTTTTTTCAGAAAGTGGTACTCCTTTAATAGTGGGATTATATTTATTAATACAACAAAACAATTCTTTTAATGGCATTTTTTATGTTCAAATATGGCTACTTAATGAAACTAAGTAAATGATTTATTTTTTTAAGACATGTCATTATAGTTATAGGTACCAGTCTTGTATTACAACTCCAGTTTCCGGTGCATGTCAAAACATGGAGGTAAATAAAATAGTCCATTTTTTTCAGAATTTTTTCCTGGACTCAATTTTTTCTGTTTGATTAAAAGTTTATGCTGAATTCAAACATATATAGAGATTTAAAAAAAAACTTGCATCTTTTTGGGGATATCAATCCAAGAAAGTGGAAGGATATCATGTTTACTGGAAGTGGTGCGGCCTAGTAAAAACAGCAAACAGAAAGTAGAAAAAAATTGTTTTGACAACAGGGTTACATAACTTTTTATTCTTCGTGGCATGACCCACTTTTTTTTCGATTAAATCACAATTTCACATTAATACATACATGATATGAAAATGAAATTTTTTTTCTATGTAGCATTTTTTATTTTTTTATTTTCAAAGATGAGCTGTTTTGCATGTAAGCCTATGGAGCAGTCAATTACAAGACTGCAACCTGCATAGGGTAATTTTTTCATATGTTCACTGCAAGGAAGTAGCTCATGTGGACTTTTGTGTGCCCAGAATGACAAAACATCATGATTTAAGGACTTTTTAAGAAAAAAAAATCATGGGGTATCAAGTTACAATGAAAAAACTTAAATTATGTAATAATTATGATTTTTTATACAAGACACCATTCAAAAGTATAAATAGATATAAAGCACATCAGTTTGAGGTAAATTGAGATTCTGGTAGTATTACATACATGATTTTTAATTAAAAAGAACATAGAAAGATTTTTTCCTCTATAAAATCTTCTTCTTGTGATGGAAATTCTAGTTGCGCAGTTTCATTGAAAATCAGTGTAAAGTTGAAGGGACAGTTACATACAAAAGTAACTTTTTTCTTTAGGGTTATTATTTTTATGGCTCAATAGTTGACATATAGGTAGAATATGTATAAAATGAACTTTTGGTGAAAAGATTTTCACAAAATGTTCACTTTACAAGAGTCTATGACTTCTTTTCCTGTCTGCGGCACTGTATGGTTAATTGAAAATTCAATATTTGGGTTAAAAATTTGTTTAAAAAGTAGAATTTTTCTAAAACTATCCATCATGACAAGGATTTTTGTGATTAGGTGTGACAAGTAATCAATATTCTTACCAAAAACACTAACTTGAGTATTCATTTTGTTTTTTCTTGAATTTTATTGCAAAGTTTATGTGCATTGGGGTGTCAAGTACAGTCTAAAAACCATCATATAGTAGGCATGTATAAAGACATGTATAGTCAAAAAAGAGAAAGGTATGGTCGTTCTTGTCTTTAGATAGTTGAATTGCAACAAATTCTTCAATATGAAAAAGTTTTGGGTAGTTTTTCAATTTGACTTAAACAAGAGGCCCACTTGGGTAGATTTCATGGAAAAAAGGGGGAGGGGTAAACTATTGAATGTGGTTCAATCAAATAGAAGGAAAAAAATAAAAATAATAGATAAGAATTCTCTTCTAGCTTTACAGTATCCAAATAATAAGAAAACATTCATAAAGATAGAGTAGAATGAGATTTACAGATCATTTGATAGGCATGACTTATTTCCAAATTTTGCCTTTTTTCAGAAAGTGGTACTCCTTTAATAGTGGGATTATATTTATTAATACAACAAAACAATTCTTTTAATGGCATTTTTTATGTTCAAATATGGCTACTTAATGAAACTAAGTAAATGATTTATTTTTTTAAGACATGTCATTATAGTTATAGGGTAATTTTTTCATATGTTCACTGCAAGGAAGTAGCTCATGTGGACTTTTGTGTGCCCAGAATGACAAAACATCATGATTTAAGGACTTTTTAAGAAAAAAAAATCATGGGGTATCAAGTTACAATGAAAAAACTTAAATTATGTAATAATTATGATTTTTTATACAAGACACCATTCAAAAGTATAAATAGATATAAAGCACATCAGTTTGAGGTAAATTGAGATTCTGGTAGTATTACATACATGATTTTTAATTAAAAAGAACATAGAAAGATTTTTTCCTCTATAAAATCTTCTTCTTGTGATGGAAATTCTAGTTGCGCAGTTTCATTGAAAATCAGTGTAAAGTTGAAGGGACAGTTACATACAAAAGTAACTTTTTTCTTTAGGGTTATTATTTTTATGGCTCAATAGTTGACATATAGGTAGAATATGTATAAAATGAACTTTTGGTGAAAAGATTTTCACAAAATGTTCACTTTACAAGAGTCTATGACTTCTTTTCCTGTCTGCGGCACTGTATGGTTAATTGAAAATTCAATATTTGGGTTAAAAATTTGTTTAAAAAGTAGAATTTTTCTAAAACTATCCATCATGACAAGGATTTTTGTGATTAGGTGTGACAAGTAATCAATATTCTTACCAAAAACACTAACTTGAGTATTCATTTTGTTTTTTCTTGAATTTTATTGCAAAGTTTATATGCATTGGGGTGTCAAGTACAGTCTAAAAACCATCATATAGTAGGCATGTATAAAGACATGTATAGTCAAAAAAGAGAAAGGTATGGTCGTTCTTGTCTTTAGATAGTTGAATTGCAACAAATTCTTCAATATGAAAAAGTTTTGGGTAGTTTTTCAATTTGACTTAAACAAGAGGCCCACTTGGGTAGATTTCATGGAAAAAAGGGGGAGGGGTAAACTATTGAATGTGGTTCAATCAAATAGAAGGAAAAAAATAAAAATAATAGATAAGAATTCTCTTCTAGCTTTACAGTATCCAAATAATAAGAAAACATTCATAAAGATAGAGTAGAATGAGATTTACAGATCATTTGATAGGCATGACTTATTTCCAAATTTTGCCTTTTTTCAGAAAGTGGTACTCCTTTAATAGTGGGATTATATTTATTAATACAACAAAACAATTCTTTTAATGGCATTTTTTATGTTCAAATATGGCTACTTAATGAAACTAAGTAAATGATTTATTTTTTTAAGACATGTCATTATAGTTATAGGTACCAGTCTTGTATTACAACTCCAGTTTCCGGTGCATGTCAAAACATGGAGGTAAATAAAATAGTCCATTTTTTTCAGAATTTTTTCCTGGACTCAATTTTTTCTGTTTGATTAAAAGTTTATGCTGAATTCAAACATATATAGAGATTTAAAAAAAAACTTGCATCTTTTTGGGGATATCAATCCAAGAAAGTGGAAGGATATCATGTTTACTGGAAGTGGTGCGGCCTAGTAAAAACAGCAAACAGAAAGTAGAAAAAAATTGTTTTGACAACAGGGTTACATAACTTTTTATTCTTCGTGGCATGACCCACTTTTTTTTCGATTAAATCACAATTTCACATTAATACATACATGATATGAAAATGAAATTTTTTTTCTATGTAGCATTTTTTATTTTTTTATTTTCAAAGATGAGCTGTTTTGCATGTAAGCCTATGGAGCAGTCAATTACAAGACTGCAACCTGCATAGGGTAATTTTTTCATATGTTCACTGCAAGGAAGTAGCTCATGTGGACTTTTGTGTGCCCAGAATGACAAAACATCATGATTTAAGGACTTTTTAAGAAAAAAAAATCATGGGGTATCAAGTTACAATGAAAAAACTTAAATTATGTAATAATTATGATTTTTTATACAAGACACCATTCAAAAGTATAAATAGATATAAAGCACATCAGTTTGAGGTAAATTGAGATTCTGGTAGTATTACATACATGATTTTTAATTAAAAAGAACATAGAAAGATTTTTTCCTCTATAAAATCTTCTTCTTGTGATGGAAATTCTAGTTGCGCAGTTTCATTGAAAATCAGTGTAAAGTTGAAGGGACAGTTACATACAAAAGTAACTTTTTTCTTTAGGGTTATTATTTTTATGGCTCAATAGTTGACATATAGGTAGAATATGTATAAAATGAACTTTTGGTGAAAAGATTTTCACAAAATGTTCACTTTACAAGAGTCTATGACTTCTTTTCCTGTCTGCGGCACTGTATGGTTAATTGAAAATTCAATATTTGGGTTAAAAATTTGTTTAAAAAGTAGAATTTTTCTAAAACTATCCATCATGACAAGGATTTTTGTGATTAGGTGTGACAAGTAATCAATATTCTTACCAAAAACACTAACTTGAGTATTCATTTTGTTTTTTCTTGAATTTTATTGCAAAGTTTATATGCATTGGGGTGTCAAGTACAGTCTAAAAACCATCATATAGTAGGCATGTATAAAGACATGTATAGTCAAAAAAGAGAAAGGTATGGTCGTTCTTGTCTTTAGATAGTTGAATTGCAACAAATTCTTCAATATGAAAAAGTTTTGGGTAGTTTTTCAATTTGACTTAAACAAGAGGCCCACTTGGGTAGATTTCATGGAAAAAAGGGGGAGGGGTAAACTATTGAATGTGGTTCAATCAAATAGAAGGAAAAAAATAAAAATAATAGATAAGAATTCTCTTCTAGCTTTACAGTATCCAAATAATAAGAAAACATTCATAAAGATAGAGTAGAATGAGATTTACAGATCATTTGATAGGCATGACTTATTTCCAAATTTTGCCTTTTTTCAGAAAGTGGTACTCCTTTAATAGTGGGATTATATTTATTAATACAACAAAACAATTCTTTTAATGGCATTTTTTATGTTCAAATATGGCTACTTAATGAAACTAAGTAAATGATTTATTTTTTTAAGACATGTCATTATAGTTATAGGTACCAGTCTTGTATTACAACTCCAGTTTCCGGTGCATGTCAAAACATGGAGGTAAATAAAATAGTCCATTTTTTTCAGAATTTTTTCCTGGACTCAATTTTTTCTGTTTGATTAAAAGTTTATGCTGAATTCAAACATATATAGAGATTTAAAAAAAAACTTGCATCTTTTTGGGGATATCAATCCAAGAAAGTGGAAGGATATCATGTTTACTGGAAGTGGTGCGGCCTAGTAAAAACAGCAAACAGAAAGTAGAAAAAAATTGTTTTGACAACAGGGTTACATAACTTTTTATTCTTCGTGGCATGACCCACTTTTTTTTCGATTAAATCACAATTTCACATTAATACATACATGATATGAAAATGAAATTTTTTTTCTATGTAGCATTTTTTATTTTTTTATTTTCAAAGATGAGCTGTTTTGCATGTAAGCCTATGGAGCAGTCAATTACAAGACTGCAACCATAATGATAGTATTTGTTACAAAGAAGTTTTGAGTTATCCACCTTTGTTCATATTTCGAATAACCATCAATGTCTTTTCGCCAAGTTGTTTTTCAGTTGGGTTGTCTCATTGACGGATCCCCACATCTTCTTTTATTTAACCGAAGGACATAGAAGGAGATGCATTTTCAACTGCTAAGGTCTAATTATAGAAAATGAGCTGTGTCACAGATTTTGATTAAATTATGCAAATATAACTTTGGCTCGTTAAACATAAACTGAAATTCGAAAAAAAATGCATAATAAACGATTCATCTTTAAAATTTTCAGAAATTTTACTGATTGAAGTCTTTTAAAATAGGTGGACTTTTGTACAGAAAGCACATAAAATGACAATATGGATGGGTATACGTGAAAGAGATGAAATGGCAACTCACTGATACACACACAAAACAAAAGACATGGTATTCACCAATACGCTTGGTCTAGATCTCCAAAAGTCTAAAAAAATCGTGCATAAATTGAACAGAGCCTATTAAAAATTAGACATTAACATCAAATTCCCTATAAACACAAGAGAATAAATAAATAAATAATCAAATAAAATAAAATAAAAGCTAAAAACATTGCATGAGACTAAAAAAAAACAACCACTTACGAGGTTCTAAATTGGGACAGGCACATACACATGTGGCGGGGTTAAGTATGTTTTTTGATATCATGATAATCTCCCTTTTAATCTCAATCAGAAGAATATCAAAAAGTTCACAATTTCCTATCCCGAGCCTTTTAAAGAAGTGAGGCGAAATTTACCGAAGGGACATTCAAACTCATAGGTCGAAAATAAACTGACAACGCCATGGCAAAACGCGAAAAAGGCCAAAAGACAAACAACAGTATACAAGACACAACATAGAAAACTAAAGACTGAGTAACACGAACCCCACCAAAAACTGGGAGTGATCTCATGTGCCCCGAAAGGGTAAGCAGATGCGTCGTATTTTTCGTGTAAGTACAAACTCGGTGATAAGTCTAATTCCAGTCGGCAGGTCACATTCGGGGAAAAGAGGATGGGGTTGTGATTACGACAATTGGAACATATCCGTCGTCATCTTATATCTAACTATACGGTATTTGTATTGATCATTGTAAAACCTGTAGTCATTAACCTCATTGTGCTTCGGTCTTTGGTAAATAGTTGTCTTAGGGGGCATTCATACCATAACTCCTTATTTTCATAACGCAATAACTGAAAGCAAGGTTAACCTTCCGATATCAAAACATGATGTCCTAAACTCTAATATCGGGGTTGAACTTCACGGTAGATTTCATACAGCAAAGTCATAAGCAGTATAGGAGGACACGACTTTGCCCAATGCTCCAAGAATAAATTTGTACAAAAAGAGAGATTTCAGGGAAACATCCTTAATTTGTTAGCTTTATGATAATGTCGCCGTAAATAGCTTGGTATGAAATATCACCAGGCTATTTTCAGGTGGATTAATCTTTTGTAATAAACCCTCAGCTTAATTGAAATGAAATATATATATAAACGTTTTGACCAACTTCTTATATCTTTATCCTTCCTGAGACAGTTTTGTGGTAATGATATCTCAGTATGACTGCAATGGAAACATGCGCATATCGAACCAACAGAGGAATAAACACTCCATAAGAAAGGAGCCAACGGAATATCGCCACCACGGAAAGGAAAATTAACAATTGGAAAGATTACGTCACGTTTATTATTAATATAGGTCTGAAGATTACCACGAAGAAAGTTTGAAAGATAGTAAGGATATCACAGACTTTTTTAATGTAAACATGACTTTATTAACTTCAATTTTATTTATGATTTTTACGATTAATTCATAGTCTCATACATACATGTATATATTTCTGAAAAACATATGAGAATGTTAAATTTCGCGAGCCGTAAGGCGAGGGAAATTCATTCTCAAGACTGGTATTTTTTCGCAAATACCCCTCAAGAACATGCTATATCTGTTTAATTACACCGAATGTTAAAGGGAAAGTCCGCGATTTTTTACTTATCATCTAAATATGTTCATCTGAACATTAAAAACACATTCACAAAGTTTTAAATTTATATTCTTTCTAATAACGGAGAAAATCAAGTATTTGTAACTTTTTTGGTTGACCTACGTCACTGGGTTGTGACGTTTTAACCCGATTTGTTGAATCATGGGAAAAAATAAAATCTGTTAAAGTCTTAATTGCTTATCAGAATTTTACGTAATTAAAAGCGCACAGATGACCGTTGGTCGTAGTTAATAACCACAATATAAGAATGAAAGAAAATGAATATGTGTGTACCGTTTTGTATTGATTGAATAAAACAAGTTATCTAAATATAAATATTTTCGAATTAATTTCATAAATTATTGTTGAGATTTTTTCATAAAATATCTGTTGAACACTTTGACTGATATTAAACTGAAAATATTTTTTACGTTTTATTTACCGTTATAACTTTGGTAACCATTTCAAGGCAAAATATTTGTGAACAGAGTGTGTATATTATTTTGTAAAGTCATTGTTTATTTATCGATTTGAGGAGAATTCGTTTGAACTTTACCTTGCAGCAATTTAGCCTCAGGCGTACACAGGTGTGAATTCAAGCGTACACAATTGTGAATGTTGTCATTTTGAATGGATTAACAGAAAGAGTATAGCGTGTTTTATACACCAAGCTGAAATACCCGATGACAATAGAGAAACAATAATTAAAATGTGTAAATTAATTGAAAATAAACATTCAATTTTTTTTTAATTCCGGAAGTGTATTTTGAAATGGAACAATTTTCGATTACGCTCTATGCAATTAGCATAAAATTAAAATATGAAGTTAAAAGAAAATTAATTTAACATTTCCCAATTAATAATTGCACATCTGTTTAATTTACTTTACCGGAATTCTTTAACTTGTATTTAAATCTGGCGATGTTTAAATGCTAACAATCGAAAAACTATCGCAATTTAAAAGTTTTTATTGAAAAAATGCCATAGTACAACATGCATGATTTTTTATCTTCTTTTTAAAATTTCATTCCTACATAATAAATTGAACTAACAATCTCTTAGAATAACTATTTGTGAAAAGAATGCCAATTATCATTTATTTCATTCATTATAAATCTAAGCTATTAAAATAATTGTTTATTCCGTCTGGAAATTTTTATTTTCTTTTGATCTGTTTTTTGTATGAGGTGTTCTAATTGTCTTTAACGGTTTGAACATTTGAAAATTAAATATAATCATTTTTATATTATATTGTAATTTAGTGTAATACTCTACAGTGTAGCCGTCATTATTCCAAAATAGTAATTGTAGTAATTAATGGCATAGCTTAGTAATGTATTGCTGACAATGACGATTTTAGAACAGTTCGTCTCCTTGAAACAAGCTGTACTAGTATACTTTTCCTGAGGTATAAGCGCCGTTGAAGACGAGCTCCAGATGTTCTTTCTAAAGGACAAAGCAGACTAATAGCGTATCGTTCGTTTGTATGTTGGGTCAGGGGAGGCCAACCACTTGCCCAGAAAAACAGAACCACCATACAAGCATAGTTGTCAACACTATCGGAAAAGAGTTCCTATCGTCGGATGGGGTACACGAATGCTTCCAAGAATGAATAAGTGACATGTCTGACTCTGAACAGTCAGTAAACGAACTGAACAACGATCTACAGACATCGACCTCTTATTCTTGATATCATAAACTGCATGCATGTACGTTTATGAGAGCGACTATTAATCTTGTACCTGACGAAAACTTAATGCCTGCATGGTTATGTATCTTGCTTTACGTTTTTATTGGTTTGGTGTGTGTTCACTCAAAATCGTAATTCAAAGATAATGTTTGTGAGATGTAATTTCACTTCTCAATACCGAATTTCGTCTATATATTTCACAAGTGTATACCACTGAGAAGCTCTGATTGTATATAATTCCATTTTTTTTTTGTGTGGACCATCGTTGTTAACAGCAATATTTGATGAAGCAGATGATGATAGTAGAAAGCAATATGAGCGTATTATTTATCTTGTGTCTGACGAAAACTAAATGCCTGCATGGTTATATCTTGCCATTTTGTATTGGTTTGGTGGGTGTTCACTCAAAATCGTAATTCAAAAATTGTGTTTGTGAGATGTAGATTCACTTCAATAACGAATTTCGTCTATATATTTGTGACAAGTGTATACCACGGAGAAGCTCTAAAGGTATATTACTCCCATTTGGTTTGGGTGGGTACCATCGATGTTTACAGCAATATTTAATGAATAAGATGATGATAGTAGAAAGAAATATGAGCGTCATGTGGCAAATATTACATAAATGTCGGACTATGAGTTATCTATCTGTATGAAAAGATTTCCAATACAACCATATTGAGTAGGATTTTTACATGCTATTCTCGAGTCGTACTAGTATACAGGCTTCTCATCTCGCCGTTTGACTCAGACACACATCTTTTACTTTAAGATGTATGAAAGATTCTATATATATATATAATGTAACAATAATGAAACGCCTACAGGCAATAACTAAACGGGTATGAAGTTTTATACAGATTTATTTTTATTTACATAATCATTAACAAACTAAATAAATTGAACAAAGAAACACAGTGACACTACGATATAACAAATGGGATACTTAATTATTTTTAACCATGCTATGCAGAAACTTAACACATCAAGTAAGCGCACGTGAATACCAATTTTGAACACGATGTGTGATTTTGTATAAAAATATCAAAGCGAGCAGTAACTTTGTCTAGCAAACATTTTATTTTTACTATGCCTCTCTTTATCTCTTTTCCTTTACAATAACTATTACCCTTTTCGTCGATCATTCTCTATGTAGTATAATTTTCTCTAATCGGTTATTTTTTTTTTCACTATGCCACTCTATCTCCGTTCTTTTACAGTGTCTGTTTTCCCTGTCGTTCTAATCCGTATAAAGATAGGGACATTAGACATAGAAGGAGCTCTCTTATCGTCAATAAATAAATATTTGATACTGACTATAAGTGCTGCATTACTTTATACTGCATGTTTGCCAATCGTCAAAAGCTTGCATTTGTGTGAAGAATTTTTTTTTCAAAAGAAGGGTCCAGAATCATGACAAAACAGTACATGTATTTCACAATTTTTTTTAAAGATCATGTTTATAAAATTTTTAAACTTATTATCAGCAAAAATAGTGGATTATATTATTATCAGAACATCATTCATTAACAGGTGGGATTATAATTTCAAACACGCACAAGATAAATAACGTCGAACACAAATATATGTGGTTCAATAAATGTTACCTGTGCACGTCGGGTACCTCAATTAGGAAGCCATGCATGAACCTGTATAATATATTGTGTAATAGGAATTTTTAGTCGACAGGATGTCACTGGAATAACCAAGGACGTGTATCTAATATACGTCCTTGGGCCGATAACTAACTGAATGTGTCGCTCTGACACGACATCTATCAATAATTCTGACATACCTATTATCAATTCGGGAGGAAGCCAAAATATATATATATATAAAAAGATAACGTAAATAAAATTTAAAAAGAAAAAAAAAAAAATTTTTTTTTCCAAACATACCAGATAGGGTCACACATTTCACTGTAAAGTGTCTTTATAAGTGACTGTTCCGAATTGATCCCGTATCAATTTGATATAATTAAAAGATTAGTTAAAAAACTTTTTTGATAAAAAATTGAGATGTCCAATATTTCGATATTTACATATCTATAACCTGGGAATATTATACTATATCAACATATTTTGTCTTAGCTAAAACCTCTTCCTCACATTGCTCCCCGTCAATATCCGTTAAATATCATAATTTAAAAATGTTATTTATCGAATAACTTTATTAATTTAAAAAATTTTCTTGACTAAATACGGAACTATTCTTTATATAAACCAATGCACTTTATATAAAAGAGGCATACTAATGAATCTTTTGTAAATCAGTGATTGTTACAAGAACACTGCATTTGTCTCTTGTATGCTGCGTTCACACGTAATTCGAATTCGATTCGCATTAACTAATTCGAATTAGTTTAATTCGCATTCGAATCGTTTTACGTCCAAACGTTAATTCTAATTCGAATTGCAATACGCGTCAAATTTGCTTTACTGTCCGAACGACGTTAACTTTTAATTCGTATCAACAAAAACGGATTTCTAATGCGAATTGGTTAATGCGAATTAGCCAATTCGAATCAATTCGAATTAAAAAGGAAGAGTGTGTGAACGCGATTAGCGAATTCGATTCGCATTCGATTCGAATTCAATTCGAATTAAATGTACGTGTGAACTAGGCATTAATTGAAACTTTTCTTCCTCATCAAATCTATATTTTATTGAATCAACGAGATCTTATCATATAAGGATTTGATAACTATAGCTATCAGAACTGCTAGGTTATTTTGTTATTAAAAAAAGTATAATTACCATCAAATCTCCCTCGAAACAAGATTGTTCAAAATGGTCTTCACACATCAACTTGTGCTTGCTATAGATCATAACTATTTTTTTTTTTGTGGGTTTGGGAAAACTGTTTAGACTTTTGTCATAACCTTGTCGGACAGAACAACCGTACGCTTGATAAGACATTTTCACAATGGGTGATCATCTACGGTAATCCCCGATTGATGATGGAAGTTTTTAACGCACGGTCGGTAAATCCCTGATTCATTTTGGTCTTTGTGGTTTATAGATATCACGTGACTTTTTAGATCGAACATGCCGACAAGATGGCGATATGTCGAGAACTGATAGTGAATTTCAAAAATCGATTTTGATCTCTTTTCATAGAGAATAAAAGTTTTTTATTTATGAACATGTGGTTTTTTATGCTTAAAGAACAAAATATCAATTTTTCATTTTTTTGCGGAGTTTCCCTTTAACGTTCAAAAACGTATTGATGATTGTGACGTTACAAGCGTCCAGTCGGATAGAGTATTTTTTGGCAAATACCATGGCAGAGAGGGTAAAAAAGGCATATCCTTTTTGCATATACCCCGGCGGCGTTAAAAAATGAACGATATTCATTTGATAACAGTAAAGTGGTGAAAAATACACTGGCTATCAACCAATCAAAACCCAGGATTCTTACATAAGGTGTAATTACGATATATAAGAAATCATTGGGTCCTTTTTATAACGGTCTTTACAACCGAGTACAGGGATTCATGATCTTTTCAATTTTATTTCATGCTACCTTTGTTTTTACAGTCAATAATATTTTATGATTGATATGTATTACAATGATGAAAAAACATAGGAGCAAGAAAACAGTGGAAAAGCAGAAAAAAGTGATAAAAAATCAATACAAACCCAAATATTCTACTAAATGAGCCCCCCTTTCCAAACCAAAAAAAAAAAAAATGAAAAAAATGGCATTGGCATTTGAATTGAATGGAACATCTATTAAAAAATGAAACAACACTTTATAAATATCATGAATCCGAAGCGCTTTTCTGGATTTACCTTCACCCGGAACGCTCAAAGCCGAGTATTTGAAAACCAAGTATAAGAACCGAAAAATTTGAAGAGCTGTATGACCAAAAGGACCTAAAAATAGCCAAATCCATCTAAGGTTAACTTTACCTAATGGAGTTGAAACCTTAGTTTCTTTATAATTCTTAAATCTATAAACGGACAATAGTAAATGATTGATTGTTGGTTGCTTAACGTCCAATGGCAAATATTTCATTCATTTCAGGAAGAAAACAAATTAACAAAAATTCAATAGATAGTCCCTGTAACAGAGGACGTTTGGGATGAAGGTCGGGAAATTTACATTCCCACTGAAAATGAGGGTATATTGGATATGGACAGAAATTTTGCCTTGCGGCAGGCCAGAAGCTGAGATGTTGCAAGGGTTCTTAACGTGCAGTGAGCGTGGCATTCTCTCTACACGCCCCATTCTGACTGCACGTGGCTGCGTACTTGAAAATTCCTCGTAGCCAAACGGACGCCCCACTTTGGCAAGGGTTGAACTGCCGGTCGGAAGAGGACCTAGGTGACTATATTTCTATTTCCCAGCCCCTTGGAGGTAAACAAATTTAGAAAGGTTTGTTATAAATCATGTCAGTTCAGAAGAATACTGAGCTGATGATTAACTCGGGGACTTATTCAAAAAAGTAAAATCACAAGAATACTGAACTCAGAGGAAAATTCAAAACGGAAAGTCCCTAATCAAATGGCAAAGTCAAAAGCTCAAACACATCAAACGAATGGATAACAACTGTCATATTCCTGACTTGGTACAGGCATTTTCGTATGTAGAAAATGGTGAATTAAACCTGGTTTCATAGCTAGCTAAACCTCTCACTTGTATGACAGTCGCATAAAATTCCATTATATTGACAACGATGTGTGAACAAAACAAACAGAACACTAAACACATTTATTTAAAAACCAGTTGTTGGCATGACACGGGTTATGTTCTTCTCATATATGTTATGATGGTATGATACTAAACCCCTAACGGGAAGGATTGTGCCTGATATTCATATGATGAAGACATAATCTTTCAATCAGTTTAATTGAAGTCTGGAGCTGGCATGTCAGTTAACTGCTAGTAGTCTGTTGTTATTTATGTATTATTGTCATTTTGTTTATTTTCTTTGGTTACATCTTCTGACATCAGACTCGGACTTCTCTTGAACTGAATTTTAATGTGCGTATTGTTATGCGTTTACTTTTCTACATTGGCTAGAGGTATAGGGGGAGGGTTGAGATCTCATAAACATGTTTAACCCCGCCGCATGTTTGCGCCTGTCCCAAATCAGGAGCCTCTAGCCTTTGTTAGTCTTGTATTATTTTTAATTTTAGTTTCTTGTGTACAATTTGGAGTTTAGTATGGCGTTCATTATCACTGAACTAGTATATATATTTGTTTAGGGGCCAGCTGAAGGACGCCTCCGGGTGCGGGAATTTCTCGCTGCATTGAAGACCTGTTGGTGGCCTTCTGCTGTTGTCTGTTCTGTGGTCGGGTTGTTGTCTCTTTGACACATTCCCCATTTCCATTCTCAATTTTATAATAGGTAAAAATGTCAAAATAGGGGTACAGCAGTCAACATTGTGTTATAATCTTAATCACTAAAAAAAACAAAACAAATATGCAACACTGAAATACAAAAAGGCATGTTGCACTATTGTTTCAGATAAGGGTGAAGGTTTGGTACCATTAAAAAGTTTAACCCGCGGCAATTGTTTGCACCTGTCCTAAGTCAGGAATCTGATGTTCAGTAGTTGTCGTTTGTTGATGTGGTTCATAAGTGTTTCTCGTTTCTCGTTTTTTATATAGATTAGACCGTTGGTTTTCCCGTTTGAATGGTTTTACACTAGTAATTTTTTGGGCCCTTCATAGCTTGCTGTTCGGTTTGAGCCAAGGCTCCGTGTTGAAGACCGTACTTTGACCTATAATGGTTTACTTTTATAAATTTTGACTTGGATGGAGGGTTGTCTCATTGGCACTCATACCACATCTTCTTATATCTGTATAGACAAAGCACACAAACAAAAATGAAAGACAAGAATACAAAAATTTACCATAGCACAATAACACAATGACGGGATGTACAAGTAACGAGCCACGTCAAATGGATATCACCAAAAATAGACTAAACAGTAAAAGTAATATTCAAAAAGACAAATAAAATAATAAAATAGCACGTTGTATTTAATAAATTTAAAAACAAAATAAAAATCTGTAAGCTTTAATACGATCCTTTTGAAATAATAATTGAAAAAAAAACCGAAATGTGTATATATTATGCGTACACCTCACAAAAAATTAAATGTACATTGTCAATTTTTATTCTTTAAATTTATGACGGTAAATGACGCTATGATGATTGTGCTTTATTTCTGTGTGTGACCAAGCATAACATACGCCTGATCAGACTCCTCTTCACAGTAGGAGAATTTGTACATGGTTCTTGATTTCAATTTCTAGAACGATAAAACATATTACCACCAAGACAAATAGTAAATGAAACAATTAGGGTGTATTTTCCGTTAAAACACACATTTACTCGACTTACACACTATGTGTACGTACGTCTAAATGCAAGGGAACATGTCTGAGCTCACATGAAGATTGTTTACATCACAAAATATTTACTGTATGAAATCCATATCGGTACTAACATGAAGATTTCTGAATCCAAATGAACAATGCCTTTTTATGAAATGTACAGCATTATCAAACTGGTTTAATGCATTGTTTCGTGCTTTGAAAAGTACTTAAATTGAGCCTTTTTATTGTTTTTCAAACGTAAATGCACTGATATATTACATTTTAAGCTATAGGATTTTTGTTTCTTTCACTCTATAAAACAAGGACGCACTCGAAAAAACACAAGACTGCTCTCGTAAAAACACGGACATATAAAAATGAATTTACTCTCCAAAATGTCCTTTTCAATGCAAAACAATAATCTTTGTAAAGTGTCTGTATGTCTAAGTATATATTATAGATTCCATGTATGCATTTCCGTTGACATTTGCATTGGTATGTGTATAAAAATTGCTTTAATCTATATTTTGGAATAAAGCATTGTAAGGCTAAATTAAACGTTTTTAAAACAAAATATTGTAGGGTTAATAATATCTTTTTATCACAAATACTAATTTACCTTCTATGATCTTGTATATAAGGTACTAACATATTTTTTAACGTCTTACCAGAAAGGAAGTCGTTTGTTTACATTTTTGATCATATTCACTCGAAAAAACGTAGTAACACTCGAAAAAACACGATCCCAGACAGACACTTTACCTACTGTAGGCTTAAAATATCTGGTTTTTTTTATTAGATAAATAATTGTAATCTAATCATATATGTATAAATTTGGTTATAAAGATAAGATTATAAGTGCTTATAGCCGTCAAAGGGCAATTTTAGAATAAAGTTCCCTGCTGATTCGCTCGATGATTTTAAGGTATATAAGTACATACTTACAAAGGTAAGAACAGTTAATAGTAAATTTACTCAGGTATAATACATTATACAAACATCTTTTTTAGACTAGTTTGTTCCCTATTGAATCACGATATATATCTATCGTCACCGATTGTGAAAAAAATATATATTTGACAGTTAATAACCCTGTTCTGTTTCGAAATGTTAAAAAATCGGACTGTTATTTGGCTGTAAGAGAATGTCCTAGCTACTGCAAGTGAGACTTAAATCGTAAAGACCAAAACACAAAATATGGTAATGAACGTGATTTGGAGTAGATGTTGAACACTGAATTTCATAGTGTTTGCTATATATATATATATACATAAATTAATGGAAATTGTATTTATTGACTGAAGGTATGTTATTTGATACTTATTTGATTGATATTCATCTTGCTGTGTCAGAAAAGTATAAATTAACGTTTTGAATGGTTGTAAATAAAACATTGCTGAATCCGTCTTAAACTATATGAAGTATATATATTGTTTACTATGATTAAAGCTTGGGAGATTTTTGACTTAACATAAAGGGTATCCGATTTGAAGGAAACCTCGAAACGTGTTAGTCTTTATGGAGAAACATAATGGGACTTTTATGTTCTTGATTTATATACGAGGGTCTGGATGGGTTTTATAGAACAGAAAATAATAGCCAAATACTGCAGAATAAAGGGTAAACAAAATCAGAAAAGAGAAAAATGGACCAAGCAATAAAGAATAGAGAATAAAGGGGTGTTAAATATAAAGAATAGAGAATAATGGACCAAAAATATAAAGAATAGAGAGATGAAGGACCCCCTCCCCTCCATCCACACCCTCATATATGAATACTGGTACCAAAATAGAAAGAGACTGTTTCAGCAATATCGGAAACCCGATAAATGTGAGATTGTTTTCCTGCACAGCTTTTTCTTCATACGACCGATACAGGCTTCTAAACCTTAATTGCAGTCAAGTAGATGTACGTCTGATACTGCTCTGACGCCAAACGGCCTTTTCCGGGACCACATCGATCCCATCTGTCTCAAAAAGCTGGCCGTAAGCAATCTCTGACTATCAAGATCTAAGTGTTTGTGTAAATGTGACAATGTACTTCAAGTCTATTTCAGTCTATACAAACAATTCCTCATCTAAGCTCTTTATCTGATATCTGATTTATTTCCTCAATTGTTTGTGCAACTTGAGGCACGCTTTGCACATACATATCTCCTTGAATCTTCTTCGTATGACGAGTTTCATTCTGACAAATATTTTTGAAGGTATAATATCTAAAATCAATGCTTTGTTCAACCCCCTAGTCTCTCCCCCCTTTCAAACGTTCAAAAATATTGGCCATGTATTTGATTTTAAAGAAAAACTCTGAACCTTTAAAAAAAGTATCAAAAATCTTGACAATTTCCCCTAAAATAGAATGGTCTTTAGTTTCCTTCGGTAAATATTCTATTGGCATTATTCAATAAGAACCTTCTCACACAATTGACCGATAACATTTACAATACATACTAAGGAAATGAATTGAGGTGGATTTCCCCTCCTCAAAAATACAATATGTGACTTTTGTGTTGATTAACAATAAATCATAATTATTAATAAACACTACAAAGGTATCAAAGTGACTTCTATGAAAAAATACTTCAAATCGAAGCGACTTCTAAGATAAAATACTTCAAATCGAAGCGACTTCTAAGATAAAATACTTCAAATCGAAGCGACTTCTAAGATAAAATACTTCAAATCAAAGCGACTTCTAAGAAAAAATACTTCAAATCGATAATTAAGCCAGAGATAACAGTAAAATACCCCTGTTTGATTTTTTTTTATTCTATTTATCCTGCAATCAGCTAACTATTGTACTAATAATTTGATATTTTGATGTTTTTACGCCACTTTTAAGCACCGCTTTTGGGCTATTTCGTGGCGGCCAGTTTTTATTGGTGGAGGAAACAGGAATACCCGGAGAAAACCACCGACCTTCGATAGGATAGTCAATTAAGATTGGAGTCGAGTGCACCCGCACGAGCGGGGTTCGAACTCACAACCTCAGTGTTGACTGGCTAGTGATTACAGTAGTAACTACTTAGACCACTCGGCCACCGAGGCCCCTCTATTGTACTAATAACATGTACACATATAAATGTTTGCCTTATTTGTACTGATACAAATAAAGTCTCCTGTTATTCTGATTCCATGTTGAGCAAACGGTAATATGAATATTTCTTTTTGGATAAAAGGTCATTTTGGCGTTCTCTTCGCGGTCTGCGTTTAAGATTTCTTTCAAAAATCATGGACAACTATTTGGATTTAAACAACTAAACCTTACAGTGCCGGTTATCCATACAGGATATAAAAGGAGTAGGTCCGGTAAGGGCCGATTTTGGCCTCAAATTTCAGGTTCATATGACGAAGGATTTTGGACACTTTTTGAACACTAAAGTGTCTATTTCAGTTGATTCTATTAGTTGATGTGAAAGATTTTAACTGATTTAGTCATTAAAAACGCTCCGATTCAAGCTTAAATATGAAAAATATATCAAATATGCCAAAAATGTCACTTTTCAGATGGTTTTTGTCAAAAATGAAAGTGGCCGCATCTGTGTTCATCCTCAACCTTTATATATGTTATGTATTATCATCAAATACAACTTACATTTCAATATTAAGAATGAACACAAATGCGGCCACTTTCATTTGAGACGGAAACCGTCTAAAATTTAACTAAAATGCTAAAATTGTGAAGACTTCAGTAATTTAGCCTGACTAAAGGATGCTAGTACCCGATATATGTGCATTGTATTGTCAAAAACAGCCCATATTTATGTAGCAGAAGCATTCTTCTTACCAATAAATAACTTAAAGTTTACATTTTAACAATTTTGTAAAATTGCTATATTTTGGGGCCAAAAAGGGGTCTTACTGGACCTACTCCTTTCCGACAAGGTACATATATTGTATATGTATATCTGTTTTCGCGAGAAATTTAACAAATGATAGACGACCAATGAATTACCCCAAAAGAGGAAGTGTATATGTTTTTTAGAAGAGCATACCAAATATAACTTTTAATTAACAGATGGGTTGGATGGAATAAACCTAAAAATGTGGCTATCTAGTCTGCACACATGCAGGTCAAAGTTGCCACCGACCTTACGTATAGACTTAGGAATCCGTTTAATAAATAAAACATCGGGTCACGTGCATTTTAATTTTCGACGAACTATTAGTTGTTTTTCAGTTGTAACAGTGGTGAAATCGCTGAAGGTGAGAAGCACACCTTCACTTGTAAATGATAATGCGATAAATGATTTACACATTTTTTTAAATCAGGGTCTCAAAGATCTAAATGTATTTCTTATCCAAAACTGTTTAATTATAGATATTAAATCCATGAATGATAAACAAGACTTAGAGTTTATCTAAATCTCACCGTTGCTCTTCATTGCACCGAGGGGCCTCGGTGGCCGAGTGGTCTAAGTAGTTACTACTGTAATCACTAGCCAGTCAATACTGAGGTTGTGAGTTCGAACCCCGCTCGTGCGGGTGCACTCGACTCCAATCTTAATTGACTAGGATTGTCAGTTTTCCTATCAAAGATCGGTGGTTTTCTCCGGGCACTCCGGCTTCCTCCACCAATAAAAACTGGCCGCCACGAAATAGCCCAAAAGCGGTGCTTAAAAGTTGCGTTAAAACACCAAAAATCAAATCAAATCATTGCACCGAACAGTCAAATTATTATCGTACTTAAATTCGAGCATTCTCGAAAGTGCACTATAGAAATACTAAGAAATACCAAGGGAAATATCGGAATTTATAGTCAATAAAAATAGTATTATGATGGTTATTAAACCATCATAATATTTCATGGCACAATATTTCATGGTAGACATCAACGCACGGTGAAGCCTCGATGAAAAAAAAATCCCCCTCCCTACCACCCCCACAAAAAAAAAAAAAAAAATAGAAACCATCAGAATTAAAAGAAAGCTACGAAAGACCGATTGAGACATTTTGATGTTAACATTTTTCATTTCAAACCTGAAATTTCTTATTTCTAAGTTGACGTTTCTCAACCTTTTGAATGGCTTTGACGCTATATACCGTTTCAAATTTCTGGCTTCCGGATGTTTACTGGAATCTTTAAGGTACTCGAAATTGATTCCAGGAACACATGACAAGCGCAATAAAGTCGGCACGACGGGCTTACACGTACACGAAGAAGGAAATGAAAGTTTGGACTGAAATGTAACGATCAGGTTAAAAATTGCTCGGAATACAATGTTTATTTAAAAAAAATTGACATTAAATTTTTGTATGAAAATTATAAACTTTAGAGTGAAAAATATTCATTCAAACAAAGCAACAGGAAAAGGAAGGTTGTAGAGAGGAAAAAACAATTACATCTATCACGTCTTTAATGTATGGTCAGATCATATGTTTTCGTACGTCATATGAATTCGTACTATGCATGCTTTTTCTATGGAAATTGTGACGTCACAATGCATTCTTAATAGCACGAAAACCCATGAGATGAGGATATAAAAATATAATTGACTTATAATCTAATATAATCTAATTGCGCATTGTAAACTATAATTACATTTACTTACAATTTATAAATAACTGCATGGGAAGGTGAAAGAAGAAAGAATAGAAGGTCGTCGTATATCGTGGTATTACAAATATAATTTCCATATAAAACTTAAGCCTTACGTTTTGATGTGATATGAAAATATATAGATACAATTTGTGCCTTGTAAAATTGTTCAACAAAAAGTAAGCGCTTTGTACAATTTTCAATAGCACCGGTGGTCTCGTGGTCTCGTGTTCGTCGTTTCGATCCCTGCTGGGTCAAAGCAAAGAATTCAAAATGAATTATCGCTGCTTACCCACCAAGCACACAGCTTTAATTAAAAAAAAATAAAGATTTGTCGACTAGGAGACAGACATTTCTTTTTGCGGATTACTATCTTTCGATCTACGTAATAACCCGACTTGGTGTGTCGGTCAAGAACAAGGAAAGCAAGCCACGTATATTCATTTCATTAACATAGTGTCATCCTGAATATGTATGTAATATTTGCCGATAGACGATAAAGATCCATCAATCAATCAATATATGAGGATATGGATGGAGTTTACAGAATAGAGAATAATGACCAAAATATTTATGAATATCGTTAAATGAGCAAACAAGTTGCTTTAAAAACAAAAAAGACAATACGTGAACCTTAGAACTTTTTTATTCTATTAATTCAACTGAATAAGAAATTATATATCAGTGTTTGCATGGTCATGTGTGTGGAAGATAATATTTTCTTTTTATTGTAAATCATTACAATTTTGGCATGTTGAGAGAAGTGTTAAATAAAATTCGTAAGGGTTCCGCGGAACACAGTGTCTCACGTACTTTTGCTGTTAATCGCAGGCTCAACAAAAATGAGGAAAAAATTAATAAAAATATTCCTCTCTATACTATCTTTTGATTGTAAGTAGCTTCTGTCCAAGTTTGGTAAAAATACAGGATAGTTTATGAATCTAATAAATGTTTTAAAAACTTAAACTGCAGACTGTATGTAATGTTGACTGGAAGAAAAACTAAGTCCATTTATAAGTAAAATACGGAAAAAATGGAACAAAATTTTTAACAAAATTTCCTTCCAAATACTAGCCTTCATCATAAACAAGCTTCTGTCCAAGTTTGGTACAAATCCAGGATAGTTTAAGAAAGTTATTAAAATTTTAAAAACTTTAACCACAGGATGAATGTAATGTTAACTGGCAGAAAAAAAACTAAGTCCATTTATAAGTAAAATACGGAAAAAATGGATTTTTTTTTTTTAAATTTACTTCTGGATACTATCTTATGATCATAAACAAGCTTCTTTCCACGTTTGGTAGAAATCCAGGATAGTTTAAGAAAGTTATTAAAATTTCAAAAACTTTAACCACAGAGTGAATGTGATGTTTCCTGGCAGAAAAACTAAGTCCATTTACAAGTAAAATACGGAAAAAATGGATTTTTTTTTTACAAAATTTACTTTTGAATATTATCTTATGATCATAAACAAGCTTCTGTCCAAGTTTGGTAGAAATCCAGGATAGTTTAAGAAAGTTATTAAAATTTCAAAAACTTTAACCACAGAGTGATTATTTGTGGACGACGACGCCGACGACGCCGACGGAATGTAGGATCGCTATGTCTCGCTTTTTCGACAAAAGTCGAAGGCTCGACAATAAAGCAATGAGGAAAAAAAAATAGATTCCCAGACGTATAATTTCTTAAAGAATAATAATGATTCAAAACATGGTGGACACATGTACCTTCTTCCAAAAATTTATAAAATTAATCTAGAAATAAGTAATGAGGCATTGCGAACTGGTCAGCTAGCATCACACATTAATGTTCGTTACCGACCAATCATCAATAAATGCAACTCTCCCGCGAGAGATACTTACTTGATCTAATAATAAAACCATTATTGAAGAGGCATAACTTTTACATTCAAGATAAAAAGATTCCATTAATAAAATAGAGTCACACGAGGTAAAAAAAGAATGCATTCCTATTGCCTATGATGTACGTCAAGGTACACACATATGATCATTGATAATTAAGAAGAAACTGTTATCAATGCATTAGAATTAATTGACACACAGGAGAATATACTTTAAAGATTCTCAACAAAATAGATTTAATTGCATTTGTTAAATTAATTCTTAGAAACAATGAATTTGAGTTTAATTAATGGACTGTTATACAAACACATTATAGGAGCGCCCATGGGTGGTATATTTTCACCATCATGCACAGATCTGCATCTGTCTGTCCTATTCATTAAAATCTTAGATAAGTTCCAATGGAGAGAAAACATCAAATTACACTGTCAATAGGGATGACGGTTTTATGGTCTTCACAGGCAAATTAGAGCAAGTTGAAGATTTCTTTAACCTAGCAAACGAAATTGACCGTCTACTTTAGTTCTAATATGAGGTGTCGACATCTAGTATGACCTATTTAGAGGGTGGTAAAGGGTTATTTTCGTGCAACGTTTTCGGCCTTTTTATTTCACGTGATTTCGCATTTCGACGTTTTATTTCTCGTTTTCTCGTGTTTGGTTCGACGTGTGTGCTTCGTGTTTTCCCTTAATTATTTTCCGTGTTTCGTGTCGGTACTCTTATTTTCTCGTACTTGTCCCGCATTTGATTAAAAAGTAAACCGGGACTAATTCAAAGTCAGCCCAGATATTGTTTTAAATTATAAACTAATTAACTGGTCCCAAGATATTTATTAATAGCCTATTGTATTACTATGATAAATCGTATGCAACTAGAGGACGCTAAAAAGTTACCCCATGCAGGGTCGCCATGTCAACTTATAATGACTGCATGATCTCCAAGAACGGCTGAGTAATAACTTTTGGTACTTTTTTTCCTAAATATTTACGATTTTATTCCTTGGCTTCGTTTTTCCAGAGTTTTTTTTCGTGCAACGTTTTTGCGATTTGTTATTTCACGTGTTTTCGTGTTCAGACCCCCCCCCCCCCCCCCTCCTCCTTTTTTTACCACCCTCTATTTAGATACCGACGTGTACAAAGGTGATCGATTCCATAATAATGGAAATCTTGATGTTTAGTCACGTATATTAAAAACACAGAAACGTATCAATATTTACCAATCACTAGTGCACATCCAAAACACACATAAATTTAAGAGTATTAATTTACAGTGTGTGAATAATATAAGAAATAAAAGTGACATCAATGATATTAAATAAACATTTAATTAGCTTACAAGATAACTTAATTGATAGAGGATACTGTTAAAAGGAAACAGTATAAGTTGTAAAAAATGTATATTAACGAATAGTCTGTTAATATTTTTTGTTTTTTTTTCATTTGAAACAATTTTTTTTTATCTGATTTGTCAAAATGACAAGTATGCATAATGATTTTATTGTTACAAATCAAATCCCAAAGCCCACTATAACTCATTATGTAGAAGCGACAGCACTATTTTAAAATATCTCTCTGTGAATATCTAGACACAGATGTTTGATACCATATGCATAGGTCGTTATAATTAAATCTTGACCATTTATCTTTCACTTGTTTATCAAAGGGTACAACTGTCAACTTTGCTCAAGTCAGTTAACAATTGCAATGCATAAAATGTAGCTTTACAATAAATATACATGTTTGAAAAGGATCTATAGATTGCTTATTATCATATATCAGATAAGTGAATTAGCGATCTGTGAAAATTCTTTATTGTCATGTTTTAAATATCTTAGATACCCCTATGGAGGTGCTCTTAATTGCAGGAAGCTAATACAGATAAGATGAATAGGTGTTCCGACTTAACAATAATTTAGCTTCCGAATATTCCTCCATAGACTATATTTCTTATCTAACTAATTTATATGCGTGAACCCTCAGGGGTTCACGCAAAATATAAAGAATAAAGAATAATGGAGTGCAAAAGTTTAAATATAGCTGTGGAAAATAAAAGAATTAGTTGATGCAATACTGATTACAGAAACGACGTACAGAAAAAAGAAATCATCTTACATTAATTTTGTGTATTTCATAAAAAATCAATAGTAAAATCATTATCATGAGAATTTTACAGAATAAGCGTTTTTAAAAGACAAGGAAGAATTCCATAAGAATTTAATGAATACAGAAATTAAGGACCCCCATCCAGTCCCTTATATATCTACGATGTTTATTTTCTATAAGTTAGTATAAACATCGATGTGATATACTGCACGCGGAACTATTGATTGTTCAATTGATGTACGCATGACTAGGTGTAACATATTGCGACATAATTTAATTTAAGTACTTTATCAATGAAAATAACATCTTTAATAAATATATTAGCATATTATATAAAATTATTTACATCAAGAAAATGTTACTGGTTTAAAAAGAGGTATGTGTTTAAAAGTGTAATAATACACAATATTATGATGATATGATTGCTTCAGTGTTGTTTGCTTTACGTTCAGTGACAATTATATTTCATGAATATTCAGAACGACAACGAATTATATAGTGACAATGAATACAAAGGGTAAAGGTTCTGCAAGATGGGACGACCATGATAAAGGACGAGAAATTTGGAATGCCACTAGGCCACTAAGGGTATGTTGGATAGGTGCTGAGAATTTCCCCTTGCAACAGGCATTCTACGGAGCCCTCATTGAGTTGTTGCAGGGGTTCTTAAACGTGCAAAGAGCATTGCACTAACCCTGCACGAGGTATTATATTCAACGTCCCCATTCTGACCGGACGTTCCAGCGAATTCATACATCCCGGAAAGCCAAAAGGACGACCTCCTTTAGTACGGGTTTTACTGCCGCAACAATAAAGTTCCAATATTTGCATATGTCTTTACCCCTGTTAATCCTTTGGGTTACGATCATATGGAACATGAAACAGTACACAATTAATAAAGGTATTGTATCCCTGATCGCAGAGGCGGATTTAGAGGGTTTTTCAGGCCCCCCCCTTTTTGGGAAAAATTTGGTTGATTATATAGGAAATCACTGAAGCATGACTGGAGCGGCCCCCTCTTAAGCAGTCAGTGAGCCCCCTCTTACTGGGTCGTATCATATCACGAAGCCTACATTACATAGATTTTGGTTTGAAATCTAAAAAAAAAATGTTGATTATACTTGATATTATTTTGTTTCAATTTCAATTTTATTCGGTGTTCATAGAGGGACAGCCAGTTTTTTCGTCGAAGGTCGGTGGTTCTTTCCGGGTACTCCAGATTCCTCCACCTATAAAAATTGGCCGCCATAACATACTAAAATGTTCTTTATAAATTATATCCCCATTATTTCCTAATCTGTATTTCTTTTGTCCGTTTTTTCTCCATTCTTTATCTTTTGCCCATTGTTCTCTATTCTGTAATTCCCATTTAGACCCCCATACATGTAGTCTATACAAGTTTTAGTATAATTCTTGTAGAACTGGCGGCAGTATAATTCTTACATGATCATTTCGCCT
Source organism: Mytilus californianus (assembly GCF_021869535.1). Lineage (NCBI taxonomy): Eukaryota > Metazoa > Mollusca > Bivalvia > Mytilida > Mytilidae > Mytilus > Mytilus californianus. The sequence goes on from NW_026262615.1 coordinate 44,044,618, forward strand.
TGTCTTTATAAAAATAACAAGATGTATGATTGCCAAATGAGATAACTTTGAACCAGAGACCAAACGATGTAGAAGTTAACAACTTTAGGCTATCGTACGGCCTTCAACAATGAGCAAAACCCATGTCTAGAACAAATCAAGGAATAATACGTACAAATAAAATTCTGAAAAAAATCGTTTTGGTAAAGAAAAAACAACAGCGACGCAACAACACAAAAAGACATCTTGAGGCTTGTATGGACAAATATATAATAACACACCCCACGCTACGATAACATCCCAACTTACCTGTACACAATAAAACAAAACAACTTACATGCATCTATATTAATAGACGTGTTAGGAAAGTCAATACGATTTTGACGCTGATGTTAAATACCAATACGACTACAGGATATAGTGGGGACCATCTCAAAAAGCACAGATAATCATTCATTATAGTTACCTGTATGGGTTTGTTTGATAATGATGAGATGATTTTTAAACAATAAAATAGTAACAATTTATTCCGCAATACACGGACGAGGATCAAGCAAAACAACACGAACATTATTCTTGCATTGTGTCATAGTAGGGATCGATTAAGTTTAAGATCGTTGTTCCCCATTTCTTACTACTTTGTTGAACTACAAGGAAAATCTACAAAGTGATTAAAATAAATGAATAGAAAAAAACACTGGAATCAAATCACATTCGAATCCGATTTTTACTCTACATCAATCTTTGTTCAAAACGTTCGTTTATTAGAAATTTATTTAAAAAATAATTGTCATGTCGGGGCCTTTCTTAGCTTTCATATGCGGGAATGGTTTTGCTCCATGTTGGGGTCTGTCGTACGGTGATCTATAGTTGCAAACATTTACGTCATTTGGTCTCTGGTAGATAGTTGTCTATTTTGGCAATCATACCGCATCTCCCTATTTAATATCATTTTATAGAATAGAGCAATGTGTTACACAGTAGCGTAAAATTCTAAAAATAAATCAAACTAGAAAATTTGTGTACTTGACAAGTAAAAAAAAAAGACTGAAACAAAAGCGTTCTCAATTTGATTATCTTCATATTTTTATTTTATCTAGAAAGGTCACTGACAATTTTATATAATGTTAAATGAATTAATTCTTATCCACATAAAAAATTTTGCCCTGACATTTTCCTTCTATCAACTTTAATCAGTTAGTTTTTCGGAAAAAAGAGGTTATCGAATCAAGTTAAAAAAGATCACAACGTTTGGACATTATCAAGCATGTTAAATTTACGTTTCGGTAAAGGGTCGGTCGGAAGTTTTTTTTTCTTGTTACCACGGCTTCCTCCACCAACAAAACAGAACACCACGATTAAATTGAGATATTGTTGAAAGTGGCGTTAAACTTTCATATGGAGAAGTTAATGTTAGTATCTTTGAGTCAGGAGGTTATTTTGAAAATGAAATATTCATTTTCACCTCTTTCAAAACAAAGTCTGCTAAATTATATGTCGGGCTTTTTTTTTTCGATTTGCTTCATTTTGTTTTTCCTTAGATTCACTATGCACTCTGCTTTCTAAATTGGACGGTATATAGTGATGGGTATATTGGTCCATCCGTCCGTTCTTTCGTCCCTCTGTCCATTCATTGCATTCAAACCCCAATAGTAGCAGCCAAAACGAATCACATACAGCTCATGGAAAGTGGTTTTCTTGAACATTAAAACGATGTGCAGCAAGACAACACAACTTTCTTCTGTAGCCCTCTGCTTCTTAAAGTTTTATATAGAAATAGCGCTGTGTGTCCACTTTTTATTTACTTGTTTATATAAAGATATAACGATGTGTTCAGATTAGTACTGATTTGTTTAAGCCACACATGTATACGCGTTCCTGTATCCCTGCACACAAAATGCATGCTAGCTATATTTTGCAACGGAAATAGGACATATCTATTGTGGAGAGACAGACAAACTGAGTAATTTAAGTATTAAACATATTCTAATCATATCGCTTAATATATATATCTGGACTTGTGGCCGTAAAATCCGTCATTCCCATTCTTGACTCTTACATATATTTTTGTTAAGTTTTGTTTTGCACTCTTAAATCAAACAAATACAAATTAATGTATGAATGTATGAAGATCTACGTAAGGCAAATGCACGTCTTAAAATTTGGATTCGACGTTAACTGTTCGCTTTATGTTGTATCAAACACACCACAAAGCTAAACTATACTACGCCGGGATACTTTTCAGTGCAATTGCATTTTGAGAAAGTCCACACTTAAATCTTGTATCGGTATTGGTATTTAACATCAGCGCAGTATTTAAACCCCTTTCCTAACACGTCTAATAATTACGTTCTAAGTAGATCGGAAGTCGCTCTTTAACCTTACAAGTTAGTGTTATCTTTTGGAAAATTCACCAAACATTTCAAACTAGGAAAATGATTATAAAACTGTTTCTTCCTATAGCTCGAGTTATATAGCTGGATCTATTCCATTGTAAGGTATGTTATGCAAGCTTTCCTTCAGCATCATTAGAACCACAGGAGCGGATCCAGGATTTTTTAAAAGGGGGAGGGGGTAATTCTCGATAATTAAAGATATACAAATGTAGATGAATGAAAAAAAATGGACAATTTTGTAGTGAAAATTTTCACATATTGTGAAAAAAAATATGATAATTTTTTTTTTGGGCGATCAAAAAGGGGGTGAGTACGTATGATTTTCAATCATATGCATGGAAATGAATTTTGGTACCGTCAATTTTAGACCTCAAAAATATAATTGAATAAATCTTGGACCCAAATTTAACAAAAACTTTTGAAGCATCTTCATAAATACAAACTTATCTATATTCGACTTTTATTATTAAGATATCTTTCTCAAAATTTAAACATTTTGGCATAATATACCCATTCTATTTTTTTCAATGCGGCTCTTTAAATGTTTTAAATATAACGAATCTTTTCTTCAGTCTTACAACGTTGATAAATGAGGGAAAGGGGAATGGTGGGGGTTGAGAAAAGTGTCTAGACAATTATCTCGGTGAAAAGTTCAGAAGGTGTTAGACATTGTAAATCCATAGTGGCAACACTAGACCAATACAAAATGAAAATAAATGAAAACAGACGTTGAGAACGGACTTAAACACAGTTGATGAAGTACACAAACTAACTTTACATTGAAAACTACAAGTTTCGACGATGTTTTGAATATTTGGGTAAATAAAAAATGAGAAGATGTGTTGCAAAACGAAACGAGGTTGATCTATATTTCAAACAAGACATTCGAATTTTATTTCTCATTATGCAAAAACATTACTTAACTGAATACACTCAACGGAAAGCAGTTTTGTTACAAAATAACATAAGAAATGAGAAAGCATGTTTAAGAGTCATGCATGAATGCATAACAAATCAATAATTGTACGTATTATAAACTGGTTCTTTTTATACCATAACGCTTTAGGTAATGTTTAATGGTGTGTGTAATGACAAAAAATCACTTCTGAAGTATAACACCCACCTTACCTTTTAGCCATGTACAAAATGTATGTAAATATACTTGCGAGATAAATTGATATCTGTAATAAGTGTAAATAAGTATACATGAAAGTATATATATAAGGGTCTTGATGGGAGGTCCTTCATTTCTGTACTCTTTAATTTTTTAAGCCATTTTTCTCTATTATTTTATATTCTAGCACCCAATTTTTCTCCATTTTTCCTTAAATCAAAGGTTTTGATAAGAATACTACACTGTTAATATTAGACCAATTGGGACATTTTAGCTTCGTACCATGTATCCAATTTCCTTATATATGAAAAATACAATTGCCGTGTATCCTTTCTTTAGTTGACTAGTGTAGTAAATCATCGGAAGTACGTGTAGTATATCTTATCACTACATCTTTTATTTCCTGTACATGTATATGTTTTATTATGACACGTTTTATCATTGATAAAATTATTTACAGCTTACAATAAATAAGATCACGTAACTTTATGGGACAAATATCGTTACAGCCGATTTCAATGAGTGTGTAGGCAAAGGTAATATCTTTGGTTAGCTTGCTTGCTAGCTGAACCGTGAAGTCATTGTTAGGTTAGGTAAACTACCCTCCTTTAAGAGTAGACTAGTCCGACAGATAACCAATCTATCTGTCTGTAGGACTAGGATACTTCGAACGGAGGGTAGTATACCTTGCCTAACAATGACTTCAAGGTTCAGCTAGCAAGCAAGCTAACCAAAGATATTACCTTTAGCTACACACTCATTGAAATCGGCTGTAATACATTTATAACAGGCACATTGGAGGATCTGGATGGTGTTTACAGAATAGAGAATAATGGGCCAATACTGCAGAAAAATGGGCTATAAAAATAAAGAATAGAGAAAAATAGGCAAACAAATAAAGAATGGAGAATAATGGGCACACATATAGAAAGAGAGAAAAATGACATAAAACATTAAATAATACAGACATGAAGGACACCCAATCCAGACCCTCGTGTTAGATGACCCTGCTATGACAAATGTTTTGAAGAAAAACTTACAGTCTGCCAACAAAACACCAATTAAAATTTCAAATATTATATTAGTTTAATACAAACACCAATATTTATATCAATCATACGGTAAAGTCCACTATAGAAAATTTGTTCACTACGGGTTTCCGTAAACATAAATTCGACGTCTGTATGTCAGCTTATCGGATTCCTAACTAACCTAACTTTTGATCTTTTTTGAATTGCCTAATATATGTTATTTTACAAAAATAACTGGAAATTGAAAAAAAGTGCATAAAAAGTTTAAGAAAGGAATTTGACTGTTTATATTATAAGATATAAGAATAGTCCCTAGCACTGACCTGTCCTCCATAATAAAATCTGACCACCATGAAAGTGTTCTGAAAAATGGCGTTAAACCTTATTAAACTTACAATTATACTTTTCGTCAATATCGACTTTTCCACGAACCCTAAAGTTTAACTAAAAAATCGCAAAACCACATTAAAGCTAAATGATTTTGAATAAGTCATTTATATATTCTTTCAGTTTTTCATTTAGACCAGTTTAGAAATAGTGAACGCATTACTTCGACTGGAGCTAGGCTGTAGCGAGTAGCTGAAAAACTAGCCTGTAACTGGTAACTAAAAAATATATTGCATGTACCAGTAGATGCAGACTTTCACATTTGTAGAAACTAACCAGCGAGCAGGCTGATTTTTTCTTAACCCTAATTACCCCTTAATGCTAAGCAGACAAACAGCAAATGCCAATTGAGTCTCTGGTTGGACGCGGTCAACCTACAACACTCGAGGCGAGCACGCGATCACGAGAACGCCGAGGCGTATCGAAGCATGATGAAACTTATCTCCAAAAATAAATTGTTATGAAGCAACCATATGAAATCTTACAATTAATATGGCCTATTTTAAAATACATTATTTTTTATAAGTTATATAAAAGATGACCTCATTAACGAAATGAATCAATTTTAATCCGTTGATTGTATAATTTTAATACCTTTTAGACATAATAATTTAAGGATTGCCATGGTCATATGACAGTTTTTTTTATTATAAATTAAAACAAACGAAATTCGACGTCAATTTTTTATATCCTGTTTCTTGTAAGATGTAAGTAGAGAAAATATACGAGTTGTTCAGTTCTTCCGATTATTTTATTTTGGAACTTTTGATTAAATGAAAATGAATCAATGAAAGATTAGGTGAATAAATAGATAAGTGAATGAATGAACGACTGAATGAATGATTAAATAAATAAATAAATAGAAGCAAAAAAGATTTTTTTGCAACCGCACCATTTTGAAACAAAATTGGTTTGCTGATATCCTTCAATCCATTTGCCATAATTTCGTTTTAATTTTGAAAACGTTAAAAAACAAAAAAAAAGAACCACAATATTATGATGATATGATTGCTTCAGTGTTGTTTGCTTTACGTTCAGTGACAATTATATTTCATGAATATTCAGAACGAGAACGAATTATATAGTGACAATGAATACAAAGGGTAAAGGTTCTTCAAGATGGGACGACCATGATAAAGGACGAGAAATTTAGAATGCCACTAGGCCACTAAGGGTATGTTGGATAGGTGCTGAGAATTTCCCCTTGCAACAGGCATTCTACGGAGCCCACATTGAGTTGTTGCAGGGGTTCTTAAACGTGCAAAGAGCATTGCACTAACCCTGCACGAGGTATTATATTCAACGTCCCCATTATGACCGGACTTCCAGCGAATTCGTACATCCCGGAAAGTCAAAAGGACGACCTCCTTTAGTACGGGTTTTACTGCCGCAACAATAAAGTTCCAATATTTGCATATGTCTTTACCCCTGTTAATCCTTTGGGTTACGATCATATGGAACATGAAACAATACACAATTAATTGAGGTATTTTATCCCTGATCGCAGAGGCGGATTTAGAGGGTTTTTCAGGCCCCCCCCCCCCCCTTTTATGGGAAAAATTTGGTTGATTATATAGGAAATCACTGAAGCATGACTGGAGCGGGCCCCCTCTTAAGCAGTCAGTGGGCCCCCTCTTATGAACATTTCTGGATCCCCCGCTGGATCGTATCATATCACGTAGTCTACATTACATAGATTTTGGTTTGAAATCTAAAAAAAAAATGTTGATTATACTTGATATTATTTTGTTTTAATTTCAATTTTATTCGGTGTTCATAGAGGGACTAGGATTGTCAGTTTTTTCGTCGAAGGTCGGTGGTTCTTTCCGTGTACTCTAGATTCCTCCACCTATAAAAATTGGCCGCCATGACATAGTAAAATGTTCTTAATAAATTATATCCCCATTATTTCCTAATCTGTATTTCTTTTGTCCGTTTTTTTCTCCATTCTTTATCTTTTGTCCATTGTTTTCTATTCTGTAATTCCCATTTAGACCCCCATACATGAAGCCTCTACAAGTTTTAGTATAATTCTTGTAGAACTGGCGACAGTATAATTCTTACATGACCATTTCGCCTTGTCTTTATAAAAGTAACAAAATGTGGTATGATTGCCAAATGAGATAACTCTCAACCAGAGACCAAACGATGTAGAAGTTAGCAACTTTAGGCTACCGTACGGCCTTCAACAATGAGCAAAACCCTTGTCGTGAACACATCCAAGAATAATACGTACAAATAAAATTCTGACAAACAATCGTTTTCGTAAAGAAAAAACAACAGCGACGCAACAACACAAAAAGACATCTTGAGGCTTGTATGGACAAATATATAACACACCCCACGCTACGATAACATCACAACTTACCTGTACACAATAAAACAAAACAACTTACATGCATCTATATTTATAATTACGTTCTAAGTAGATCGGAAGTCGCTCTTTAACCTTACAAGATATTGTTATCTTTTGGAAAATTCACCAAACAATTCAAACTAGGAAAATGATTATAAAACTGTTTCTTCCTATAGCTAGAATTATAGCTGGATCTATTCCATTGTAAGGTATGTTATGCAAGCTTTTCTTCAGCATTATTAGAACCACAGGAGCGGATCCAGGACTTTTGAAAAGGGGGGAGGGGGTAATTCTCGATAGTTAAAGATATACAAATGTACATCAATGAAAAAAAATAGACAATTTTGTAGTGAAAATTTTCATATATTATGAAAAAAAAAATATGATAATTTTTTTTGGCGATCAAAAAGTGGGTGAGTACGTATGATTTTCAATCATATGCATGGAAATGAATTCTGGTTCCGTCAAATTAGACCTCAAAAATATAATTGAATAAATCTTGGACCCAGATTTAACAAAAACTTTTGAAGCATCTTCATAAATACAAACTAATCTATATTCGCCTTTTATTATTAAGATATCTTTCTCAAAATTTAAACATTTTGGCATAATATACCCATTCAAAATTTTTCAATGCAGCTCGTTAAATGTTTTAAATATGAAGAATCTTTTCTTCAATCTTACAACGTTGATAAATGAGGGAAAGGGGAATGGTGGGGGTTGAGAAAATTGTCTAGACAATTATCTCGGTGAAAAGTTCAGAAGGTGCTAGACATTGTAAATCCTTAGTGGCAACACTAGATCAATACAAAATGGAGATAAATGAAAACAGACGCTGAGAACGGACTTAAACACAGTTGATGAAGTACACAAACCAACTTTACATTGAAAACTACAAGTTTCGACGATGTTTTGAATATTTGGGTAAATAAAAAATGAGAAGATGTGTTGCAAAACGAAACGAGGGTGATCTATATTACAAACAAGACATTCGAATTTTATTTCTCATTATGCAAAAACATTACTTAACTGAATACACTCAACGGAACGCAGTTTTGTTACAAAATAACGTAAGAAATTAGAAAGCATGTTTAGGAGTCATGCATGAATGCATAACAAATCAATAATTGTACGTATTATAAACTGGTTCTTTTTATACCATAACGCTTTAGGTAATGTTTAATGATGTGTGTAATGACAAAAAAATCACTTCTGAAGTATAACACACCTTACCTTTTAGCCATGTACAAAATGTATGTAAATATACTTGCGAGATAAATTGATATCTGTAATAAGTGTAAATAAGTATACATGAAAGTATATATAAGGGTCTTGATGGGGGGTCCTTCATTTCTGTACTCTTTAATTTTTTAAGCCATTTTTCTCTATTATTTTATATTCTTGCACCCAATTTTTCCCCATTTTTCCTTAAATCAAAGGTTTTGATAAGAATACTACACTGTAAATATTAGACCAATTGGGACAATTTTAGCTTCGTACCAAGTATCCAATTTCCTTACATATGAAAAATACAATTGCCGTGTATCGTTTCTTTAGTTGACTAGTATAGTAAATCATCGGAAGTACGTGTAGTATATCTTATCACTACATCTTTTATTTCCTGTTTATGTTTTATTATGACACGTAATATCATTGATAAAATTGTTAAAAGCTTACAATAAATAAGATCATGTGACTTTATGGGATAAATATCTTACAGCATTTATCAGGATGGTGTTTACAGAATAGAGAATAATGAACCAATACTGCAGAAAAATGGGCTATAAAAATAAAGAATAGAGAAAAATATGCCAAAAAATAAAGCATAGATAATAATGGGCACAAATATAAAGAAAAGAGAAAAATGACCTAAAAAATTAAAGAATACAGAAATGAAAGACACCCTATCCAAACCCTCATGTTGGACGACACTGGTGTAACAAATGTTTATGAGAAAGACTTACAGTCTGTCATCAAAACACCAATTAAAATTTCAAATGTTATATTAGTTTAAGTTAAATTGTATCACCAATATATATATCAATCATATGATAAGTCTGCTATAGAAAATTTGTTCACTACGGGTTTCCGTAAGCATAAATTCGACGTCTGTATGTTAGCTTGTCGGGTTCCTAACTAACCTAACTTTTGATCTTTTTTGAATTGCCTAATACATGTTGTTTTTTACAAAAATAACTGGAAATTGAAAAAATGCGCATAAAATGTTTAAGAAAGGAATTTGACTGTTTATATTATAAGATATAAGAAAAGTCCCTAGCACTGAACTGTCCTCCATAATAAAATCTGACCACCATGAAAGTGTTCTGAAAAATGGCGTTAAACCTTATTAAACTTACAATTATACTTTTCGTCAATATCGACTTTTCCACGATCCCTAAAGTTTAACTAAAAAATCGCAAAACCACATTAAAGCTTAATGATTTTGAATAAGTCATTTATATATTCTTTCAGTTTTTCATTTAGACCAGTTTAGAAATAGTGAACACATTACTTCGACTGGAGCTAGGCTGTAGCGAGTAGCTGAAAAACTAGCCTGTAACTGGTAACTAAAAAATATATTGCATGTACCAGTAGATGCAGACTTTCACATTTGTAGAAACTAACCAGCGAGCAGGCTGATTTTTTCTTAACCCTAATTACCCCTTAATGCTAAGCAGAGAAACAGCAAATGCCAAATTTAGTCTCTGGTTGGACGCGGTCGACCTACAACACTCGAGGCGAGCACGCGATCACGAGAACGCCGAGGCGTATCGAAGCATGATGAAACTTATCTCCAAAAATAAATTGTTGTGAAGCAACCATATGAAATCTTACAATTAATATGGCCTATTTTAAGATACATTATTTTTATAAGTTATATAAAAGATGACCTCATTAACGAAATGAATCAATTTTAATCCGTTGATTGTATAATTTTAATACCTTTTAGACATAATAACTTAAGGATTGCCATGGTCATATGACAGTTTTTTTTATTATAAATTAAAACAAACGAAATTCGACGTCAATTTTTTATATCCTGTTTCTTGTAAGATGTAAGTAGAGAAAATATACGAGTTGTTCAGTTCTTCCGATTATTTTATTTTGGAACTTTTGATTAAATGAAAATATATCAATGAATGATTAGGTGAATAAATAGATAAGTAAGTGAATGAATGAATGAATGAATGAATGAATGAATGAATGAATGAATGAATGAATGAATGAATAACTAAATAAATAGAAGCAAAAACATTTTTTTTGCAACCGCAGCATTTGAAACAAAATTAGTTTGCTGATATCCTTCAATCCATTTGCCATTATTTCGTTTTAATTTTGGAAACGTAAAAAAAAAAACAACTAGAAAAACGAACGTATGATAACGATTTCTATACGCATGACGGATGTTTCTAGAATAAATTTCATCGGATATGCTCGAGACAGGACGTTTTTAAGAGACCATGCAACCAAAAATAGCCACAAAAACATAAAAAAACTCCACAAAAAGTCAACTTACCCTAAGACAGTTGTAACCTTTGTCAAAGGACTATTTATTAGTTCATAGACTAGAATATTGAAACAAAATGTATCATTTGAAAAAGACCAGTTCGGAGAATCTGACTACTTGGCGCAAGGTATCATGGATATCTTCGGTGACTGATTAACCCCAAGCAACGGTGCCGACTCGTTTATAAAAAAAAGGATTATACCGATGTCCATGAGTCTGGAATAATGGTACCGTAAAAATATTCATCATGTTTGCTCGAGATAAACAAAGATTTGAACACCAATTATATAAAACTTCTGAAAGCATAAGAGGAACAGTCAAAACCTTTTCGGGTCAACTTTGCCTGTCGGAGATACAACCTTAGTTTTAGCGTAAACTGACTAAAGCTTCCCTTTAAGTCCAAGACATTAACCCCTATTTTAGAGCCTCCTCATGGGGTTTTTGATTATGTGATTACTTGGCCGTTTTTATAGTGATTATTTGATGACCAGACCAAATATTTCATGATTATTTGATAATCTAGGACTGTATTTTTTTATTATTTGATTATCTTGTTTAAAAAGATAATTAATGATTTTGTGATTATATTAGCAAAAATTGTGATTATGTGATTACTTGGAAACCCCCCATGAGGGGCCTCATTTTATTGTCGTTGGCTATATCTAATGTGAATTATAAAGACCAACTTAGCCTCAAAACCATTTGAAGCTTAAGGGTCTAGAAGGTTCATGTAAAGGTTTTTTGATAATCAACTTGAATATTTAGTTTTTGCTACATATATAGAAATATTTATAAATATGTTTACAATTGTTTTGTTCACATTTATATTTCGTATAACAATATATCTATGGCAATTTTTATCTATTTGTGCTTATAAAGATAACCAGATGTGGTATGATTGAGATGTGTATTGTGACAAAAATATCGAAGTGAAAACAACGAAAATAATTTAAACTCTAAACGGATCTTTTATTTTAAATTGTTATAATCAAAATTTTATTTGTTATTTTCAGCATGGAATCAAACTCAACGAACGAAACTCTAATCAGTTTGGATGATATTGATTATCAGCAATTTTTGGAGAAAGACATTCCAGCTACAGTCTTTCTAATACTTCTCTCAATCATTGGAAGTGTAGGCAATATACATACGATCTTAGTATATCTTTCTTCGCCGGTAATGGCAAAACTAGCGGTACGAGTTTTCATCCTTTGGCTTGCCTTTACAGATCTTACAGCGTGTTTGTTTTGTATGCCTTTTGAGATTTTTGACATCCGGTACAGCTATACCTTTTCGTCAGTCGGTGCTTGTAAATTCTTTCGATTCTTGAATCACGTCGTCACTTTGGCTTCCGGTGGACTTCTAACCGCCATTGCCATTGAAAGATTTCGGATTAACACCAAACAGCTGCATCGGCAAACGAGAAAACCCGAGACTTGGATAAATATTATATCAGGTATAATAATTGGAGTTGCTGTGGTATTGTCAATTCCAGCTTTTGTTTTTTATGGTTTGAATGAAAAAGAAACTAACATTTTTGGTTTGACGGGTACAGACTGCACTATTTTATCGGAGTATCAGAATTTACGTACTGCTGTTTCATACTCCGGTGTAGTTATTCTTCTCAGTACTATTTGCGTCATTGTATGTGTGGTTATATATGGGAAAATATTATACATGATATGTACTCAGATGAAAAAAGAGAAAAAACGAAAAGAAAAACAAAACCACTATCATATAAATGAGTCCACGTCCGACGTGAATTCAGTTAATACACAAGCTATCTCAACAATTAATAATAGTGAATTGGAACTGAGAAATGTCCAAACGGAGGTGACTGGCAAATCGAAAGATAAGTCGTCAAAAAAAGGCAGCAAATACGAGAAAGGGAGACAACTAACTATAAGCCTTATAGTAGCAACTACAGTTTCGTATGCAGGATATTTAATTTATGTGTTCACAATATTGGTAAAAATTACAAATCCTAGATTGTATGAAAATAGTATCCGACCAGCAACTGCGATCCTTTTACGTGCGTATTTTATAAACAATGCATCTAATCCTATTGTCTTTTGTCTCATTGACAAAACTTTCCGAAAGGAATGCTTGAAATTGTACAAGAAAACGGTATGTGCAAAGACATTGTATCGAATGCATCAATGATATATGTGATAATATGAGTAACAAGATACTGTAAACACATTTTGACAATATAATATAGCCATGCTGCATTTGATGTGTTTTCTTAAGGTTTATGCTTGGATAAAAAGGAAAATTGAAGGCTATATTTTGCCGATTTAACATGATTTTAAAATCTTGGAAAAGGCGAGTGCGTACCCCCACAGATACGTCTTTGTACCACAAATAAAACAAAAGGCCAATAAATTATGGTTTAATATGCGCATTTAAAGTCACAGTACATATAAAAAAAGCAAAGTGTAGCACCTTTATACATGTAGTCTGTATATATAATTATTCTGTCAACTATGCAAAAAAACAATAAACCCATCATGTATATCGCATCTCTAACTACCATATTATATTAATCAGCAAAGCCCATACCGCACAGTCAGCTATAAAAGACCCCGAAATGACAATGTAAAACAATTCAAACGAGAACACTAACGGCCTAATTTATGTACAAAAAATGAACGAAAAACAAATATGTAACACATAAACAAACGACAACCACTGAATTACAGGCTCCTGACTTGGCACAGGCGCATACATACATCATTAGTAATTACAAAATGCACAGAAATAAGTTTAGGCTTTGTTGTTTATACCATATCATACTTTTATTGTAAACTATATATCGGTACATGGATTAAATAGTCTTAATCACAGATTAGTTAAGGATAGCTGATTTTTGTTTTATTCCATAAAAACATAGTACATTAATTTATCAATTGCGTGTTTTATTTTGTTATGTGTAGTGTGCATTAGTTGTTTTTATTTATTATTTGTTATCCGTATTGTCTTGACATGATACTTTTCTTGGTCAGTCAGGGCAGTCAGGTGACTATACTTCCAAGTGATCATTCTGCTCTCACATGATTATTCTGCTTTCACGTCCTGACTGTTCTGCTTTCAAAGAAGAGGCGAAAGATACCAGAGGGACATTCAAACTCATAAGTGACCATTCTGTTTTTATCGTAACTATTCTATTTACATTAGCATTTTCTACTATTGATCGCTGGTAGATATTTTCCAGGAAACTAGCCGAACCTGAATTACGGTTGAATTCTCCCACAACCTGCTCATCTTAAGTATATATACAAGTATATATAAAAAAAAGAAGATGTGGTATAATTGCCAACGAGACAACTCTCCGCACGAGACCAAATGACACAGAAACTAACGACAATAAGGTCACCGTACGGCCGTCAACAATGAACAAAACCCATACCGCATAGTCAGCTATAACAGGGCCCGAAATGACAAACATAAAACAATTCAAACGAGAAAACTTACGGTCTAATTTATGTACAAAATAATGAATGAAAAAAAAATAGGATACACAGAAACAAACGTCAACAACTGAATTACAGGCTCCTGACTTGGGACAGGCACATACATAATGTGGCGGGTTTAAACATGGTTGTGAGCGCTCAACCCTCCCTTTAACCTGGGACAGTGATGTAACAGTAGAACATAAGAACAAACTATAAAAATCAGTTGAAATAGTCTTAACTCATCAGATGGATACAAATAGGAATACATGTACATCTATTAAAAACACAGAGTGTAGCACCTTTATACATGTAGTCTGTATATATAATTATTCTGTCAACTATGCAAAAAAACAATAAACCCATCATGTATATCGCATCTCTAACTACCATATTATATTAATCAGTATGCATTTGTATCCAGAAACAATCTTACACAGTATGGTTTGTTATGATCATGTTTAACTATTAAGTTTGGAATATCTGGGAAATACTTTGAAGAGAAAAATATTTCACGATGACATTCCCGTCATCTAATTCGGATCAATACTTCCGTTCCCCATTTAACCAATCAATTGATCTGTAGTGCATTTTTTAGAACATTACATTCAAAGTAAAAAATACTTTTACAGTGTAGTGTGCTACGTTGAGGACAAATTATAACCAAATTATAGAAAACTTCATCGGCTCTAACTCTAAATATGGACAATTTTATGTAAAAATTCAACAGCTTCAAGCGTACGCATTTTGACATTTTTCAACTTGACCAAATCACTACTTTACCTTAAAATTCATGACACCATTTTTTCAGTGTAATTTCAACCCTACTTGCTATTTTATGCATAACAAATGAAGAAATAAATTGGGAAGGTGTTCGAAATTTTATTTGTAAGTAATACACTGTCCATACAAGGGACTATATTTGTGTACCGGGCAAATTGGTCACTGGTCAAAAGATATCACTAAAAACCGACATCTTCTCCAAACAACACACCAAAACGTGTTTAAACGAAACAAGATTAGAAAACAAAAACAACAAAAACTTCAAACAATAATGCGCTACAACGATGCTTAAGAAAAATTAAAATACAACTGTATGTCAATAGTCCAATTTCACATGTAAGAACATTTTCTCTGAACCAAAGGTATGAGTAAAACCGAACAATACAACACAACAACAATGTAACATAATTGATTTCATTTGCAAACGGAATTGAGCAATTATTCAAACGTGAAGAAAACAATGTGAATTTTGGAAAATAAAAAATATTACACACTTCACTAGTCATCAATTTTCCTTGTTTTTTCAAGTAGGTATTCTTTCAAAGAATAGCTAGCAATAATGTCACCGAGAAGTGTATAAGGGTCTAGATGGGGTTTACACAATAGAGAATAATGTGTAAAAAGTGCAGAATAAAGGGCAAAACAAATACAAAATAGCAAAAAATCGACAAAAAAAAAATAAAGAAAAAATAGAGTAGAAAGGGGTGCTAAAATACAAAGAATGGAGAATAATAGCAAAAAATACAGAAAAAAATTCCAAAATATTAAAGAATGAAGAAATAAGGGAACCCCATCCAGACCCTCTTGTTTATTGATTTTGCAAAGACATATGTGGGACATATTTCATATTACATCATAAATTGTTTTGTATATATATATATATATAACTCATGCACCAAATGGGTATACATCAGATTCTTCAATTTGATTATTATCAACAGAAATGACTTAATTACTTTGATCATTTATTTTCAACTATCAACTGAATGTGAGACACCGTTCGTTGAAAATAAGTACATTTTCATTCAACGTTCTTTGGTGGATAGTTGTCTCATTGGCAATCATACCACATCTATAAAAAAGAAGATGTGGTATGATTGCCAATGAGACAACTCTCCACAAGAGACCAAATGACACAGAACTTAACAACTATAGGTCACCGTACGGCCTTCAACAATGAGCAAAGCCCATACCGCACAGTCAGCTATAAAAGACCCCGAAATGACAATGTAAAATAATTCAAACGAGAACACTAACGGCCTAATTTATGTACAAAAAATGAACGAAAAACAAATATGTAACACATAAACAAACGACAACCACTGAATTACAGGCTCCTGACTTGGCACAGGCGCATACATACATCATTAGTAATTACAAAATGCACAGAAATAAGTTTAGGCTTTGTTGTTTATACCATATCATACTTTTATTGTAAACTATATATCGGTACATGGATTAAATAGTCTTAATCACAGATTAGTTAAGGATAGCTGATTTTTGTTTTATTCCATAAAAACATAGTACACTAATTTATCAATTGCGTGTTTTATTTTGTTATGTGTAGTGTGCATTAGTTGTTTTTATTTATTATTTGTTATCCGTATTGTCTTGACATGATACTTTTCTTGGTCAGTCAGGTCAGTCAGGGCAGTCAGGTGACTATACTTCCACGTGATCATTCTGCTCTCACATGATTATTCTGCTTTCACGTCCTGACTGTTCTGCTTTCAAAGAAGAGGCGAAAGATACCAGAGGGACATTCAGACTCATAAGTGACCATTCTGTTTTTATCGTAACTATTCTATTTACATTAGCATTTTCTACTATTGATCGCTGGTAGATATTTTCCAGGAAACTAGCCGAACCTGAATTACGGTTGAATTCTCCCACAACCTGCTCATCTTAAGTATATATACAAGTATATATAAAAAAAAGAAGATGTGGTATAATTGCCAACGAGACAACTCTCCGCACGAGACCAAATGACACAGAAACTAACGACAATAAGGTCACCGTACGGCCGTCAACAATGAACAAAACCCATACCGCATAGTCAGCTATAACAGGGCCCGAAATGACAAACATAAAACAATTCAAACGAGAAAACTTACGGTCTAATTTATGTACAAAATAATGAATGAAAAAAAAAATATGATACACAGAAACAAACGACAACAACTGAATTACAGGCTCCTGACTTGGGACAGGCACATACATAATGTGGCGGGTTTAAACATGGTTGTGAGCGCTCAACCCTCCCTATAACCTGGGACAGTGATGTAACAGTAGAACATAAGAACAAACTATAAAAATCAGTTGAAATAGTCTTAACTCATCAGATGGATACAAATAGGAATACATGTACATCTATTAAAAACACAGAGTGGACGTGGACGGGTACTTATACATCTCCACAACAAAAAGACACTAAGTACAGATCTGAGAGTACTCGCAGTTACTGGCAGATAGTTCAAAGCCGATAACAAATAAAACAAATCATGTATCTAAGACTAAAATATCAATCAGTACACATCCAACATCCAATGGATTTAGTGTAAGGACGTCATTAACAGTCAGAGAAAAACATGACCTTGTGCAATGTCAAACTATAGGTATCGACAGATTGTAGTACCGTGAAAGTATTTTTCTTGCGACAAAAGAATTATTAGAATTAAATGTACAAACTTCAACTGTTCGATAAATCACATAGATAATAAACGTAGCAGCAACTGTATAAAAAGATGACAAACTTCGTCGTTACTATGAGCACCTTTGATACTGAGACATTTTTAAAAATCCCGTTTTATACATTATCTTAAATCCCACCCCAAAACGCTTAAACCTTTTTCTTGTCCCATTTACATACAACAAACTTTATAAATAGTAAAAACTGTAGAACTATTTATACGGGTTCTTTATATGTAAATCGTACACTCTAATGCAATGTCTTTGTAACGATTATGTTCATTGGACGATGACAACTTTTTTGAAGGGTTACGCGTAGCTAGGTAAACTCAATTTGCGACAGTAAAATCTACGTTTTACGAAGACCAAGCTTAAAAAACAATACAGTTATCTCCTAAGTCACCAGGGGGAGGGGGAAGCTTATTTCTTATAAAATGAAATAAATACAATACTGATCTATATTCGGTGATGTTAATTACCTTTATTTTTCATTATTGCATATTTGAGAGAGAGATAGATCATGACTTTCATTTTCAAACAGTTATTTATGTAACATTTTACATTTTTCTACTTTATTTGTGATCAGCGTATCACTGCCAAGTCATTTTACTTTTGTTATATATTTTCAGAAAAAATAAAACATGTTAAAAATTCTTTTAATTAATATTGGTTCTTTTCTGCATTAATTTATTATCTGCATGCAAAAATAAATCCCTGTCAATCGATGTCATTTTTCATTGAATACACTATCTAAAGGACGTGTAGGGATATGATTGATTTAGCAGTTATTTATCAACTTTCACTTGAAAATTAGAAAAAAAAATAAAATAAGAAAACACTTATTTGCATATGTAGAAGTATATA